>NC_039255.1:7001152-7672738 GCF_003368295.1 Carassius auratus
TTTAATTGGTTCTGGGGCTCTTTATAATTCTCTCTGCATTACACCACAAACTCTGGTTCTGCTTCTGTGGTCAAGTGTTCTGTGGTCAGATCTTCTCGGTCCAGATCCAGAGAAAAATACTTGCTGGTTCTCTTGATGGGAAATGCGTGCTGGTTATTCCGGATGCCAGAGCACTGATCTGCAAGTCCCTGGTACCCACAGCCGACTGTGTCCCCGAGGTCTGGCTCGCAGCCGAACGTATAGCTATGTGCAGTGTCCTGGCAAAGCTCCGCCCACTCCTGACAGTTCCTCTGGAACAGACGAACATCATCCAGTGATTGGCTGTGCCGGTCTGTGGAGCTTTGACCTTTCCTGCCCACCGCCGTCTAATAAAACAAAGACAATGAAATGTCATGTCAGCACAAAGGAAACTAACAAGCTGCATTAAAACACAGAAATCACAGACTACACTAACTCTCAACTAACCCTAAAATCTCAAGAGCGGTTAGCTGTACACTCACATGAATTGACAGATGAGAAACGACAATGCTGTTGGGTGTAGGGTAAGGCTACCCTAAACAAATACTGTTAAGAGGAAGTGGGGTTACCAGCACTGTTAAAAGAGATTACATGATTACTCAACAGAAGAATGATGCAGCTCAAAATGTAGAGTGGAGGTCCTTGGTTTAACTTCAGCGGCTGAGACAATGTCATTTAACAGCTGTAACGTGTTGCGTGTAAATGTGTGTGTGTATAAGTGCACCTGGGGAAGACATTCGATGCTCTGGCCCCTCATTCTCACTACAGTCTCTGATGAGCTGGATGTGGAAGAACTGACTTCCTTCACCACTAACCCTAAAAAACAAACACATACAACACACATGCATCCTTGATTATTTTCTCCCACCAGACATTTGAAGGTCACTAGGGTCAGGCTAGTATGTGCAGTAAATTAAGTTGTCGATTCAAACTCTATCGCTTTTAGGTACGTATCAATTAAAACAACAGGATACTCATACTTTTTTTCTAAGTTGCAACTTTGTAAAATAATTTTTATGACTTTTCCATGACTTTTCCAGCCATCCATTATTACTGGATTTGGATTCTTAAGAATAATTTTATAAAGCACCCCAAAAGACCAATTTCTAGACAATTAAATGTTTTAGAATTCAGCATAAATTGCTATGGCTTTTGGACATTTAGCAATCTCAAATGACTTTTCCAGGCCTGACAAATCATCATTTAAAAATGTTCTTACTAATCCCGTTCAATTCCATAGTTTTGAAAGAGCAAATCATCAATGAACAAAAGTCCTTCATTGACCCTGGGCAGCTGTATGATGGGAAGAAACTGACCAAACTGACTTGGAAAGGTGTCACTCAAAGCTCAATCTACAGTTAATGTCTGCCTCCAGAGATGACATAACTTGAATTTATCCACCTGTCAGCAATAGGTGTGGTTGAGACACCCAAGACTTCAGAAATCATTCTAATATGCTGATTTGGTGCTCAAGAGACATTTCTAATTATCAATATTAAAAACAGTTGTGCTATAAAATATGAAATAATTTTTGAATAATATAATATAATAATCTATACTTGAGTATACCATAGCATCCGCTGTTCTGTGCTGACAGCATGTCCTCTGTGATATGAATACACAGCTCCTGGTTGAGATCTATATCGTGAAGATCTTCAAAACTTTTCGGATCATCAACCAACATCTCAATCTCTGAAGAAAACACACACACACACACACACACACACACACACACACATAATCATGAGCACTGCTACTGCTTCAGTAATATGATTAGTATTTAAAACAAAAACAAAAAGTCCTTTTTTAAAACCTACATAAAATTTCAGCCTTTCACATTTCATTTCCTTTAAACCATTTATAAGAAAAGGGACTCAAAAGTATCAGTTATATAAATTTAAACAATTATTATCAATCAACTATTATATGAATTGAATAACATAACTATATCTCTATAATGCATTGGTATTAGCTTATTGTCGATCCAGCGGTTCACATTTACGTGTTTGCTGCATTAAAATATGGGTGGATTTTGGCTTTGGTCTCAAGAAAAACAGCAGACGGCCTTATTGGAAATGCATATTCATTCTTGGCCAGCAGGTGGAGACTTCACAACTGCAGAAATATATCTGTTTACCCAGTAACAGCAGTACATAAAGCCATTTAAGATTTTTATGGCCTTAAATTTAATACAAGTAATTCTAAGACTTTAGAAAGGGCCCACAGAAACCCTGATGAGATTTTGTCAGTGCACCCATTTAATCATACAGCATTTATTATTGATACTGTTATTACTAATGTAACGAGCCAGTGAGTTTAGCCGGTGATTAATTGGAGAAGAGTCATATTCATCTGTGTGTCTCCTACCATCCTCATCCAGGCAGTGCTCTTTGCTGCTGCTCTCGATGCCAGACGTGTGTGTGCTGGCATGACTGGTGTTGGAAGATGAGTGTGTTCTCAGCGGTCGGTGGGGTGTGTTCGTAGGTGTTCGGAAACTGTCAGTGTCGATGCCGGATGTACGGGAGCTGCCATGACTTGTGGTGGAGTGTCGTGAAAAGGGATTGGGTCGTGACATGCTGCCTGCACTGCTGCCGCTGGCACGTGAACGCTGCTCCAAATGATCCATGTCCGCCTCCAGAGCATCACTGATGTATGACTCCCTGTACTGCTTCTTTTCTGAGAACACACATAGTTTAATGTCAACCATATGCTCTAGGTCCTTTGTAAAACAAAACAATAACACTTCCATGACAACACAAATAAAAATAATAAAATAAAAACATTTCCTTCTGCTGAGTATGGCTTTTATTATTTTCTAGTGTATCCATGTTTGTAAAGACGGTGGATGATTTAAAAATAAAAATAATTTTTAAAGTGTATATGAATTTTTTTATTTGTTTATTTTATTACCTAGCTTGATTTAAAAGTTGACTTATCGGTCTGTATATCACAGATTTCATTTACCGTATTTTTCGGACTATAAGTCGCACCTGAGTATAAGTCGCATCAGTCCAAAAATACGTCATGATGAGGAAAAGAACTTAAGTCGCACTGGACTAGAAGTCGCAATAATTTAGAACCAAGAGAAAACAATTACCGTCTACAGCCGCGAGAGGGCGCTCTATGCTGCTCAGTGGTAGGCTACAGGAGAACTGAGCAGCATAGAGCGCCCTCTAGCGGCTCTAGACGGTTATGTTTTCTCTTGGTTCATTTCTCTTGGTTCATGTCAAATGAATTTTGATAAATAAGTCGCACCTGACTATAAGTCGCAGGACCATGTAACCTATGAAAAAAAGTGCGACTTATAGTCGGGAAAATAAGATAACTTTCAATTATTAGCTTAAGAAATGCTACCATTCCAGCAAATCTGTCATGCATATTCTCAAGATACCTTCATTTTCCTCCAGCCGTCGAACCTGTTTCAGCACAGGTTGTAGATTCATGTACAATCGGTGGCTGTTGCTGAGCAGCTGCAGGAGGTGTCGTGAGCGTAGAGGACAGCCTGTATAGTAGATGAGCTTCCTGGCTGAAGGCAAACCATCAGGAAGAATCTCAAACCTCTTCCCCTGTGCACAGGAAAGGAGTCAAAGGTTGATTCCTGTGACCCTAATGGCACAGAACTATATACTACACCTTTTAAATCACATTAATAAAGCAATGTAGCACTGACCTCAAACACTAGTTTCCCCACGTTGGTCCAGGGAAAATCATACAAGAGCTGCCTGACAGTTCCCACATTCTGAAAAAAATAAATGTAACCATCATACATAGAAATACACAATGTATAATCTGAAAGAGATGGATTTTATTCAATTTGCTGTATAAACTCATTCAGTAAGTTTATAAACAGCATACCTGAAAAATCTGAATCCCACGTAAGGTCAGTCCCAGAGTTAAAGAAGCCTCCAGCTCTTTCTTATCCTGGGAAAAAATAATAATAATAATCACATTATGTTGAAAAAGCAGCCTCTATGCCCACAAACACAAACACACAGTCAATAGTTCTTTTCTGACCTTGTAAAGGCGGTAATAATGAACAGACACATCGTCTAAGAGCGCAGATTCCTTTATGTATTTCATCTGGGCCTCTGATGCCGTTAGAGCAAACTGCTCTTTGTGCATGTTTGGAATATGACGGAGAATATAGTCACAACCTCTCTTCGCAATTACCTGGAAAAGATAGAAGCAGAATAATAATAAAGCACATCTTTTGACTGATAAATTCACATGATTTTCCTGTTATTCTTAATTATTGCATAAGAGACTGGCAGACAGCATATAAAAATAAATAAAAAAGCTAAAAAATAAAAGCTTTTATTTAAAATAGAAATACACTACCACTCAAAAGTTTGGGGTCAGTAATTTTTTTTTTTTTTTGGAAAGAAATTCATGCATTTATTCAACAAAGATGTGTTAAATTGGTAAAAAGTGATAGTAGAGACTTATATTGTAAAAAAAAAAAGAATGCTTGGGAAAAAAAAAAAAAAAAAAAAAAAAAAAAAAAAGAGTATCACGTTCCAAAAGAAATTTAGCAGCACAACTTTTAATAAATTGATAATAAATCAGCCTATTAAAATTGATTTTTGAAGTTTCAAGCGACACTGAATACCGTAGTAATGGCTGATGAAAATTCAGTTTTGTATTACATAAATTATATATTAAAGTATATTAAAATATATATAGTATATTTACAATACATTCCTTTCTCTATTTTTGATCAAATAAATGCAGCCTTAAAAATAATTTGAATGCCATTTATTTTATCTTACAAATGAAACGTGCAGTTTTATGGTACACTTTCTCTAAAACTGCTTAAAAAAAATAAGACATTCAGCAGATATAATCCGTAGTTGTCAACCTTGGATATGGTGGTGTCCCTGAACACTTAACATTCATAAAAACACAAAACTCATCCTCACAGTGCTGTCAGGGCTGTCGGTAATCTCTCTAGAGTTCAGCAGCACAGTCTATCTCTGGCTGCACCATCCTGCAGTAAAGCAGTGTCTCACACCATGTGTATCCAGATGATAGCACAGCTCAGCAAGCCTAAAGCTAATGCACCCTAGATTTCTCTTTAAAAGCTTATGAATATTTTTAACCTCAATCCTCTACATGATGATGAATAAAGCGTCTTTTTACAAGAGGCTCTATTAAATTTTGGGACAGCACAGTGCGGCCCATAAACCACACACAGTGGGCAGTCAAAGCGTATGCACATTTAACAGGCTTGATCAGCATAATGATTCATCAGGAAACGGTTTAATGGGGTGCTGTGCAGACATACCCAAGAGGGAAAATATGCTTCCGGCTGGAAATAGGCACCAAAGTGTTTGTTCCGTTTGAAGTTTCCCATGTCAGCCTGCAGCGCAAATGCAGCTAGAAGGAAATAAGCTTCCTCTCTCTGGATGCACTGAGACTGCAGTACCTGCTTCCGCAAGTGCCAATAGTAATAATACCGTGCCATCCGATCACTAAAACAGACAGACATAGAACATATTCATTTTTATCTATAGACAATTTTGTATGTATACACTACTGTTCAAAGGTTTAGGGTCAGGATGATTCTGTTTTTGATAGGAGTCTCATAAGAGGATGCATTAATTTGATCAAAAATACAGTAAAAACAGTAATATTGTGACATTTTATTACAATAAAAAATGTTTTCAATTGTAATGCATTTTAAAATATCACATTTCTGTGATGATGGCACTTCAGTCTTAAGTGTCACATGATCCTTCAGAAACCATTCTAGGATGGTAATTTGGTGCTCAAGACACATTTTTCATTAATATTAATATTGTAAACAGTTGTGCTGTGTACTATTTTTCTGGAATGTGTGATACTTTTTCATAATTATTTTATAAATAAAAAAATTTGAAATAGATTTTATGTAATAATGTAAAAATCTTCACTGTCACTTTTGTTCAGTTTAATGCATTGAATCCTACTGACCTCAAACTTTTGAATTTAGACGTGTGTGTGACTCACCTGATAAGTCTGCCATTTTCAACATAATACTGTGCTCTGAAATGAACAATCATCGGAGGTCCAAACTGATCAATTCCCTGAAGATGGCAAGAATTCAGGCAAAATATGCATCAAAGAAAAACATACATATATTTTTTTCTCCAAGAAAATAAAACTATGTATGATACCTTGCTAGCTTCCCGTTTCCATTCTTTTGGACAATATTTAGACAGTTTCTGTCCCAGTTCCATGTATATGTGTTCATTGTCTAGAAAAAAAGCACATTATAACACACTGAAACACATGCATTTAGATCTTAAATGTTTGTGTATAGAGCATATGCAATGGATAATGGGAATAAGTCAGTAATTTCTGATAAATAAAACCCTGACAGGATGGTCAAGAACATAACATACAATAATAACTAGCAGACTGCATATTTTCCAATTAATTGTATGATTACTTACCAAATAAATGAATAAAAGACATACTGAACAAATTTGACATGACTTGAAATAATTTTATCATTAGAACAAAAATACAAAACCCTGGATGCCTGGGATAATCAATACAGTGTAGCACCGGTAATATAAAAACATAAAAACACAGAACTGACCAATCAAATCAGAATCAAGTACAAAGAGCCGTGTAATGTAGTTCATGTTGTTTTTAAATAGACAAGTGTAAGAAAAAGTGTAACCCCTGTTTCACACTGCAAGCGTGAGCGGTGCGCGACATTCAAACAATGGGTATAATTCTTTCAACATTTGTTTTTATAACAATACACCATACTTTCACCCAAAACGATTAATTAAAAAGTTTAAATGGGTAAATAGATATTTGTTATACATACTTTTCTTTTCTGGCATAATTGTTAATACACTACATTGTCGTTGTTGTTAAAACTCTTGGCATGCTTATTCTGTGCATTTTGAACAAGTTTTGTGTAAAATCATATTTATTTTTCCATCAAAAGTGTACTTTCACTTTAATTGAGCGTGAGCAGCACAGCAAAAATAGACTGGACACCGAAACCCCCGCTTCACTGCTGTTTACGCGACGCTCCTGCTTGACGCTCACGCGCTGCTCCTGGTCCCGGTGTGAATGCACTCATTGATTAACATGGAAGCCGAAAAAAATACGTGCTGCTCGCGCGCCGCTCACGCTTGCAGTGTGAAACGGGGTAAGACTGTAAGAGCGTCTAAAGCTGTTTTAGCCCATTTGTATGTGCATGTTGCAGTGTTTTTGGTCTTACTCTGAATAACACTGAGGCCGAACAGATGGCAGTCCTTCAACCTGAGCAGATCACAGACCTGAACCAACAACTCCTGACACACTGCCTTAACCTGAGAGAAAACAACAGATATATTAAAAGAGAGAAAGGATATAATGACGGGGAAATGGGAATTTTTTTAATATTATTTTGCTCTCTGTAATGCTGGGCTGGCCCTAAAAGCTGCTTCTCAAACTCTTACTAAACTGAAATGGAATAAAGAGCGCTACATTTTTACAATATTTATTTGTGATCAGATGATGTTTCAAATGCAAGCCCACAACTACCAAGCAGGACCCAAAATGACATGTTTAGAACCTGTTGTCCATAAATAATCATCTTTGTACATGATGCAAATAGATAATTGCAATTAAATTATTTACATTTTGGTCTATTTTTAAATGACATGGAATGTGAGGTCTTAAAGCAATCGCAAGTGGTGTGCAACATTGAGTGCATGGAGTTCTACTCACACTGACTATTACATTGAGGGTTTCATCATTTGGAAGGAACACACACACACACCGGCGGTCCTGCATCATCTTGTTATTGTGGAAAGTCAGTTTGCTCATGTTTGAGAGGCTGCAGCCTGTAGATTTGTGCCCCTCACTGGAGCTCCACGCCTGAGTACTTCCCAGTCACAATGGGATTAGATATCTCAGACAAACACATAAAAAAAAACACAGACACACACACACACACACACACACAATCAGACCTGACTCACAACTGTATCAAACCAGTTGTTTCTCCTGGATCAACACACAATCACACCACACAAACACACAGCAGCCCCTGCACCCGACTCTGAAAAAGAGAGAAAAAAAAGAACTAAATGAATTGAACAAGAATAATAAATTATTCCTGTTTGACATACAAACTTGCAGGCAAGTATTTCACATAAATATTAGAAAGCTATAATTCACTGCATTTTGTAAAAAATAAAAATAAAATAAAAATCAGGAATTGTAGCACTGGGTTTCACAAAAACAGAATAAAAAAAAAAAACTGGGAAAACAGTGATGGACATCTGTGGGTTTACAAATTCAGCACTTCTTTTTGACATTTTATTGTCATTTTCAGCATTACTGCATTTTATGCAAAAGATAATATATCGTCAGCCAGTTGTGATTGCAAAATACAGCTTATATAAACATTACAGTTATTGTGTACACTTACTATACACCGTAACAGTACAGTACAGTATCCCACTGGTAATCAACTAAACACAGTCACACAGACATGAAATACTGATGCAAGCTGAAATTATTTTTCATTTGTTATGTAATGCAAGTAATGTAATTTTTAAATGTAAAGCTACTAGTAATAAAACAGTCCATAATATTGAAAACATTCTGCATGACAACGTGACAAACATTACTACAACAAAATTAATTGTAATATTTTTTTCTGCAGATTATTTAGCCTAGCTAACTTGCTAAACTACAATGATGATCTGACTAAGATGTCTTCATTTTAAATTCTCTCATCCAACCACAGTCAAAATACAAAAACTTGTGATGTTTCAAAATTCTCTTGATTCAAAATTCTCTCTGTGATTTTAGATAATTTTGGGACATAACATCTGCATGCAGACATGAACCACTAAAAAACTGATATCTCTGTCTGTCTCTATTAGTATCTGTGATAAGCCTACATAAACTGAAAAAAAGGAATCAGTTTAAAATGGTTTTTAGTTTTACCCAAACCAAGTTAACCACAGTACTTTAAACTTGAATTTAAATTATTTTCTTCAAAACTTAATTTTTCCCACAAGTAGACCCTTCCATATGGCTCCATTAATTGATTTTAAAATATTCTTTGTGGTTTCTGAAACTGTGTATGTGCTGCTGTGACATTTTCAGCCTTTATTAAAGCTTGTTCTATTGTAACATTACAATAAATATTTTAAGCAAGTATACAGTACATAAAGAAAACAATGCCAGGCAAAATGGAGTAGTGAGTAGACTTTGCATGAGTGAGAGCAAGAGAGAAAAGGAAAATGTGCAGCAGTCAGGAGAATTCCACCCAACATCTGCTTCTCATTCCAACAATGGAGGCCTTTGATTTTTCACACACACACACACACACACACACACACACAGTCTGCTACATGTACTACAGATGTGTAACATTCAGATGCATACATCAGATGACAATGACGTGGATTCTGGCTTTTCATATTGTGGTTAGGAGGAGTTCATAAGGGATTGACTTTTAGTTAAAAGGAAAGCAGGCAAACAGCCCAAAGGGGCTCAATAACAGCCCCTAAAATCATATAATCTATGACGTGAATGATTAAAGTTACATTTTGAACCCATTTTAGAACGGAAGAGATGATTGCATGATTCCACATTTTTCAGGATGTGTGACATCTGCATGACGTTATGTGCGGCATTTCCTTGCTGAAAAGATGGAGAAACTTCCTGGATAATTTCTGAGACAAATACAACCCACACACATATAAAGTCCCAGTCACAGACTGTTATAATCTGCTACAGTATTAAGGTCTATGTTACGCCTGTCATCTATGTCATCCTGCTAATGCCTCGTTTTGCCTTCGGGGATCAAATCTTACCTTATCTTAAAAGCCGTGCTAAGGTACTGAGGTTTAGTTTTACGAACCATCTTACATCATCCACTGCACTTTTTTACCTCTCAGAATGGAAACATTTAAAACCCATGCAGACGGAAAACCTTCAAGCAAAGGTAAGGAAAATGAACTAAGAAAGGTTTTTTTTCCCCAAGTAAAAAAAACAAAGCAAACATGGCAGTATGAGTGGTAAGGAAATGCCAGTGATAGGTGGAATTGGCATGTCCAGACTTGCTCAGACACTGTTGGTCCACAGTTATTTAGTGTGATTGTAATCCCAGACACATTCCCCTTTTCACAAGCACTGAACTGTTTCTCTATGCCGCAGTAGAAGACAACTAGTTGAGTAGTTTGTTATCGGATCATCTGTACACCTATTATTACATCCACTGTATAAAGTTCTTAATTCAATGAAGAAAGCAAATAGGTTCTCCTTACACAAAAGATATGGAAAAGCCCTTGGCAAAGGAGGGTTTAAAGTCCAAAATAAAAGAATGTAATATAGGATAAAAATAGGAATCTGGTGTGAAAAGTTCAGCTGGATGTTTTTTAATACAGTTATGTTTTCTGCCAGCTATGATACAGCTTATTACTAATAATATACAATAATCTTGGTAGTAGTGTTTTTAGAAACAAACATCAGAACAAAACTTTCGGCAATATGTTTTGCAAAAATCCAGCAGTTAGACCTTTTTTTGAATTTATTCTTTATTACATTTAAGGTAAATAAAAAGAAAGTTAAATAAACCACAAAATATTATTTGTATTTTAACATTAATTAAAAAAATATCAGCTGTGGGATAATGACCTAATTTCATGTTAAACCATTTTAAACCACACCTGTCTGAATAATTAAAAAGATCAAGAGTAATTTTTCTGCCTTTGAACTTCATCTTTGAAGCATTAAGATTCTTTTCAATTAAGACTTTAAGACAAAATAAAAGACAGACTTAGTAGATGATTAGATGATTATAACGGGGAACATACGTAATCTGTCAGATAAAAAGGGAGATGACATAAATATCTATTATATCTGTCATGTACGCTACAAACATTTGAAGATAAAGTAGATGAATACTTTTATTTATAAAGAATTATGATCAATAGTAATAAAGAAATGTATATTGCTTGCAAAAGATTTCTATTTAAAATAAATTATATTCTTTTGACCTCTATTCAAAAAATGAGAAAAAAAAAGTATCAGATTTTCCACAGAAACATTAAACACCACAACTGTTTTCAACATTGATAATGATACATTTTTCTTAAGCAATGAATCAGCATATTAGAAGGTTTACATGACTGAAAATTCAGCTTTAACATCACAGGAGTAAAATCAAATATATATATATATATATATATATATTTTTTTTTTTTTTTAAACTAATAATTTTTGTAGTGTTGCGGTTTTTAAAGTGTTTTTGATCTAATAAATGCAGCTTTAGTAAGCATTCTTTCGAAAACATTTTTAAAAATCTTACCGATCCAAAACGTATATTATTATTATTATTATATAACTATATTTTAATTGTAAATCTAGATCCCGAATCAAGAGTTATGATTCCTCATATCTACACATTATGGAAACGCTGGTCTATACCATGTTCATGTATCACTGTGTGGTGAACCGATTCATGAGATTACTTTGATTTATAAAAATGATTCTGCATCCAGACTGTGAACACAAAGGCTGCCGGCTGAATCTGGACAAGACACTGAGCCCAAAGGATTGCCTTTACCATTAAACGTTATTTATACATGTTATTCTGAGCAACCATGAATAATATCAAGTCAGATGATTTCATGCAGAGACAATATTAACTAAAATCTTTTACAGTAATTCAGTCCATTCAATATAACTGTTAAGCAACAAACTTAAGCATACTATTACTAACACACAGCTGTTGGAGAGGCAAATAATAAAAGGCAACACAAAGAATACAAACCTACAAACAATAGCTGTGTCAGCTTAACCAAGCAAGCTGGTAAACTAACCCATCTCTACCACTCCTGCACTGCCACAGAGACGGCCAATCACAACGCAAACTTTCTTTTAAAATATTAAAGAGTTATACCAAAAGTATAACATGTCATGTGAGCCATACGGTTTCTTTAAGAGGAGTGAGATCATGAAACATGCTCATGCAGGTGCACAAGGAAGTTCAATATCTACTGTATCTGTATGTCTCATAACTAATCAAGTTTGCATAATTTATTATGTTATTTTTCCTGTTTATTACAGTGAAGCTGTTCTGAAACCATCTGTATTGTATAAAGAGCTTTATAAATAAAGGTGACGACAACCTTTTTGGAAAAATTATTCACTTGAGGATCATAGAAGGTCACACTGATGAGACACTAAAAGCACTAGCCATACCTGGATTTAAATGTCTCTCAACAGCATTAATTAGGCAGCATGCAGATCCAACCAGCAACCTTGTGTTTACAGTCCAGATGCATAATCATGGAACATTCTTAAAGAGACATTTAGAAGATAGATTAATCAGGTGAGCCATGTTCTCCAGAAACACATGGATGAGTTAGACCAGAGATGGCAGAGAAATCTTACTCACTCGGGAGAAATCTTTTTGTGAACATCTATTCTAGCTGCCTTTAGGCAAATAAGACTTCACGAACACACTCACAAACAAGCACACATACACACACACAAACAAACCCAAACGAAGAGCAGCACAGCAAAGAAAACATCCTGAGGTTAAAAAAAGAAAAAGGAAAGGAAACAAAAGGAGAGCAGAAAATGCTTCCTGGCACCAAACAACAACAAACAAAGACACAAAAGCAAATTTAACACTGCACTCTTAAGAATAAAAGGAAGGTGCTTCACAATGCCATAGAAGAACCTTTTTGTCTAAATGGTTCCATAAAGAACATTTAACATCTGAAGAACATTTCTGTTTCACAAAAGGTTTTTTGTGGCAAAATAATTTGATTAAAAGATTATTAAAAGGTAAGAAAAAGAAGGTTGTTTAAAGAACCTTAGACTGAATGGTTCTTTGTAGAACCAAAAATGGTTCTTCTATGACATCGCTTGAAGAACCTTTTGAAGCAACTTTATTTTTAAGCGTGTATGGCTGGGAACTCTAAACCTCATTATTCTTTAGGACACGACATGAGAACACACACAGGATGTGACTACAGCTCGACTTAGGCAAACCCGCATCAAAGCAAACACACAGACCAATCTTCAATGACAAAGTCAATTTGACACGTATGACTGGAAGGATGGAATTCTACTCTGGGTTAAAAAAATACAAATCACAAACACTGTGAGATTAAAATGATAAAATTACATAAACTGCTGGTAAAAAAAAAAAACTGAAAGAGGGCATAAACCCCATCCAGAGACCTACAATTCAACCTTACGCATTAAAGATTTTCAGTGCTTAGAGAAAATCACTGTAACACAAGAGAGGATAAACGTGGTGAGACCCTTAAACACCGGTCGGTGTAGAGTTGCACTGGGCTAATATTAAACCCGCCCTGACCACGAAGAGGAAATTGTGAGCATTCCTAAATCCAAAAGAGACAAGGAAAGAGAGAGAGAGAGAGGAAGAAAAAAAATATCTTTTCTGATTCATGCGGTGTTGTGATGCAATTAACTTGAATGTTCCACCGAGATTGACATCACTTCCTGATGATTTGGGGTCCCTGTGCTGTGCATGTAAAAATTTAAATAGTAATTTCAAAATGAATCTATAAATCTTAGTGACTGTTATGGAGTCAATTTCAACACATTGTCGAAAAAATATAATAACAAAAATAAATAAAATATATTCAAAAAAACTGACCTCTACCAGTGTACACCAACCAAACAAACGCAATGTTCATGTTTAAGATTTAACGTCTCCAAAATCTCAAACTTGTGAGACTTGTGAGGCATGCTTTACAAATCATTAAAGTTTGTTTATAACTAAATTAATTCTTACAAAATTAAATAGTATTACCCAATATTTAATTATTTTGAATGTTTATGAGATACTAAAAGGGGTCTCTGAGTTTCTCAGAACCCATATGGAAGTAAAGATGTCAATGATGCTGCTGTGATGCTCCTCACATGCACATCAGCTTTTGAGACACATCCGATGGGTCTTATTACAGGAGACCTTAACTTGGACAAGCCCCACATAATCCACAGGGTTGTGTAGTCCGTTGAACTGACTGGGTGCTATAAACCAACACATTACTCCAACAATAGACAGGGAATGCCGGATAGTATGGTCTAGAAGTAGTTTTATGACCTAGAACAAGGATTTGAGCAGTAGAAACTTACCATAGTAATCGCCAAAATGACCACAACCAATGGATAATATCGTGAAACAAAGTAAGAACCTTTCAGGATCTTGCCACTTCGTAAAACATTTCAGAAAGTGGTGACTATTGCCAAGTGACCACAGTTGTACTATAATAGTAAAATTAACTGTAGTATCAGGCTTCTTGATGGAAGCTATCGTTATCATGGTAAATCTGCGAGGCAGAATGTAAACACACTGCTGTGTTTTGGTCAAGCGCGAGTGTGTGTACGATCCTGTGGGCCAGCGCGCTGCCACGTAGAATAAGTTATTTGGGAAAATGGAAGTAACGTTAGACTGATTTCTCTCTAAACCCTGGCACCCATGCAGACGAAATACTAAAGTAAGACGACAAAACTCACCTTCTTGGTTACGGTAATTCCGCGTGTTCCCAAATACACCTTCTTCCATATAACTATAACGTTAGATGTGATTCCTCTCTGCCCTCACCAGTCTAGCACTTAATCCCGAGCTGCGAACTCAATCCCATCGGGTTCCCAGTCCCCACCACTAACAAATCACTATATCACATGTGGAGGGAATTTCCCAACCGTTGTGTAGGAGGGGTGACAAACTCCAAAGGATTCGGTCGGAAACGCGTCTTCCACACGGCGCCTCTCTCCCTCACTTTTCAAAAGTAAAGTAACGTTAGCGGATGCGCTATCTTTGTTCGGTCGAGGTGTTTACATTTAACCAAGCGTGGACGAAAGACAACCCCTCTGCAGTTAACGTTGGTAGTGTCCACGGCTGCTCAGCATACTTTTCCCTCAGCCAGCAGAATGATCCTGATGATACTAAAGCGAAGGATTACATTATGAATATTAATGAAGTGAGACGTTGCTTGGTAACCCTCTTGGAGCGTCCAGTCACGTAATCTAAATATTTATTTTATGAACAATGGAATGATTCCCCAATTCGTTAGCAGTCTAGCGCGCTTTGCATTGCAGCCAATCACGTACGCCTATTAGGCCAACGTCACTTTACGTGATTATTATTCATAAGCCAAGCCCTAGTAAAGTTTCATAATCACTGCCTGCTGAGAACTGGAGCGCCTTTTAGAAATTCGGACCGCAGGCGAGTGTTGCCACATCATAGACATACATATTTCCGTTGCACATAGAGTGAATAAGGAGTGATTTTATTTTCTGCGTTTTATTTTTTCCTGAATTTGTCATCACTTTATGTATTTTTTAGTCTTAAAAATGCCTAAAGGCGTAATTATGAAACCCTTATGAATTTGCCTGGGGATTGGAAGAGGGGAAATCTCATTCTCAGAGCAACTGATTGGTGAAAAGACTGTCTAATGCAGGATGAGTCTTCAATATGTTGGTCCACTTTTTTCTACAAGAGAAAAAAATTCTAGGCTGCCAAAAGTGAATTTGTCAAGTTTAGTTTAGGAGCCTAGGAAGATAAGAATCATGACAACAAAGGTTGTGAGCAGGGTTTAGGATGTAGGAATTAAAGTTAGGGATTCTTGCTCTGAACTGTTTGGGTTGGGATTGCATGGGTTTATTGTTTACACTTTATAAACACCTTTGCTAGGTGAGAAGGGGTGAAGGACTAAAAAAAAGAGAACAAATGGAGACGGTTTCAGGTCATGACCCTGAGTGAGATCCGCAGGAGTGTGAGAACACACAGTCTCACTGCTGGAGTGATTGTTTGTCCTCATTCTAGCTGTGCGAATGTGATGCCAAAACATGTTGTTATGAGATTCCTCATGATGATTTCTTGATGTTAACACAATCACCAAGAGCACTGCACTTAAAGAACGGCATCAGAGGAGGAAAGGAGAGCAGAATGACTGTGATGTTTTCAGACACAAATAAAGTTATACGAACTATTAAAAGTCAGTTTTGTTATTTGAAATACAAACTAACATAAAACAAATATTAGATGAAAACTGTAACTTTAAAAAAGTTAATAAGAAATATTCAAGTGACATCATAATTTTAAAACCGAAATAAATGCTGAAATAAATTTAAAAAAAAAACAACAACAACAAAAGTGCACAACAAAATTTCTAAAACTTAACCTTACCTTAAAATGAAAACTGAAAATATAAAACTAAAAACTAATTCAATATTATTAATAATAAAAAAAAATATTAGGCAAGAAACATTCAAAGAAGTGTTCAGGAACAAAAAAAGAAGCTCTCATGGTAATTAGAATTCAAAATTGAGTGCCATGCAAGTGATTAAAAACATCTGACATCTGACAGAATAGTTTTAATGGGAGTCTGTGGGGGGCAAGCCATTCCAAAGCGCTTAACGCAGAAATGTCCTGCTTGTGTGTGCATGTATAATGATTGTTCTGTGGAAAAATGTGTGTAATTCGCTTAAAATATATTTTAACGGTCTATATACTGTGGATTAATGTCTGAATGTGAGTTACAGTGGTTTCTGTGTAAAACAGTAGCTTTTATAGTTGTACAAATGCAAGAGTTACCATAGCTGCATTTACAAGGTCAGGACATGAGTTCAGAATTTTACTTAACTTTGCACAGACAAGGTTAATAATAATATAATCATACTAGTCTCTTGTATAACTTTAACCTCTGTCCAGTGCTTTCCTAGACTTCCATTGTAAATGGATTGCTATAAATGTGATTTTTGATTGTTTTTACAAACTGAACTATGTGAATCAAAAGTATTTGTCTTTATACTTAATTATAATATCAATAACATCTTTGTTTTGATCTGATGTCAAGGAGCTTCTGGTTTGTGTTGCGCTGTCTCTCTTCATGTGTCTCAGTCTAATGGGGTTTTGAATGATAATTTTAAAGAGTTATCTTGGCCTGGGAAACACAAAATCAGGTATTTATAGTGGGAAAATTTTGTAGTTTATGTTGCAGGGGGAAACAGAGAAGATTTGAAGTAAATATTTGGTCCTGTTTGGGTTTCTGTGCAGCAGTACAGTCCAGAGACATTACTGCTTCCTATTTAGTTTCCCTGAAGACAAAGAATACCGAAGTCAAACATGAGGGTAAAATCCTGCTATATGTGTTTGGTTTTGATCACATGGTCTGCAATTTGTTTTTGTGTATTTTTATTTTCAAAATAAATAGATTTCCCTCTAATTAAATGATTTGTATAGTGTCATTATTAATAATGTACATCTGTACTCATTTCCATACACCTCTGCCTGTGCAGGTGTAGTGTTCTTTTCATAATTTCCCCTCTGTAATATCCATAATCCTTTAAGTCATGCTGTTGTTGGTAAAGATCGAGCAGATCAGCTTTTCTGTAATACGCAAAACAGCTTTTATTTTTATGCCCTAACCTGCTTAAAGATGCCTATCAACTGTCTACCATAAGATTTAATGCTGTGTTTATGTGTGACCTGAATTCCTGTTATCACCCCAGATGAGCTGGATAAAAGCTCTGTTCTTTGGGTTGATCGACTCATATTTGCCCTGTGTGTGTGGACAGAAATGTCTTTGAAAAAAAAATGCATTAACATTAACATCTTCTAAATATAGAAATATACTTGCTTGTGCAAATCCTATGTGTTGTGAATTATAGAACAATAGTAATGGTGAGATTATTGTATTATAATAGTTGCTATTTTTGTTTTTGCAATAACAACAAAACTAATCCTACAACTCTTTGTACACACAATATCTCTTTTTAACATGATCAAAGCTTCTTAAAACCTCTGCTGTATTCAGAAAAGAAAGGCAGTGCCTTTTGTCCTCAATACATCTTTAGATGCTAGAAGGTTTTTTATTTGTATTTTTTCTTCAAAAATCTAATTCTGTCAGCAACCCTTTTATAGCACCTTCACAGTTTATTGCAGAAAGTATTTGCTGTTTGGCAGTTTGGACAGACATTTAAATTCAAATTTGCTGAATACTGTATTTCGAACACTAATCTGAATACAAATGCACCAGATAGAAAGGTCAGCACAGCGTAGGAATTCCCTGTTGGATGTGGTGGGCATCATCATCAAAGAGGCTTTCCTGATGAAAAGAAACATTGTTCATGACCACTGTATGATCTGTCTTACAGACACCATCTTTAGAAGTGCAGGGATAAAATAATCTTAAAGATTTTATCTGGAAAAGCCGAACAATAGCAGTGAGAAACTCACCAAATACGTGCATACTTACCTACATAATGTATTGTGCAAAATTCTTGGGCCATTAGTATTTTAGTGTTAGTGTGTCAGTAGGATATATCATTTTACATTTCCAAACATTCCTTTTACCATTAATTGTAATGGCCAGCTGGAAATGGTTTGTAATCATATACCATGCTGAATCATGCCCAAATGCAACTGGAGCCACGTTTAAAATATCTAGAGTTGGAAAAACGCTCCAGTGTCATGTTGTAAAGCTGATTATGCTTCTCTTTGAAACTCCAAAACAGTCCCCAGATCAGTTTCTTCTGCTACAATCGTGCATTCACCAATAAACCTTCAGCTTTATGAAAAGTGTATGTGTATGAGATGACACAGCATGCTGATACAAACTGGTGCTGCTCTCTCCTCCAGTGCTTCTATTCTGGAGAAGAACTGTGAAACCTCAGAGGGGAAAGCAGCATTGTTTTCTCTCAAACAATGAAGACTTTTAGACCCTACAACAGTTCACTTATTCACAAACACTTCTTATGTTTAGTGTTGGTCAGTGCTTAACCTTATTGTAGCAGTCCACAGCTATGTGAAGGCAAAGCCATGTCCTTACCACCACAGTGACACTGCTGATTTGGCAAAACAAGACCAGGACAAAACTGAATCAGAATCAGGCCCAGGCACAGGAAACTCTAAGAAATCCCTTTCCTTTCCCAGCATTTCCTCCCTTTTTGTTCCACAGTACTTTTAGATAAAATCAGACCTGTTTAATTTTGGTGTAAACTATCTGACCTGAAATGTTCTGTTTAACAGTCACATCATCTTTTTGCTGAGAATCATATTTCAGAAACAGCATAATGCAACTTTTAATGTGAGCTGCAAGGCTGTACTGTAGCTGGGCAGAGCAAGCAGCTAAATACATCCAGATGTTCTTGCCGTTTGTAACTAGAGACCACTGGACCTAACAGATCACTTCAGACCCAAAACATGCAGGGCCAAAACTTTATAGCATTGCCTGAACAGCTTTAACTTTGCAGGATGCATTTGCTTCTGCTTATTTTTAGCATACTATTAAAAACAATGGTTCCAAAAAAGGGTTTTTGCAGTGATGCCATGGAATAACCATTTTTGGTTTCCCAAAGAACATTTCAGTGAACAATTCATAAAGGGACCGTTTTAGTGTAAAGAAAATTTTTTCCACTAAACGTTTGTGCAATGGAAAGTTTCCATGGATGTTCATGGTTCTTTATGGAACCATCAATGCAATGCATACAACTTAAAAAAAACACACACACATAAAACATCCAAATGTTGCTCATGCATTACAGAAGAGAGCTCACACAATATGTTTGTTTGTCTGCGGTGTTATTTCTGTAATCATATGTTCCCTAGCATCATATGCAATGTCAGAAAAAAATCACTGCGTTTTAGGTTCTTTCATTTCAAATTTTCTTTTCAGGGTTAACATTTTGAGCATATGTGTGTGTTTGTATATTTAGTGTGTGTGTGTGTGTGTTGTGAAGCCTCCTCAGGAAATGGGTTTGGGTGAGGCTTTAATATGGGGTTGGAGAGACAGAAAAAGTTCTAAATTGGGCAGCGAACAGCACAATGTCTCTACGGCTCCATAGTAGTAAACAATCTGTAGAGCGGAACAGCTGCTGTTTATTTTAAGACATTAAATGATATAAATGTCATATACAGAGTTTCTGCCATGAAATAAAAAATTCCAATTGTAATTGCAAAATCTCATGACTCAAGACTTATCTTTTCAGAATTGCAATTATATCTTACAAATCTGGATTTATATACTGTAGGCTAATTCTAAGATTTTCTTTTGAAGAACTGTGAGAAAAAAAATACAGAATTATGAGATAATAATATTTAATATAATATTTTTTTTTTCAAGCTTCCATTGGGCAAATTTAAATGCCTAACACTATATGAGCAATAGATTCAATGTAAAAATGAATCACTGAAGCACTGATTATTTGTGTGAGAGTTTGAGTGGGCCCATGCTTCAGCCATGCACTGGAGTCTGAAAATGTGTGTTTTTAGGAGGCAAAAGCTCATGGGAAAATAAATCAGACAAGTACATTCCAATCAGGAACATTGTGACTCCTACACCTGCTGGTCAAATCACTGTCCTGCTGCAAATCTCTAGTTTCAAACACACAGAATTGCAGAGCAGGTTTGGTCTTTCATAGACTGGGATGCCAAAAGCAAGAGGAATGTGGACTCTGATGCAGGAACTAAAATAATACTTATGTCCTTCCCTTCAGAGTCCCATGATGTCTTTGTCCTGCCCCATATTTGCGGCAGCGATGAATGCTGGAAATTACAGTAATTACCTCTAATGACAGTCAGCTCACAATGAGAACCTTCCCTGTAAACAACATACGTGATTCTCTCTGATGCAATAAGTTTAGCCTGAGATCTTGTGTCTTTCTTTTTTTGTAATGAACTTTCTAAATTAAATTATTCTGATACAATCAGTTTCACAGACTGAAAAAGCATTAATTTTTCTGCATGATAAGAAATCAGGTGTCATTTATAATATAAATGAATTGTTTTGCACCAATATAATATAACATTGTATTTATAGATTTAATTTTAAATTGCATCTTTTGTTAAAATGTTTGTGTGTGTGTGTGTGTTGTTTTGAAGCAAATGTAATTTGCTACATTTTGGCTGCTAGATGTTTTGAAGCAAATGTAAAAAAATTCTATGAAAATATCTAATCACACATTTGGTTAGGGTTAGATTTAGAGTTAGGGTTAGTCACAAACTTATTAGATTACATTTTATCTGAGTTTTGTCTTCACAATAAAAAATAACATAATTATATTAATTTGCATACTTTTTATTTAATATATTTTGTATATTAATATATTTTATAATGTAATTTATTCAAAGTAGATTTTTAGCAGACATTACTCCAGCCTTCATTGTCACATGATCCCTCAAAAATCAGCTGATTTGATGCTTAAGAAACATTTCTTATTATTACCAGTGTTTAAAATGGTTGTGCTGCTTTACATTTTTGTGGAAACTGTGATCCCCCCCCCCCCAGCATACTTTGATGAATAGAAAGCTCAAAAGAACATAAATTATTTGAAATATAAATATATTGAAACATTTAAAATGTCTTAACAGTCAATTAAATCTTTGCTAAATAAATTTTTTTATTTTATTTGTTATTTTTTAAGCTTATGCCAAACTTATTTTATGCAGTGGTAATGGTGCGTTCTCATTTCTCACTGCTAAATTACAATGCAATACCATCTTATGTTGATAATTCAACACTGCTGTCAGCTTGATCCAGCTGTAATGTCATTTAATTTTCACAATACTGAGATCAGTGTCTCAACTATATCGGAATTATGTGCACCATTTGTATGAGTGAAAGACAGCAGTGTTGGTATCAACATGAAGACTTTATATTTTGAAAAAGAAATTCCATATTAACACTGGTCTCCTGAGATTTCAAAGTTGTGCCAATAATTTTGTGCCAAAGACTGTGAACATCATGCATATGAATGCATAAAAAGTGTGGAGCAACATAATCAAAGTAGAGCATCTAAAAAGGAGGTTAGCATGTCCCTGAGGACAGGAGAGAAGGTTATCAGACACAGAGAGGACTTTTTTGTGTGTGTGTATGAGAGTGTGTGAGAGAGAGTTTCAATATCAGACAAAGTCATTGGTTATGCAACTAAAGGCACAAGTTAATGGCAAAGGCAGCCTCCAGCAATGTGTGTACGTGTATCTGACAATGAATAATTCTTTTGAACTTCATCATCATTGAACAGCTTGCACAATACAAATTGGCAGGTTAAACAAACAAGATAATTCCATGTAATATTGTGTATTAGCATGGATTTCACATATATGCTTGGAACTAGACAAATAATTAAAAAATTTTGAACAGTTAACCAACTTTCTATATATATAAGCTATAAAATGTGAACATAACAATGAAAATCTTTAAAATGCATGCATCCAGTGTTCCAAAATACATTGTGCAATGATAAAAACAATAAATATGTGTATGCCATTTTGATAGTGTATTTATATAGTGCTTTGTAAACACACTTTAAAAGCATTTGAAGAGTTGTGTCTATGTAGCTTTATGGGGAAAAAATATAAAATGATCGCCTAAAAAAAGATACTGACACTATTTGTCAAACTTTTAATTAAGCCAAATTGTAAACTGTTTAAGGATTTACTGATTTATTTTTACTGATTTAGTGATCAAACTGCCAATAATGTAAAATGTTCATACCTTTGGGTAGTTTTTTGTGTAAATTAGGAAGGACATAAATGCGTATTCCAAGTACCAGAAGCATATGTACAGAAGATGTGAAAACCGTTCAGAGCGTGTGATGTTTCCAGCAGTAACAGCTGTTTTTCTGGAACAGTGAAAGTGTGTATGAGACAAGAAAGAAGAAAGAAGTTTCCAGATGTTAGTTCTGGATCAGTGAGTGTACACCGCCCAGCCCTGATAAACACTGCGCTTGGAGAATCCCTGAACATCCATGAACCACAGCACTTCAACCTGAAAACTCTAAAATAAACTGAATGTGTGATGTATCAACAACACCCATTCAGTTAAAGTGGCAACTTTTTTGGTTAATTAAAGGATCATATAATAAACCTATAATGAACTGGTTGGGTCACTTTGCATATTTCTGGCATATATTAGAACATGCTTTTCAGAGAGCTCTTAAATTCATTGTGTGGTTTGCAGAGTTATGTAGTGAAGCTCACTGATGAGGCCCTGACAGAGCTCTTATCTAAGGCCATATGAGGAGTAGTGAAAACTTAAAAAATACTGCCCTCTATAGATGCAAAACATTATGAACATATTTTCCAATTTGCATGTATGAAGTTAATATACAGTACAGACAAAAAGTTTGGACACACCTTCTCATTCAAAGAGTTTTCTTTATTTTCATGAATATGAAAATTGTAGATTCACACTGAAGGCATCAAAACTATGAATTAACACATGTGGAATTATATTTGGAATTATATACATTTCAAAAAAGTGTGAAACAACTGAAAATATGTCATATTCTAGGTTTTTCAAAGTAGCCACCTTTTGCTTTGATTACTGCTTTGCACACTCTTGGCTTTCTCTTGATGAACTTCAAGAGATAGTCACCTGAAATGGTCTTCCAACAGTCTTGAAGAAGTTCCCAGAGAGATGCTTAGCACTTGTTGGCCCTTTTGCCTTCTGTCTGCGGTCCAGCTCACCCCTAAACCATCTCGATTGGGTTCAGGTCCGGTGACTGTGGAGGCCAGGTCATCTGGAGCAGCACCCCATCACTTTCCTTCTTGGTCCAATAGCCCCTTGATGCCTTCAGTGTGAATCTACAATTTTCATAGTCATGAAAATAAAGAAAACTCTTTGAATGAGAAGGTGTGTCCAAACTTTTGGTCTGTACTGTACATGCATGTTAGAGCAGTGGTTCTCAACCATTTTGAATTCCAGGCCACTTTTTGCCCATCCTAAGATGACGCATTACTTTAATAATAATTTTCAAAAATTATATATATAAATTTCATTAAGATCATGTAAATAAATACAGCTCAATAATTTTAAGACTTATCCAAGCTCTCCCAGAGGTTTAATTAAAAAAAAAATGTTTTTGCACAAAATGGTTATGGTTTCCACAAAAATATTAAGCAGCACAGCAAAGTTTCTTTAGCACCGAGTCTGCATATTAGAATGATTTCTGAAGGATCATGTAATACTAAAGACTGAATTAATGGCTGCTGAAAAATCAGCTTTGCAGACACAGGAATAAATTACATTTTAAAATATATTACAATAAAAACTGTTCTTTTACACTTTGATGGTCTTTCACAATATCACAGTTTTACTGTATTTTTCATCAAATAAATACAGCCTTGGTGAGCATAAGAGACTTTAAAGCACTTTTCTGCCCACAGACTTTTGAAATGTAAAATGTTAAATACAGGTCAATAAATCTGCATTTAAGACTCCTGTTGATCACAGATCTATGAAAATACTCGGCACTGCAGCTTTAATCGGTTTATTAACGGTCCAGATTCACACGGTCTCAAATACAGAAACATTCCAAAACCAATCTCTCTCACACACACACTTTAGGCGAAAGAGTTGTAAATGCAGACATTCACACGTTACATTTGTTCTGCTGTGGACAAATGAGCAGAACACACTGAGAAGCTCTTTAATTCTAATGGATCAGTCAGAGGTTGGGTCAAACTATAATAATGATAATAAGAAAACTATTAGAACTAAAAGGGATACAAATAAACTGCATCCAAAAAAGTTGGAAGACCAAGACACATCCTAAAATCCACTGAAACATAGAAGGTAACACTATATTTGATAGTTCACTTAATACATTTAGCTACCTATAAATTACTATTATGCAACTCCATGTCAAATAGCAGTCATTAGAGTGTAGACTGCCTGCTTAATATCTACCGAAACTCAAAATATTTTGATGGTCACTCAACAAATGTTTTAATGACCGGAAGCAATTTTGCAAGTACGGCAATTTATTTTACTAACCCTAACCTAACAGACTACAAATGCACTAATGAGAATTAGATGACATGTACAGTAGTTGCAAAGTTACTTAGTAGAATGTCTAAAGTGGCCAATCGAAATACAGTGTTACCAAATAATTTAAAAGAAACATGGTGTGGAGTGAAACTCATTTAAAGCAAATTATGACAAAAAGTGAAGCATCTTTCAGTGTCAAATAATAATCAATCACCACACATACAAGCATTTATAATCAAGTATTAATTCAGCTGTTTTTTAGTTTTTCCAAAAAAAAAAAAAAGAAATCGAAGAAATAAACATTAAAACAGCAAATTAAACATACTGGCTTTATATAACAGGCGTCCAAAAAAAGCTAAATTAATAAAATATTTACAATGTAAAAGCACAAAAGCTTTTATATTCCCAAAACCCTCATTTACAACAGATTCACAGTGAAATCGCTGTTTGATCTTGGTTATTTTGCTCAGAATTTGTATGGGGAATAATGCAACTGTGAGTCGTGAAATTCCTTTAAGCAAGTCCTAATATTCCTCTGACACACACATACACACACACACACACACACTAGAGATACTGCATAGCAAGGAGTGTAATAATTCAAACTTGACAGGTGGAAAAGAGAAAACACACAAACCAGTGGAAAGAAAGAGTGAAAAGCACAACCACGTCAATCTTTCAGAGGGAGCTATGACATCATCAAGCTCAATGAGCACTGCCAGGGCATTGCTGCAGCGATGTGGTTTGCGTGGTGGTTTTGTGCACTCGGAGCGAGAGGCAGTTTCTGTCTGGTGCACTAGGTGTCCTCCTCCGGCACACCCACGCCTCTTCTCCGGAGCACATCGGCGCCGTCTGCTCGCTGCCACTCTTCAGTCTTTCCACCGTACTCATCGTCATCATCCTCTTCCTCTCCATCTGCTTCCTGTTCATCTTCCAATTGCTGCAGGAGACGGACCTGCCCAGCAGGCAGTTTCCCTACAGAAACATTTACACGTCATTTCATTATAGTTTAAGTTTTAAAGGATCTCTGGTACGTCACATGTTCCTGTAGTCAAGCAGGCAGGTTCATAGAAACATTTACACTTACTGTGGTGATAATTTGGTGCATACCGCCGTGATGGGAAAGCAAAATCTGCAATGAAAACTAGTAACTGAAAGAAAGAAAATAAAACCAGAGACATTTGATTTATAAATAACTCCAATAGAGTTTAATGTTAGCATGTTCAAAGCTAATGATGCAATATTCTAATAAGGTTAAAAGCACACAACATTCAACTGAGCATTTTCTTGATGCTTTAGCTACTAATTAAGACATTTACATCTAAGATTTTGGATAAATGAATGAGTCTGTTGCAATGTATTATGGGATTAGTACTTTTATTTAGCCAGGATGCATTAAATTGATCAAAATTGACAGTAAAGGCATTTATAACATTCTAAAATATTTCTATTTTGAATAAATACTGTTGTTTTGAACTTTCGATTCACCAAAGAAACTGTGAATAATATGTATAATTGTTTCCAAAAATGATCAAGCAGCAACACTTAACAAGACTGACTTCTCAACATCAGGAGCAGCTCTTATCAACAAATGTTTTTCACCAAATCAGCATATTAGAATGTTTTCTGAAGGATCATGTGACACCGAAGACTGGAGTAATAGCTGCAAAAATTCAGCTTTGCCATTAAAAATAAATTACAATCTTGTATAGATAGATAATAATATAAAAGTTGTATTACAAACAAGATGTTTTCACTGCATTTTTTATGATCAAAAGCAATTATGGTGAGCATTTTTAAAACCATGTTTTTTTTATTGTGTATACTGTAGTAGTGTATTTTGTGTGCATTCTCACCAATCCAAGAACCAATCCTGAGATGAGGGTTGCTAGACCAAATATCCCATACGAGCCCCAAACTGGGATGCCCAGCTGCTCTGTTAAGTAATTATGGCAATGCTGAAACAAAACACAATGTTAAAATATCATTTAAATTAATGCATGAAAACATCCATGAGCAAACTATAAAGGCATCAAGTTATGCGTTTACTCGAAATTAACTTGAAATTATTCAAATTGCTAGGAAAATAGTGTATATTCTTTCAAAAATGTATTCTCAAAACAGACAAGAATGCAGCGGTAATATATTAATATTAATAATTATTATTATAATTAATTGTATATACTCACCCTGATGAACATGGATAACTTGAAGAGGGCTGACATTGCGTTCATCCTAAAATAAAAAATCAGTCACTAAAAATAAATCAAATCAAATGTAAAGATAGCCTGTCAGTATTACATTAAAAGGGAGCTAACTTGCGAATCAGCATTAACCACATGCTGTGGAGTCTCTAAACTCCCTTTTCTAGAGATATTGCCAGACTCGCCCAGGGCCATTGCATTATTATACAGCTTGAAACCAGCCCCGGCACACACCCACACACACTGCATGTACTCACAAGATGGATGAGGGGCCAAACCAGGAAGAGACCGGCTCTATGCTCTGCCATTTCTTTTCATCAATGAAGCTCAGGAAGTCATCTTTAGATCGCCCTCCTTGATATCGCCGAAACACACCATCTTTACAGCTGCGACACACACACACACAAGGACAGCTATATTTAACCATTTCTAACTGCCTTTACACCACACAGAGACTGTGCAGACATCTAAAAAGAATACAAATGCTGGCATGTATCTACCAAAACAATCGAAAACAAATACTTTTATTCAGCAAATATGCATTAAACTGATGAAAAATGACAGGAAAGACTTCAATACTTAACTATTTTAACTTTTTGTAATTTCATCAAATCTGTCACCAACTGCGAGCTTACTGACTTCTAACGAAAGGCTTAGATGTGTGTAAAACGGAACAAGACTCACTGGTAGATCGTTGGGAGAGCTGTGATAACGAACCTCCCGCTCAAACCTGCAGCACAGAGAGAGAGACAAGTGTGAGACTCTGAAAGACAGGCGATCAGAGGAACCAGATGTGTACAGATAGAGGCACACCTGGCTGCTCAGTGACGTCCACTTTGGCAATATTCACTCCCAAATCATCTCCCCATTCTGCAAACTCATTCCACACGGGCTGGAGCTGCTGGCAGGCCGGGCACCACGGAGCAAAGCTGAAGCAGACAGGCAGAACTTTTAAACCCAATAACACAATCCCAGCCAGAGGAGACACAAAGAGACAGATTTTAATTGGTTTTCTATCTGATCTATTTAACTTATCCTCTTGTTCGGTTGCTCTAGCTGGAGGAAGTGTGCAGGGGAAACAACGGTTTATTTTGACTTAAACATTTTTAGAAGAGATTTCATTAAAGGGACAGTGAAAATTCTGCCAGCATTACCTCACAGTCGTGCTGTTAAAAGAGATGATGTTAGACTGAATGACAGTCACCAGAAGCAATGAAAGTGAATGGTGACTGAAGCTGTCATTCTTTCCAACATCTCCTTTTGTGTTGCGAGTTAGAAAAAGAAAATCATGAGGTTTTGAATCGACATTTGGGGGAGGCACTGATGATGTCATTGCCACTTTTGAGTGAACTAACCTTATGCCTTTAACGTCAGACCACTGGACTTCCTCTATCCTGAGCCCAGCAGCACAAGAACACTGCAATAAGTAATAATCTAATAATCTGAAGCTAGATATTTTAGATAATTTAGATGTGCAGCACTAATCAGCACAGATAAACATAAATAAACACAGGAACTCAATTGAATAACTCACAACTCGATCATCCATTCTCCCGTCAGGATCTCCTCCCAGTCTCCATCTGTGATTAGTCTTAAACTGCCCGGTTTGGCCGGTGAGGGCAGCTGCATCAAACATGTTGCGATGAGCGCAGACAACACACACGCGCCGGCTGTCATCCTGACTCTGCGTGTGTATGTGCACGCCATGTTTCAGCGGCCACTGACTGCTTCCCTTCCGCTTCCGCTTCCGCCTCGACTCTGAATTGCCGCTTCATTGACGTCATGTCCAATAACGGTTGACAAAATTTAAAAACTATTTCACCTCTTGCCAGATCTTATTATTATTTTATTTTTTTGGTTATATAATAACAGCATATGATTAGTTAATTGTATTTTGTTTATGCCCATTGTATTTATATTACAGTCTATTAAACTATTATTTTTTTTTCTATTTTTATCAGGTATTTGCTCTAGCTTAAGCACATGTTTTGAAATTATAAACATATTATGTATATATTTCAATAAGTGTTTTACTCTTAAATGTATTTAATGTAATTTGTGTTTGAGTAACGTATAATGTTTTCAAGTTTTAAAAGTTGTCAAGTTCTGATTTAGCATTCAGAATTTGTAACAAATAAATATCATGTCCGCTTGTTGTATGAAATTGACGGGGGAAATGACATTTATCTACTGAAATACTTGAAAAAAGAAAGAAAGAAAAGAACACAAGGTGGCGCTATGAGCTCTTGTATAAAGCAAATACTAACCTACAATAATTTTACTGCACAGTTTTGTGAGAGAAACCTGAGTTTAATTTATGAATCCATTAGGAGAATATACAAATCACGAAGAAAGTAGCTGGAAATTAAGTGTTTTACAATGAAAAGCTATTCAAGAAAAGAAAATGTACTTATATTTGTTATATATATGCTTACATCATGTATCCCCTTAGCTGTCTACTCTGTTCATTTGTTGTTCCTAAAGAAACCTGGTCAAGCCAAGGTTTTTAATGATTATGCAAAGAGATTTTTAGATTTTGTGTGTGTGCATGCATGCACAGATCAATAAAATAGAGAATGCTTTACAGTTTGCTAAACAAACACAATTAGACAGGAATGCACACATGCAAACACATGCATTCACATCCTCAGAGGATGTTGTTATTACTCTCTCTCTGCTGATATTAAATGAGTGCTAATGACAGCAGTGATGTGATAATGGCCGTGTCACAGTGAATATATTAAAGTATAAATGTTCAGATTCAGATTCAGATTCAGATTCAACTTTATTGTCATTGCACATGTGGGCACAAGGCAACGAAATACAGTGGACAGGGGAAGAGATAACAGCAAAACATTAGGAAAGAGAGGAGAAAAAAACCAGCACCCAGACTGTGCTCCTATGGGAGCACCGTTTGAGAACAGTAAAAACACCACAGCACAAATGCACATAATCAATACACCATAAACACACGACTAGCAACTGGGGATGGAAATTTGGGGGGTCGAGGTGATCCAGTCCAGGCAATCAGCATCCGGTCCAACAGCCAGTACAGCGCTGGTCACAGGCCCGCTTGCCAGACTGGCGGAACAAAGCGGCGAAGGCGGGGGATGGGGGTTGGGAGGGTGAATGCATATCTGTATATGTGTAAGAGTTTGTGTATTTGTAGGCCTGGAGAGTTGAGACTCTCTCTAGATGCCTCAGTCCGCAGATTATACAGCGTCACAGCAAGTTGCCATGGAGACAGCCTTGGTCAGGTCCTAGACAGAGTCAACAATCAACAGGTGTGGGGGGAAACGGGTGAGGAACGCAGAGTCTCTCGCTGCCGTGCTTTCCAAGGAGAAATTTGTTTTCCAGCCAAGGCCAAGCTGGTAGTGGAGCCGAAAGAAGATAAGATACCAGTTGTTTTGGTCTAGTAGCCGCATTTCTTTCACGGTCACTATGATTTTTCATTGTCCATTGGTCTCCAAATTCTCCAATTTCTTTTCCAAATCCGTGAGCTTCTTCACGATGTTATCCATATTGCGGTTAATAGTCCCAGTCTCAATGCTGACCGCTCTGCCCACTGCTTCAATCATGACGGGCAGCCTTGTGAGGCTTTGGACGGCTGTTCCCGTCTTCTTAATTTTCCGATAACCCAGGGCAAAGCCTAATCCAATCAGCAGAAGACCTGTTATCATGGTTCCGAATAGGTAGATGTCTTCAATGTCCTCCACGGAAAGAGTCGCCAGACACACGACCCGCCAATTCGCCCACGCGTCCATCGTGTAGCCAGCTGCAAACGTTCCGGCAGGGCATTCAGGTTCCCCCGAACCCAGGCTTCTCGTCGAGAAGATGGTGTCAATTGCGTTGAGAGACCAGTTTATCAAATCAAATGTGTTGTGTCTGTGAATTTGATGTAATTGTTTGAACTGATTTAATGAGGAAAGGGTTATGATTATGTAGGGGTGGGGTTAGGGAATTGTTTACTTAGAATCCACAGATGAAAATGCATTTTCTTGTTCAAATCTGGAATTAATGTGCTATTCAATCAAGTCTCATTGTTTGATCCTGAAAATAAACAGATTTTGACATGGCTGAAAAAATAAAATAATAATAATAATAATTATAATGTTATTATAATATATATATATATATATATATATATATATATATATATATATATATATATATATATATATATATATATATATATATATTAAAACAGCTGACTAATTTTTTGTATTATTATTTTATATATTTTTGCTACTTAGGATTCATTGCTAGCATTTTATGCATCTCAAATGGCAGTTTTTTCACACATAATTTGACAAAATTACAGCTCATTGGAAATGGCATGAAATAAAAATCTTCCATTCACACATCATGTCAAGTGTCCTCACTCACCATGTCTCATATCTCATCTCAAGCATGCTCTTTACTGATAATTTTGTTTCCATGGTAACCAAGTATATTAACTGTGGTAGAAATAAAATAATAATTTAATAAAGTTCATAATAATTGTGCTCCTGTAGCTCAATCGGTAGAGCATTGTGCTATCAAGTGCAAGGTTGGGGGTTTGATTCCCCGGGAACACATGATAGATAAAAAAAAATGATAGCGTGAATGCACTGTAAGTTGCTTTGGATAAAAGCATCTGCTAAATGCATTAATTTAATTGAAATTTAATTTAATTTAATATATGTAAGCTATATATATATATATATATATATATATATATATATATATATATATATATATATATATATATATATATATATATATATATATATATATATTATATATATATATATATATATATTTTAGATTATAATTTTTTTTTAAATATAATAATTATTGTTTAATGATGTATTTTTAAAAACCATATCTGGGTCTGAGATTGATCAAATAATACAGAAAAAAAGACAGAAAAGAAAAGAAAAGCTATCTGATCTTTGATTATGTTCTCAGAACATTACAATAAATACAATAACGTTTCCATAACTTAACGGTAACGTTAGTAACAACATTGTGCAAAGTTACTTTTAAAAGTAATGCATTTCAATATTGCGTTTCTCCCTTAAAAAGTAAACTTTGTTACTTTTTATGGAAGGTAATGCATTGTGTTACTTTTGCGCAGATATTTAATTCTAAATTTAAAAAGTAATGCGTTACTTGAAAAAAGTAATCTGTAGACGCTCTGCGTTACCCCCAACATTGGTTAGCAAAGTGTTCTTAAAATATTTAGCTGGGCAGAAAAAAAAAATCAAATGTGTAGAATACATTTTTATGTCATTAAAAGAGCCTCTGTCCGAGTGATATCTCAACATTCTATCCGGTTATCACCATGTACGGAGTGTTACGCAGTGACAGTTCTTACTGACGTCTGTGCACACACACACACACACACACAACAGGATGCATGTGGGAGGAGAGAAAATGCCGGAGACAGCATGAATAGGAGTAGGTGGATAGAGAAATCTACTTTCCCCTCCAGTTTTCATCCTCTCCCTCTCATCCTCAATCTGGAAAAGGATTTTACCTGTTATGCAAGGGACTGCCTACTCTCAGCATTATAGAAAGAGCAGGTTCATTTTCAGACCCGCCAAAAATAAATTCCATTCTGTGAACTACTGCCACACACATATGCTAATAGACGGGCATACTCATAAAAATGCTATTATAGATGTGTGTTGTCTTCATTAGATTGCAGTACAGCTTTTATATAACTGTGGATGATGAACAGCTTGTGCAAACAGACAGAAGAAAAAAAAGAACGTAACACTAAATCCACACACAGGAGTCTGATTGATTCCTATTTGATGCAAAATCTCTACAGCCAAGATGTCGACTGTGCAATCTAGGGATAGAATCCAAGCTAATTTATAGTCCAATTTTTATAGTACAACTCCTTCTGCCTGGAGATTATATGTCTCTAAAATATTTCAAAAGATTCAGCATAATTTCCTTGAGCAAGAGCAGCTCCAGATGGACAGACTGGAGCTGAGAGCCAAAGAGAGCAGTTGCAGAGATGTTTACTGTGCAGCTGCGAGTACAATCACTTTCCCTACTAGTATTAAGAGATCAGTAGCTTGAGGGAAAGCACAGTTTGGTCAGAGTTCATTAGAGTTTTTTTTTTTTTTGTTTTGTTATGTTTTTTGTTTAGGCCTTTAATATAGTACGAGTTTCTCCAATTTGTTCTGAAGCTTGGAGAATTAAATATATTAACTTTTATTAATAAATAATTCTATATCAACGTAAAACAAATATCTAGTGAAAGAAGAATTCATTTATAAACGTTAAATGAAATTTAGATTTAATCATTTAGCAGACGCTTTTATCCAAAGCGACATAAAAATGCGAAGAACAATAGAATCTATCAGACCCACAAGACAGCAACATAATACAAGTGCTGTGACAAGTTTACGTTAGTCTAGCACAGTACACATAGCAAGGTGTTTTTATTTGTTTGTTTGTTTGTTTGTTTAATTTTAAACAAATTAGAGCGAATAGAATAGAATAGAATAGAATAGAATAGGTAAGTGCTAGTATTAATTGGTCAGGTGCTGGCAAAAAAGATGTGTCTTAGAGTTTTTTTTGAAAATGGCTAAACACTCAGCTGCTTGAATTAAGATATTAATCTTCCCAGGAAAACGTCTTGTGAGAATGATTTTGAATATATAAAAACAAGCTTTTTTCTAGCTAGTTCCCAAGGCAACAGTTCTAAATTTCATATTAAATAAATACACAAACATATTTTTTTTTATTATCAAAATTACAACAAAATTACTAAACTTTCAAAATATTAACAAAAACTATTAGAATATATCAACGATACTAAATACAGTTTCATGCAGTCTAAGATAATATTTTAAAGAAATAATATGTGTGTGCAGTGCACACAAGTTGGTTGCATTGTGTCCTATTTGAGTATGCTTTGGACACATTTTTATAATTTTTCCATAGACATATCCATTATCTCATGATTTTATTGGATTCATTTGTTTTTAAGGTCAAGATTTAAGCATCTCCTTGAAGACTGTCATGCACATATGGCTGATTCTCTACTCTGAGAACCTCAATAACATAACATACTGGCCCCAGTTTAGAGCCTGCTCTGTGACCCAATTACTGTCATAAGAATAAAAATGATTAAGCAATTAATTTCCCCCCACCAAGGCTCTCTCACACAGATACTCACAAGAGTGGCACATGGACAAAATTCACATGGCTCTCAATCACGGCCTTATAACACACACACACACACACACACACTCAACTCTTCAACAACCTCAATACACCCACACACACTCTCCTGCACTCCTCTACTGGCACTCACGTTTCAGATGCTCACACGTGCTTAAAACACATGACACAATACAACACAGAGGTCACAAATCTGGTCAAATCAATAGCAGCTGCACTGTACAATTTTGCTAAACACCTGACAAATATCACCTAGGTTATTCTAAAACACAGCATTACCTTCCTGTCAGTTATTGCCTGCAAGAAAGTCAGTGCATAACAAACATCAATAATATCATTATTTCCAGGTTTTACTGTAATCTGTGACCGTTTTTGGTCAACCTTTTTTAGCACAGTGAACTAAATAAGCTTTTAAAGAAACATTTCAGTTATTGCCTGTAACTGTGATGTGTAAATCTATAGTAATGTGATAAGTAATTAAAGCAGGACTATGTTTTGTTTTATTACGTCCGAGATATAGACAAGTGTCTATATTGGATGGCTGTTTATGTACATAAATTATATCTACACGTTTTCAAATAGGCCTATTTATAGCTACAACATTTTCAACAACCTTCCAGTAACCATAAAATGTTTGGACACATTTTCTCTTTTGTATTATCTGCTCTCTTTTTCGTTACCATGAAACTTAAGCCTAAGGCAATTATCACCACCTTGCAATAAGAGAGTACGTTTCAGATTTAGCTCCGAATTTTTTTTTACCTTCAAACACTAGAGCTGAAGAGTGACGTGTGATGTAGTTAACATAAACACACCTTAAGCGGCGTTGGATAGCTGTGAGCAGGTGCACTACCACAAACATTGGCTGTGTCTCAAATTCATCAAGCACTTCTGATACTTTGCATCATCAGTGTGATTGGATTTCTGGAGCTCATCACGTAAACTGACAGCGATTTTATGCAGTAGCTATTAGCGCTCGTGCAGAAGTCAGCCTACGCCCACCGAATTTATACCGCCCCCTCCTCTATCCTCCGGTACATACGGAGAACACGGAGGAGACGCGTACGTACAGAGCTGCCATCGGAGGGAATATTCCGTTTTTGTTTATAGGAAGTCTCCGAAACCTGCTGGAACAACAAGATGGATGAAATGGAAGAGGAGTTAAAATGCCCGGTGTGCGGTTCATTTTTCCGCGAGCCGATCATCCTGCCGTGCTCGCATAATATCTGCCTGGCCTGCGCGAGAAACATCCTGGTGCAGACGCCCGACGCCGAATCCCCGCAGAGCAGCCGCGCGTCAGGCTCCGATTATGATTACTTAGACCTGGATAAGATGAGTCTGTACAGCGAGGCGGACAGCGGATACGGCTCTTACGGAGGGTTCGTGAGCGCACCGACCACCCCTTGCCAAAAGTCCCCAAACGGGGTGCGCGTTTTCCCCCCTAGCGTGCCTCATCCGCCCCAGGCGCAACACCACCTGCTGCCTCACACCGGCGTCCTGCCGCCAGTCCCGCGAAACTCCTGCCTCACCTGCCCGCAGTGTCATCGCAGCCTGACGCTGGATGACCGGGGGCTCCGGGGCTTCCCCAAGAACCGTGTTCTGGAGGGGGTTGTGGACCGGTACCAGCAGAGTAAAGCGGCCGCGCTTAAGTGCCAGCTGTGTGAGAAGAGCCCCCGCGAGGCGACGGTCATGTGCGAGCAGTGCGACGTGTTCTACTGCGACCCGTGCCGCCTACGGTGCCACCCGCTCCGGGGTCCACTAGCCAAACACCGGCTCGTACCTCCGGCGCAAGGCAGAATCAGCCGCCGCGCGAGTCCCCGGAAGATCTCCACCTGCACCGAGCACGAGCTGGAGAACCTGAGTATGTACTGCGTCCAGTGTAAGACCCCCGTGTGCTACCAGTGTCTGGAGGACGGCAAACACTCCACTCATGAGGTCAAAGCTCTGGGGGCCATGTGGAAGCTCCACAAGGTGGGGACTGGTGTAGATTATTGTTTACTATTAAAAGATTTCACTGATGACTTTCAGCCTATCCAACTGGGTTAAGCTGAACTAAAAAAAGTTTTCACAGTGTAATTATTGGTTCCTCAAAGAATCCTTCAATGAACAGTTCTTAAATAAAATACAATAAAAACGTATTTTCTTAGTGTAAAGAATACTGTAAAGAATCATTTTCCACTGTAAGGTATCTTTTGTGGAGTGGAGAGATTCCATGGATGTTCATGCAAATGATATTCATGCAACCAACAATGCCAATAAAGAACCTTTATTTTTAAGAGTGTGCAGGCTGACCAGCTGAAAAGTGCCCTAAAGCATTTTAAAACCAGCTCAAATCTCTTTTCAGTGGGCTGAGCACTCTGTTTTTAGTATCAGAGGTAAGACGGGTGAAACACCACCGGTCTAATTAAAACACAGTGCACGACACAGCCAGTCATGATTCAGGCCAGATGAAAAACACTTGCGCACCAGCTCTCTAGCAGATTCAGTAGGGGAAAAAAACAAAGTAATTCAAATCCAAGTATTCAAAGTAAACCTTCTGATGGAAATTATATATTTGCATGGATTTCGAGGCATCTATGTTCATAACTGCAGTTCTCATTCGGTGCTGTTTTAAAGTTATGGAGGTTTAATGCTCCTGTGATGTTGTGTAATTTTCAAAATATCTTTTGATGGGAATTCAATCGTACAGGATGCTCGTGTTAACTGTGTGTGTCTGGGTTCCTCAGGGAACATGTAAAATGCAGTGGACGTGGCCTGTTGTTGTAGCAACATTATACAATGAGGCAGTGAGCTGATTTACTATGTCTGTCTGTAGAAGAGAAAGACTGTATCCATAGGAGAGGCGAAGAATAAGGAAAGAGTCCCTGCTCTCTCTCCTAGTTCTAACATGCTGCTTTATCCAAGTTAATAAATTCTGAGTGAGTTAATTTAGTGGTAAACCACCAGCAATACCGTTTTATTTAATTCATAAACATGAGCAATCAAGAGGGAGGGAAATGGATCAATAAGTACATGGTTTCACACAGGTTATGCCTGTACATTACTTTAGAATTAGAAATATTGTTGCTGTAAGACTACCTAGTGATCCTCCAATATTGAATATTGTGGGTGATATGTTAACCTGATAATTATCGTCATGTTATGGCTGATAAGTGATAAATGGGCAATATTAAAATTCTGTTTTAATATACTGAAAGTTTAGTCATTTTAAATTCTAATGTCCCACATTGTAGGTATGAAAATTTATATTCATTCTGATATTTGCTGAAGATTACTTTTAATGGTGTTATTAAATTAAGTAATATTATAAAATAAAAAAAATATCTTAAAAGATTGACTTTATGTGAGTAATAGACGAAAAATGCAATTCTTTTGAGTTGTCTATTCATCAAAGAATACTAAAATTATCAATGTTTATAAAGCAGTTCTAAGTTTCTACCAAAATATAAAGCAGCACAACTGTTTTTAACATGGATAATAATAAAGAATGTTTTTGAGCACCAAATCAGCATATTAGAATGATTTCTGAAGGATCATGTGACACTGAAGACTGTAGTAATGATGCTGAAAATTCAGCTTTGCCATCACAGGAAAAAATTACATTCTTACATGTTAATCAAGAAATCATATAAAATAATCAAAAAATAGTACATTTCATGAATTTGGTTGCATTTTATTTTGTAATTTGCCTTAACTGCTTTTGTATGGTACAAACATTCAACCCAAGGAGACATTTTCAGGTGCAGACAGATGAGCATGAGGAAACCATTCCTATTCTGTGTCCTCCCCCTCATTTCGAGTTCTGCATTACTCCATGTGTTGAGCTACATTATTTTGTGTCTTCAGTTACATTACTCTCTGTACACTCATGTGTGATGTTGTGGCTACATAGTATCAGTTTGAACTGGGACAGCAGCAGAATCATGGCAGACCCAAATACGGCTTCCCCCTTTTAGCACCTGGGACACACACACACACACACACACACATGCACGCACAGATCAGATCTTGGATCAGTGTCCTCTACTGTGGTCCCATATGTAGCTGTTTCATTGAACACTGGCAAGCTGGCCTCATATCAGAGGAAAATGGCCTCTTTCCGCACTGCAGCCACTTGCTCGTCATTCATTAAACAGATTGTAGATTTGCTGTAGCCTCAGGGCGCCATATGCTTCTCTTTTCTCCATTTCTCCATCTATCTTTCCATGTTACATACATAGACACTTACACAGCAAGCAGGAAATGGGACCTGTGATGTGTTGATGCTCCGAAAGTCAAATTCCTTCTTTTTGCAAAAGTGCGAAATATTTAATTTTTTATATTTTAGCTTATGCCATATATAATATTTTTATATTTTTTAACAATTCACTTATTTTGCAAAGCTATTTTTCAGACATTACAGATTTTACTTACAGTTTACTAAATTATAAACATAAATTGTTTATTTCCCAGTTCGATTTTGGAACTGGTTTATTACTATCGCAAAACATACATTGCTAAAGATTTGTAGTAACGGTCAAATGCAACAGAATGATGATTTCAAATGGTTCCAGAGCAGAGATGGATTATTTTCATAGTTTCTCTCAAAGTGTGTAATTTTGCACCACTTGCGCAATCAAATGGACATATGGTAAGACAACGCTGGAGAACGTGGTATAAATTTGAACTAATCGACATCACTCGTCCTGTATTCCAGGTTGATTAATCACAGTACATTAAGACAATTGTTTTGTATTACATGTTTTGTGAAGTGTTATGTTTACATATACAAAGTATATATTGAAGTGGAGATTTCTGGTTCAGTGCAGAAGGAAAAACTTGTTTTGAGAAAATGCTCTTTTAAAGATATACATTACAATTAAAATCTACATAAGTATAATAAACTCTTAAATGTGTATTTTGGATGTTTTCTTTCCACTTGTCTGAAATAAGACATGATATAATCTCTAAACTGACCAGTGCAAGAAAAAAAAAAAGCATTCTGCCTGTGGGGTTTTGTCCTATTTATTTAACTATTGGGTTTGTAGCAACTGGGCCCTTATTACATGCAGAACCAACCAAGCTCTAGAATCCTGTCTTCTCTGTTTACCAACAATGGTGATTTCAGCTCTCAGTTAGAACAAATGCATAAGATAGGATGTTTCTGTAACACAGTCCCTGCTTGGTTCTCATCATAGGACTTTAGAACGTCTAGGATGTTATGTATTAATGTATTAGCGTGTAATGCTGTAATGTGCTGGGCTTTAGTGTGTTAGGCTGTCATATGTAATGTTCTAGTGATTAATGTATATGGCTGTGATTTAGTTTGATATTTGGAGCACTGTGTTTAATTCCTTGTTCTCTCATTTTTGTTCCTCGTTTGAGACAGACCACAAATGAAAGTGGAGGTCTCTTGGCGGATGGTTGTCATAGCAATGTGAGAACATTTATAATAGGATATTTTTCCCACTCTAAAGTAACATTCTTTGACTTTGCCTGACGCACACACATTCACTCCTCTTCCTATTCTCTCACCCACTCTTTAAATGACAGATTTAATGACTAACCTCTCGCAAATTATGTCACTTCCCCTTTCTCTTGTTAGATTTTGCAACTGGTTTATCCAAAAAGCTTTAGAATGGTTCACACATAATAACCTAAGTCATTTACTAAATCTTTAGTAAAATTAGGTTAATAATGTTCAAGTGCTCTTTATATATAGTTCCTATGTCTTCTCACATCTCTGTCTCCTTCTGTCTTTATATTTCCAGGGACAGCTCTCTCAAGCACTGAATGTTCTGTCTGATCGAGCCACCGAGGCCAAAGAGTTCCTGGTGCAGCTCAGAAATATGGTACAACACATACAGGTACAGCAGTGACACACACTAACACTTAAGCACTCATACACACACCTGTGCAGTGCCATATCAACTTTTCTGATATGATTTTTCCTCACCTTGTGTTTTAGGAGAACGGAGTTGAATTCGAGGCTTGTTTGGTCGCACAGTGTGATGCTCTGATTGAAGCTCTCAACCGCAGGAAAGCTCAGCTTCTCAGCAGAGTCACCAAAGAACATGAACACAAACTCTCAGTAAGCACAACCACACAAAACATCCTCAAAAAAGAATCTCTAAGATGAATATAGTATGCCGCTTGTATAATATAAATGTGACAGGATATTTTCTGTGAAGTTTACAGACATTTACTTTAAAACCTAAAACCCAATACAATATTTAATAAAAAATATGCGTAAAACAGCTGCGATGTATCAATATAGAAGAGATTTTTTGAGTATAGTGACATGAACTACAGTACATGGCAGCAGGGAGCTTTACGCATTATCATACAGAACATGCATAAAGATGCATAAACCAATTATCCAGCCTGCTGTTTCTAGAGTTTCTCATGTTTCTCAACATGCAACATTCACTTCTCAGTTATTGGGTTTAATTCCTTATTTTAAGGAGTAGATTAATAAACATCAAAAGCAGAATGACAGCTCTCTGTACTATTTTCAAGGTAAAGGAAAGTTGGGGGGAAAAATGGATCTGGTGCTAATTACCCAAACCACACAAGTCGATTTGATTTCTTAATTGGAGGTTTAGCGACTGCCACATTAAAGCTTTTTAATAGAAGTGATGAATGAATTAGATTAACACAGTTTTTTTTTTTAATTGCAAGAGGATTCTGTTTTATTAAATCTTTCAGCTTTGTAGGAATAAATACACTGAAAACACATAGTCCACCCAAGAATATTGTAAGACTTTGTTGCTACTGTGTGACACAAAAGAAAATATGTTTACAAATAAGTTGTTTTGGCTCTCATTGACATCCATTGTATGGACAAAAATAAATCAATAGGAACATAAACTGTTTTGTTATTTGTTCATTTTTCAAAATATCTTCGTCTGACTCTAGCAGAAGAAAGTAAATTACACAGATTTTAAATGACGTGAAGTTGAGCAAATGATGACAGAATTTAGTTTAGTGTTTAGTTTATTAAAATGTGTTTAACCAACATGCATGGAAATCTCAACACATTGATGTATTAGGGCAACAGATAACTGGGCACTGTGGATCATTTCTATTTCACCATTAAAAATTCATTAAATCTCTTTTCTACCAAAGTTGGATTCAGAATGGACTCATGCTTCAGGCACCAGCCATTGTTGGTGTGTCAAAACAGCCTGTTTTCTTCTCCTATGCCATATAAAAAGGGTTTCTTTCATGGGGGGAATGCAGCTTAATGGATACAAATCTGGGCTATTAACACAGAGACATTAGGTTTAACCTCGAGTCATTGTGTCCTTGAATAAGACTGAATCCCAGGCTGATCCACTGAGACTGCTTCTATAGTTAGTGTGCTGCAGTTCTCTTTGGTTGAAATGCAGCTGAAAGAAACTAAATGTGAAATCAGTGTGCTTTTAAACAGTCTGAAGAATTCTAGTCAGTTCATCTACCTTATAAAGCACTAACATGACCCTGATTTGGGGTAGTTGTAGTTAAAATAGATGTCCAGATTGAAATGTATGCAATTGTAAATGTTGATTTGCATATTTGAGGTGCTTTTATTGCTTATCATTTCTTTTAATTTTTCTATGATCTATAAATTAAATTACAAAAGTATTTAAAAAATCTCTTCATTTCTTTAGTAACAAACAAACAAGCTTGAGTGATGAAATTAACTCAACTCATTTGAAGTAGATTTCTCTTTCTCTCTGAAAAAAACTCCTCCAGTGCAGCATTATTATTCAGTTATAGTTTTCAGTTAAGATTCAATTGTGGTCTGCTTTTAACAGTACAAGTCAATTAATGGTACTGTTAATTTTGGCTTGTAGATTTTATTTATTTTTTTTACATTGAAAGATGACACATATATTTGTCTGTGACTGAGTTATGAAGGGAAATGTAATGTTAAAATTGTCCTGGGCCTGGTCTAGTATTTGAGATTAGGTGCTTTTGCTAGCATCTTATATAGGCCTATTCTCCCTCCTTGTCCCCATGCTGCCTCAGGCCTGTTCCCATGGTTACAAAGATGTTGGGGTTCTAGTTTTGGCCAGTGGCTCTGCGAGATGAGACTGCATTTATTCAGTTCGGTCTGGTTCAGTCTCATACTGTTTGGATTTGAATGGCTCTCATGTGAAGTGTTTTATGTTTGAATCATTCAGTGTGGTTAGATGCTCTCTGAGAGTGTCTACAGCTTTAGAGGACGTGTGCGTATTAGTGTGTACTTGTGCATCATGTAAAGGAGATATAACTGGTAGGTTTAAGTAGAAGATGGAGAGGCGCACGCTGACACATACATTCATACACTGAAATATTCAGACATGAAGTGAAAAATGGATTTTAATATGTTTTTTTGTTGTAAAAGGTCAGTGATGTGTTTGCTGCTCTGAGAGGATGCCGACAGTTGGTCTCGCTGTTGCCTAGCAACCCTGCCACAGCACAGTTATCATGAATTCATTCTTTCTCTTATTTTCTGCCTCTTTATCTGCTTTTTGTCTCAGGTGGTTCGTGATCAGATATCCCACTGCACGGTGAAGTTGAGGCAGACCACAGGACTAATGGAATACTGTCTGGAAGTTATCAAAGAAAACGACCCCAGCGGCTTCCTGCAGGTCATTCACCCTTTTAGTATCACACTAATAAACTTCATCTGCTAGAAAGTTAGGATGATTATACACTAGAAAAAGATCAGATGAAACTGTTAATAGATAGGAATGCATGAGATCTTTTTTAAGGGTGTACCAAGATCCAAATCAGTTTTCTGTAGAGCAAATTGGTATTCCAAAAACTGGACCGCTTCTCTGAAATTCAGTGAAGTGCTTTTTCAACCTTTGCTCTGGTCTAAAATATTGAATTGGTTAGATATTAGGGGTGAAACATTTGTATTGGTACCATATTGAATTGTTTATTTTTCTGTATTGGTCAGTTTTATATATTTGCGCATGTTCATTTTATCAGTTTTTATTAAAAAATAATAATATTTGGATTACATTTGCCATCATCTAACACTCATTTAAGTAAAAAAAAATTTAAACCCTAAAAATTTATTTTTTTAAATTATTTTTAATAAAAAAAAAAGATTATTTGAAAAATGATTAAATGATACAATGAACAATTAAATGATACAATTATTATTTAAATAATAGTCATCAGCCATTATTTCATACTCTATTGTTTGGTGAAGTCTACATTAATTTGCATTTTTTAAAAAATTGAAAATAAATTAAAGTGTCTAATTTTTTAATTATTTATTTAAATATATTTGTTTTGTAGTAGTTTTTATATATAATAATAATAAATTTAATATATATTAATATACATGTTAAAATAATTTAAATAAATTATTAAACCTTTTTTCAATTATCAACCATAACATGAAAATAATTGGCTTATTGTTGTTGGCCAGAACTTTAATATATGTACTAGATATTATTATATTGCGCTTTTTGAGTGTTGTGGAAAACTTGTAAGCCAGTGTAACATCATTGGTCTCTTGAGCACCTTGGTGAAGACTTTAGCACAATTCACTGAGATTAAAAAAAGACTGGTACCTGATACAGAAATGGAAAACTGTCTAGAAATGACTCATAAATGAGTGGAGAGGGCATGGAAAGGTCATGGAAATGTATTCGTTAAAAAGTGTTTGATCCTATAAAACTTTTCCTCAAATACAAGCACTCTTGCTCAATGACACCTTGCCTTTTAAAACTTTTCTCATCACAAAATGTATCTTGCTCCAAGGATTCTTATTAAATTAACAGAAGGTCATACATTTACATAATGGCAACACTTCATTAATTTGACTTAATGCCTTGTAATATATTCTGAATCACAGTTTGTGTGTATGTGTGTAGATCTCAGATGCTTTGATAAGACGGGTCCATATGACGGAGAATCAGTGGGGGAAGGGCTCTCTGACCCCTCGCATGAGCAGTGACTTTGACCTGACGCTGGACAGCGGACCCCTGCTGCAGACCATACATCAGTTAGACTTCGTCCAGATGAAGGGTGAGTCTGTGTGTGAGTGTGTGATAGGGTGTGTTTCTTTTTTTTTTTGCATGGTTTTCCTTAATGACACAGTAAGACAGAAAACTGGACCCAAAATAACGCAGACTGTCTTTGTTTTTGGCTTTGTGTGTGTGTTTAGTTCCAGCTGCTCCTATTCTTCAGTTAGAGGAGTGCTGTACTCAAACCAACAGTGCGACTCTGTCGTGGAAACAGCCGCCTCTCTCCAACATTGCTGTGGATGGCTACATTTTAGAACTGGATGATGGGAATGGAGGCCAGTTCAGAGTGAGTGTCACATGAACATAGTGGACCCTTCAGTGCTTCATTAGATTAGAAATGCATTTCCGGTCAAAAGTTTGGAATAATTAAGGTTTTTTAAATTCAGTTCACCAAAATATTAACTTTCTTAGCAGCCTTTACACCAGTCACATAGACCTTCAGAAATCATTTTAATATGCTGATTCGGTGCTCAAATAAATGCACCCTTAGTGGGCATTATAGACTTCAGTTTAAAAAAATTTTTAATTATTCCAAACTTTTAACTACCATTCTGCTGCTCAGAAGCGTCTTTCAGCATTGGCAGCCATTCTGAAGTCATTATATTGCAATCAAGATGAATGGGAATTATTCGATTCTTGATCCAGGTATCAGATAGTTCTGAGCTTGAACGGGCATGTCGCTTCTGCATGCACACCAAAAATATTTCTGAGCTAGAAAAGCTTTATATTTTCTAAATTGGAGCCTAATTGAACGGAAGCTGTGCAAAATCATGAGTGGAAATACACAGCACTGATTAAATTTATGATAAAAGTACTACATTGTAGAATAGTACAGATATTTTCATAGTAGCATCGAGCACAACTGGAATAATAATGTCTATTCCAAGGAAATGGAATCCTACAGAGACCGTACATTATTATTTTTTGGACACTGCATGATGATTCTGCTCAGCTGACTCAATGATCAGTCAGAGAAAGAGGTTTTGCTCTAAAGGAACAAACATTTGAGTAAACATTATTCATGCATATACACATGCAAGTACACATCTCATGTGAGTGTGCATTGTATTAATGTAGTGATATTGTTTAGCGTGGGTTTTTCATTTGCCACTGAGCAGTCAGAATGAGTAAAGTTCATTTAAATGAGGAACACGCATGCATTTCCAATAGATTAAGTCAAGTCCACAAACATTGTGTCTCATCTCACATTTGCCTGAAGAGTCTAAAGATGATTCATGCCTCTCACTGCAGAAGTCTATTTATATTAGAGGACCACTGCACCCGCAAACACACAGATTTACACGATCATAAATGCTTGCATGAACACACACAACCACTGTCATTCTCTGGCCCCGTTTATACCTGATCGTTCACCCAAAAATGAAACTTCTGTCATTAACTACTCACTCTCATTTTACCTCAATCCCGTAAAACCTTTGTTCATCTTAGGAACATAAATTAAGTTATTTTTGATTAATAAATTTGATAAATTACTATTTTATATTATTATTTTAATATTTATATATATATATATATATATATATATATATATATATATATATATATATATATATATATATATATATATATATATAAATATTAAAATAATAATATAAAATAGTAATTTATCAAATTTATTAATCAAAAATAACTTAATTTATGTTCCTAAGATGAACAAAGGTTTTAATTATTTTATTTTTTAAAAACTATTCTTCTAGTATTGTGTATTTATTTTTTGTTTTATATAAGTTCTGAAGAGAACTATGTGATATTTCAAAACATAATGAAATACTTTGGCCACAAATTTGTTGAGCAAGGATTTGTTGACGCCCCACTCCACTCACATACTCTGTTCACAAGTGGCCAGTTGTGATTTAAAGGTACAATTTGTAAGATATTTGCAGTAAAATATCCAAAAGCCACTAGTGTTATATATTTTGTCCAGCTGATTACTAACAATATCTCTAATGTTATTTAACTACTTGTAAATCATGAGAAAATTCCCATTCTAAACAGTGACACGGGGCAGTGCAGTCGCCTGTCAATGACTTTAGTTCCCCTTTGTTACCACCTTTACTGACGTAGAAACCACATGACAACAGTGTCGTGGACAAATGCGGAAGTAGCTTCGCGACAAACTTCAACTAGAAAGAGATGCCGATCTCGCTTGTGTTTTACTCGACAGGTGAGTTGTTTTGATTATTATCTTTACAGAAAACATATGCTATTATATATTAGATTAGTATAATGGGGCATACACGCCAAACGCGGGGCATCCCGTCTCTAGACCAGCGCGAGGACACGTCTGATCCATAGTCTGATTGCATCATTGCATTGACTTTGCAAATAATCTACTCGCGCAAATCGTTGAACTCGCGTTAAATCCATGATTTATCTTTCCGTCTGATTGATGGCCGTCAGCCGTTGGGTAGAAACAACAAATCTCATCATTCCACACTCCTTCTTAGCGTCATCAAACCACGCGATTGTTATTGTTTTGGTAGTGCGCCCTCTAGTGACCTGTACCTTTAATGTCATTTAATTTCGGGTTACATACAAGTTACATTTTTGGGGTTCATATATTCTTTTATGCTCGTCAAATCTGCATTTATTTGATTAAATATGTAGTAAAAGCAGCAGTATTGAGAAATGTATATAATATTGTGTTTTCTATTTAAATATAACTTATACTTGTGATAACAAAGCTGCATTACTCCAGTCTTCAGTGTCACATGATTCTTGACATCATTCTAAAATGCTGATTTTGTGCTCAAGAAATATTTCTTATCATTGTCAATATTGAAAACATTTGTGCTGCTTAATATTTTTTGTGCAAACCATGACACATTTTCTTTCAGCTTTATTTAATGAATAGAAAGCTCAAAAGATCAGCATGTTTTTGAAATATAAATCTTTTGTAACAAAATAAAAGTTTTCAATGTTACTTTAATATTACTGATTGAATATAAAATATATATATATATATTTCTAAAAAGTCTTTGAATAATGATTTGAATTGAGTGATCTGATCATAAAATGAATCACCTGAGACCAAACTTAGATACTTTTACCATAAATAGCCCCCCCCACACACACACACACATACACACACACACACACACACACACACACTCACACAAACTTACATATATGCATTGAATGACTCTCTCTTTTAGACACACATATTGTCACCTACACATTGACACTCACACACACACACACACACACACACACACTATCTTCTAAACAGGCCAAGCCCTTATTTTAGAAAGTCAGGTTCATGTGTTCTCATATTTGCTCCATTTTCGGGTAGATTTTTAGCAACAGTATCACATTGTGTTTCTCCCAAGATATTCATCAGCATATAGAAATGTGAATTCTATGCTAAGTATGTGTACTACATACTGCAGAAATAGAATACACATAGCATACTACATCTTTTTATTTTTGTAGAATGTATACTTTCTGCATGCCTTGGAATGCCTAGTTGAATTTGAAGTAGCATACTACTCTTACTATAGTAATAGAGTATGGTGGCATGCTATATTTCAGTCATAGACTTAATTTGTTAGTCATAATGCAGTTTACAACAAAGCACTGTGTGTTGGGTACATATTCGACAATGTAGTGCACTCAGTCTTTGATTAGACTGTCACGTTAACACATTTTAACACAAATAGTAGGCAGTATTCAGTATATAATGTGCAGAATACAGTAAGCAGTAAGTGTGTTTACCATGTGTATTTAATAACTAAAGTGTGTTCTCTGCAGGAAGTGTATGTTGGTACAGAGATGATATGCACTGTGGATGGTCTACACTTCAACAGCGCTTATAAATCTCGCGTTAAAGCGTATAATTCCAGTGGAGTCGGCCAGTACAGCAAAACGCTTGTCATGCAGACATCAGAGGGTAAGAGATGTTACCTCACTGTCACTCACTCTTTAAACACAGGGAAGCTTGAGCATGTCAGTACAAAAAAATACAGCAGAATTGTATTAGTTCTGGCTATCATCTTATGATAATATAATAATATTAATAATAAAATAATACTATAATAACAAATGTAATAGACTTAACAGGTTAATTGTAAATTACTAGAAAATAATGGAACCACAAATTGTTGCATTGCAAAATCATCATTTAAAATAAATAAAAAATCACACAGGTCTTATAACACTGTATTTAGTTTGAATTCCTGGAATTTTGGGCATTTACCATTGATCACTTAATAAAAAAAAAAATAAGTAAGTTCTGGTTCTTTTTTTCTGCCCTATTCATGGAAATTGCCAGTGACGTCACATTGACAGTCTACTGTGAAGGTCTTTATGAACACCATTGTATGTCTAATTGTATGTTACTAATATAAATGAATATCATTGTTACTGTGCTGTTAACTGTACTAACGATCACTAGCCATTTATTACTTATAAGCTCTAAGTAAGTCCAGCTTCCCTGATCTGCTGCTTTCCTTCCTCTCTTTCAGTACCCAATTCTGTTACTTTCTTTTTTTTCTCTCCTTCACCCCTCTGCATTTCCTGTCCTCTGCATTTCTCTGCCTTTTCCACTTTTCTTTATCTCTCCAACATTCTCTCGCTCTTTTCCCCTCTCTCTTTCTCTTAATTTCAGTGAGTCCACCTTCATATGGTAGTAAAACTCTGGCAGAAGGTATGAATGTCTGAATATCTGAACATCATCATCGTTAAACTCATAGACCATTTCTTGTCTGCTTGTGTATGTTTGTTTGCGTGTGTGAGATGAGTGTGTGTTAGCGAGTTTGATTTGCAGTGTCTCTGTGTTCTTAAACTCATCTGGACTTTTATTCTTACTGTAAATCAAAGCTCAACCAGCCTTCATGACTGTATGTATGTGTGTTGTTTCTGCAGTTGCCTGGTTCACCTTTGACCCTGCATCGGCCCACCCTGACATCATCTTGTCTAACGACAACCTCACGGTGACGTGTAACAGTTATGATGACCGTGTTGTCATGGGCAACACAGGGTTCTCTCGTGGCGTGCATTACTGGGAGATGACCATTGATCGATATGACAATCACCCTGACCCTGCGTTTGGAATCGCCCGTGCGGATGTCATGAAGGACGTGATGCTGGGGAAGGATGATAAAGCCTGGGCCATGTATGTGGACAACAACCGCTCCTGGTTCATGCATAACAACTCGCACACCAATCGGTATGAAAACATGTTTGGCAATGTGTGCATGTGTGTTTTGGAACTTCTTTAGATGAAAATTAGGATTAAATGATTAGCATGATAATCTTAAATAATTACATTTCTATACATCAAGCTTTTACTTATTCGGAAGCCATGACCATTAAAAGCCATGTTGCTCTCAATTTTAGCAAAATTTAAAAAGAAGCCAATTTAATGCAATTAATTGCTTACCAGCTTGTTCTCATACACTGAAAACCGATTGGTGTGGAAAGAATTATCACTCAGAAATTGATAATACATTTTAAAACAGTTACAGAGATACAGCTGGGAACACACTGAATTAAATGTGAACTTTTGTAGAAAAACTGAAACCGTATTCTCCAAAAAATCTTTGCTTTATTCACAACTTCGGAAAAAAAATATATATATTTTTTTTAAAAATGCATTATATTATATTATTCTAAAATCATAGAAATAAATTCTTGGAAAGATTCCTGATAAAGCGCCTCATCACAAATGTTCACTGTTGCCCTTGGTTACAAAGTGGATGCTATTTAAATCTTAGATGAAGCAATGAATGAAGCTAATTTTAATAATTAAAAAATGTTGTAATAGTCCTCTAAATGTTGTTGTAATAGTCCTTAGTCAAAAAATGACTCATAAACTATGTTTAAAATATATATTTGTGAAATTTCAACAAAATTATTGTCAATGTTGTGACAAGGTGCCACCACAGAAGAATCCTGCAAACATGGTTTTCTGTCAAAACAGAAAATACACCCACTTACAGTACATAAAGAAAAAATAGTTTTTTTTTTTCTAGAGATTGCAAATACAACACTAGTGTTACAGTTTCATAAATCACACCGCAGTTGTATTGTCAGCTGGCAATATAGAAATAACATATTCACCCACACAGTCACAGTGAACAGTATGCTTTATTATTTTCATTCTTTTTATCTTTCGTACTCTCCCACCTTCGGTGTTATTACCTGTGTATGGATGGTGTGGTAGAATCAGCTGTTGGATCTGAATATTATTTCTAAGTCCCTACTATCTGAGGGATATCATTGAAATAGGTGTCCTGGGAAATTACACCCATCTCAGTTAAGGTCCTAGGCTCTGTGAATAGCAAAAATATCACTTAGTGTTAATGAATGTGCATGCTCAGGCTTGCTGACATCATGTTTTTGGAGGCATGGTTTTAGACAGAATGCACATGATGGAAAGATGGGGCTGGTGAGCAAAACTGCAGCACGTTCAAGTGGATGGAAAAAACGTGATGCATTACTGCCCCCTGCTGCTGGTTCATGTTATTCTCACGCAGAGGAGAGAGGTCAAAGCTAACAGCAGTCTAAACAGTATCTGGAATATATTTTAGGAAATGCTCAGCTTAATGTTGACTATAAAAATGACGCTTTTACATTTTCTTTGTGTTTGACTGAAAAACATGAGTGTCTGTTATAGGTCTTGCACTCTATTTAATCAATGCATTGTCTTTTCATTTATTTTTATTTTCTCATCTCACTCTCTCAGTACGGATGGAGGAATAAGTAAAGGAGCGACTGTGGGTGTACTGCTGGATTTCACTCGTGGGATTCTGTTGTTTTTGATAAATGATGAGCAACAGGGACCCGTTGCCTTCAACACACTGGAGGGCATGTACTACCCGGCCATCAGCCTCAACCGCAATGTTCAGGTAACATTCATTTCATCAATTCAATTAAATAAGATCCATAAAAGAATAAACTTAGGTGAAAACGGATGTGATGAGATCTGTAGAAGTTTATGATGCAACACACTTTCTATCTGCTTTCTAAAAGTTCTATATGAGGTACGAATATGCTAACTTGAACCAAAAGGCTTTTTTGAGCAATAAAATATATCTGAATTTTTGTGTGTGTTTCTTTTCATAGGTGACTCTTCATTCTGGTCTGCCTATTCCTGATTTTTATACTCCTGGAGAATCTGAAGCTGCAGGCTCAGTCTGCTGAAGAGTCATTAACAACTGATACACACACATATACAAACACACACGCACAGACAAGTGCGCATGGATTCAGCTGTGAGTGCTTTGCGGAGGAATTGCTGCAGACAGTCATTAATTCATTTGAACAAGGTCTGAGAGCTCTGAAATGTAAATGGACGTGTTCTATGTGACGGTTAGTGTTAACTTAGCCCGAAACCATAACTCTGACCCTGATGTAAGTGAGGTAAATTGATATTGAAATTCTTGAATCATTTCCCTTTCTCTTTCTTACACTTTTTCTAGATATGATTATTATTATTGATGTTGTCATTGTTGTTTTTATGGAAAAGGTGCTCATGGATGTGATCTCCCAGACTACTGGTTATGAACAGATGTTTGTCTGTTGTTTCATGATAAAATCCTCTGTGTGAAGTTAAGCTTAGAAATAAGTTACTGATGTGTTAGACCTTAGAGGATGCATTTTCCATTACATAAACATGTTCTGTTGCGTATAAAGGTGATTTTTAACTGCTGATGGGGACAGAAACTAGAGTAAAATATCTAATGTTACTAGCTCCTCGTGTATATTATGCCTCAGTTAACGTTATATATCCTAAACCGTACCCTGAAACTCAAACTGTAAACCCTGAGCCAAACCCGATCCCTAAACCTAAATTCTCTCATTTTACACCTCAATCAACATGAGAAATTTTCAGCCTTCCTACCACATTCACAGTGGATGATCAAACATACATTTGGGACATATGCCAGAATGAGCTGAATGTGTGTCAGTGACGAGGTAATGGCTTTCTGTTTGTTGAACAGAATAGAAAACCCTAATTGAAACAAATACATGCACACACACAGGCATCTTCACAGCCTTGCGTGTCGTTTTATGGAGAGATGAGAATGAATAAACGTTTAGTTTCTCTCTCTCTGTTTGATTTCTCCTTTGCTGCCTCAAATCTGCACAAGCTTAACGCAAATGCTAAATAAATATCTGGTGCTGCTTATGTTCAATGTGAGAAAAAAATGCAATATAAAAGAATAGAGCTGCCAATCCAAAAGAGAGTCGACTTTAAACAAGACCATACATTGTAGCTGCTTGAAGCATTGGCTATTAGTTTACCATAAAGGATGTACTTTTGCATTAAGAAAAATATTTAAAATCCCACTGGTGGGGTTAGAATATGGAGCAGGTGCTGTACTCTATCTGTTTGTTGAGCAGATGGTTTATGCTCAACAAGCAATTGAATGTGTGGGTGCAGTGAGGGAAAATTTCACCCATTGTAAATTGTATTTTTTAATAAATTAATCCCAATATAACAAATGTATTATTATTATTATTATTCATATTGTGTCTGAATTGTTGTTATCTGTAAAGTTCTATGCTCAATAAACTGGATAAGGTGCAATATAAAGCTGTCTTCTGTCTTCTAAAGTTTAGTTGTTGTTGTTTTCTTATTAAGTTTATCTGTACAAAAATCTAAATATATACAATAAAAACTAAACAAAAAAAGTACAGTCCATATACTGCAGGGAGATGCAGAAAACCTGCAATGGCTTATTTGTAGAGCCTCCACCTAAACAATAATAATAATGAAGAAATTAAGGAAGAAGCTAAATTACAATAAAATATGTAACAAATATGTAAATGTGAATGACTGCAAATTCAATTCAACATATGTTAAAACCCAGAGATAATGTACTCCAAAAACAAACCTTATATGGTAGATAAAATGCATAAAGAACAAAAAACAATTACAAAGCAGCACTAAAATTATCTTTTATACATCTTAATACATAACATGTTAAATATTTTTTTTTTTTTTTGCTAGTAGATGGGATAAGCCATTCCAAAATGTATTAACCCTCAATCTTATCAAGAGTTGAACTTTAGTGAGAATTTTTGGAAGATGAAAATATGAAAATTGTGAATTAGTGACAGTGACAATGAACCCTCACTTGAATATATCTTACACATGAAAACACACAAAATATTCAAAGTCTCTTAAAAAAAAAAACTCCTAAGAATTTTGTAGAGGCACCTCAATTGACAATTTTTCAGAAGGGGTATTCTTTTTTACCACTAAAAATAATTAAATTAGATTTAATATTTAAAGATAATTTGTGTCAATTAAACTAATTAGTGACAGCAATTAGACCATCATTTGCATTCTTAATCAATTAATTGAAATTTAAGTGAGAGAGAACTAAGTTTGTGCCGTTAGTAAACATTCCTGGAGTAAGAATACTTGAAACATTCGACAAAGTCATTTATATAAATAAGAAATAGTAATGGTCCAAGTATAGACCCCTGAGGAACCCCACAGATTAATCTTGCTTTGCTGTAATAGCTACCCTTAAATATTAAATTTTTTATATTAATTTTTACATTTATATATATATACATACATAAAATCATGAAAACCATATTTATGCAACTTTTCAAAAAAAGAAGAAAAAAAGATTTACTTTATCAATAGTTTTTATAGGTCAAAAAAAAAAATAAGTAAAAAAAAAAATGCTACAAGTAAATTCTTGATTTTCAAATGCGAGGGTAACCTTGTCTATCAGGTGAACCAAAGCCATATAAGTAGATTTTTTTCTGAATACATATTAATGTTTGTAAAAACAAAAATCTGAATCTATGTGGCTCATGTGTAAGTGACTGATAAAAAAAATTCCAATGAGAGAGAGTTTCTGCTCCTCCCTCTGTGCCTCCTATAAAAATATGGGGCTCGTGACCACAGGCGCTCGGTGAACTGGTGATCTTCAGGATGGCGACTCCTTTAACGGACCAGGAGAAGCGCAAGCAGATCAGCATCAGAGGCATCGTCGGTGTGGAGAATGTGGCAGAGCTGAAGAAGGGCTTCAACCGGCACCTGCACTTCACGCTGGTCAAAGACAGAAACGTCGCGACGCCGCGGGATTATTATTTTGCGCTCGCGCACACGGTGCGCGATCACCTGGTGGGCCGCTGGATCCGAACACAGCAGTTCTACCATGAGGCCGACCCTAAGGTTAGTCCAATAAAAGGATTACAAGGTAAAAAAATATCAAATAAAAAGGAATAGCAGACATTTAGGCTAAAGTGGGCAAAAATTTAAAAAAAATCTTTGTCATTATTTTATCTTTGTTATCAAAAAATAAGAACAAAGATACACATTACAAATACACATGATATACAAATAAAACAAACAGTGTTTTATTTTTCATTCAGACTCGAAAAATAACTTTTTGACAGGCTTTTGGTGTACGTGCGCTGTTTCAACCATTATGTTTCAACGTGTAAAGTGTAAGAATAAGATTAAGGTGTTTTAATAGTTTTTTTTAGTTATGCACTGCTTATGTAAAAAAAACATAAGCATATTTTTCCTTTTTTTTTATTTTAGAAATAAAAAAAAAATTATTTGGCATAATTTGCACCCAGTGCATAATGCAAGAATGCTCTGTTAGATTTATTTATTTATTTATTCTCTGTGTTCTTTATATTTCTGTGTGCTTCAGCGTGTATATTACCTGTCACTGGAGTTCTACATGGGTAGGGCGCTCCAGAACACCATGATTAATCTGGGTCTGCAGAACGCCTGTGATGAGGCTATCTACCAGGTGAGAGAGGACTAGACACATGTCCATCCATCTGTGTCTGGCTTTCTGTAAATCTCTCTTTTTCCTTTTAGCTGGGGTTGGATATGGAGGATCTGGAAGAGATGGAAGAGGATGCCGGATTAGGCAACGGAGGGCTGGGAAGATTAGCAGGTCTCACTCTCTCTCTCTCTCTCTCTCTCTCACACACACACACACACACACACACACATTCTATACAAATAATATACCATAATATAAGTTAGCTATATTAACTGTGTGTTCACGATCCACAGCTTGTTTTCTTGACTCCATGGCTACTCTGGGTCTGGCTGCTTATGGATATGGGATTCGATATGAGTATGGAATCTTCAACCAGAAAATCAAAGATGGCTGGCAGGTGAATTAATTTACCAACCTTTCCTTAATTTATGCATTAAGTTCCTATATGCAAACTTCTGATGTCCTAATACAATTAACTATAGTAGTTCTGACCCGTATAGCAAAAATATATTTTTAGTTAAAAATATATAATTTTAAATATATTTCAGAGTACAAAATAATGTCCAAAATATTCCTATTTAAATAAATTTCTGTGGTTTTGGTTACTTGTTCTTTTTGTATATTTTTTATTTACTTTAATATTTTATGTTTAAAAATAATAATTGTGTGTATATAATATATATATATATATAAAATTTCCACAACATTTTGGGTACTCTGAAGTTTGCAATACTTGTAGGACAGTGTCTGCATAAAAATCTGTGTAGCCTATATGGGCCAGGAGTTCACTGCATTTGTGGTCACTGGCCTGGTGCATGTGAGCTTGTAACAGAGCTGATAATACTGGACCAATAGGGATCTTGTTCCAGCAGTAATAGGCTGATAAGAAACAGCAGCTCGATTTATTTGCAAAAGGATAGTGATAATGGTGTGTTTGTGCAGTGAAAATCCTAATAAAAAAAAAATAGACACATTTGAACTTTAACCTGCCCTAGATTTGAGTGCAGATCGACCAGGGGCGGACTGGGACCAAAAAGTGGCCCTGGACTTTCTGGCCCACATCAGCCCACCACATCATAATGCATCCGCCACTGTTTTGATGTCATTTAATAATTTTATATTTAAGTAAACAGTTTGGGGATTTTATCCAATAGGGCAACTGATTAAAAAAAAACTGTGTGCAGCAGCTGTTCATTTAGCAACTCATAGTGAGCGATACACGCTTATCACGACATTCTCATAGAACTCACACTTCGCTTTCAGATAACAGAATCATATGAATCATGCATAAATAGAAGTTTATAAACTCTAACGATAGCTTTATGTGCTTTACAGATGAACTTGAAGTCTTTATTCATTCGAGATGTTCAATAATAGATCATCTTTAATAGAAGTTCATGATCCGATTTGTGAACAGATGATTCTTCAGATGAGTCAATCTTTTAAAATAAAAATTTATTTTGTTGAACGAAACCAGTGTGGAAACCAGTGTTTGCTAGTCCGACGTCACGGGGCTATTGTGTTTTACAGTCGGGCTCCAACCCAGACAGCAAGCAGTTTCGGCCCAGAACATCTGGCCCGCGTGAAATCCATGCAGGCCAAATGTGGGCCAGATCTGGGCCGAAACTGCTTGCTGTCTGGAACAATATATCACCACCCTGCCTGACGGTCTATCTTTAATAGTGATGTAAAATTCCTAACTTGATTCGCGCTGTTCATTCGCTTGAATGGGTGAAACAGAGCGTTGTTGATCGTTTGCACTTGTTTAAATCTTGCCGATTCAAGCGTTTTAAACAATTCGCTTGCGTGCATTTGTTCAAAGCACGTGCTGAGAGCAGTGTTTCAGGCAACATGCATACGCAGAATTAATTCATCTTTCACGTATCGTAACTTTTGAATTAACACATACACACAAAATTATCTCAAAATAATTGTCTCTGCAAGTATTCTCATAAACACAGTCGGTTATGTTTTACGTGAATGTATACAGTGGCCTGCTGCTCAGAAAAATTAGCTGTACTGGATAAATCTGCCTCTCTCTCTCTGTAAATTAGATGATGTGAAAGGGGGCGTGTTTCAAGGTACGCAATGCAAGAAAAGAGCTGTAATATTATGATTTCTGTCAAATAAAAAAAAAAATATATATTTGTGAGAAAAGTCCCGGTGCTCCAGATGGCCAGTCCGCCCCTGAGATCGACACTGGTGTCCTCTTTCATCATCTCTGTATCACTGTGTATTAGGTTGAGGAGGCAGATGATTGGTTGAGGTATGGTAACCCCTGGGAGAAAGCCCGACCTGAGTTCATGCTGCCCGTGCATTTCTACGGCCGTGTGGAGGAAGATGATGGGAAGGAGCCGAAATGGGTCAATACACAGGTATCACTGCTATATGAATAAATACAAACTAACAAGATAGCAGTACCCTGGCCAGGTTTGTAATGCATGTTTGTGGTATAGGTGGTCCTGGCCATGCCATACGACACGCCAATCCCTGGATACATGAACAACACGGTGAACACTATGCGCTTGTGGTCTGCACGCGCACCCAAAGACTTTAATCTGCGAGACTGTGAGTCATTCACACAACAGAGCAGATTCCCAATCCATATTAACTGCAGACATTTATGTGTGATTACATATAAGTCAAACACCAGAAAATATATTTTTAACTAAAGTCAGCTTCAAAATTAAAATGTACACCATTCCTTGGTCTTATTGTGAACATTTCATATCTTTTTTCAGTTTAACCGGTATTTATCAATTCAAAATGGAATCTAATTAATGTTAACTATTAAATTGAACTCATTAAAATTACTATCAAATATTAAACAGTCAATTTAACCAATTTTTTACTATTTGAAGTGGAAATTACTATTAAATATCAAATTATATTAAATATCAAATTTGCACAATTTCTTCAGACACCTGAAATCAGTGCCACTGGAATTTATATGGAATAATTCATCAAGGGATGTTTTGTTTTCTCCTCACAGTTAATGTTGGTGATTACATTCAGGCAGTTTTGGACCGTAACTTAGCAGAAAACATTTCCCGCGTACTCTATCCAAATGACAATGTACGTTTTTTTCACCCTTTTTTCTGTGTGCTCAGGCACATTGAAGTTTAAATGGCTTTTCTGCATTTTAACTGGATAAATCTGCATCTGTTATTGTGTATAGAAAATTAGGTTCCAATTATCCAGCGTAAATATATCAGAAGGTTAATCTCACACCTGAGATTGTAGCCCAAACACACTCTCTATTATGCAGTTTTGTAGTTTGACACTGACACTGGAATTTGTGGGGGTTGTAGTTCTTTGAAGGAAAGGAGCTGCGGTTGAAGCAGGAATATTTTGTGGTGGCAGCGACTTTACAAGATGTGATTCGGCGCTTTAAGACTTCAAAGAGGAACTGCTCTGAACCGTTGTCATTCGACAGCTTTCCTGATAAGGTCTGTTTTTGCTATAAACTTTACACTAAACATCTCACTCGTCCTGAAACAATCATTCCACACTGTAATTCTGCAGGTACTTACCATCCATGCTAGTTACTACATTAGTACTTTGTGTTATATAATGAACTTTTAAGTAATGTACTTGTGTGATTCTGCATGTGTGTGTGTGTCAGGTTGCCATCCAGTTGAATGATACTCATCCTGCTATGGCCATCCCTGAGCTGATGAGGATATTTGTGGACATTGAGAATCTAGACTGGGACACAGTAAGATTTATGAATAATTCATGATTCTCTAATCTTAATACCGGTAATCCTATAAAAGACACACTTTTACTGCAACAATAGAATAATAATGATTCAACATTCATATCATACATTTTAAAGGAGCTATGTGGAGGTTTTTACTTAAAAAAATATTTTAGATAGAGTTTTCATTTGTAAATGTATGAGCCAACTATGATGTAAAAAAAAGAATGACACCTTGACTGTCCACCACGGTTTTTGAGGAAAATTCACAAAATGTGACGTCATGCGCGTTCTCATCTACTTGGGCTTACAACCGTATGGCACTCCAGCCATTATAGTAAGCAGCGGCAATAGTGTTTTCAAATGGACTCTGCTAATGGAAAGAAGCGACCAGCCTCCAGCACAATTCAGACACCCACGGACACTCCTTGAAGTAAAAAAAAAAAAAAAGAGAGAGCATGCTCCTCTGCGCACTGAGAACGAGCATGAGACTGACTGCAGTTCCTCTAACGGCCACTGGTGTCAGTAACGGTTAGAAATTTCAGAACCTACGGAATGCTCCTTTAAATGTTTAGTATTGTTACTTTGTTGATGGAGGAAATAAGAAAACAAAAAATTATATAAAATGTATAAATGAAAAGTATGAAATCATACTTATGCAATTGAAGTACTTTAAGATAATTAATATTAGCTTGTATTAGCCTTTATATTTAAGTTTTCAGTGGTAATTTTATGTTAATAATTTTAAGTATGTTTTAATATTAATGGAATTTTAGTTTAAGTAATTTGTTATATGCGTTTGTCATTTTTATTTGTTTTTTATTTCTATCTACAGTGGCTTTTGATTCATTTTTAATTTAAGTTTTAGTTTTATTACATTTAGTTTGTCTTATTTCCTATTTTCTGATCTTATTATTTTATACTAGCTTTATTTTAATTCTCAAAAACTATTTGTACTCGTCTTAGTTGTAGTTAACAAAAATACTGGTCAGTGATACAGTCATCTTATGTTGATTTTGTCAAAGCAACATGATTACTCAAAAAGAGTTGTTCTTTGTGAGTGTCTAGGCCTGGAATATCACTAAACGAACGTTTGCATACACAAACCACACGGTTCTGCCTGAAGCTCTGGAGCGCTGGCCGATCGAACTGATGGAGAAACTTTTACCCCGACACCTGCAAATCATATACAAGATCAACCAAATACACTTGGATGTAAGTACACTTACAGGAAACTGCATTTACTTAATGGTTTATTAGCCATCATCCAGTTGAAGACGGCTATATGTTCCAAATAAAGGATTTGTCACTTTAAGTAAACTTTTAACTTGGACACATTTGTCTTCAAAGTGTAGCTAAGTAACACTTAAGTTTAGAACAGAAACCAAATTAATGTTTTTGTATGTATATGTGTGTCTGTGCGTGTGTCTTTGTAGCATGTAGCATCTCTGTTTCCAGATGATTTGGATCGAATCCGCAGGATGTCTCTGATTGAGGAGGAAGGGGGGAGGAGAGTAAACATGGCTCATCTCTGCATAGTGGGCTCACACAAAGTCAACGGAGTTGCAGAGATTCACTCTGACATCATCAAAAGAGACGTGTAGGCTTCTTTTTCTTGCTCTCTCACGTACATACAATCTTACAATGGTTTTTGAAACTGACTTTACATTTTGATCCTTTAGATTCCGAGACTTCAGCGAGCTTGAACCGGACAAATTTCAGAATAAAACAAACGGCATCACACCACGACGTTGGCTGCTTCTCTGCAACCCAGGACTCGCTGACCTGATCGCAGAGGTCCAACACACACACTGTTTTCCTTTATTTTTATAACATATTTTTTCAGTTTCCCAATAAAATGTTCATATGTTTGATTTGTGTGCGTCTAGGCTATCGGTGAAGAGTATGTGAAAGATCTAAATCAGCTGCAGAAGCTGAATGATCTGGTTGACTACGACACTTTCATCCGAGATGTAGCCAAAGTCAAACAGGTTAGAAATCACACAATCCTCTCATGTCAGAAAATTTGTAGGTCTTATTAATCTACAGTAGAAGATTATGCCTTTGTTTTTTCTTCCTCTTATTTTTGCCATATTTATTTGTGTGTAGGATAACAAGCTGAAGTTTGCCCAGTATTTAGAGAAGGTGTACAAGGTGGACATAAATCCTGCATCCATGTTTGATGTCCATGTGAAAAGAATCCATGAATACAAACGACAGCTGCTCAACTGCCTCCACGTCATCACCATGTACAACCGTATGTTCAGAAACGCAAACACAGACTCACACACATTAGTTTAGCTGTGTCATTTTACTTAATGTTTTAGACACTCCTTAAACTGAACAATGCACATTTTGTCATTATTGACTTATCTTTAGCTGACTATCTTCTGTTCAACACAAAATAAGACACTGAAGAATCTTTCCACTGTTTCACACACAGGCATCAAAAAGAGCCCCATTAAACCGTTTGTACCACGGACTGTGATTATCGGTGGAAAGGTAAAACAACCTTATCTGAACACACTCACCTGCGCTGATTTATACATGTTCAAAAGGTTTAGGGTTAGTAAAATGATTTAATGTTTTTAAAGGGGGGGTGAAATGCTATTTCATGCATACTGAGTTTTTTACACTGTTAAAGAGTTGGATTCCCATGCTAAACATGGACAAAGTTTCAAAAATTAAGTTGTACGTTTGAAGGAGTATTTCTGTTCCAAAAATACTACTTCCGGTTTGTCACAAGTTTCGGAAAGTTTTTTTCGAGTATGGCTCTGTGTGACGTTAGATGGAGCGGAATTTCCTTATATGGGTCCTAAGGCACTTCTGCCGGAAGAGCGCGCGCTCCCGTATAGTGTTTTTCCGGGAAAAATCGATACAGACTATCTTTCTCTTATGAATATAATAAAACTAAAGACTTTTTGGAGTTATGAAGGATGCTGTACTACTCTATAGGTACTCAAGATTAACAGGATAATGAGTTAAACGAGCATTTCACCCCCCCTTTTAAAGGAAGTCTCTTATGCTCACCAAGGCTGCATTTTTTTTAAAACAACATTGCTGTACAGACAGTAATATTGTGAAATATTATCACAATTTCTATTTTAATATATTTTAAAATGTAATTTATTGTTGTGATGACAAAGCTGAATTTTTAGCATCATTACTCCAGTCTTCAGTGTCACATGATCCATTATCTTATGCTGGTTTGGTGCTTAAAGGGATAGTTCAACCAAAAGTGAAAATGTGATATTTGTCTGCTTACCCCCAGGGCATCCAAGATGTAGGTGAGTTTGTTTCTTCAGTAGAACACAAACCAAGATTTTTAGCTCAAACCATTGCAGTCTATTGGTCTGATACATACAATAAAACTGAATCCACTTACATTGTAAGACTGATAGAATTCAACGATTTGAGCTAAAAATCTTGGTTTGTGTTCTACTGAAGAAACAACGTCACCTTTTAGATGCCCTTGGGGTAAGCAGCCAAACATCAACTTTTCACTTTTGGGTGAACTATCCCTTTAAGAAGCATTTCTCATTAATATCAGTGTTGTGCTGCTTAATATATTTGTGGAAACTGTTATAAAAAAAAATTCAGGATTCTTTTTATTTTTACTACTGTTACTAACCTCAACATTTGAATAAGAGTGTATGATTTACTGCATATATGTTTTTGCAGGCTGCTCCTGGATATCACATGGCAAAGATGATCATTAAGTTGATCACCTCTGTCGCTGATGTTGTGAATAACGATCCTGTGATCGGCCGTAAACTGAAGGTCATTTACCTGGAGAACTACAGAGTGTCACTGGCAGAGAAAGGTAACATACACCCTCACAGCTAACTTCAGTATGAGATGAGTGTATTGATGAATACATGTTTGAGTATGTGTGTTTTATGTGCAGTGATTCCAGCTACAGACCTGTCAGAGCAGATCTCCACTGCAGGTACAGAGGCTTCAGGGACCGGAAACATGAAGTTCATGCTGAATGGGGCGCTGACCATCGGCACAATGGATGGTGCTAATGTGGAGATGGCAGAAGAAGCCGGAGAAGAAAACCTCTTCATCTTTGGCATGAGGGTGGAAGATGTAGCAAAGATGGATAAAGAAGGGTAGGGAAAGAGACGAAGAGATTATATGCATGGAAATAAATGCTGAGTAAATGTCATGCTATCTTTGAAGACATTAACAATTCCTTTGTGTGTGTGTGTGTGTGTGTGCAGCTATGATGCATTACAATATTATGAGAGTCTTCCGGAGCTGAAACAAGCAATAAATCAGATTAAAAGTGGCTATTTCTCACCGAGACAGCCTGAGATGTTCAGTGACATCATCAACATGCTGTTCCATCATGATCGGTAAAACACTCAAGCTTTCTTTCTCAAGTTCTTACACTACAACTCCCTCACGCTCTCTAAATCTGTCCTCCAGGTTTAAAGTTTTCGCAGACTACGAGTCTTACGTGAAGTGTCAAGAGAGAGTCAGCGCTTTGTATAAGGTGAACATTATCACACAACCACTGAAAATTTACTGTACTGTGAGACTTAAGAATGTTACGGTTCTTTTCTATATAGCACTAGTTCAAAGTGATGGCTGTCAAGCTCCAAAAATATACAAAGAGAGCCTACAAGTGCAATTAAAATAGTCCATATTTCTCTGTGTTGGACAGGATCAGAGAGAGTGGACTCGGGTGGTAATTAAGAACATTGCGGCATCTGGAAAGTTCTCTAGTGACCGCACCATTAAAGAGTACGCCACTGAGATCTGGGGAGTGGAGCCCACTGACCTGAAGATTCCTCCACCCAGCGAACCCCGTGAAGCTCTGGAGGAAACCGCCCGTGCCCTGCGCAAAAACTGAACACGTCAGCACAGTGTCATGGGATCATGAGAAGACTTGTTACAGTAATTAATATAATTACTTATATTATTAATTTTACATTTGTCAATTGTTCATGCATGACTTTCTAAAGGAGTGCCATGTACTTGCAAAAAGCTCAAATAAATCTAATATTTTAATTTAACAGTTGAGTCAGTTTATTCATATAGTCTTTAGTAAATATTTAGATTTGATGGAAAATGCATTAGAAAAAAATGTAAATGACTAATAGTGAATAAAGAGTGGATGAGAGGCAGAGGACAAAAGGATCAACAAGAGGTCAACATACAGTACAGACATTCTGCACTTATATAGTACAAAAGAAAATTAAATTTCAAATTTTCCAAAACAAGGGCTTGCAACACCAAAATTGTGGGTTGTATTCCATTGAAACATAATGCTGAACAAATCACCCAGATTAGACTTAGCATCCACAAAGTAAATAAATGTAACATACACAATCGTTCAATGTTTTATATTTGGGGAACAAAAATATATTATATATATTTTTTTCTTTAAACAAGTGTTTTATATATATATATATATATATATATATATATATATATATATATATATATATATATATATATATAATAGTTTTTTTTTTTTTTTTGTAAATTGCATTTTTTTTCTATACTGTTACTATTAACAGTAAATGTTACTGTTTTACTTAATTTTTTTTTATAAAGTAAAAGCACCGTAAGTTGTATTATTAATCTGCAGTGCTTTGGTAATGCTATAAATCAATCTAATAAATCGTCGCTGTACTGAATTGGAGCAAGAGTAAAAAAGAAAAGCCATAAGTTGAACAGGTGTGTAGTTTTATCGGTGCCCTGCCGGGGTCGATGTTGCGCGCTGTGTTTCTGCTCGTCTCCTCCTCTTCCTCCTGCACGGCCTTTCAAAATCTCAATGACCGCCCCATTATAACAGACAATGTTGCACACTGACCCTAGCACTTAGCGGAGAGGCACCACATTCACAGCTTCAGCTCCAGCATCAGATCCAAACACACACAGATCGGGTCAGTTTGTGCGCGAGCTCCGGATCAAACTAATGGACTTATAGCCGAGTAACGGAGAGAGAGAGCGCGCGCATCTGTGAGGTATGTTCTGATGGGTTTAACTTTGACTTTATCGCACATAAATCACAGTAATCTAACTCATAATAAATTCATGCATTCTTCGGCACTGACCTATAATATTATGTGGCCTGCATATAGTTGGAGTCTGTTTCGTGATTTGGCGATTCATTTGTGACTGGCAGCAGTATTGAAGTTCAGAACTTTCTTTCATTTAACAGTGAAGGATTGTTTATTATTTTCTTTAATCACTTAACATGTGAGATAAATGAAGTGAAAAGGAAGTGTCATTGATCTTAGCATGAGTGTGTATTTTGCGTGTTTAATGTTGTGTTTGTGTATTTAATGTTGTTGTGTGTGTATGTTGCTAAGAGTCTCTGTCACGGACTGATGACCTCGATCATCTGAGATTGCAGAACTGTAGCCATGTGATGAGGGAAGCAGTTTGGGTTTTCTACCGGTTGTGGCACTGTTTTTTATAATGACTCAATGTTTAAAAGCCATGCAAAATGAAGTGGAAACCGAATTAGGCACTAAAGTGAAGGAATGAGTCTGCAATTTATTCAAACCATCTGTTCATTTAAATGTCTCTGATGATCTGTGTGTGTGTGTGTGTGTGTGTGTGTGTGTGTGTGTGTGTGTGTGTGTGTGTGTGTGTGTCTGTCATTGTCCTCCTTTGTGTCTGTGTCTCCCTGCTGGACACTTGTGTGATGCGGAAATCAAAAAAGATGTTTATTTTATTTTTTTTGGATTGCTGAAATGCTGATGATTCTTTAAGTTTATTATGAGTGAATTATTATAGAGAGATTTCTCTGATTTCTCTTTTTCTATTCTAGCCCTATGTTTTTAACCTGTTGCTATCAGATGCTATAACAGAGCTTCAATGGGTGCCACTCGCTCATAACCAACAAATTAGACTTTATACATGTATATGATTTTTATGTAGTGAAATTATTTTGGGGAAAAATATTTAAATATATTCCAGCAGTATGTTTGTAGTATTGTGATTACTTGTGCATTACATTTTTACAGTTAGTCATAGAAAACATGCTTGTGATTTCCAGATATCATACTTTGCATTTATGTATGTGGCATAAAAATTAGTACAATTTAAAAAATAATTTAATAATATATAAAAAAAATATATATTATTTTTAAATAATTAGTTTAATTTGATTCAGTTATGCTTAGTCTGAAATAATTTCTTAAAGTGGAATTTTGAGCCAATCTCAAAAATAATTATGAATAAAATTTAAATTAATGGCAAAAAATGTAATATGGTTATCCCAAATGAATGGAAAAGACAAATAATTAAATAGGATAAAAGGTGTGGTTACCCTGGTAACAGCTACTTTTGTATTAAAATTGATATTATATATTACAGTCATATTTGTTTAGATTGTGATTTAATAGTATTTGACATAAATGATGTTTCTGTACATTTTATATGGTTAGGGAAAAAAAACTCCTCTGAGAATCAGTTCCACGTTGCCTCATCCATATATCTGAGCGACTCTGAATCTGTTCTTCCTGAATAGAGGGACACCTGGCCACTCTCAGACGTCCTTGTAATGGGCCGGTCATGATGTCATTGACAAGGAGCAGATGGATGCCAAACTCCTCCCCTTTTTTGTGTTTGTGTGTGTGCACCAACCACTGAAGAATAATAAATGATTGCACAGACTTCTATGCTTGTAAGGCTTTCAGAGGGGTCAGGGCTCCTTGGGACAAAAGACACCTGCGGCCTGCAGAGTGTGTGTGTGTGTGTGTGTGTGTGTGTGTGTGTGTGTGTGTGTGTGTGTGTGTGTTTGTGTTCATCTCAGATGTTATGACTTGTGTGTCCTGACGTTGGCCTCCCTCATCTGTGCTCCGCTCTGCATTTAGCCCACAGATCTCTTCTCTTCCTGATCGGAGGGATTGTGTGTGTCAGAAATAGTGCTCTAGGTCTGTATGGGCTCTCCATTTTTGTGGCTCAAGCTTCAATGTTCCATCTTGAATCTTATTTACTCTGGATAGCTATGAGCCCGAAGTTCAGGGAAATGTTTAAAGGCTTAAAGTCATGGAAACTGAGCCATACAGTATATCATATTTATTTGATTATATATTGCTGTTTGTTAGTGTTTGCATTGCCGTTGAGTAAAACAAGCCTAACCATGTCTGTCCATGGGCACTTTTATTGGAGATATTTGTGCATTAACAAGTATTAGGAATGTCTCTTATAAACTGATATACTGATAACTATGATGCTATGGCTGACAATTGATAAACAACGGATTATTAAAATTACCTAAATAAATGGCACAAAGACAAATTTTCAGCTTCAGCATTATAATGTTTAGTATGAACAAAAGTATAAATTGATATTCTTTTTTTTTTTTTAAAGACATTTGACTGTTCAATTAGGTGTCTTTTTAAAAATCTATTGTTAAATTTTGTTAAATATTGACAAATGTTGTCAAAGTATAAAAAATAATTCCTATTTATTATACAATTTTATCTATTAAAATAAAATATAATAAATTTTAAACCAGGGAAATGAGGATGCACAATTACATATTGTGGCATATATTGAAAAAAATATATATATATATTGCCCAATAACGTGTATGGTACAGATATTTTGTGCACCCCTAATAAGCATAATTCTGTATACTTATTGATTTTAAAAAAATTGGTACCTGACATAAAAATGGAAATAAACCCAGATATATAAAGATTTCTATATACTCCTTATCCAACTGAAAAGGTCATAGAAATCCGTTAGTTAAGTGTGGGAACATTGTACTGATGTTATAAAAGCTGTAGTCTTTAAATGGCTGACAATACAGCCTCCGTGGTAAAAGTGGCTGACCGGTGGGAGTGTGTCAAGCACTTGATCTTTTTTTTTTGTTGTTTTTTTTTTTTGCTGTTTGCTCTTGTCCATTTTTTGTCTCTCACTCTGGTTATCTATGCATCTTTTTGCATCCTTGTGTTTTGAACAAGATGTTGGAGTTAAGCTAGACACCAGTGGATGGGGTTTTGTAATGCTGTCTGTGTCTCTTTAGGAAAGGCTGATGGATGGAGCGAGGGACCAGTATGAGGAACGATTGAAAGAGGTGTTTGAGAGTTTTGATGGCAGTGGATTGGGCTCTCTGAGTCCTGAAGAACTGACCGATCTCTGCCGGGCCCTTCAGCTGGAGGAGAACACACTGAACACACTCTTACACACACTGCTGGAGGACCAGATCCATGCACGGGTCAGAAATAATATAGATACACATGTGTTATTTAGATTGGATTTCTTTTATAGTGGCATTTTCTATTTTGGTTTTATTTTATTTTAATGTAATTTTTTGTGTATTTGGGTGTGTTAAATTTAATGATGAGACATTAAATGCTGTTAATGGTTAAGAGAGTGTGGTTTACATTTCAGAAAATAACATTTGTTCAAAACCCAAACCAAAGAACTTTTTAGAGCATTAAAAACACAAGACTGCATAGGCTTGAATAGCATTGGTGAAAAGAGGAGTGATTATCTGCTACTGTTCTGATTTTTCAGGTTGATTTTGAACAGTTTAAGGATGCTCTGATCCTTGTGTTATCAAGCACAAACACAAGCGATCCAGAAGAATGTCTTGAACGACCAGGTAACATCCTTATAATATCTCGGCTGGTTGCCAAAAGGTTGCAATTTTAGACCATATAATGAACGGAGATCATTAAACTTAATGGATCATCTTAGATTATTGGCATTATGTAAGCTTGGAACTGGAACCAATATTGTGTAAAAAGAGTGGGTTAAATCCTCATTTTTATGAATGTCTCATTAAGTTAAAAAATATAATCGAAAAAAAAAAAACAGATATTGGTGTTACCATTGAGGCACCCTTTTTAATACAATATCTATACATGCTGTGATGTTATTTAAAAGTTACCAAACCTTTAGAAATAAATATGCATTTATTAATTCTATATATCAATTTAAATCTATTTATGACTAATATATAAAAATATATATGATATATATCAGTCATACATATATCAGATCATTCATACATTAGTCAAATCATGCAGACCGAATAGTGAACAGCTGTAAACAAATACATCTATTTAACAAAAATGTCTATTTATTATAATTGACATTGAACACACAGTTTTTAATACAGGTTATGATCGAACGGTTCTGCTCAGCATTTAGAAATCATGATGTTATCGAGAATGTATTACAAACCAGAGAGCCTGAGCTCAGAGAGTGAAGAGAGGATGTAAGGTTCAATCTGGATTTAAGAGGATTATTCTGAGAACAGTGAGAGTGTAAATGCAGACTATTCTGTCTTAAAACAAGCTCTTCTCTAATTATGACATCTCACAGTTAATGATGGTAGCCAGGACATTGCTATGTGGTTGCTGCAGTGTTCTAAATGCTTGCCTCATTATCACAGATTTTGTTCCTAAAAATGTCCTCCGCTCTTATCAAAATGTGCCACAGGCTTGATTGTTAATTATATACCATGAATGATTTTGTAATGAAATCTGCAGAGTTTATGATATAGTTTGTTTACACTCTGTGGTGCCCATATCCACTACTGTTCAAACATTTGATGTGAAAATATATACTTTATAGTAATAAGGATGCATTCAATTGAACAAAAGTGACAGTAAATATATTCATAATGTTACAAAAGATTTCTATTTCAAATAAATGCTGTTCTTTTTAACTTATAGCATATCCTGAAAAAGGTATCATGGTTTTCACAAATCTATTAAGCAGCACAACTGCTTTAAACATTGATGATAATAAGTCAAATCAGCATATTCAAATAATTACATTTTAAAATGATTTACAATTTTAAAAAAATAATTACAGTATCTTTATTTATAAAGTTGTCTGACCTGATATATAAAATTGTCCTATCATCTCTCTCCTAGATTCCCCAGAAGTCCAGCCGCGATTTGTAAAGGGCAGTAAGCGCTATGGCCGACGCTCTGCTCCAGAGTTCATTCATACACAGACTGATTCACACACACTGGCTGAAGATGAGGAGCAGAAGGATGAAGATGCTCAAGAGAGCGATGACAGGACTGTACCCAGGAAACGTGAGGTAACAAACACACACAAACATGAAAAACAGTGAAGCTTAAAAGTTGAGCCACATTCTTCTCGTTTGGAATCAAGCATATCTGAATACACAGATAAAGCTGAAGGTTAAAGTTGCTATTTTCCTTCAGAAACAATCTCAATTATTCAGCCGCAACTAGCTCCAAAACGAATAGTCTGGGTCTGTGTTTTGGGGCTAGTTGTGGTGTGACTGTGTGTGTGTGTGTGTGTCTGTCTGTCTTTGCCCTCTGCTCTGACAGCAGTTTAGTTTGAGTTAATGAGATTTCAGACTCTCAGAATATACATCCACTTTAATGCAAACTATCAGGCAATGACGTTTCATGCTGAAAAGAATTTGATCAAAATTCATGCTGGCTTGTGTTTGTGAGCTTTTGTGTGTGACTCTGGCCACACTTCCCAGCAGGTGCACATTAATACACACTGATCTGCTGCGCAGAGCTCTCTCTGAGTCCGAAGTGTGAACAATCCTCCAGTTCTATAACAGCAGATGTGTGGGGTGTGTGATGTTTTTTCGGGGGAGGGGGGCTTTCTATTGACTAACAATGACCCTTCCCCACCCCCTGGATTCCATTGCACGTATTCTCCATCTGCTCCCTACACCCCCAGAAATTCACTCTGTCCATATTTGAACACACGCACACCATGATCTTGACCAAACTATTGAAAAGTAGTTGATTGAGTGGCTTTTTTTTCACAACCTTTGGCTAGTTTTGGATTCAATGATGTAGGTTTATGGCAGATTTATTATTTTAGTATATTTATTTTACTTTTTATTTTGGTTAATAAACATTTTTAAACATTATGTGTTTTTTTACATTTTTATATGTGTGTTTGTGTGTGTGTGTGTGTGTGTGTGTGTGTAAATGTAAAAAACACAAATTTATTGTGTGTGTATTTCAGTAAAAACAATTTTTAGTGTTTTTGAAAAATAGTTTATGCTTAACAAGGCTGCATTTATTTGATCAACAGTATAGCAAAACAGTAATACTATGAAATGTTATTCACTAATTCATTTTATATAATTTTTTTCTCTTTTAAGATATTTTAAAATGTAGTTCATCCATCTTTAGTCCAGTCTTCAGTGTCAATGATCCTTCAGAAATCATTCTAATATGCTGATACAAAATCAAAAAACATCTCGAATTATCATCGATATTTTAAAATATTTAATTACATTCATATTTTAATATGTAAATAGCTTAATATTTTTCTGTATGGGGTGCTACTTTTTTTCAAGATTCTTTGAATAGAACAGCATTTATTTGAAAATAGAAATCATTTTTAAAGTTATGAATGTTGTTATTGTCGCTTTTCATCAATTTAAAGCATTCATTTCTTAAAAAAAAAAAAAGAAAATTAATAAATCTTACTGACCCCAAACCGACCCCATTTTATTTTTTTCTTTCTAGCGCTGGAATGCTGACATAAGCATTTCTGAAGAGTTTGAAGCAGAAGGTTAGTTTAAATACTTAAAAAAATAATCTTTTTACTCCCTTTTGCAAGACATTTATACTGGATTGTGTGCAGGTCAGCTCCACCTCTGGAACCCAGATGAACCCAGCACACCACGTGGCAATGCAGTGCCACTCTGTGACCTGGAGGAGCGTCTGCATAACGCTTGCCATCAGCTCTCTCTGCCCATAAACGGCACGGCCACACTGCAACAGCTACACACACTCTGCCAGCACATAGGCATTGAGGTATTTTCCATTATCACAACCTGAGGGGCATTAAGTGGTTAAAGTGATCGTTCACCCAAAAATAAAAACTGTTGTTTACCCTCATGTCGTTCGAAAGCCATATGACCTTGGTTAATCTTCAAACACAAATTAAGATATTTTTAATGAAACCTGAGAGGTTTCTGTACCTCAGCTGAAAATCTAGTGTTTAGCATGTGTGATGCACTGAATGTATGTGTCGATCATTGTTTAGATCTAAATAAAAGCCTAAATCAAATCTGTTCATCATTTAAAATGGTTATATCTCTTCACAAGACCTGGATTAATCAGCTTGATTCATAAGGAATCATATTACAATCCCCTTATGATCTTTTTGGTTCCATTTTAAAAATCTTTGTTTCAAAGATTAACCAAATTCATATGGGTCTGGGCCAACAGGGTGAGTAAATGAAAATAGAAAATTACTTTTTGGGTGTACAATCCCTTCCCGTACCATATTGTGTTTGAATGTTCCCAGGTGGGCGAGGATCAGTTGCAGTGTGCTGATGAAAACGCAATGGATGTACAGGAGTTCATCTCATACATAATAAATCACAGCAAACCACCAACACCGTCAGCATCTACACCCTACAGACAATTAAAGAGACTCCATTCCACTCAGGTAGTACACAAAAATAGACTGTACACAAACCATGCCTAAATATAAGTTTTAAACCTCTCTTCTCCATCTGTCTTTCAAGTTTGATGAGTCGGGCCGTAGGATCTCATGTGCTTTGAGCAGTACAATCAGTCTGCGGGTGTTTTCAGATTTAGATGATGGATCGGGACACGCTCCTGTGGAATCTCTGCTTTACAGGTGGATGGAAGAGGGAGTGGACAAAAGCTCAGAGATCTTACAGGTAACATATATAGACATTGTGCGTCTTCAAAATTCTGCATTTAAACTGAGATATTTGTAACAAGTTTTATATATGTGTGTGTGTCTGTCTGTAGGCTCTGGATTTTAATGTGGAAGGTAAAGTGAATCTGTCAGAGCTGACCGTTGCTTTAGAGAATGAGCTGCTGTGCACTAAGAACTCCATCCACCAGGCGGCGCTAGTGAGCTTTAAGGCGGAAATCAGACATCTGCTGTGAGTCCATGCATCTGAACTCTAGCTCATTCCAACTCTCACAGCTCACTCAAGCACGGGCCAGATCTACAATTAAAACTGCTCCAGCGTACCACTGCATGATTCATATTTATAATTTGTATGATCATCCAAATAATAATTAAGTTAAACTAATATACTAATATTCGCACCAGTTCATCATTCTCATTCACTCTAGAGTGCTTAAGCTGTCTACTCTGCATCACTCTAGATCAGTTTGTTATTCACACTTAGATCAGTGGTTCTCAACCAAGAGGCTGGGGCCCACTAAGTTGGCTTAGTACAATTCCAAGGGGGTAGCAATATGGCACAAAATGATTTAAAATAAGACAAAATATGTTTTAGAATAAGTTTATAAAGCTAAAAACATGATGAAAACTGACATATTTCATATTTTAATTTGTTACCTTGACTCAGTTTTTATTTAAGAGTCAGGATTCTAAAAGTTTTGGAATACTTGGATAAAATGAATAAGAGGCTAAAATGTTAGAAATTTAATTAAATATTCAATAGTCATGGTAATTAATATAATGAATTTATATTTGTTATAGCTATGTCAAGCTCTAAAATGTTTTGTCTGGTAGGGGGCTTTGCAAATATAGTTTTGGAACATGGAGGGGGTTTTGGAGGTTGAGTATGTTGAGAACCACTGTTCCACGTCATCATTCGTACTCACTGAAGATCATTCCTGCCCTTTCTTTTCTAGCACTCAAAGTTGTGTTGGCTTATTATTCATACTTGAGATATTCTAATTTAATATAAGGACTTCATTTCAGATCACCCTAACTTGCTATTATGACACAGACTAGGATGCTAAAACCTAGTGTTTTCTCTTATTCTGAATCACATCTTGTTATTCTGCTTCAATCCAGGTCATTATTCAGACTCACTCCAGATTGTTTTTACACACTTGTGTTCTTTATTCGGATTTATTCAAGATCATTTTACAACCATCAGAACTCCAGTTTGCTTCTAATGTCCTACTTCTTTGTGACAGTGAGTGTGTTGACCTGGAAAGGCGTGAGAAGGAAAGGATTCGCTTTGATCTGGAAAAAGCAGAGAAACTGAAATCTCAGCTGGCGTCTGAAGTCGACGACCACCATGCTGCCATTGAGCGAAATAACGAGCTCAACCTCCGGTAACTTCACCTTCAATCAGCATTTTTATTCATTTTATGCGTAATCCCCTGTTACCCTGTTCATGAACGAACCCATATTACTTTATACCTCAGAAAGCAGAAAGCTCTTATAAGATTTCAAATTTTCCAGTCCCATCTCTTTTCTGCATATTATCTGTGATGAGATGTTTTCACAGCTGTATCGATGTAGAAATGGCTGCTTAAACACAGAAGGCTGTTCTGTGGACATTGTTGGGTGATGCATGTGGGTGTATTCATATGTCAAATGCATGTGTGTTTATGTCCATGCATGCCATTTAAACAGGAAGTTGGAGCAGCAATATAAAGACAGTATGACCACACTGAGGGCAGAGTTTAGTAAAGAGGTGGAGCTTGTGCATCAGCAGGCCAATCAGCAGCGAGATGAGCTTGAACAGGAAATTGGCAAGATGAGAGATGATGAAACCTTCCTACGAGAGCGTCTATCTCTCACCATTAAAGTAATCCACATTTTGCATTGAGTTTTTATTTACATTTTTTTTTTTAACACCATCAGTTGCCTGCTACATGTTCACATCATATTCCTGGCAACCTGTTATTTTAATTTTGATTTGAATTGCAAAATGTATTGTATTTGCTTGTCTTTATTAACATTGTACTGTGTAGGAAAATGGTCGTCTGGAGTCAGAGCTTATTGAGACCACAGAGAAACTGGTGGAGGCAGAAAACCAGTTGAACAAAGTGCAAAAAAATCTGGATGGGGTTTTGAAAGAGAAGGTACTGGAATTAGCATGGACACAGAAATCAGTTCTGACAGGAGAAACCTGCATATGTCAATAGTAACATCACCAAACTTTCCCACATCACTTCCTCAAGCCCGCTAACATCATTACAGACAGACATCTGTTTATTTACCAGGTTTCATACTGTTTTCATAAATCAGGGTATATAAGGTAGCCTATTTTGTGATTTATTTTTTTCTGGACTGGAAAAGTCAAGTAAATTGATTAAAACATAAAAATCTGTAGACCTTTTATACATTTTTATGAATAAACATTGTTCTAGTTATGCCAAGTTTTTATTTATTTTTGAAAATCCTTTTCCAGTAAATCATGAACAATAGGAAAATGCTTTTGTGTTTAGTTTGGTGATTTGGATCCAGACAGTGCAGAGTTTTACCAGCAGGAGGAGCGTCTGAGACAGCTGCGCAGGAGCTACGAGGAGCAGTGCAGGGTCTGGAACCTCTCTTTCCTTTTGTTTCAGTCTATTGTCTCCCACTCAAATTCACATATATCTGTATGGATGTTGTAGGAGTTGCAGGATCGTATAGATGAGCTGGAAGCTCAGCTGGAGGAATATCAGACTTCTGGCCTCACACCCTCAACACGTCCCGGACTGAGCCTGTCTGATGAACTGGCCAGCAAGAGTCCAGACCCAGGTAACCTACATGACTGCTCATACTGAATACTCATAGATAACACTAAATGCTTACAGTTGGAGTCCATCTTCTGTCACATGAACTCCGCTGTGCTGGTGTGTGTGTGTGTGTGTGTGTGTGTGTGTGTGTGTGCGCGCATTTGTAGGTTCTCAGGAGCAGCAGCCATTAAACATGAGTCTAGAGACCGAGATGTTACTGGAGCAGCACCAACGAGAGATAGAAAACATCAGGGCAATGGTACAACACACATAAACTAAAACTAAAAAAAAAAAAAAGATAGCAGTATATTGTTTTTGTGAGTTGAATGAAACCAAAGAAGGGGTTAGTGTATTTGCATTCAGATCAGTTTGAAAGTATAGTTCACCCAAAAATGAAAATGTTCATTTTTGGTGAACTGTACCTTTAAGGATTTTCATTTTTAGGTGAACTGTACTTTAAACATTAAATTATATGCCAGATTGTTCAAAGAATAAAAGTTGACTCTTACTGTTGCTCTCTGACCCCCTCTATAGGTTTATGAAGAAAAACGCAGCGCAGAGGAGGAGAGGAGACATCTCTACCTGCAGCACCAACAGGAGGTGCAGGTTTTGAGAGAAGAGCTGGCAAGAGAACAAGAGAGCGTGAACCGATTGGAGCAGGACATTTCTGCCCTCAAAACTCTCCACCAACAGGAGCTTCACTCTCTCACGCAGGAGGCGCAGGACGCTAGAAGCCATGCAGAGCAGCTGGAAGCAAAGGTGAATGTTTTGGAGGAAAAACAGTCTGCCTATGAGGAGCGGATCAGAGTGCAAGCTGAGGAGGTGAATCTGATGGAATTAAAGCACCAGGAGGTGCTGGAGGCCAATCTGCAGGAGCAGAGAGAAAGACTGCAAGAAGAGAAGGAAAAGGTAGAGAAGAGGCTCAAGGAGCAGTGGAAAGAAGAGCAAAAGAGCCATGAGGAGGTGCTAAGTGCTCCGCTTGAGGAGATGCAGCATAAAACAGAACAGGAGTGTGTTGAGCTGGAAAAGAGGCTCAGGGAGGAGTGGGAGTGGGAGAGGCAGGATTTAGAGGAGAACAGTAAGGAGGCATTGCAAGCTTTGCTGGAGGAGAGAGAGCGGATGCTCAAGGAGGAATGGGAGCGGGAGAGGCGGGAGCTAGAGGAGACCAGTAAGGAGGCACTGAAGGCCTTGCTTGAGGAGAGGTTGGAGAGGGAGAGGAGCCTCAGGAAACAATGGGATGAGGAGCGGGATTCGTTAGAGAACAAACATCACACTTTGCTCCTACAGCGTTTGGAGGAGGAGAGGGAACACCTTCGCTCACAGCAGGAGGAGACCGAGAGCATAATAATGGAGCATTGGGGGAGAGAGCGGGCTCAGCTGGAGAAACAGCATGAGGGGGCACTTCAAGCCTGTTTGGAGCAGGAGAGAGAGAGACTGCAAGGAGAGAGAGAGGAGCAGGAGAGGAGGTGGCAGCAGGTGCTGAACGAGGCGCAGAGTCAGATGGAGGTGGCGCACAGGGAGGCCATGCAGGAGCTGAGTGCCAAACACAGGGAGGAGAGAGAAAGACTCAGCAGCCTTTTGGAGAAACTACGCTCCGATATTGCTGAACAGAGGTAAGACACACTAGTTTGAATTACTAACTTTAAACCTTTGGCATTTTTATAAGTGAATTAAGACATTTTCTTTTAAGGTAGGTGCAAATTTAAATTGTATCTAGAATTCTTGAACCAAGATAAATGACCTGTATAAGAATAGAAGAGTTGTTTTCAGAGAATGGATCTTTGTGTATATTAAGAAAATTTAACTCTACTGTAGTGGTTCTAATTTTATTTATTCATTTATTTTTAATAATACAAACATTTAAAAGTATCGTATAGATTTTAATCTTCAGTATATTTTATTGTGTTTTACCCATTTAATGCCATGGTAGCCATGGTGTTAAATTACAAACAAATATTTTACTGCACTGGCAATTTTATATTGTAGATTTATATGGTATAAGCACGTTTTTTTTTTTTTTACTGAAATAAAACCAAGTATACTTGAATATTTTTTTTACTTGGGGGGGGGGGGGGGGGGATCATTTAAAAAAACTTTTTTTAATCTGGCCCACGAGATCCACTTTCCTGCAGAGTTTAGCTCTAACCCCAGTCAACCTCATCTGATCATGCTAATCAGTGTTTCCAGGATCATTAGGAAATCACAGGCAGGGAAGTTTGATCAGGGTTGTAGCTCTCTGCAGTGCATTGGCCCTCCAGGACAAGATTTGAAGAATCCTGATTTAAAGGCAGCAAAGTCATGCTTCTTACTTGTCATTTTAAAATATACAGAAACCCCTATCAGCTATTCTTGTCTCCACTCTGCAATATGGTTGGTGCATATTTCTATAAGGTAATGTTATAAGTTATTGATGTTGATTTGGCCATGTACAGGAGAGAGCTGGAGAAACAATTCTCTCAGCGAATTGAAGAGGTGGAAATCCGTTTCTGTGGTGACCAAGAGGCAATGTCTGAGCGTTTTCAGGTGGATTTACATAAACTCGAGCAACATTATCAAAATGAGATTGCAGCACTTACCCAAAAGCATGCTGCAGATCGTGCCCACTTGGAGGAGTCGTCAGTGGCAGCCACCAAGGAAGCAGAGCAACAGTGGAATCTGTTGAGGGAGGTGCTGGAGCTAGAGAGGGAGGAGTTTAAAAAAGAGCGCCAAAGCCTTGAACTCTCACACATGCAAAATATTAAAGCTCTGACAGACAAGAACCTACAGCTTCAGGCCGAGCTGGAGGCTTTCGTCAGTGTTGCTCAATCCAAAGAAATTGAGCTGAGCCTTCAACTCAATGAGCTGCACAAGCATGTGCAGGATAGGATGGAGGCCAAAGACCTGCTGTTGGCACAAGCAGAGCACAAGTCCAATGAGCTAGAAGAGATGTTGAAGCAAGCGGTGGATGACTTTATCCAGGAGCGAGCAGAGCTGCAAAGGAGTTTGTCTGCTTTGGAGAGTAAACGAAGGGAAGTAATTTTATTGTCTGAAAATGTGGAGCTTGAATGCAGAATACAAGAGGATGGAGAGCTTCTCTGTGAGGAATTAAAGGACAACAGAGCGGCTCTGCTTACAGAGAGAGATGCATTGGCATTGAGAGTGGTGCAGTTGGAGGAAACTTTGTTGCATTTGACAGGAGCCACTGGAGAACATTCTACAGAACCTTTTGGCAAACCTTGCGTAGAGTCCACTGTAGAAATTTCTGTAGAACCCAACGAAGATGACAGTGAAGAAACTGGCAAAAAATCCACAGTACACCGCTTTGATGAACTCAGTCCAAAAAGTCATGAAGTCAGTCCAAAGCATGTCATATGTGGGGAGTCTTCTTTAAACAGAGCAGATGAAGAGGAGTATCTGCTTGAAGGTACTGACCAAGAACTTGGAAATCCACAGCTACTCCGAAGTCAACAGGTCGGAGTTAAAAATTTTATAACTTTGAACTGTTGTGCTGATGTTAAATTAGACATAGCTTACATAGAATCTAACAACAGTGGAACAGAAACCCCTGATTGTCCCAAAGTAGAGAATGAAAAGACTAATGAGAATCTCAGTAATCTTGGAGTGGATGGTTTTGAAGATCCAGAACTGAGAGAAGAGCAGAATGATAAGAGCAACGGCACAGAGACTCAAAGAGATGACACTCTGAAGATGACTGAGGTTTTGAATTGCACAGAAACAAAAGTTAATTTCTTTGCACAATCTAAAGCTTCGTATAACCAGGAGAGCTTGCAACACCATGAATCTCCAAGCAAACATGACACCCAGGCTGAATACAATGGCAAACCAGTTGAACCTGAGATGGAAGAAAGTCAAGAGGACAGTATTCGTATTACAATTATTAAAAATGAAATCATGGCTTTTGTAAAGCAGGTTTATACCCTAAAATTTGACACAGAGCAGGACAAAGTGGTTGATCTGAGTGATGTGTGCATGCAGGAGATCCTTGACCTTCAAGAAACAGTAATGCAGCCCAGCAAAGCTATAGAATGCAATAGTTCTCAGTTGCAGAGCCCTAAATGGCAGGATCTGGAGAAAGAGAATATCACAACTCAAGTACCAAAGCACTTTAAGCAAATCAAAGATGTGCAACTTGCTGAGATAAAGATCTGTTTTGAGGAAAGCATCCGAGAGAATTTGAAGCTTGTAGAGCACAACAAAAATCTGGAGAGAAGAGTCAAGAGTCTGGAGGACAAGATGCACATAGTCCAGGATCTCCACAAACAGCTGACATCTGTGCTAGAAGAGACTGCACAAGTTCGAATGGAGAATTCCAAACCGAAGGTACTTATCCAGGAACTTGATATTCAGGATAAGGTGCAGCAGTGGGACTCTGACTCTTCAGATACTTCAAACAACTCATTCCACAACTCCCAGCTGAAGCAGAAGATTGCTGTGGTGACAGAGCTTGAATTCTTCTGCTTGGAGTTTGAGAAACAGAACTCAGAACTATGCCGAGCGCTTGCTGATCTGCAGGGCAAATCTCTTAGGATCTATGAACAAATACAAGAGCAGAGGTACCATGTGTCCTTGTCTCCTGTGTCCTGCTTCAGTAGATCAGTATCCCAGCTCTTGGTCCCTTCTGCTCCGTCACTTCTGCGTGAGTGCCTGTCGTAAACCCAACCTCTTTGGAGAGATAGAGTCCCATCCACCATCATCACTCCCTCCCACACACTTGTTACTTTCTGGTGGAGATTTACTCAAGTTTTGTGACATACCTGTTTTGACCCAACCCTTGTCTAAACTCTTAAAAATGTTCAGTGCACTGTGGAGCATGTTGTAAGTTTAACAGACTAAGGGGCTGTTTACACCAAGCCTTAATGCAAGTATGCAGTTTTGTACCACCAAGTAGATTTACAGTGCACTCTGTGTTTAGGAGTGAAGTTTGTCGACTGGCTAAAGAGAACATCATTCTGAGGCACAAGATCTCCACAGTAAGAGAGGAGGACTTGAGAGAGAACCAGGATGACCTGCGGTAAGATAGGCACACTGAGAGTTCTTAACTGTTCTATATAAGAGCGGGTAAATGATGTGACAAATGTCTTTGGCCAGATTACATCACATCAAGCAAGGGAAGAGATCAGTACAAGCTCTTAGGAGACAGGTAAGGTTTATTTCCATTACCCAGATAGTTAAACTTTCTTCGATGGAGTTACTCTCAGAATTAGGATTCCTTTTACACCTAGGCTACATCCACATGAAGCCAAAACTTTCCCTATCCGATCTTTATTTTTTTTTCTCCTTTTGTCAAGAAATATCTTCGTCCACATGAAACCACGAAACCGACACAAAGCGATGTAGTAAATATGCCAGACTAGCATTCTGTCACAGAGGTGTACTAAAAATGGAGACTTTGACTATGCGCATAAATCTTGTGCATGTTATACAAATGAACATGGAATAATACATTTATTAATCTGTTAATGTTAGTTAAAAAAAGACAATCGGTTATTGTGTGTCCATATTTTTGTTGCTGTTACGTAACGTAGCGGTGTCTGACTAGGGGTGAGACCATAGACTGTTTATAAACATGGACATATTGTCCGTGACGTCACCCATAGGCTCCCGAATAGATTTTTTGAAGCCTAAAGTAGGCGGAGCGAGCCGTCACCACGTTTCCAGTGTGTCACCATGTGTCAATGCCAGGTAATCGAAAATGGGCAAAGAGGCGGGAGCTGGTTTATGAAACCACGCCCACCTAGCTCAAAGGTGGTGACCGCAACGGCAATCCACTTGTCACTCAAGTGGCTGCACCCTTAATTATGCAGAACTTTAAGGCTTAATATAATTTAAACGGATGACTTCTAAAAAAAAAAAAAAAAATCACCCCCCTCACAGTTGTCATGAAGGGCAAAATTAGCTATATAGACCAAAATGATTTTTTTTGTACCCGGCTGTAAACATGGGCGTAAACATCTGCTGTAAAGTTGGGCATTTTAACATGGGGAGTCTATGACTCCCTTTTGCAGGCAGCCTCAAGTGGCCAGTTGCCGAACTACAGTTTAAGTCACTTCCGTGTTGGCCTCATGAGAGAGAGCGAGAGGTTGCTGCACAAAAACGCAAGGGTGGCATTTTCAGCTCCATCCACTCTGGGACCCGTTTTTAAAAAATATCGGTTTCACTCTCCCAAAACGTTGGATCAGTCTTGACGAAATGCCTGTATGATACAAAATGTTAAAAGCGTATACAGCTAAACGCGTCTCCGTATGGACAAGGTTTTATAAAAAACTTTTTGCCATCTATAATAATATAATAATATTTAACATTTGCATACACGTTTAAATTTTTGTTTTTAATAATTTGCACGTCCACACTCTTTATTTCATTTTCTTCAGCTCTCTGAGCCTCGCCGCCTGGGACAGCAGCTGGAGGAGGATCATTTTTTATTACAGCAGAATGCAGATCATGTACTTCGACATGCGCTCCAGGAAATGATACGTCAACATGACAGCTCAGCCAATGAGAAGAATGGGGTATGGTTTTAAATGTGTCAGTTTAATATGTCCAAAAGTTTAAGTGGGATGACATTTTTTCATTTTTTTTTTCTCTGTTCCTCTCTATGCACACATACACAATTGCTTACAGTTGTGTGATCGGGAGGAGATGGTATCCAGAACAGAAAAGGAACTGCTTAGATCGGAACTCAATCGGTGCATAGAAAAGGTATGAAAAACAAAATCAATGAAAAACCATCTCACGCCCTAATCTCGCTATTTTTTTTGTTGTTGTTGTTTTGTTTGTTTTTGTTTTGTATGGTGTTTGGTTTCGGTGTTTTTTTTTTTTTTTTTTTTTTTTTTTGATTTCATTTGGTTTTGGTTTTTAGCTTGAGAGACTTCTTTGGCAAATGTCTCTTGGTTTCTTTCAGGTCATGCCACTGGATTCATCTTTACAGACAGTCACTCAGCAGAATGCTCATCTCAAATCTGACCTACGCATCACACAGCAAGAAAGAGATGCCCTTAAACAGGAACTGATTTCTTTGCACAAACAATTGCAAGCTGCCAAGGAGAAGGTGAGTATACTGTAGAGCACCTTAGATCCTGTCATTGGTTATATGGAGACATATAATATTGTTTTATTAATAAAGCTTGAACTCTAAAGAGTGAGTGTTGCATCTTTGATCAGCTAATGTGGAGACACTGAGGCAAATCTTTATCTCCCCCACCCCCTGAAACTAACTTTCTCTTCCTTCCTCATTCCTTCTCTCTATCTTCATAGCAGTTGTTGGAGGTTTCCGTTGTGTCTGCTGGTCAGGAACAAGGGAGGCATGTGTGGGTGGGGCTTTCTGAGCTGATGGAGGCGGAGCAAGCCTCACTTACAGAGGAGAACCTGCAACTCAAGCGACAGATGAGCGAGATGAGCTCAGAGCTGCAGTCGTCAAAGGAGCAGGTCAGAGCATGTTTACTAAACACCAGCCATAGGATGAATGCAAGCATTTGATGAAGTTTATGTTCTTTGTTAGATCTGCCAGCTGGAGACATTAAGTTTGAAACAGAGAGGACTTGTAAAAACTGCAGAACAAGAAAAATCAGCCTTGAAACGTCAAATGGAGGCTCTGCGTGTACAGCTACTGTCCACAAGGAATAAGGTTATCCCCACCTCAAGTCCCCAAACTAAACTTTTTACATGCTTTTTAATGCTGATTGAAGCCATTACCTAGCAGTTAGTCCATTGCCATGTTCAAAATTGCATACTCTTTGGGTAGTTATATCTGTTTTCAGCTATATGTTGTCATTGTCAGCATCAGTTGTAACTTTATTGCCATTCACATCTCATGCACACTTATGCAAGTGGTAGGTAATTCAGGAACTGTGAATTTGGACATACTACACACAGTTTTTTTGCCTAATATTTAGTTTCTTGATTTTGGATTTAGCCCATGTTTGACAATGTTGGCTAATGCACGTGAGTAAAAGTTATGAAACTATTTAATACAGTTCTTTTAATATTCATTTTAATAAATAATTACATATTTACTTATTTCTTGAACAGTAAGTAAATAGTCAGTATTTAAATAAACACTCCAAAAATACATAAATAAATAAATTAATAGCAGTAATAAACATGAGCGCTGCATGTTTCAGAGTCCAGTGCTGTTTGTGTTCTGCTGTTACCGGGGAAACCGGTGTATTTCTGCCGCTTCAAAAGCGCCTCCTGCTGGTAGAGCTGCTGTTGACAGGACCGATATAAAATTCAACCCATGTTTTTATGCTGCAAACATGCAGAGTTATAAATGTGAACTGGTGAATTCTCAATAAGATAATGCATTATAAAAATGTAAACAATTAGGACAATAAAATATATTTAATTTACAGATGGTTAGTTGTTTACATGAATAATTGTTAGTTTTCCCGTATGAAAATTAACATTGGTTTTACTATAGTAAAAGTGTAGTAACCATGTTTTTTTTAGCATATTGTACCATTTGTATAACCAGAGTTTTACAAAAAAAATACCATGGTTAAACTATGGTTAGTGTCAGTGATTTGAAATGGCCAGAATTCACTGGGAGAACTATAAGTTGGGTTAACTTTTAAAAGAAAAAGTTTTATTAAAAAAAACTTTATAATCTATAACATTAAACTTATTTCTTGTTTTTGTTGAAACCTGTATCTGAACTGTAAATCATGCTTTTTACAATCATTTAACAGTTTGATGTTACCATAGATACTTCCCTTCTCTGCTTATATGGTATTCATTTTAATTTAGCAGGTCTTAAAAACTCTTAAATTTGAGCTTTAAAATCCTGCAGAAACCCTGACAAACACATGTTTCCTCATAATAACACTCTGTTGTTTCAGGCTCAGCTGGCTGCAGTCTTGCCTTCATCTCCTCTACATTTGCCAGGGGAACAGAGAGGACAGTACCATAGCGACGGCCCAGACTTCAACATGCAGGTAACAAGGCACACTTGCACCCAAACACTCAGCATCACAGCCGGTGTCCTGACACTTTATCCTACCTGTCAGATTGTCCTACTCTAGGGTTTACTGCACATGCACACATCAATATTGCGTCCTTTTTCTCATGCTGAACAACAATATTTAATGCATCTGCATTACTGTAAGGGTTGGTTTAGGGTTGTGGTAGGTATAGACGTTAATAAACCATAACTTTACAGTAGCATTTTTATGTTGTTGATTTGTACTACCCACTGTTTTAATGGGAGGTAGCAAAATCTGACAGGGTAGGACAAATCGATAGAACACCAGGATGAGATTTCTCTTGGGGTCACTGTAATGGTGTATATATGCAGCAGTTTCTGGGGAATATTTACTGTTTGTCTTGCCCTTCGGTGAATTGGGCCTGCTTGATGTCTCTGTTTGTTTGCTCTGTTCTGGAAAACACTTTCGTCACTCGTATACAGACTCTTGAGGAGGCATGTGGGCAGCACTGGGCCTGTTCTATTTGTAGAAGCAGTGTTAAAGAGACCCCTATGTTGTTAATGTGAATGGTGTTGGATGACACTCTTGGTGTATCTATATAAAGTGTTGTGGGTTTGTTTGTGTAAGTCTGTTCTATCACAACTCTGTGTGTGTGTGTGGATATGGATATAAGAAGTCTGTATATAGTGCTGTGTGTATGTGTTTTAACAGGTGTAAGAACTGTGACATCATCAGTAACAGAAGAATTGCGACCTGTGAGATCACCTCCACTTTGAACTCTGATCTTTAGTCTATGTGGTACAATCACAGAATCCCTCCTGCCAGATTTGGTTGTTCTTGTTTGGGTCAATGTAGCTTTGCTGCTGGTAATGACCTGAATCTGCCACAAGGCAGCATCATGCTGCATGTATGCTGGCTGCGAGTTGTTTCCTCTTTGGTCCAGATGCTGCCACATATTGAGTAAAATAGGATTTTGACATCAATACCATTTAAGGGCAGTACAATCTATGATTATGAATTGATTTTGAGATCATAAGACATTTAAAAAAACAGTATTGATTTGTTTGTTTTTAAGTTTGCATTGTTATGCCATCACAGTTTTAACATGTGATACTGCACTTCGGTTGTAATGGATGATTGTTCTGAGATAAATCTTTATTTTTTCATTTTATTTTTTATTTAGTTTAATTGTATTTATTTAAACTTCAATCCATTGCTTTATCTACCTCTAAATTGTTTTATTGGACATTTTGCATCACTGATTTATAATTAATGAATGGTGTTTATTTATTGATTTAATTTCCGGATTTTATTAGCTAAATTCTGTTGGATGTTTTACTTGGTTTAAATGTGTTATGTCCCTTATTGATGTGAATGTGTTTTTAGATATAAAACAGATCAAATAAACGATTAGGTGAAATATTTTGTGTAATGCATTTAAAGTTTAATAATAATAATAATAAAAAGCTTTCTCTTAATTGTCTGTGACTTATTTAGATGTTCCTGATTTTATATTACATTACAAAAACATTTTTTAAATTGCTCATATAATCTAATTTCGAAGATTTGTTTGTTTTGCTCATGTATATAATCTATTTTAGACATTTTTGTGTTTCTAGGGAAGGGAATGTACAGAAACCATGCAAAATTAATTACATTATTCTATGAGCACTTAACATTAACATAAACTAAGGTAGTGTATTTCTAGCAGACCAATTAACCATCATAATCTGTCATGACCTCTGACCTTGGTCTGTATGCCCAGCAGGACGAGCGGGAGGTGGTGCTGTTACAGATGGAGGAGAGAATGAGAGAAGTGGAGCTCACGCTCAGAAACCTTAAGCTGCTGCTACAGGAGAAAGTCTCTCAGCTGAAAGAACAGGTACAGAAATCCACAAACGTTCTCCCCTGCCCTTTAACCCTGTGTCCAAATCAGCCTCTCAGTTCTGTTCTCTCTGCTTCTGCAGGCGATCAGGAACAGCGAATCAGATGTGTTGATCAAAGACCTGTATGTGGAGAATGCTCAGCTGCTCAAAGCCTTGGATAAGACAGAACAACGTCAGAAAGTAGCAGAAAAGAAGAACTTCCTCCTGGAGGAGAAAATTTCCAGCCTCAATAAGATTGTCCGTGACCTCGGCCCTTCACCAATGACTCCTGCACCCTACCACTTCACACGCTCCTGATTTTAAACTGTATTACACATGATTTTAGTCATATAAGGCATTCCAGTATGATTTTCCTCTGAGAAACATGGTAGCAGGATGTCTGAGCTGCTTTTTAAACAACGTCAAGCTCCAAAAAAAACCTAAGTAGTCCATATGACTTGTGCACTATATTCTAAGTCTCTGAAGCCAAACAAAATAATTTTGTACTGAACAGACTGAAATTAAGTTTTATTTAGGCTACTGAAAGTCCTCCCCTCTGCCATAGATCCCAAATCTCATTCCCATTCATTTTCATTTCTGGGTGAATGTTTCCTTTATGTTTGAGTGCTTTTAACGGTTTCATTTTATAGCTGATTCTTTTGAATAAGCCATACTGTGCTATTACTGGTGAGTCTGGACCTCAAACTGAAACTGGAAGTTGGTCTTAAGCAATGATGAAATTCCTTAGATCTAGAGAAGCTTGTCCAACAGCTGAGGCCCCCGTGTTCACACACACGCATGCACGCGCAACCGCCTATCATTACATAGTATTATTGAAATGCAAACAAAATCACTGATTCCCTGCATCTCAGATAAGGAAATTAAAGGGCAAATGAAACAGTGTTTCTTCACAGTTTTTTCCTGTTTGTTCTAGTGCATATTATGTCTTTGTGATTGTTTAGTTAATATAAACACTTTTCACTTGAGAATGTGCGCCAGAAAACATCCCATAATGTTACTTTAGTTTGTATTTATTTTGTGTACCTATTTTTCATTTATGAACTGTAATCATGTATTATGAGCACTGTGAATATGAATAATACGGAGTACATTAAAATATTTATGTGGAGTAAAAGAAACTCAGAGCTCGGAGATGTCAGCCTTGTGGTAACCAATGTGTAATTTGTGTGTGGAGAGGAAAATGACTGGTTATGATGTTTCATTTCAGGCGTCTCTGAAGGAGTACGGTTTACAAGCTTTGATGCTTTGGGGAAAAAAATGCACAGAGAATTGCAGGCATTTAACATTTTGAAATTGCTTTAAAATATGTGTCCTTGTGTTTTTAGTATTGTAGCAGATTTAGGTTAAGTATAAGTAAGTATAAGAGTAAGTATAAGATATGCTTTTCCATTATTTATGAAAATGATGTTAACTGGCCCTTGAAGTTTTGATTGTATAACACTTGGATGTAAAACACATTAAACATTCTTTTTTTATATAAAAAAATGTTTTTCATTTGAGATATATATATATATATATATATATATATTCTGTTTATATCATAATTTATAACTCATTTGTCAATATTATTTTTTTTATTTTCGTTACTTTGGTAAATACCACAAAAATAAATACAGAATTTCTAAGTCAAAACAGATTTTATTAAATTTAGTTTGACCTTCTGAAGGTTTAGTAACTAGCGTTAACCCTTTCATTGACCACTTGTTGATAAACTTTTAAGAGTTTAGGCCCTGTTTCGTAACATTTTATATCGAACCTAATTTGTTGAATGAACAACCACATTTGTCCTGCTAAGCCATAAAAATGTTTACAAATATTTTCGAGAGTCAAATATTTCCCACAATGCTTTGCTTCTATGAGGACCTGGCTTACGAAAAGGTCTGATCTGGGATCAGGCCGCTATGGAAAGAGGGATCCAGAGAGAGTTGATCTGGGATCAGGCGGAGGAACGGTTCAACAGATTTCCACGTAATGCAAAAAAATTTAAGAATAAATAAATCTCATAAACATGATTGTGTATGCGATGCGGTGACAATGTAAACTCTTTTTGCGACACTAGTAAAAATTTCTTGAATCTAAAAGTAAAGTAAGCTGATCCAGAATCAGGCAGTTGGGAGGTTATGGATCCAAACAGCCGATCTGAGGTCAGGTTGCGAGGAGGGATCCAGTGAGAGCTGAGGGTTGGGACATATTCAGCTGGTTAAAGTTTTCCTGCGCTTTTCTCTGGGCGTAATTTGGACAGGGCGCGCGGGGAGCTCTAATTAATCTTCGAAAACGTTTGTCATATTCAACTAAACACTCGCAACAACGGAACGTTCGCTAAATGCAAACTAATCGCCAGAACTATGTTGTGTTTATGCTTTCAGACTGTAACGTTAGCCATGATAACTCCAAACTAGCTTTCCTGCTAAACGCTCCGAAATGGACTCAGTTCTGAGTGTCAGTGCAAATCTCGATCCAATCGGTCCAGAATCGATTCGGATTAACGATGCTCTCTAGAAAGAAGAGTAAAAACGAAGCGTCCAAGCCAGCAGAAGTTCATGGCAAATATGTGAAGAAAGAAACGTCCCCGCTTCTGAGAAGTGAGTAACTTCAGTCAGTCTAACAATTTTTGTATTATAAATCTTTTGAAAATTTAACCAAATTTAAGTATCTGTGTCATTATTAATTAAATGTAAAGGCTATCAACCTAATATACGTCTAATATAATCCTTAAAAGAACGTAAAAAAAGATATTGTGCCATATGTTTTTTACTTAATACTGTAATTAATAAAGTAAAATAAAGTTTTTTACATATTCTGTAAATATTTTGTCCTACAGTTTACCCTGAATAATTTTTTTCAGGATTTTCACAGTCATTACAGAGTACGTATTTAAAAGGTATTATGTAGTTACATGAATAAAAAGTTGTACATATATTTAATGCCTCCCCCATGTTTTGTTCCAGATTTGATGCCTTCATTTATCCGGCATCCAACATTTCTTCGGCGTGAGCCCCCGTTAGTGGAGCCAGTTCCAGCCGAGGTGTCTGGTGCAGGTCCGTATTCTTCTAGCTCTGTTGGGGATGTGAGCGGCCCCAAGAGTTTCCTGCGCAATGCACCGCCACGGACCCCCCTCGAGGTGTCACGCAGGGAGAGTCATCGGCTGTCTGCCCCACCACACCTTCATCGTGATTACTCCCCTTCCTCACCATCTTACATGAGCGATGCTGGTTCAGTAACGGAGAATGGAGACGGTGGCCCGTATTTCTACCCTCCAGAGCCATTCTACAATAACCAACCCAGACGAGCATGCAGACCAGACCACTTTAATGAGAGCTACAGGTACTATGAGCAAAATGAGCTGAACTACCCACGAAACCCAGGACAGCCCCAGACTCCCCAGCCACACAGTCGCCCACCAACAGGTGAGTAACACATCAGCCCGTGTGCATTCACACACAACCCTTTTGACCTTAAATACTTAGTTTTGAAGTACCTCCTGAGATTAAAATAATTTAACAGCACATTTGAATGTTCATGCTTCTTGGATGATGTCAGTTAATGGTCACCTGACATTCAGTTAACTCTCCCTGCCAGCATTTTGTTTTTTAAATTTGCCAGCAACCGCCAGCGATTTTGATGATTTTTAGTTAAATTTGATGGCCTCCAGTATATTTTGCTGTATGAATATTTGAATATGCAATAAACCAAAAACAGTTTTATTCTAGCTTAAAGCATTTTTTTTTACACTTCAATATAGGTATGTTTCATAAAAATGTATAGTTTTGTGCAAAAAGGTGAGATAAATCCAATTTTTATCAAAAACTAAAACTGAATAATATTCAGTACGATTATCAAAACATAAATCAAGTAAATTGCTTCCGTCAACACCTCCAAAGCTTGCACAGACATATACCACTTCCTGGATCAAAATATTACTCCGTAAAATTATGCAGTTTTCATTTATATGCGGTCTATATAAGCCATAAAAACTTGTCTTTGGCGGGGAAGCATTGTCTTCTAAAAGACGAGATAAGTCGTCAATGGTGGGGAAAGAGTTAAACTTTTAACTTAGTTTTTTTTTTTTTGTATTACATTTTTTTATTTTATTTTAAAATGATTATTATTTATATTGGCTTTCTATAAATGCGTGATGGCCCTGCATTTCCTTCTCAAACCACAGTTTGGGAAATTCTGGTTTCGATTGTACAGTACAGGTAATAGTATGCTTTGAAAGTTGTAAAGGGGTTGAAACAAAACAATATGAACACCCGTTATTATAGAGGTCAATATCATTTGTGAAGGCTACAGTTATTGCAGTTATTTTTTAATGATCTTTTTGTTGTCTGTATTCTGCATGTTTGATATCAGTGTGGTATAAGTTGTGTTCGGCAGTGTTTAGTACAAGCCTTGAGTGAAAACTAGTGATTTGTTAGGCTCCCAAAAAGTGCAAACTTAACAGAAATGTCTGTAATCTTAAGATCAATAGACTTTATGATTATGACTGCATACACATTGCCTGTCATGACTTCATCGGTGAAGAAGAATAGTGGGCCAAAAACCGAAAGTGAATGTCAATGATTGGAACAGTCAAACACTAAGAAGAATTGTGTCTAAACAACACAGAACTGCTGGAGCAAAGTGACAACAAACCTGAAATATTCACATTGAAGACCCTTTTTTCACAAAATATTTAAACAGACACTTTATGAAATCATTTGCCTTGAAAACAGCTTAACCAGCCATGATGAGTGACATGACATTTTGCTGGTTTCTATTTTTGTAGTGTCATCATGCCTACCCTGAAATTTATTTGGTCCCAAATCCTTCATTGCATAATAAATGTATACTAAACATTTGTTTGATGAACAGCTTTGCAGTAATGTGGTTGGGTGGAATGAATGACAGAATTGTATATTAATGGGTGATTATATATGACGTGATGTTCTCTGATTAAATTAATCAGATACAGAGGTCTCAATATATTTGCACAACTAAGCTAGACTTAAAAGGTTTGAATGTACAAAATTCACACATTTTTAATTCTAGCATAAGTATTCAAATACTTTTTGGGGCCAGTGTATATTAATGGGTGTATGAGTGAGGTGAATCTCTAATGCTATTGAGCAGGATAACAGATGTGAAACTGTACACTGACGTCATCACACATTCCAGCTCTGACTCTCTCTCTCTCTCTCACACAAACAGACACAGTTCCCTCACAAACATATGCTCATTATTAGAGCTGAGTGATACAGCTTAAATTATGTATTGATAAATATCTTTATACACTACTGTTAATTTTTTTTGTTTTTCAGAGAAGTCTCTTATGCATTTATTATCAAAAATACAGCAAAAGGGGAATTGCCAGTCTTCAGTGTCATGTGATATTTCAGAGGTCATTCTAATATGCTCTAATTTGGTAAGTAAATTGTATTTATAGAGCACATTTAAATTCAGCTTACACTGACCAAAGTATAATCGAGCCAGTGAATATTGGGGAAGACCAAGGCATAAGAAATTACAGTAGTCCAATCGTGATGTGAAAGGAAGTCTTGAAAGGAAAATGTTGATTTAAGTCTAGAAATGATTCTCTATTGATAATAGCTGTTTTTAACAACTGAGCTAATTAGCTTTTTAAGGCAAAGCTCAGAGTAAAAAATAATACCAAAATTTTTTTGCATGTGACTTAACATTTTGATTGAGACTTATTATTAACTATAGAGTTTCTGGGTTTAGAGGGATCAAAAATAATTACCTCCGTTTTTAAATTATTTAGCTGAAGGAAATTATTCACCATCACGATTTTAATGTCCTTCAGACAGTGCATAAGAGGCTGCAAAGAATGTCTAGATTCCTAATTATATTACCAAGTGGAAGCATGTACAGATTAAAAAGTAATGGCCCCAGAATAGACCCTTGAGGTAACCACACAAGGCAGATAAACTGATGATGAGGAAAACTGTCCGATAGCACCTGAAATTGTCCTGGATTTAAGATATGCTTAAACCACGATAATGCTGTATCCTTGATAACTACCCAATGTTCAAGGCGTGATAAAAGGATGTCGTGATCTACTGTGTCTAAAGCAGCACTCGAATCCAATAAAATCAAAACTGCATTTTCACCACAGTCCACAGCAAGTAGCAAATCATTCATCACTTTTAGCAAAGCCGTTTCAGTGCAATGATAGGTTGCAAAATCTGATTGAAAAGTTTGAAATACCAGAGTCGAATTTACAAAAGGAAGTAACTGATTGGACAAATTTTTTCATATCTTTTTAAAGAAAATGCAATTTTGAGAGGACGATAATTATTCAGACATTTTACATCAGCATTAATGCATCGAATGCAATCAATCTTTTCAATGAAATCTTCAAAAATCTCTCTTATGTCTTACAAATGGTTCTGCTTTATTGGAAGTTATGGGGATTAATTATTGAATTTATAGTACTGAACAAGATTTTTGTGGTATGAGAATATTTACTGATAATATCAGAGAAGAATTTCGCTCTTTGCCTTTCTAGCTGCTTGGTGCCAAAAACATTTCTCAGTATTATTAATGTTAAAACACTTGTGGTGCTTTATATATATCTCACTACAGGACTGTTCAGTGTTTTTTATATATATATATATATATATATATATATATATATATATATATATATATATATATATATATATATATATATATATATATAAATTATTTGTGATATGTTTTCCTTCCTACTTTTATAATAAACAGCATAAAACTTTTATATTAAAGGTTAAATATGATACAACTTTTTCATTAAGTGTTTTTGAGTGATGCAAACAAGGCATTAGAACAGATTTGTAAAATGAATCTAACAAACTATAACATAATTTTGCTATTGAAGGGTAAGTTCATCCCAAAATGAAAATTAGTCCATAAATTAATTGCCTTCAATGCATCCTAGATGTATATGACTTTCTTCTTTCAGATGATATTATAGATACTATATATGAGTTATATAAAATATTATCTTTGATATTTCAAGCTGTTTAATGCCAGTCAGTGGGTGTTGCAGTGCTTCAGTTCAAGAGAAGTGAAATAAAAGGCACCCATCAAAAAAAAAAAAAAAATTATTAAGTTTAGAATATGGAAATTTTTCTTACAAAAATGCATCGATTCGCTACAGAAGACCTTTGTTCACCCCCTAGAGCTGTGTGAGACACTTTTTTTTTATGGATGGGCGCTTTTTATTTCACTTCTTTTGGACTGAAGGAATGCAACACCCACTGACGCAATGATAGAGCTTGAAAGATAAAAGATCATTTTTAACATAACTTCATCTGAAAGAAGAAAGTCATATACACACAGGATGCATTGAAGGCAAGCAATTTATGGGCTAATTTTAATTTTTGGGTAAACTAACCCTTTAAAATATAAGCGAGAGATGAGATATTTACAGTGTTACTCTGTTTGGGTTTTTTTTTTGCCAGCCTTACTCAGTACATTGTTTTCTCATGTATGCTTTTGCTCAATACGAATACACTTTCTAGGCTGTCACGCTCATGTAGTATTTCTCATTGTGTGTGAGAATGAAAGAAATGTGGATTTTTCTTGGTTGCCCTTTTCCTCACCCTACACTGATGTGTTTCTTCTGGGGTTCACCATGCAGCTGTGACTTGTTTTCTCCCCCCCTCTCTGTTTCATTTCACTCCACGTCCTATGTGTTCAGATTGAAAATAAATACAAAATCTCATTCTAATACACACAGAAACATTTCCTGCATACAGATCCTATAATGCTTCCCTCTGTCTTTGATATTCTAGCAATCGGCCGTGTTCCAGCAAAGTCGGTTTCGTAATCTGACGACCATGAGTGGGGAGGAAGCGGCTCTTCCTCCTGGCTGGACTGTTGATTGGACGATTCGAGGCAGAAAGTATTTCATCGATCACAACACAAACACCACTCATTGGAGCCACCCGCTGGAGAGGGAGGGGCTTCCACCGGGCTGGGAGAGGGTGGAGTCAGCTGAGTGTGGAGTGTATTATGTTGACCACATCAACAAATGTGCCCAGTACAGACACCCCTGCGCACCCAGGTGAGTGGCGAGACGTTCCAGTACACTCTGAGACTTTTTGGTGCCATTTTGTATCTAAAATACACATTCCAACTCTGCTTTTGCTCAGTGTTCCACGTTATGACCAGCCCCCTCCCCCGCCAGTCACCTACCAGCCCCGCCCACCAGAACGCAACCAGCCCGTACTGGTACCAGCTAACCCATATCACACAGCCGAGATCCCAGACTGGCTGCAGGTGTATGCCAGAGCCCCGCTAAAGTAAGTTTCACACACTGTCAGGCTCTAAAACTCTCACCTACACTCCAGTCTGCATCACAGATGGGTGCTTCAGTCTAGGCAGCTTCATTGATTGTAATAGGAGTGCTTTCATTTTGATGCATCAACTTACACTGCATGTGTCCAGTGTTGGCATGTTGTAACTGTAGTTTACTATTTGCATTAATATAGAATTTAGCTGATGTGCAGTCACAGGTGTGCAGCTATGTATATGAGCTATTTTGGGGGGACTTAATACACAACTCTTCTAATTATGTATTTATGTATTAGTATTTTGAGTTTTATATATATAAATGAAAAGTTACATAATATACAGTGTTATTTTAGTATTATTACTATACTTTTTATTATTATAGTAAGTGTTAGTATTTTGAATGGCCTTTTATTTTTATATTTTGTATTTTTTCTCATTTCTATTTAGCTTTTATTTATAAAAAAACTTCATTTACATTCGTTACCTTTTTTTGTTTTTGTTTTTTTGTCTCTGTGAAGTATCCTTGATTGTTAAATTGATTTTATCCATTTTGTTTATAGATAGTTTTCATGAAATTATGTAGATTCTTCTAAGATTGTAGGTCTTGGTCTTGGTCTTGGTTTAGATGCTTTTCCAGTCTGAACATCTGAAAATTACCCTAAACCCTTGGACAAGAGACCAGTGCTTTGACACTAGCCACCCAGTTTAGGCTATGTTTTTTTCAGAGGGGACATCAGCCAGAAGATTTCTTGATTGAAAGTTTTTTTTTTTCATTGGCTGGTTCCTGGAAGCCATCAAAGGCTGTAAACTGGCTATAATGATAGAGTCTGGTAAAGGCCAATGTCATTAACCTTCAGTCATATTAGTGTGTGTTTGTGCTTTGTCTCAGGTATGACCACATCCTGAAGTGGGAACTCTTCCAGTTAATAGATCTGGACACGTATCAGGGGATGCTGAAGCTGCTCTTCATGAAGGAGCTGGAGTGCATCGTTAAATCCTATGAAGCATATCGACAAGCGCTGCTCGGCGAACTCGACACTTGCAAACAGCGGCAGCAGTGGTATGCCCAACAACCCGCCAAAAACTTCCCTCCTAACATGTGACTTGTATAAGACATACCCAAAGTCCATCGTTATCAGTGCCTTATCTGCTGTTGCAGACTCTCATTTATTTCCTCAAACGGCTCCAAATATAAGCCCAAAGAGATACACCACATAAAGCCTGTTGGGAACTTTCCATTATTACTCCTATATAGCTGATCAGCCATAATACGAGTCTGTTCTTGGTTTGACTGTTATGAATGTGTTTGCCCATGTTGAAAGTGTTTCTTTGTGCATGTCAAGACTGTCAGGATTCATTCATTCTGCATTGTGTTTTTTTGGACAATCACAAATATCAGATATCAATGTTTTCATGTTTAATCAGACTCATATTTTCAATTATAGTTTTGCTTTTTGGGTGAATTTCATCTAAAAAATAAATAATAATTATACAGATCACATTTCACTTCAAAAAAAAAATATAGAGAGAATTTATACTGTAGTTTGCATAAAGAAATTGATGGTTTTACATCAAATACAATCATGATGTATACTTGACAATTATAAACAAAAAGCAAAAATCAAAGGTTTTTTTTTTGCATTATTTATATTTATAATGAAAGTAATGCAACAATCTACAGTACATGGTGGTTTATTTTCTTCAAGTAAAATATGTTTTTGTTTCTTGTGATTTCTGGCATGGTGAAATATGACTTGGGCATTTCTTTGAGGTTCATCCTTTAAGGTTTAGGTGGATTCCTTGTTTTTTTGGGGGGGAATTTGCTGCTTATATTTAAAAGTTAATATTTCCCTTTGTATGAAGTGTTTGAGCCTACGGCATTTGTTTTTAGTTTTGCCTGTATTTTTCAGTTATAATGACTGTAAAATCTATTTTGAGCATCAACACTAAATAAACCAGGACTTTGTATTGTGTGTGTGTGAGAGAGAGAGAGAGACATTATCAAAATGTTACTGTTCGAAAAAGCCAATCCTTAGTAGCATCGAAAGGAATCCTCTAGGGCCTCAATTCTTAAAATCCATGGATTTCTTCCTACATTAAAAGTGAGGGGGGAAATGTGAGATTCATAAAAGCAAAAACTGCCATGATGAATTGTAGCATGCTAACTTTTGCCCTCATGCCAGTAACTTTGTTTTATTAGCTCTAAAATGTGTTTGGTTAATGATTGTGATAGACTATGGGTTTCCATAAAGACAGAGGTCCTCATTTATAAAGATGTATGTAGATTGATTCTTAATGTGAATATACAATAGTTTCTGGAAAGTTGCTATGATTTATAAATTGTCTAGAAGCACACATTTTTTTCCTAAATACATCAATAACAGTTTGTCTTCGATGGATTCAACTCCATCAACAGAACCGCCACAAATATCCCTTTATTGTTCAAAAGAAGTCTTTATAAATGTGACCGCATCATGAGCATTAGCTGGATAAATTTTTTTCATGGTGATTTTCTGTTATGGAAACACTTGGCAAATGCAAATAGTAGCCCATGAGCTCTACTGTGATTACCAATGAGTTTGTTTCAGTTTTTATGCCTCTGAAACAAACAATGGACAATGATACCGACCCAAATATGATGGGATGGAAGGTGAAATCACTGCAACACATGGTTCGGCCTATGATAATGACTAATACTTGTGTTTTTAAACATTTAGTGTTTTATTCCCTTATAAATAGCACTGAACTCAACATACAACATCCATTACAAAATAAGAACAGACTGCTTTCATGTGAGTGTCAGAGAGAGTATCAGTATTTACAGTGAGAAGATGGCAAAATGGTGAACTGACAGAACTAATACTGTGATTTTCTAATGCAGGCGCAAGCGACACAGTCTCCACACCAGCGTCTTCTCTGTCTGACCCTGGGCCTGAACTGTAGGTGCAGGATGTTGATGTGATGTGTGATTGTAGTGATATGTTTCTGCTGTAGTGCCGAACAGTCTCTCGTCTCTTTCTCGCTCTGACTGGACGCTCCACTGTCTCTGTCCACGGTGCGTCTGTGTGAAGCCATGGGGGGTCAGTTTTGTTTCTTGTCCTGCTCAGGCTGTTGGTCAGTCTGGTGTCCAGGGAAGGCGTGATTACACAACTGCCTGTGGTTTGCCGCTACACTGTACAGCTTATACAGAGCCTGAGGGAGCCAACAGAAAGATACGACATGTTAACGTGAGATCTCTCTTGATATTTGTTACATGTTGTGAAATTGTGTTTATGTCTAAATAGCAAGTTCAGGTGTGTGCAGGGTGCAGTAAAGCCCATCTTACCTCATTAGTGCTTCCCTGAAACAAAGAAATGAGGGATACAGTTAACAGATTTGTGGTAAAAATGTGACCTAATGTATGTATGAACTTTTAATTCTTAAAAGATTTTACAGTTTTATTTCTTATCTATATTTTGAGGAGTTTCAGAGTATTGAGGGGTTTGTTCATGCATCATTTAACTAAAAACATTTTAATCCACAAAAACATGGTGATCAAAATATACACTTAAAACACTTATGTAAATGAAAAAGTTGTTTATATATATATATATATATATATATATACACACACACACACCATTATACATTTTATAAATTATAATTTTATAAATTTATTTATTTTATAAATTATTATTATTATATATGCCATGTATATACACTACCATTCAAAGATTTGGGGTCAGTAAGATTTTTTACTAAAGAGATTAATACTTTTATTTAGAAATGAATCATTTAAATTGCGGGAAAAGTTACAGTAAATATTTAAATACAGTAAATACAAAATTTTATTTCAAACAGATGCTATTTTTTATTGTTGTTTTAACTTTACATTCCTCAAAGAATCCTGAAAAATATTATTTACGGTTTACACAAAACTATTAAGCAGCACAACTTCAATATTGATAATAATATAAAGCATCTCTTAATCACCAATTCAGCATATTATAAAATGATTTCTGAAGGATCGTGTGATTCATAACATCTTAATGCGTATTTGTTTTTAAAGTTCAGTACGTTTTTATTTCCTCTTACTTCGTCTTTGAACTGTTGCCGTCTGGTCAGCACTACAGAGCACTGAGCACCACAACGGCCAGGCATGAGAACAGTTTCTTCCCTCAGACAATCCATCTCAAGAACAGTTAACTTTGCAAAAAACGTGTATACATTTATTTATTTAACACACCATGCTCCTTATTTACATTTTCTTGCACCTGTACAAATACCATCTATTATCTATTTTGTATATTACGCTTTTCTACAAAAATGTGTTGTATATTGCTATTTCCTCTTATTTATTCTGTTTTTATTGTCTGTTGCCGTCATTCTGTATGTGCTGTGGAAGCTTCTGTCACCAGAAACATGCCTAGCTAGCAATCAAGCTCTTTCTGATTCTGATTGTGAAATGTTGTGTTTTACCTGGTCCCACAGCGCTCCGGCCACCTGGTCAATGACGGCGCCCAGTTCTCTGTATTCTCCTGAGTAGCGGATGTACGCCCAGGTGCACAGAGTGATGAGAGCGAAGCCCAACACCATGTTGCAGATGCTTGCGATGATGTCAACACCCACGAACCCCGTGATCCCTGCGGCCACGTACATCACAAAGATCACCACGAACAGCGTCGCGGGTGTTCGTGCCGCGTGGAAGATGTTCTTGGAGTCATTGTGTTTGATGTACTGCACAAACAGCTCATCGATCTCCGCCTCCAGCTGCTGCAGGTAACGCCGGCTGAACTCCTCCCCACCCATTTTCTTCACGCTACGAAACAACGTCAACGCCTCATCACGGATGTTCAAGTGACGCGCCTGTAGCTCGCTCGGTGCAAGGAAAGGCCGATCTCCTCCACTCACCTGGGCCGTAAAACAAAATTGACGAAGACGAGTCGCACTTACACCATGTGAAATCAGCTGTTTATAGTAGTCACACTCACCTCCTCCATCTTCTTGTTGTAAAGATCTTTAGCTGCAGCCACTGCGGCCAGATTATTTGCTTCCGCTGTGGCCTGTGCACACAAACACACCCTAACCCGGTCATACTGTATGAAGCTATTAGCTCTTGGGTGTATTTACTGTAAGTCAGGCTAAGGATGTGCAACGTGCGGGCGAAAGGTCAAGAGGTCATACCTGTAACATGGATTTCGGATGTGGCAGCTCCTCTCCCTGGTAAATCTTGATATATGCCTAAAATCATAAACGGCTGCTCAGTTCACTTCAAGAATTCCAAATATCAAATTGTACTGTTACAATAATAAACTACATTAAATGATTTTTATTTTTTTTATTTTTCATTTTTATTATTGGATATATTGTTACCATATTGGTTGTTGGTTGAAGATTTTTGATTTACTGATCTCATCTGATATTTCCTCAGTTTTTACAATTAGATTACCACTGCCTCATTTAACACTGTTAAATATAATGTTTATCAAATCTTAAAATATCAGTTTTTCAAACTGTACTATACTTATACAGTAAAGGGATACTGTTTTAATTAATAATTAAATAATTAATTTGAGTTTTTAGTGTTTTATTTTTATTACACAGTGTAACAAAAATTGACTTCCCTTAATTTTTTATGGTTCTTCTGTAATTCTGTGATGCTAATTATTCTATCCTATTCATTTTCCACATAGCATCTATATTTTGGTAAATATTTAGGTCAGGTCAATTTAAGAACCTCTTGCATTAATTATGAAACACTGGTTTAGCACAGATATGTTTTTGTACTATTTTACATGTTTTCTTTACATTCTGGAATATTTTAGGGCTTACTGAATTCCAGAACATTTCAGGACTAGATATAAAAGCTTACTTTTCTGAGTTTTGGACGACTCACTTTTGGTAGCAGTTTAATTGTTGTTAGCTTAGTATTATGCATGCACCATGTAATTTTAATGCATAAGTAATAACAGGTTAGCTTGTATAAGTTATAAAATAAAAAAAATTAATGAACACTGTTGTGATACAAAACATATAAAATATTACTATAGGCCTGTTATTAATATAAAAAAAAATTGAAAGTTTTCAGACAGATTTTAATGCTGGTGCATTCTCAATAAATAAGTTTGTTGGTTAATTCATTTTTTATTCCTAGTAGTGGTGATTTTACCACAAACAAACTAATACCTTGAAGTACTCCAGAAGTCCACGGCAGGTGATTTTGCTTCCGTTTATCTCCTTTACATCCAGATTTTTGGGGCTTAGTAACCACAGAACAAGCACTTGTAGATTATTGATAAACTCTTGATCAATCTCTGAAACACATGATCAGAAACAGGTGTCTTTGTACACTTTATTTGTACTTCACAGTCTAAGGACACCAACATAGAGCTTCCACATATTTAAGCTCAGCTACATCTGTAGACATACCCTTCAATCTGCCGTCAAAGTGTGGGTTTGTGGCCACCTTGAGTCCCGGGTGTGGCATGAGGAAGCAGGAGACGTTGGTGAAGCAGGAATGGATGTGTTTCCTCACGTTCTGCAGCTCCTCGTGTTGATTCTCTGAGATCTACACAGAAACACATTGAGGTGGTTCTATTTGAATGACTTAAGGATTTTCATGTTAGCCTTTCCAAATTTCCTTATATTAACCTACTGACCTTCAATCTTTTCTCCAGAAATTTCATTCCTCCTTCCTGTCCATAGGGAAACTCATATGGAAAGCTCCAGTCCCGCACCAGAAAGATCATCGACTAGTGAAATAACACATACCACATGAGTAGTGATGGTCATTTATACTAATGTAATGACAGAGCACTTTTAGTGAAGAACAGTCTGTTTCAGAATGAAACTACAAAAAGCAAAATGATTTATTAATTTTTTTTAACACCTGAAATGGTTTGAGGAATGTTTCTTCCATGGCCAGTCTGCCGTATTCAGTGAAAAGCTATAACGGTCAACAAAAACAAAAGCACAGATTGTTTTTTTACGCAAACACATTTTATTATAGTCATCCATTTTTGCTGTTTCACAGTACAAAAACAAAAAAAACTGCACTCTATATAAATGTCCTTTCAAAATATTTATAAATTTCATACCTGCTGCCTTTCTGTTTAACATTCAAAAAATCGTAGCGTACAAGCTTTTCAATTTTATTTAATTACAAGAATAAACCTGGAATTGCCTTTCATATTTTATTAATATATCTTTTATTTGTTTATATTATCTTTTTGTAATTACACAGCACTTTTTGGTACACTCAAAGCACTTTTATAGTGCTTTATGAATACATTTTAATAGTATTGAATCTCATAAAACTCATTTAAAAGTCTGATAAGATAACTACTACAGTATAACAGCATTGCGGGTGGTAAAATGAGTGCCTCTTTACCTGCAGATGCTGAAGATCATCTTCCTGAACATTCTGAGATATGTTGTACACCTTAAAAAAGAAAAGATGACATCAAGCTCCCATTCAATATCACTGAAAACATGGTCACTGTTTTCTTACGTGTGCTACCTGCATAGAGCTGATCATGGTACTGAGGGCAAATACAGTAGCTGAGTCACGGAGAGTGGACTGGCTGTCAAAGGTCCCCTGAGTATCCATCAGCAGCACTGCCGCCTAAAGGAAAAACGGCAAACCACACTCGTGTTTAGTGGCGCTTTGTTTCATTTTCACATTCAGGGCTGCGTTACAGTCTCTGTCTCACACAAATAGATTATAGTTTCACTCAAGTAACAAGAATGAATATAAGCTTCTATCACATTAGAAAATATATGAAATAGGAAAGTTATTTTTTAATTGTAATAATATTTCACAGTATTTCTGTTTTACCATATTTTTGATTAAATCAATGCAGCCTTGATAAGCATCTTTCCTTAGTGAGACTGCTTTATGTTACCTTGCTACCATCTGGTTTGTCCACCAGGAAGACTTCACTCCAGATCTGAATGCCAGTGGTCTCCCGCTCTGACCCTCCTCTCCATGAGAATCCCGTCAGTGGCTCGTCCGGGTCTCCCAGCCACTCATCACTGGCCTGAACGCAAACACACATATTACAGATTACACAAACTTAAACACGAAACTGATTGTGATTTGGAACTAGTTTGAGAGTAATAATACAACTATGAATTATAGCTAATCTCACCTGGCTGTACATGTAACGCAGCATGAAGTCCATGAGGAAGGATTTGCCCTTGCGGAAGGCTCCTGCCACAGAGATGGCCACTACCTCTCTGTCTCTGACCTCTTCAGCCAGCAGGATCTTACTGAGCGCAGCCTCGTCCAGCTCAAACGTGTGGTCGTCTTTCACCACCAACACCTGCACGGGACGTGCCCGTCCGTCTGTCTCCTCCTCCTCTGAGCTCCAGTCATACACGTTTTTATCCACGAAAGACCCTGAACACAACCACATTTGAAAGGTACTGTAAAGGCCTGTTAATGTTTTTAAATCTGCTGGTTTTAAATGCAGTGCTCTATATGGATCATAATGTATGAGTTGTACTGATACCTCACTATCAAATGACCAACTGTCATCCAGTGTTATTTTAGTATTATTTATAGAATATTTTATATTAATATTTTGAATTTGCTTTACATTTTAATATCATTTTTGGTCATTTTGATATGTCTTTGACATTTTATTATTATTCATACATTTTGATTTCAGTCAATAGTTTTAACTTATTTCCATTTTTATAATTCTTTATTTTTGTGTGTATATATATATATATATATAAATATAAATATAAATATAAATATATATATATAAATATAAATATAACATTTTAACTAACACAAATGTTTTTAATAGTTAGATTCAGTTAACAATAATAACTCTGGTTGGGTGTGTGTGGGGGAAACAATTTTTTTTGTGTGAATTAATGGAGCATTAATGCCACATTATGATTAAGATAATCATCTATTTGACATCAAATGAGGGTTAAATCCACATCAGAGACAAGTGATCATAAGACAAATGTTATGGAAAAATATTTTAGTTGCAAAGATTCTAGATCAAATCTCTCTTTTCTCCATCTAGCATTCTCCTGGGAGAAACTGTGGAGTCATGTTTTAGTAAGGCTTAATGCAGCAGACAATCCTAATGGAGCTTTAGTAAGGATCTTATAACATCTGTCATCAAGGCTAGTGTGATGTGGCTCATAGAGATGAAGTACATCTCAGATCTAATTTTAAAACAAAACTGGTGGTCAAACAATATACCAGCTAGTAACCTAATGGTTAATGTGTCTTTAAGCATGATATGAGTATGTGAACTAGTGAAACACCAGGTTGCTCTGGTGGATCTGCCCTCAAACGGATGCATTTGTCAAGCATTTCTTAAATGCAACTGAACAGTAATGGATATTGACGGGAATTACAACATTTCTAACGTTAGATATTTTCAGCCAGGGCTAATTCAACTTATAAGGATGTTATGAAGCTGTTCACAGCATTGCATTTACACTTCTGCCATTGGCTAGCACCAAAGCAACACCAATACTGTCCCAACACTGTAAATTATTTACATTCAAATTACCTTGTAGAGCTCTCTATCTCTCCTGTTCTCTCCCTCTTGCTATCTACCAGGTCATATTCACCTGGTCAGGGTTGTTAAGAGCAGCAAACATTCATATGGCTACCATGTATATTATATAAACCAGCATCTCCATGCAGGCCTGTAGCAGATGTAGAGAGCTCTGCTTATGTGGGTCACTGACTGGCATCAATGCACACCACTTCACACACAGTCAGATCACTTCTTATTTGAACCACTGCAATGAAGAAAAACTGTGACGTGTGATCTAATAAATTCAACTGAAACATCAGTCTCAATAAAACATATATGTTTGGGTGGGTGCATTTTACAAACGAGCACCAATTTGTGTTTCCACAGACATTAGGCCTACAATAGCGCAAATGTTACACTGCTTTTAAATATAGCCAGCCTATTACTGCAGTAAAATGTAAAATAGCTGTCATCACAGACACACACACAGATACAGGGCGGAACAGGGCTGTGGTCCGGAGCAAAACAGCTGATTTGGGCAGGGGAAAAGCACTGTTTTGTTTGTGTTTATTTGTGTGTGTTTCTTAAGATTCAGACAAGAGTGTCTATGTAACAGCATCCTCATGATTTACAGAATCGCACAATAACCCGTCTCGTATTCTGTCACACGTCCGGATGGTTTATTATATTAAATATGGACTTACCCCAGCTGTCTCTGTCCTTTTTGTCTCGTGCCATGTCGCACTGGGTGTTTCGTTCTGTATTCGGGTCGACTCGGTTCTAAACAGCGATCATTAGACGAATGCGATCCTGGAAATCAGCAGCCAGCGATGGAGGCTCATTCTCATCTGAAACGACTGTGTAGCGCATCATTAGATCGCGCAGTGGCGCTGTGGGACGCTCGGGTGTAGACATCTATAATGTAATGACTTAAAAGGATACTCCACCACAAAATGAAAATTTTTGTCATTAAACGCCAAACTCGTAAAAGCTTCGGAACACAATTTAAGATTTTTTGGATGGAAACCGGAAGGCCTGTGACTGTCCCATTAAATGCCAAGTAAATTACACTGTCAAGGTCCAGAAAAGTATGAAAAGCAGAATAGTCCATCTGCAGTCAGTGGTTCAACCGTAACTTTATAGCTCCGTAACATTATAGCTGGGGGCGTGGCGAGGGTGGAGTCGGCGTGGGGGAAAAGACAGCGAACATCATGTGTTTTTGAATGGCAAAAATGCACGTATTGAGTACTCATTCCCAGAGACACGTAGAACAATTGCAGTCTCTTTTAACTTTAATATTCATATACACTAGTCCATATCGATATTTGATTCATTGTACAGCTCTACTGTAGATGTATTCATAAAAAAATAGCCAAATTCCATGACGTTCTGCTTTATGTAGCCAGTTCCATTTTGGATTCCACGATTCAATCGCTTCGCAAACACAGACGGGGTGAATTTATGAATGAAAGTGTGAAAGTTCTGACACAAAACGAAGTTGTTATGTATCATCACATTTTTTAAGTGGGTATATGGACATCCTTGGCCTTTTCTAGTGGGTAACGGCGAATCACATAGATTACACCTCTTAGCAGACGCGTTTCATGCGAGTTTAGGTTCGACACTAGGCTACATAGTTTTGCTTAAGGTAGAATGATAAGGCAAATTATATATGCATGCCACTTTCTGAAGCAACCTTACACAGTTTTGATAACGTTAATAATGAACACAATGTTAACGTAGCCTGCCTGTGATGAATGCTGACTGCACACATACACATGCTTAGTCTTGGGATTCCATAACTTCCACCTGATCATCCTCACAACTTATTGCTTGTAGCCATTTTGTCCTCCTTTACGGTTCTGTATGTTTATTAGGAAGGATGTAGAACTTCAATTCATAATTTGTTAGTTTATTGGAGGTACAGAAAACGACACAGCAACTCTTCGGCATTATTGTCCCGTGTATTTCAATTGTCGCCAAGGAAATGTTTTCCCCCACGAGCTAAATTCACATCATGTGACCGGGTGTTCCCGGGGGTGTACCCAGACCAAACGTCTGTATGTATGTGAAGAATTTTTTTTACGACTTTATTAATCAATTTGTCTCCTCTGTGTCTCTCGCATCACCATAGCGCCATTTTTGAGAACATTTTGACATGGGGGTAAGTGATTAATGACAAAGTTTTCATTTTGGGGTGGAGTATCCCTTCAACTGTAATGGGCGTGGCTTAGAGACCGTTCTTGTTTCTAATTTGTCAGGTAATATAGTCATATTTTTACTTTATATTGAATTACTTCAATTCAGTGTTTTTATTGTTCTCAGTGGCATTATTTTAGATTAAATCATCATCCAGACCTCTGCTGAAGTTAAACATAATTATATATACATGTAAGATAAATTCATAATAATAGATTGATAATAGAATATTTGTTTTTAATCGTACAAATGTCTCCAAAATACATACAAAGATTTATAATACTGATTTTATGTTTATTTAATATCTGTATTCACTCGGACGGCGAATTTGCAAGTAACTGTAAACGGTTTGGTTTCATATTTTATTTTACAAATAGTAATATTCATACGCTTACACATGAAAAATCCAAACACCAGTTATTGTTTTAATTATGTATTTTTCACTTTAACTATTGACTGTAACTTTTGTCCAACCAGATACTACTTTGTCTCTACAATGGTGCCATTATTGCTCACATAATGCACAGTGAAATTCAGTGAGTGAATTAAAGTGAAAGAGATATTGTGCAATCCTTTAACACTGTGTTTGCTTTTATATATTATGTTTGCTTTTATATATTATGTTTGCTTTTCTGCTTCTCCCTGTGTGTGTGTGCGCGCGCGCGGGTGTGCGTGCGTGAGTGAGTGAGTGAGTGAGTGTGGTCTGGTCAACTGTCTTCAGTTGAAGTTAGTTTGCGCTTCTCTCTGTTCCTGTTTGGATGGTTATTTCGACGCAAAATGAACGTCGGCATTTAGGAAAAAATTTAATCTTCACGAGCTCCGAGGACTAAGATTAATCGCACAAATGGTAAAGTTTCTGAATTGAAGTTATTTTGTGTTGGATTTTGACGCTGTCGATAGCATTAGCATTAGCTTCGGCTGATCTAACGTTACAGGAGCCAAAGGATCTCAAAACAATCACCAGATAAATGTTACTATATCTGTAAAAACTGGATTATGCCTTTATGAACATCGTTGTGTGTTTATATGTTGTCTTTAAAAATGAAGTTTAACTGAAGTGATTATGTGAGATTAGTTAGCAGAAATTAGCTGAGTTAGCTCTACACACGGAGATTCAGACAGAAAATGAACTTTAATTATTAAAACATAAAAATAACTATCTTTCTTACAGTGAGGGCGAAACTTTTAAAAACAAACCACCTGTTTTTGACAGTTAACACTTCCTGACACCCGTCAATAATTTTGACGTGTCCAAATAACATGTGATACAAATGAATGTAACGTTACAGCTTAAAATCTCCAATATTGTATTTAAAAATATATATTTTTAAAATGTAGAAACATCTGCACCAACTACACTATTAAAAGCAGGTATAGTTTGCTAACAGATGTATTTGTTGAAAAAGTCTTTATAAAAAGTCTATCTGTCTGTTTGTCTGTCTGTCTCTCTAACTGTGTGTCTGTCAGTTTAAGCTGAGGTTTCTTGTTATTAATCACATTATGCTCTGGTTTCTGTTATTTTTCAGGGGGATGTGGATTGCAGGTCTGTTGTAAAACTGAATCTGGGTCATTAAAGTTATAAATCCTCCAGTCCGACAGAATGGATCCCCTGGGCCGGTCCGGAGGGGAGATTCAGCGCAGAAACCCACAGCATGACTTTGAGCTGATCCAGAGAGTTGGCAGCGGGACCTATGGAGATGTGTACAAGGTACTGGTCCCATTATACAATAGAGTCATGAGACAACTCTATTATATATCTCCTTTAGTGCAGACAGTAACATGGTAATGGAGATATATGTGTATGTGTGTGTGTGTATATATATATATATATATATATATATATATATATATATATATATATATATATATATATATATATATATATATATATATATACATATACATTTACATTACATTTATTCATTTAACTGACACTTTTATCCAAAGCGACTTACAAATGAGGACAGTGGAAGCAATCAAAAACAACAAAAAGAGCAATGATATATAAATGTTATAAAAAGTCTGAGTTAGGTTAACACAGTACACATAGCATAGGCTTTTAAATAATATGATAAATAAAAATAAAACGGATATAATAAAAAAAGAATAGAGCAAGCTAGTGTTAGAGGTCTTTACACACACACACACAATTGCATAATAATTGAAAAGAAAATAGAATACAAAAAGATTAGAAAGGTAGTTAGATTTTTTTTAAAGAATAGAATTAGAATAATGAGTGTTAAAGTTAAAGGGTCAAATAAAGATGGAAGAGATGTGTTTTAGCCAATTTTTGAAGATGGCTAAGGACTCAGCTGCCCGGATTGAGTTGGGGAGGTCATTCCACCAGGAGGGAATTTCATTTAAATGTCTGTAAAAGAGACTTTGTGCTTCTTTGGGATGGCACAATCAAGCGACGTTCACTTGCAGAATGCAAGCTTCTAGAGGGCACATAAGTCTGAAGTAACACATTTAGGTAAATGGGTGCAGAGCCAGTGGTAGTTTTGTAGGCAAACATCAATGCCTTGAATTTTATGCGAGCAGCTATTGGAAGCCAGTGCAAATTGATAAACAGAGGTGTGACGTGTATTCTTTTTTGCTTATTAAAAATTAATCTTGCCGCATTCTGCATTAATTGTAAAGGTTTGATAGAACTGGCTGGAAGACCTGCCAAGAGGGCATTGCAATAGTCCAACTATATATATATTGGAAGACTTGAAGTTCAAACCAAGCATCAGAATGGGCAAGAAAGGGGCTCTAAGTGACTTTGAACGTGGAATGGTTGTTGGTGCCAGACGGGCTGGTCTGAGTATTTCAAAAACTGCTGATCTATGGGGATTTTCACACACAACCATCTCTAAGGTTTACAGAGAATGGTCCAAAAAGAGAAAACATTCAGTGAGAATCAGTTTTGTGGATGAAAATGCCTTGTTGATGTCAGAAGAGAATGGGCAGATTAGTTAAAGATGATAGAAAGGCTAAAGTCAAATAACCACTCATTACAACCAAGGTATGCAGAATACCATCTCTGAATGCACTACACGTTGAACCCGGATGTAGATGTGCTACAGCAGCAGAAGAACACACCGGGTGCTGCTCCTTTCAGATAACAACAGGAAAAAGAGGCTACAATTCACACAGGCTCACCAAAATTGAGAAATAGAAGGCTGGGAAAATGTTGCCTGGTCTGATGAGTCTCTATTTCTGCTGCAACATTCAGATGGTAGGGTCAGAATTTGGTGTGAAGAACATGAAAGCATAAAACCAACCTTCTTTTCTCAATGGTTCAGGCTAGTGGTGGTGGTGTAATGGTGTGGGGGATATTTTCTTGGCACACTTTGGGCCCCTTAGTACCAATTGAGCATCATTTAAAAACCACAGCCTACCTGAGTATTGTTGCTGACCATGTCCATCCCTTTATGACTACATTATACCCATCTTCTGATGGCTACTTCCAGCAGGATAATGCACCATGTCACAAAGCTCAAATCATCTCAGACTGGTTCCATGAACATGAAAATTAGTTTACTTTACTCAAATGGCCTCCACAGTCACCAGCTCTCAATCTAATAGAGCAGCTTTGGGATGTGATGGAACGGGAGGTTCGCATCATGGATGTCCAGCCAACAAATCTGCAGCAACTGTATGACGCTATCATGTCAATATGAATCAAAATTTCTGAGGAATGTTTCCAACACCTTGTTGAATCTATGCCATGAAGTATTAAGGCAGTTCTGAAGACAAAAGGGGGTCCAACTCAGTTCTAGCAAGGTGAACCTAATAAAGTGACCACTGAGTGTATATAAGCTGCTGTAATGTAATGTTTTTTTAAAGAAGTCTCTTCTGTTCATGTATGTTACATTTATTTGATAAAAAATACAGAAAAACTGTAATATTGTAAAATATTATTGCAATTAAAATTTGTATGTACTTTAAAATATATTTATAACATAACACAAGGTTAAATTTTCATCAGCATCATTAGTTCAGTCTTCACTGTCACATGATTCTTCAGAAATCCTTCTAATATTCCAATATTGTAAACTGTTTTGCTGCTTAATATTTTATTGGAACCTGTGAAAATTTTTTCAGGATTCTTTGATAAATAAAAAGAATAGCCTTTATACAAAATATAAATCTTTTGTTACAATATACATCGTTCAGGAGTTTGGGGTCACTCATTTTTTTTTAATTTTTTTTACAGACATTATTGCTTTTATTCTGCATGGATGTGTTAAATTGATAAAAAGTATTGTTAGAAAATATTTCCATTTTAAATAAATTCTTTTTTAACTTTATTCATCAAAGAATCCTAAAAGACAGGTTTCACAGATTCCAAAAAATATTAAACAACTGTTTCCAACGCTATATGAGAATGATTTCTGAAGGATCATGAGATGCTGAAGACACTAGTAATGGCTGATGAAAATACAAATAATTATAAATAAAAAAAAATAGAAAACCGTAATTTCAAATTATATTTTACAATATTTCAGTTTTTTTTTTTTTTTTTTTTTTCAAATAAATGCAGCCTTGATGAGCAGAAGACGACTTCTTTAAAACATTTTACTGATCTCAAACTTTTTTCAGGAGTATGTTATATAGTTAATATTAGGCTTCAATTTAAGCCAGTAACAATTTGTTAATATGATTATGTGGTTGTAATATGTCTATGTGATATTACTAGGAGCCATCAGCCTTAGGCACTTTGGTCACCATTTGCATACAGAGGGCTATCTATATGAGCAGTAGCAAGAGAAATTAATAATGTATTTATTCAGTTATTAATATTGTTATATTTGAGCTGTTTAGGAACCCTAAAACTTTTAAAGAGTGGCAAGTCACATTCATGAAATGTTTGACTTTTGCATTGTCATACTACACGTGGAATATGTCCTGCACAGATTTAAAGCTTTGAATGTAAAGACACTCATTCCTGAAAGGGCCTTATCTCAGCATGAGTTCATTTACTGCCTTTCCAAATCCATCAAGAAAAAAAGGCCATATAAGGTCAGAAAATGTCTCAGTAGCAGCTCATGTGAGAAGAATAACATTTCAGTGTATTAATGACATATGTGGTTTGTTGTTTCCGTAAAAAAAGAACAGTTTGGTTTGAACTTTATTAAATCAGTAGACCTAGCAAATAATGTCTTAGTTAAAAGGCAAAAAGCTGATAGAAACCATTAGGAAATGAAATATTTAGGTGATGCAGCAATATTATTATTATTATTATTATTTCTGCTCATACTTAAGTTATAGATTTAAACAAACCAATAATCCTTAATATTGAACTTCAGCATATAACCTGTCTAATTTGTTTTTACACATGCAAACATAACTCTTCAGAAAATGTTCATATCTATTTCTTGGTTTATTCTGGCTAAAAACTGAATTCATCTTTTTGAGTTTTGTACATCCATTTGTGCTAATAAATGAAGTAGAAATAAATATTAGAAAATGAAAAGGGCATTTGGCATCCGTGAGTTTTTGTTCTGAATGAGATTCAATAAAAAATGTTTTGCTTGATCTCATGGAAAGTTTGATCAGAGACTTATTACATTCAATTTGGCTTGAGTCTGAGTGCAACATGAGTGTTTAATTTGTTTATTTGAAGACTAAACACATACACACACACATTTTGTCCCCCAGGAATTTGGATGTAGCCAGCGGTCTGGAAGTGCTTAGAAATCTGGTGAATGTTGTAGTTTCCATTCATTCAGCAGATGCAGGACTGTCTGCATATTACATGCACTGCTTCTGTTATTGTTCGCTGGACACACTTCCTGGCTGGGTGTGTGGGTGATCTGAGAGTTCAACACTATTGATCCGCCCGATTACATTAGGGTCATAAGGTTACGGTTTATTTTAAGGCTGGATGATACACCTAAAACTATATTCTCAATTATAAATGTATATATTTGTTTCCTTTTCACATGATTTGTTCTAATTATATTTATTAACTCATTATGTGTTTGTTTTTAAACAGCTTATTTTATTTACTTATTCGTTTATTTTTAACTGCAGAGACATCATTATAAAAATTTAATTTGGGGGAAAATAAACATAATTTAGAGAACAATAAAACAGATTTCAAAGAGCCCTAAATAGAACAATACATACTAAAAAACACCAGTAATTTTTTTTTATATATAAAATGAAAATTTATGTCTTGAATTGATTTATCAAAATAAAAGTTTTATTTAAAATATTCACTTTTTTCACAGTTGCTTAATTTATTTTCAACAGCAAAACCATTGCAAATATATTGTGATTATTTAATGTATTGTTCAGCCTTAATTTACATATCAGAATGGGCTGGTTTACTGCTCACAAAATAGTTAAGGAATTGTATTCTGAATCATAATGAATTACAGTATGTAGTTTAAATGGTATTAAGATTAGGGAAGACAAGGGAAATCATGGCCTAGTGGTAAGAGAGTTTGACTCCTAACCCTAGGGTTGTGGGTTTGAGTCTCGGTCCGGCAATACCACGACTTAGGTGCCCTTGAGTAAGGCACTGAACCCCCAACTGGATAAATGGCTGCCCACTGCTCTGGGTGTTTGTTCACGGTTTGTGTGTGTGCACTTTTGATGGGTTAAACGCAGAGCACAAATTCTGAGTATGGGTCACCATACTTTGCTATATGTCATGTCCCTTTTAACTTTAGTTAACTGTATTCATGCTATGGTTACTTTAATCTCATCTGGCATGTAATAATAATGTAGTTACAAGATCCAGATAACTGATATCCTCCATGGTGCTACTGTGTGTTTACAATAAAGATAGTACAAAGCAGTCCTACTGATACACTTTTAGACGGCATAGACAGGAATTGGTGTTATGTGTGGTGGGCTGTGTTTTTCTTACTGAGGCTCAGGCCACATCTAACTTCCTCCCTGACACTCGCTTTTCTCCCTCAGATGTGAATGTGTCTTGTTACTCTTGTTGTCTCACACAAACACACACACACAATTAGGGATGCACGATATTGGATTTTGGCCGATATTCGATATGCCGATATTTTCAAAATAATTTTGTCCGATGCCGATACCGATATCGATATATATACAAATATATACTGATATATTTAAACTTTAATTTTACTGAAGAGAAATCCATGTATCTCTTCTGTACTGATTCTACCATAAATTTATTATTTTACAAATGTAGACAGACATTCACATCTGAAAAACAGGTCAATTATTTCACTTGGACAATATCGGTTTGGCTCATCGGCAGAAATATTCATATCGGCCGATACCGATAATGGTCATTTTAAGCTTTTATCGGCCGATACCGATATTGTGCCGATATTATCGTGCATCCCTACACACAATCATATTTTTCCTGTTTCCTAAGATAAACTCTTTTTATGAACTACTAAATCTCACCTGCAGGTTATATGGCAAGCTAGAGAATTAAACAAATCCTGTCTGGGAATTAAGAAAATGGTGATTTCGAGATCTGGAGAGAATGCTTTGAATACATAAAATCATATAGATGTCATAGATATCTGTGTGGTCAGTTTCTCATTGTGGGTCTCTATAAAGTTTAGGGATGTAACGATTAACTGCGAGCCGGTTGAAAATCGATTCAAATCAGTTGAGATGCAAAACAAATCGCGATTCAATCAGGGGTAAGAGTTTGTATTTCTAAGGGGAACTTGCTGTCTTTAGAAAAGTTTAGATGGTATTTTTTCTTTTCATCTTGCCTCTGTATAATGCATATTAAAGTTCATAAGTGCAGTGCTGCTTCGTTTACTGCAGAAACCAAGGAAACGCTTTAACCACCACCTGCTGGCAGAGAGTGACTGTCTCTCATTCAGATATATTTTGTGTATAGTTTTACAAAGCTGTAGTCAAACTATTCTGTTTTTGCTTCAAATTTCGAAATAATACAATCTAATTTAGATCCAAAACTGCTCATGTTGCATGTATGCAGTATATTTGTTTGGAGCATATTTTGTTTATATGAAGAGATTTATTTTTGTTATTTATTTGATTTGGGGTTTGTTTTCAAATTTCAATTTGGTTTTGTTATTTACATTTACATGATATTTAAATTTGGTTATTTAGCAGATGTTTTTATCCAAAACATCTTACAAATGAAGGACAAAGGAAACAATCAAAACCAACAAAAGAGCAATAATATGCAAGTGCTATATTATTGGTGTATTATATTTCATTTACACAAAGAAACGTGCAGCATTTTGTCCAAGCAATAATAAAAGGACACAATTTATAATTTGTCTTAAATCTCATTTTGTAAAAAAAGAAAAGTAATCGAATAGTGAAATCAAAATCGTGAATCGAATCGTGAGTTGAGTGAATCGTTACATCCCTAATAAAATTCACAAAAATCTATATCCAGTAATCATAAAACATACATAGAAATGGTAAGAAAAATCACTGGCTAAAAACTAGTTGTCTAAAATAGAGATAATAAATAGTAATTTCACCCAGGACAGCCCGAAAGTCTCTTTTCTGTGCTTGTGTGTTTTGATGGCTGTCGACCTACTTCCATTTGGAAAAGATGACTGTTTCCATCAGAGACACGGCTCTCACTTACACGCTCACATTCCATTGTTTTGATCGGAAACTTTTCTCGCTCTCTCCCTTTTGAATCACTCTTCCCTACTTGTGTTTGTATTCTGCAGGCTCGTAACATCTCCACTGGAGAACTTGCAGCAGTGAAGATCATCAAACTTGAGCCCGGTGAGTATGACGCCATTCTCTTGTGCTTGAGGAGGTGTGGTATGTGAAGTCTGTGTTGTAGCTCATATGACACATCCTGTTTTGTTTTTACCAATGGAAAATGAAAGGAGAAATTAAGATTGTTCAGGCTCTGCTGGCACCTCTCAGCAGAGTCCTGTCCCACAATTTTAAACGAGTTTAAAGAGTTATGCAGGGTATATACTTGCTTGGAAATGGTCTTTGGTGATAGCTCAAGCACATGTCCGATTGCAGTTCATTCATATTTAACATAATGTATATGCAAGTTATAGCACTGAATTATGGACCAAACTGCCAGTTTTCCCTCTTGTGTAAAATCTGTTCAGTTTTCATGCTGTCAGGCTTTGTTTGACTTAAAATATCCCAAGAGATGACTAAAATCATTAAGAGCTAGATCAAGAGAAACAAACATTGTCATTGGAAGTACTTAGTAAAGTGGTCTCACCATGGGTAAAGTCTAGGGCTGGGATAAACGATTATTTTTTAAACAATTAATCTAGCGATTATTTTTTGCGATGCGTCGATTAATCTAACAATAAATTTTTGCAGATCGATTCGATTATCTCCCCATTAATTGACTACTAACAATTTATACATGTTGATTTACATATCTGAATGAAAAAAACATGAATTCCTTAACATTGCAATATATGTTTATTGCTCTTAAAATTACTAAATAAAAGACTGACTAAGAATGCATTACTTGGCACTTGTATGGAGATAGCATTCAATAAAACATTGAAGCCTTGAAAACACATAGCTTACTGAAACAAGCTTACTGAACACATAGGGCCTAGCTTACTGAAAAAAAGCTATTCTTTCAGATGAAAATAACAACAACTTGATGTCTAGCATTAAAAAAAATGTCTTGTTTAGAGTTTGAAAGAATACAGTAACCAATGTAAACTTGAGGGCTTTAAGCTAATACAGAGAGTGCTTTTCAAAAAAAAAAAAAAATAAAAAAAAATTAACAGTGGGAGCCAGCAGCCTGTCATGGAGAAAAAAAAAACCTCTCCGAATGCTCCACGTGAAACTTTGGCATTCCGCCCTTTTTCTATCGTGTTTAATGATTTTGATTAATATGCACAAGGGAGAGAGAGAGAGCAAGAAGCACTCCTGTTGTTTGAAGACTGTGAGTGTGCGCGCCTCTCTCGTACACGCCCTGTCATTCTACATCACTCACCAATCAAATAAGGCTTTGACAGCCGCCAAAAAAAAAAAGAGCAATGCAGAAAAACCCCTGGATTGGTTATATAACGTTTGACAGAATGTTGATCTGACAATCGCGTATATTCAGTGCACGTAAGGTAAACGTTTTGCAAAAGTTTTTTAGAGAAATAGAAACAGGTCGATGAATCGATGCGCATATTTTGCGACAACATATTTTTTGCGTCGATGTCATCGATGACCTCGACGCGTTGTCCCAGCCCTAGTAAAGTCAAAATATTTTAATTCAGTCCCTTATTGATAATGGGTGCTTGTTATGTTAAAATGTATTTATTAATAAAGGATGATCAGCTATAGGGATGTAAAGTGCAGTAAGGCTATAAGTTCTATATAAATATATGCGCTGTATGTTTCAGAGTGAAGTTCGGCACTATGTTAATTTTCACTTGAGCAGCTCATAATCTGGTATTTTCATTGTCTCAGACCAATTGGATTTATTGTAATTGCTGGACCACACAAATTCATCCCTTCATGTTATATTTGGATAATTGTAACATACATTTTGGGAATGGTTTCTGACAAAATTTAACAGACACTGTTGTATACAATTGATTATTATTTGTGTTTTTATTATATCGTTATCTTGAATACTTTTTATTTCACAGTGAAGTATTACAGATGTAATTATTATTGTTTTGTTTAATATTTTTTATTTGGTACAATAGTAATTTTATTCGTTTTGTTTACATATTTGATAATAATAATTTATTATTATTATAGGCAAATTGTGCATCCCTATTTATTTACTATTTTAAATCACTCATCTCATTTTTACCAGTTTTACAGTTGAATGCCTGTTTGTCCCCCTATTGAAGGGACTGGTGGACCGTATGGTTCAGTTGGGTCACATTTTTGAGACCAGAGGGTTCCAATCCTGCTCCTGGAGTGCCAGCCTCCCACAGAGTTTAGCTTCATTCAACTTCAGCTCACTTGCCTGGAAGTTTCTAGTCAGTCTATAGACCTTGAATATCTGGTTCAGGTGTGTTTAATTAGGGTTGGAGCTAAACACTGGAGGGCAGGCCCTCCAGGAACAGGTTTGGACAACCCTGTTTGAGACTTTTGAAGTGTTTTGCTTCTTGTATAAAACCATAAAATGTGATATGAAGACAAGCATATATTGCCTCAATCCCTTAAAACTTGCTTGGGCAGTTGCTAAAAAAAGTTTAATCTTTGGCATCCCTTACCACTAAACTAATAAATCACCATTTCCCACTCCACTGACTAGGAATTATTTCACTGTGCTTGAAAAATTAAAGTTCTGTTCAGAAATTATATTAAATGAAAAGTAAATGTATAATACTAGAAGAATAGTTTTATCTTTGTTTATTGGAACACTACAGTTAGCCCAAGTCCATATTAAATGACTGCTTAACTCGGTTAGCTTACATGGCTGTACAGCATCTCTCTCTGCTATGGCGAAGCTAATGGGAAGTTACTTCAGAAACGGAAAGACTGTGCTGTAACTTTTCAGTTTTTTTTCTTCATTTTTGAATGTATGCACTCGATCTATACGTTAGGTGTGAGGTTGTGTGCCCTGTCCATGTGTAGCAGTGTAGCAGCACATTAGTTTAATAGCAGAGATGAACAAACTACAGCTTACAACATGCTTTAACTTATTGCTCTCATCCATCACCATTTTAACCTTCGTATGTGATCCACATATCAGTCAAGCTAACTAATTATGTTTAATGCATGAGTTGGCATAAATTGTGCTAGTGACGGAGCAGTAATAGAGGGTTCTCGGAGCAAGTGAAAACTGCTCTGACTTTCAAAAAATCTGCTCCTAGCTCCAGGCAAAATCACGCCGCTCCACTCACATTCTCTGGTCCCAATAGAGGCTGATTGCCCTTTTATAATTCTGAGGGTGAACTGAATGATGTGTGCGCGTTTTTGTCAGAAAGTGTCAGATCACGTGATCCTGCTGATTGTTATCAGATTCCTTCCGTTGGTTGTGTCATTTGCTGTTTTTGTTAATGTCATGGGAAATCAAACATCTGAGGTTGAGAAGGGAGGCACCAGAGGAACATCTGGACAAAGTGTCTGATCGGATATCCACCTGGAAAGCAGGTGTGAGCTTTTGTGTGTGTTTGCCTTTTTAGAAAGCCGACTTGTTCTTTTATGTTTGCCTATAAAAGAAGCCCGTCAGCTGCACTATCTGTGTGTATCTGTGTGTATTTGTATAGAGTTTTGCATGACCACCAGCGGTATCGCATGGAGAACTGAAAGGCTGACTATAACTTTTGTTGCACTTACTCTTACCTTGCTGCATGGGAGGATTTAAAAAAAAAAAACGAAACACTTTGACTGCGCTGAGACACTCTTGTTGATGGCGAGTCGAGGACAGATTTCTTTGTTGTTTGTTGGCTTTTTTTACACTCCACCAGCTAGAAATGATCCAGTCAGAGCATTGCAACTGTTTCTAACCAGTGGGACATCTGTCAAGAGTGTTTCTTTACTGTAGAGGTCTGGGCTATCATTTCACTGCTGAGAGCAGATGGGTGCTTTTGGTCATAGTTTTGTTTGTGGAAATGTTAAATATGATTCCCGATTGTAAAATATGCAGAGCATGACTAATTATAATAGAGTCATTAATTGTGAGTAAGATGAAATAATGTTTTTCCCTCTGGTGCACTTTTAATTTGGGATCCAGAGTTTCTTCCCCCAGGCCATCAGGCTCCTAATCTCAAAACCAGCCTCTTTACATCTTCACGTCTCCTTTTAATATTTACTTGATCTCAAAATTTAAGACTACAGTATACGTTCATGCATATTATTTTCTATTCTATATTTAATTCTACAGTATACATCTTTTGTATATTTTATTCTTCTTTTTTTATCGTTTACTTTTATTTCATTCTTTCATAGCTATATTTATATATATTTTCATCTGTGTTGTGTTCTTTAATAATTGCACTGTCCATGGAGCGAACCTGACTCACATTTCACTGCTGGTTATATATGCTCTATATAATCATGTATGTGATGAATAAAAATCTTGAATCTGGTCAAATATCAGAAAACGTTTCAGGGCTCTAGACTAAATTTTTGCACTAGTTGCACAACTTTTTTTCATAGGTGCACCCAAATTTTCAACCGTATTGCATTTAACAAGGTCATCAGCACCATGGTCCACTAAATCCTCTTGGTTCTCTGGCCAGCTATCATGATTGAAAATGTTGAAGCATTTGACAGCCTTGGTTGTGTCAGAAGCACTCTCCCCTGTTGTACGAACAAATACGTTTTAGTAAATGATTAACAATATTTCTCATCCACATGTGTTTATAAGACAGGTGACTAGGAGGCTACTGAATCTGGTTTTCAGATGTGGATTTGATTGTTGCATCCATTACTTTAAGTTTAGTGGCTGCAACACCATTTCCTGCCAGCTTTGATGCCACTTTTTGTTATTGTCTGTGTGTTGCATAAACCATTAATGGAGATATAAGAAATATTATAAGAAATATAATATAAGAAATATTAGTAAAAATAGACTGATCTCTGTTTAAATGGGAGACAGAACCACACATATACTTGTAGATTGCCATTTCACCCTGCTGCTGCCTTCTCTGTAGCCTCATATCAGCCTGGAACTAGCCACTAGGCTCAGGTCTCGCAACCACCAGCAGTTTTTCAAGGTTTAGATATAACAGTGCAGTATTATTAACACAGCTGAACATGACCACAAACACCAATCTCCCTTACCTGTGGTAGGATGATCTCATTACTGAAGTAGGAGGCTAAACTTACACAAAGTATTAGTCAAAAAAAATATGCATTGCTGTATGACTTCAGTACATTTGTGATGTTTGTAAAGTGTCCATCAGTTCAATATAAATGACTGTATAATGACGTTGAATTACAGTAAAAATCTCACAGAGTGATGTATCCTCTCCCAAATTGTGTGTTGCATCAAAATGTTTCACATTGTTACATCAAAATGTAGAATTTACATATAAATAATACATTTCTTCTCGGTCTGTCAGCTTTGGTGTAAAAGATGATTAAAAAACAATTTCATGAAAAACAAATGGAATTGTCTCCTTTCAAAACAAACCACACATTAGGCTGTAATTATAGTTTAAGATACTTGTTTAAAAGTATTTCATTTTTTTACCTATTAATTTAGTAAGTTACTTTTTAAAATATATATTTATACATTTTAAAAGATCGAAAACTGTTATTTTAAGTGGTAATAATATTTTACAATATTACTGTATTTTTACCGTATGGTTTAAAATCAAAAGAATTTTTAAATTGGCAAGACTTAAAAATGCACAAATGATAAATTCCATCAAGTGTCCTGAGCTTCCTGTTGTGTATGTAGTAAATTTACGCATTATAAGCACAAAACCTGCGGTAATGAGTAAAATGCAATACTCACAATCACTTCCTCCGATTATGAATCTTTTTTTCCAGATTTAGTTCCTTCTCATGATATAAAATAAATTGGGAGAAATCCCTATTAGTTCCATTAAATGACGCAGTGAAGAAACTTCTGTTTTTCCGTTTTCAACAGTTTACCTCTTCAGTGGCATCCTTCAAAATTTACTTACCTTGGTTTATGTATTCCTCCCTGTTTTTCAAATGCCAGCTCTGAGAATTATATTACACTTCAGAATAAAATACTGTCAGATTAACAATGATGGTCATCTTTGAAATTGACATTGCAATGGAGAATTGCGTTAGTAAAGATGTTTAAGTCGATGGAAATTAGTATTGTCATTGCTGGTAACTGTGTTCGCTAGAAAAGTATAATAAAGTATGAGTCAAAAAAACATCTGCATTGCTGTGTGAATTCAGTACATAGTTTGTGATTTTTGTAAAGTGTCCATCAGTACAATATAAATGGCTTTATAATGATTTTGAATTACAGTAAAAATCTCAGAGTGATGTATCCTTCTCCCAAATTGTAATTAGTTTAGTCTGTGTGGGAATTCCAATCCGATCGATCGAGCAGCTGGGGGATTGTAGCCAAAGGGGCGGGTTTAGCTATGGCTAGCTTGATTTATTATAGTTGACACTACTAAATACTAACAGCTTGTTTTCTGAGAAGTGCATCAAGCTCAGAGGAAGCTGCCGGAGTTCAGCTTTCAGCAGACAAACCCTCAGGCCCTGCTGCTGTTTCTGACACACAGGCTCTCATTATCTCATAGACACACACTCTTGGCCATGGCCTGTTTTTCTTGAGTGGAGAGGAAGTGGTCAGAGCTAGGAGGCTTGACTTCATTGCTGTGCTGATTCTTGTTCATCACACAAACATACACTGTGATGCTGCAGATGTCCCATGGATGAGGTTTTAAAATGCAAAAGTGGGACTGATTGTTCCTCCTAGTCATTGCCACTGTTCTGACCACGATGTTATTTTTTTATATCTTAGCATGGAGTCTGTGTGAAACAAGAGGTGGTTGTGTTTTGTGTGTGAGTTTCTAAGTTAAAGGTCGGCAGAAGAATAGAGAAGTGGCTATAGCTGGTTTACATCTATTACACTTTTTCAGGGTTGAGGTTATAGAACATATCAAAAGGCTGTTTTAAGAAACTGCACTACCTCTGTCATCATTTTAAAAAGCAGTTTTTACAATGTTGTGATCTTTAAAATCTAGTTACTCATGATTCACCTTTTGTATTTTAAGGGAGGACACGTTTCTCCATCGTAGTTGTATTTTCTTGTCTGTATCATTTTTGTGTGAGTTTCATGAGTAATGAGATTTTCAGCTGTCTTGAACCGATCAAGAGATTCTCTGAGCATCAGGATGAGCCTTTCTGTGTATAGGAAACAGCACCACCTGCAGAAAACAATGCAGTATTTACTGTACCACAGCCATTAAAGTCATAAACAGATCATGTGCTTGTGTGAAGATGCCTCTTTTCTGACGCACACTGTGTGTGTGTCACTCCTTTAACAGAGCAGGTTGTAAAGCTTGAGGTGTGACATTTTGGCTTATTGCATCTTTATATATTCTTTAAAATTATAATTAAAATCCTGGTGACCAACAGCATCTAAAATGTAGAAGATCCATATGCATTCACATGATCTGTAATATATAATCTTAAGTCAAATACTTAAATTTTTCATGTGTCCTTATATATATATGTATATATATACAATGTTGTGTGTTAGAGTACTCTAATTACTTTTTTCCTGAAATTTGTAACTTAACGCGTTAGTTCCGTGCGTAAGTAATCAGTAACTTCGTTATTTTTTAAAAAAAAGTAATCCGTTATTTTAAGGAAAGGAAAATCCCGACTGCAGCCTGCTTTTTGTCAGACAGTAGTCCTAGGTCTACTGTGCCACCTGCGGATGTATCAGCGGAGCCGAAGCTCTGTGATCGTAAAGTCAATGGCTGTGATGTGTCTGTGCCCTGCGCCTGACCCTGTGTGTGTGTGGGGTTTTTTTTTTTTTTTTTTTTCGAACTCCCGGCAAGATAGCAGAGAGGACAGCGTTTGGTTTATGGAAGTATGCACATTATTTTCAATTTGTCAACGAAAAAGAAAAGAACATAACGGTAAAATGCACACTCTGCTTTGGTGAAAAGCTTCTGTCGACCGCCAAAAATTCTACCTCAAATTTAACGCTACGTTTTAATCACTACTTTGAAGAGTAAATGTAAGAGGACTGTGTTAAAGCGAATTTAGGCTTGTGACTGTGAGTGACACTTTAATAATAGTTAGTTCGGCTATTAAGCGATTTGTCATTTGCCTGTGTGGCAGTGAAGGATTTAATTCGGTTTGTTATCATTTTTGTTTGACAGGCAGCTGTTAATTTCTGTTAGATCGTTGGCTGGCTGGTTGTTCATCATTTCTAAATGGATTTAAATCTGCAAGCCTGTTTAAGGTTGTGTTTACAAGTAAGCATACTTGTACTTTGATAACTGCATTATTTAAAGTTAAAGAAAAATCAGGAGTTATCTTGTGGTGCTCATAATATACAGTAGCCTAGGCTACTCGGCTGGGTAACGTTAGGTGCGAATTTTGATTAATAATATGTTCTGTGATAATAAATAAATAAATAAAACGCCATGTGGAATAGCCGATTGCTGACTGTCTTTCCTGTTATTGTTATCCTGCAGTGTTAATTTAGTCGGATGACTGACGTTATTCATTGTCGGGAGTCACGACTTCTAGGTGCATTTAAAGGGGCCGGGGGCTGTGTCTGTCATGTGTGAGCCGCTGCAAACGGCTTTTAATTTTTGGTAACGCATGAGTACTCTAACGCGTTACTTTTATGAATAGGTAACGCTGTATCATAACTGATTACTTTTAATTGATGGTAACGTTTAGAGCTGAAACAACGAATCGATTTAATCGATTAAAATCGATTATTAAAATAGTTGTCAACTAATTTAGTAATCGATTCGTCGCTAAATAAATTTTATTTGCCATAAGCGGCTCATTTCGTGCATACTTCAAATCTGCGGTGACCAAAGTGTGGCAGTAATGAGCCACCGGAGGTTTTACTCAGCCAGTACAGCAGGTGAAGAAGCGAATAGCCAATAGCTGGCCTCGTTTTATGTCACGTGCTTCCCGAACAGCGTCTCTGCAGCATTCAGCGGGAAGTGGGAGTACTTTACTTTGAGCCTTTAAAATGAAGAGTAACCTGTAAACTCTGCACTACTGAACTGTTTAAGGGGCCGTTCACATAATCGTGTCTTTTGCGTGCTCAAGTTCGTTATTTCCTATGTAGGCGCGCAGTATGCACTCTCATAATGGAAGCGACGCGGTCGCGACACGCACGCGGTGCGATGCGCCCGTTTTTCCAGGCGCGTCCACACCGCATCCATTTATCCTTTGCTGAAATTTCCGGGTCTTCATGGAGAGGGCATGTCATGGAGAGAGCACGTCATGGTTGCTTAGCAAAGGCAGACGCCTCAGGGGCGCTTCTGCCCGAGCGCTTTGGAAAGAAGGAGAAAGCGGCGCGACTAGCGTTTTCCACGCGTTTTTAGGTGCGATATGTGAACGGCCCCTAAGAATTTTATTTGTGCAGATTCTCCAGTACAAGGTTGTTTGCAAATGTTTAGTCGTAAAAGCTGATTACATTGCTTTTTAACAGTTAACATTTAAAGCTTTACAAACATGTCATGTGATCAGTTTGTCGTTTACCAGTTCATAATTCAGACTTGCAGCCTAATTATGACTGAATGAGAGAGGTAAATGTTTGAGTATATTTAAAATGCACTTCTTTACTAAGTATTCAATGCTCTTTTTCACACAGCAGGTTTTTTGTGTGTGTCCCTTTTTTTTTTCTGGACAACCTTCTGATGGATTTTATTTTAAATTCTGAGTTCCATTCAGGTTTCATGCCATTGGCACTTTTTTTCGAAGGATTGTTTACAATTTCACAGCATAAGCTATAAAGCTTTTTCCCAGTAAATAATAAAATACAATGCACTGCAATTTTATTCTGTTTTATCCTTATACTTCGTGAAAATAGGTTCTCAAAGATTCCTTAAGCTTTGTTTGGGATGTTAAACTACTTTAGGAGCTCTAAGGACTGCCATGGTGAAAACAATATTTGAAATCTCCTTGTGAATTTTGCTAGAGTATGGATCAGTGTTTTGATTGCAGAAGAGTTCGACAAATGATTACTAACATAATAAAACAACTCCAGGTATATTTTTGATGAGGATATGACAATGCAAAATGGTTAAAATCTCTTAAAAATCTATGCTGAATGATAAAGACCCTTTATTAATAATTTACTTGGGGGAAAAATGGAAAAAACTAAAATATAAGTACATAAACCGATTAATCGATTAATCGTAAAAATAATCGACAGATTAATCGATTATCAAAATAATCGTTAGTTGCAGCCCTAGTAACGTTGTAACCTAACTAACTACTTTCCAAAGTAACTATACCCAACACTGTATATATATATGTATGTATGTATGTATGTGTGTGTGTGTGTGTGTGTGTGTGTGTGTGTCATACAGTATAAACATACATCGGTCATAGAGAGTGATGCTAGTTTTTTTTTTAATTTGTGATTTGTTCATGGCAACCTATCAAAATAAAAGTTTGGTTTAACTTGAAGAAATTATTGTGCCTGAAATATATTACTGTTGTTCTTCAGTAGAATGTAAATACTACTACTACTACTATTACTAAAATTATTAAAACTTTATTTTATATAAATACTAATGATTAAACAATATTTCTTTCATGGTTTAATGTTAATACTATTTTGTTTTTGTTTTTTTATGTTTTATGCCTTCATTTGATAACCAGAAAAATAATTAAATGCAAAACAGAATTTGAGAGGGGAAAATAAAATATTTAATAGGCAATTGTAAAAATAAATTGTAATAAATTAAATTGTTTTTATGCATTAAAATAATTAGACATGCATAAATAGAATTTGGTAACAATAAAACAGAAGGTGAAAAAAAATTCATATGGCCTTAGACATGTCGTTTTTGTTAAACTTTTAATAAATTGATGTTAAATTGTTTAATTGATGTTTAAATTGTAAGTTTCATGATTTTAATTAATTAGACATTAGACACTTTTTTTTTTTTTTTTTGATTGATAAAAGTAATTTAAGCTTTAAAAATAGTCCAGAAAAAGAAGAAAAAGGAAATGGAATCCATTAAAAAAAAAGAAAGAAATTGAAAAAAAAACAGAATTTCTAAAAAAAAAAAATAATTGTGAAAACTGATTTCACAGGGCCCTATATCTGCCGCCTCCATTGTATCATTTCACTGTTTCTCAGGAATTATTTAAAAGCATTGAGCATCGTCAGATATTCACACTCCATCTGAAACCAGCAATAATAATGAGAATAATAACACATCAGGCAAATATGTCGTTCATAAATATTACACTTAAGATGCCTTCAAAAGACACATTTTTAGATGCCTTCATTCTTGAAGAGACCACCTTAGTGTTGTCATTACGTGTGTTGGTATTAACACAGATTCAGCAGGAAGCTAAGCTAATTATCTGTATTACTGGAAGAAACGGGGAAACCCATCACACTTACAGGCTTTATTTAGCATTAGAGATGAGGAGGGTAAAGAGATCAAAGAGTGAATGAGTGCCAGCTTAGGAGTAAAAATCCACTCAGAAGAAGTAAATGAAACTGACATGAGTTCCGATATGCTGTCTATATCTAATTCAAGCACTTTATTTTCACTGTTTAATTTATACAGCTCTCATATATTAATTCCTCTATCTTTTAGGTGATGATTTCTCAATCATCCAGCAGGAGATTTTTATGGTGAAGGAATGCGCCCATCACAACATTGTGGCTTACTTTGGCAGCTACCTCTGGTAACAAATAACTGGAATTTTAGATCTCTACATTTTATCAGATTTCAGATATTTAAAAGATTAAAGATGTATTTAAATACAACACATTTAAGCTTAAATATATATATATATATATATATATATATATATATATATATATATATATATATATATATATATATATATATATATATATATTTATATATTTATATATATATATTTCTCTCTGTCTCTCTCTAGCCGTGAGAAATTGTGGATTTGTATGGAATACTGCGGTGGAGGATCCTTACAAGACATTTACCATGGTAAACTGGTTGTGTTTTGAAAATATACACCCTCCATTTTTTTTATCCCGTATGACACTGCTAAATATGTGTGTGTTTGTTGACGTGCAGTTACAGGTCCACTCTCTGAACTTCAGATCGCCTATGTGTGCAGAGAGACATTACAGGTAAGGTCCTTCAAACATGGTTCAGATCCTCCACATGGTCTAATGCTGTAGAGACTTTATGTATTATTATATTAAACCTTTAAACATCTTGAGATGATTTGTGTGTGTGTAGGGTCTGGCTTATCTGCACTCAAAAGGGAAGATGCACAGAGATATCAAGGTAATACTGCTTCATAATAATTATATCTATTCATTATATTGGTGTTCTACCTGTTTCAAACTATCTTTCTAACTTCTAGTTAATAACTTTCAACTCATTGTGCAATAGGGGGCGAATATTCTGCTCACTGACAATGGAGATGTCAAATTAGGTGAGATGGTCACACAATAATTGCAGGGTGTGTGTTTGTGTGCCATTGAATTTGAATGTTAAAAAAATCTTCCTGTTTTACAGCTGACTTTGGAGTCGCTGCTAAAATAACGGCCACCATGGCAAAAAGGAAATCCTTCATTGGGACGCCCTACTGGTAAGACCTGTTCTGTGATGATTGAGCTCTATGTACATTTGAAAAGTCTGAAAAGGTATTACAACAGGGGAAAAAAATGGAAAAACATCATAATAAAATGTCTAAGACTCTGTGAACGTCTGTAGAATCTAATAATCCACATTATAAAATAGAAGTCTACCATAAGAACAGCAGACGTGCAGTTCAAACAGTAAAATGACCAAACGCTGAATGACTTCCAAAATAACAAAGAAACATGTCAGTAGATTTCTGTGAACTATGACCTACTGTCGGCTAGACGAGGCTAGACATGCAAAGTGCATGTGAAGTTCAGCTCACGAGACAAGAATGCAGCTTTACAACTTTCAATAAACAGGAGAGTTTAATAGCATTTTGTGACTTAATCAGACTTTGTGTGTATTTCTGTTCATGATGAGCTTTGATAACTGAGCACATGGGCAGAACCAGTCGCTTTGCTATTATTCTAGAAACGTTTTCCCCAACTCAATAAAATTCTGTAAAAATTGAGCAAATTATCAGACCTGAAGTTGTGATCGAAAGAAGCGTCTTAGGCTCACCAAGGCTGCATTTATTGGATTCAGTTCAATTCATGTTTATTTGTATAGCGCTTTTTACAATACAAATCATTGCAAGCAACTTTACAGAAAATTAAGTTTCTACAATATTTAGTTGTAGCTTATCAGTGGTGACTGTCAGTTTATGTGCATATGGCAGAAATTTTCAGAAAATTTAATAAAAGACGTAGTCAAACAGACGATGAATACTATTAACAGCAATTATGCGTTCTTGAAAAACAGTGTTCCTGTGGCTCAGTGGTAGAGCATTGCAGTTGTGGGTTCAATTCCCAGGGAATGCATTTTGGGTAAAAAATTTTAGCCTGAATAAACTAAGTCACTTTGGATAAAAGCGTCTGCTAAATGTATACAAAATATTATGTATATATGATATATTATGTATATATGATGTAATCACACTTAGTAGTAATATTTGGTAGTTCTGTGTGTTGCTTCAGGGTTAACATTATCTGAGATCCTCTGAGGGGTTGGCATCAAAACTAAAGTTAAAAACAGAAATATTGTGAAATATTATTGCAATTAAAATCCTGTTTTCTAGTTTTTCCTGTGATTGACGGTGTCACGTGATCATTCTAAGATGCTAATTAGGTGCTCAAGAAACATTTCTGATTATTATCCAGATTGTAACCTGTCCTTGCTGAATAAAGGCACTGATTTCTTTTAAAAAGAAAAACCATTTGAACAGTAGTGTTTGTGGATTTTAAAGTCTCGTCTGCTCTGTGTTTGTGTTTATAGGATGGCTCCAGAGGTGGCGGCAGTGGAGAAGAATGGAGGTTATAACCATCTGTGTGATATCTGGGCTGTTGGAATCACATCCATAGAACTGGCAGAACTACAACCTCCCATGTTTGACCTTCATCCCATGAGGTACACACACACACACACACACACATACACACTTGTTATCAATGAGCAGACATGTTTTTAACCAAGAAATGTGCTCCAGGCCCAAAGTGGTTATGAATCCTAATAACTTAATTATGTGCAAAAATGTTTGAAGCAATTATAATTAACCACTGGACTACCACCAAATCCTCACATGTTTACTCTGATTTGTATCTTTATGTGAGCTCCTCCTTTCTTACTTTTTTTTTTGGTGTATGTGCAGGGCTTTATTTCTGATGTCTAAAAGCAACTTCCAGCCACCCAAGTTAAAAGACAAGACCAGATGGTGAGTCTCTCTGGGCTGTTTGTATAATTTAGTTATAGAGAATTATACTATGTGCTCCGAATGAGTATTTAACAGATACAATCTTCAATCCCTGTCTCTCTCCCGTTCTGTCTTAATGGTCTTGCTTTTCTGCAGGTCTACAGCCTTCCACAATTTTGTAAAAATTTCCCTCACAAAAAACCCTAAGAGGAGACCATCAGCTGAGAAGCTGCTCTCGGTAAACATTTCCTTCTCAGTCTCCATGTTTATGTTTCTGATTCCACACAGTACAGTTCTTTAATGAAAAATGCACCTGTGTTCATTCAGTCAATATTAATTATTTACTTGATTTACGTTCCTCTATTCTGTTATTTTTGTCTGAATGTTACATGGGCCACTTCACAAGCAGCCACTTGTACTTGTCTCTGTGTTTGCATGCAGTACTTATTTGTGGCTCAGACAGGTTTGACTCGACGGTTAGCTTTAGAGCTACTCGATAAGATGAACAACCCAGATAATCATCAGTCTCACTTCAGCCAGGGAGATGAAGATGACCTTGAGGTAACCCATGTGTCTTTTGTGTGTATGTGTGTGCATGTGCGCATGTACAAGAGAGATGGCAAGTTAGTATGTATGTCTGTGAGCCTACTCTGTGTATTGGTGTGTTTCAGTTTTAGTGTATGAGTGTGAGTGCACTTGACTTTTGAAATGGTAAACGTGTGCAAACGATTGTGTTTTGTACAACACATTTTTACTATGATTCTTTCTCTGGTTGCAGCCACTTGCTGAGCGTCACACCATCCGCTCAACCCACAGCAGGAGCTCTCGTGCTGAAAAAACCAAGTCACAGATCAACTGTACGTCAATCACAGGCCTGAGCATGATTATGTACTGTCTTTCCTATCCCCACTGAAGCCCAAAACAGTTCCACTGGTTGACAGCACTTATTTTGTGTGCTCTAATTAGTTCTTGGCTGGAAAAATCTTATATTTCAATATATAATACTGGTCATCTTATTATCTTTATTAAAAGCTACTCCTTGGAATCCAAAACAGAGTAGCCTGAGGAGTCTGGTGTCTCTGGTCACAGCTCTTGTGTAACCGAATTTGTGATAGTTTAAGATTTAAGATAGAATACATGCTCTTCTATAATTTGTATAGATAGCTACCCTAAAAGTGAGTTAAATTTGAAACAACCTTACACTGGGGACATTCAGGGATGTCCTCATTTTAAAAAATGTGTTTGTTTGTTATTTCAAAAATTGAAATGTTTCTTTTATGGTTAGAGGCTTACAGAAGTCTATCATATGTCCTTGTTTAGATAGCTAAGTGAACATGTGTTTGACCTTTATTTATGAAAGTAATGTACCACCACAAACACCAGACCATATTCATTATAAGTGAAATCTCTTGGTCTTACTCTTCTCTTGAAGAGTTTTAGCTTTTATTATTAATTCAGTAACACTTTACAATAAGGTTCATTAGTTAATAGTAGTTAAATGTATTAGTTAACATGAACTAAGCATAAACAACACTTCTGCAGCATTTATTGATTTTAATGTTAGTTCCAACATTTACAAATTCATTATTAAAGATGAAAGTTGTATTTGTTAAGATTGGTTGATGCACTGTGAACTGACATGAACAATGAAAAACTGTACTTTTATTACCTAACATTAACAAAGATTAACAAATACTGTAAAATATGTATTGGTCATTGTTAGTTCATGTTAGTTAATAACTTGTTGTGAAGTGTTACCATTAGTTCAGATAGAGCCCCCTGGGGTTGGAGATGTGGTATTACATGTTTAGATTTCAGCTTGAACTTTGAAGCCATTTTTTTTTTTTTTTACAAGCAAATAATTCCAGTATTGTTGAACCAAATGTCAAAAATATTGCGTGCACATAATTGATGGTGAAATGTTTTTGTCTTGTCAGTGGCATGCTAGGTTAATAAGTGCAGTAATAAGTCTACTTTCGTCACTGTTTTTCAGTTGATCAGATTCAGTTTAAGAAGCCGATGACGAAGGAGACTGAAGCAAGTGCTGAGATGGTGAGAGAAGCATTACATAGTCCAGATAGTCAATACATAACTAATATTAAACACACACACACACACTACAGAATAAACTTGCAGTTCATTGTTTGATAAGCTTAAAACCAAACATTTTCCATGCAAATATCTGCATGGGTATATTGTCTGTTTGCCCAGATCAGGTATGCAATGAGAGTGTGTGTATATATGGTTCTTTCTTTGCAGGATGTGACGAAAGACAATGTTTTCTCATCCCCCTGGAGCCCGTTTACAGAGAGCCCCATCACCTCCAGGTAATCATTAAAAGATTTCATTGTGACTGTGAATGATTTCATTCCCGCTACTGCCAACCCGCATGAAAAAACGCCACAAGCAGTCATTTCCCAGTTCTGTCTGCAACATTTTTCTGACGTCCCCACAATTCTACGCACTTCCTTCTTTCTCACATGAGACCTGCCTGCATTCCCTCCACTTTGACTGTTCTGTGTTCTTTCTTTTCCCCATTTTCCTTTACTTGTTTCCTTTTGTGCACTCCTCCACTGAAGGAGTCTTCTGAAGAGCGTTGAGGAGGAGTTGTTTATACGGTAAAGAACTGGTTTGTGTAGCTGTTATTTAACAGATCCATGGAGACTTCAACACAGGGTTTAAAATGAACTCTCACCTAGAGCCAAAAATGGCTTTTAGTACTAAATAATTGCTTTATAACTGGTAAAATGAACACAATATCACGTTTGGTAAAAGAAATGTGATACTCATCCATTCCTTTAACTGTGAACTAATAAGTTCATGAATATTTTCTCTCTCTGTCCATTTCTCCCTCTCTGTCTCTGAAAGAGGGCATTTGGCTCCATTAGAAGATGCTTTTGAGGATGTTGATCTGTAAGTGTGGCACTCTTACACATTAAGTATTATCTTAAAGACTTTATATTCTTCTTGGTCTTGCTCAGTTGGGGCTGTAAAGTATCATATTCTGTAAATGATACAGGACTGAAAAAAGATGTGCTGAGAAAACTGCTAAATGAATCGCAAGCAAAGACCAATTAAGTCATTTGATCTATTTTTTCTCTCCGTTTCATCTCCCTCCTTCTCAGTTCAACTCTTAAACAGGGAAGACCTCCACCGCTTCCTCCTAAGGTAACTGTCAGTTTGTGTGTAAGTGTACATCTCTATAATACATTTTTATCGGTGTGTTTTTTGAAACTCTTATTCTTCTCAGCCTTCTCAGCCTCGGTTGAGCAGTGAATCGGAAGAGTTTGCTTTGAGCGATGGCTGTCAGACGGTGCGGAGGCTCCCGGGCTCTGATAACGGACCTGTACCAGTGGCTCGGAGACAGAGCACACCTGAGAGAGGAAGTAACACCGATCAATCCCACTCAGAATACATGTCTGTGAGCGTCAGCAGCCCGGGACTGCTCACACACACCGCAGACCATGGTAATACACACACACACTCTCATTCTCCAAATCATGTTTATACACCCCTACTGTCCATGTATCACTCTCATGTAGATGTCTTGGAGAGTATATTGAATAAGTAAATGATGCTACTGTTCAAAAGTCTCTTAAAAATACAATAAAAACCATAATATTGTGAAATAATACAGTTTAAATAATGGATTTAAATATAATACACTTACAATATAATTTTAAAATGTGATTTATTCCTGTGATGGCAAAGCTTCATTTTCAGCATCATTACTCCAGTCTTCAGTGTCATATGATCCTTCAGAAATCATTCTATTATTCTGATGTGGTGCAAATATTGAACAATGTTTGACCACTGAATTTTAACCCGACTTGATCAGAATGACACATTTCCAGAGAGTCTTAATTAATTATCAAATTGGATCAAATTTCTCTCGTCGTAGAGGAAGATTCAGACGGAAGTTTAAATGGAGATGTTTCAAAATCACCTCCCGGTCGTCCACAGAGGAAAGAGAGAAAAGATTTTCCTGTAAGTGTGTGTGGATATATGTCTTGCTGAGACGAGTGTGATGCAGGAAAAGAACGTTGGTCTCTACTAATATTTCTGTTCTGTTTTTATAGAAATCTGCTATTAACGGCCTGCCGCCCACTCCCAAAGTCCTGGTGAGTGACATCACGCATCACTTATGCTGATTAAATGCTAATATCTCACTATTCAATGGCTATTTGCTCAGTCATTTATTTTAATTCTGTATTTTATAACAGTCATAAGCTCACATATTACCTCTCTGCATGTCTGCAGATGGGAGCTTGTTTCTCAAAGGTTTTTGATGGTTGTCCTCTTAAAATTAACTGTGCCACTTCATGGATTCACCCGGATACTAAAGGTAAAGTGCCAATAACCGATAAATGTCTGTCTGATATAACATTTTAGACTATTTTGTTTAAGTAAATAAAATAAAAAATGTATAGCATTTTTGGGGGCTTCTCTATGTATAGTGTAAGTCTCAAATCCTCACCAAGGCTTTCAAAATCTCACTAAAATGTAAAATAACTATTTTGTGTTTTAATGTGTTTTATTATCTAATTTATTCCTGTGATGCAAAGCTGAATTTTCAGCATTATTACTCCAGTCTTCAGAGTCACGTGATCCTTCAGAAATCCTTCTAAAATGCTCATATGCTGCTCCTATGCTGATTCTTGATATAATTCGTTTTGAAAGCAGTTTTGCTGCTTAGTATTGGAATATGTGTTTGTTTGTTTTTTAGACCAGTATCTGATATTTGGCACTGAAGACGGTATCTACACTCTGAACCTGAATGAGCTACATGAAGCCACCATGGAGCAGGTACAGCCCAACCTCTGACCTTCCACCTTTACCCTTGACCTTGCATAGATGACAGGTCCACGAACTCATAACCTGCCGTTTTGATGTTTCAGTTGTTTCCACGGCGATGCACATGGCTGTACATAATCAATAATAATCTGATGTCATTATCAGGTGAGTGAGAGTGATGTGGGAGCGGCTTTTCTGTCTTTCTGTTTCTGAGATTCTCTGCAGTACCTGTATGATCCCTGTCTGTCTTTCTGTCCGTTTCCCCCTGCGTTCACGGCTGATTTCACTGCTTGCTGGCTCTTCTAATGCCTAAATCACCATAATCAGAAGGTAAACTGTTAAACCTCTGTCCTCTACAGCACACATGCACACAGCTAATATCACATCATATTTCTGGCCTCATTCTTAATCTGATTTTGATTCAACTTGCATAACTACACAACTGAGCTTTTCTTTGTGCAGGGAGTAATGACTAGTCATTTCTGTGGGGCATCATTTTCCATTCTCAACAGCACAAATGATATGAATTGTCATTTATTGGAATTTCTGTGTGTAGTCATACCCTGTGTGATGTGTGTTATCTCTGGTTTAAAGGGAAGACGTTTCAGTTGTATTCCCATAATCTGATTGGGCTGTTTGAACAGCTCAGGAAACCTGGACTGGCCACGCAATTCCACACCCACAGATTCCCTGACAGGATACTGCCCAGGTACACACACACACACACACACACACACACCATTCTTGCCATTTCACAGTATATTTGGCATGCTTGTATTAGCAACATAAAGTTAAGAAAGACTTTAAAAATTGTTGTTAGCCATTTCTAAAAAAAAAAAAGTGTCCTTACGCTTGGAGCAAATCATTTAATAGTATAAAACTTTGGTTTTAGTTGACTTAGTAGTTAAACCTTTTAGTATTATCTATGTACTTAGTATTTGTTTGTATTTTCAAGTAGTTTTTATTTATTTTTATATTTTTAGTTTTAGTTTAATCAATGGTTATATACTTGTCATTTTTATTATTATTTTTTATAGTTCTATTTTACTTTTCAGTTTAACATAAATTAATTAATATTTCCATTAAAATATAAGTTTTTCATCTTGTATTAATATTTAAATGTATTTCAAATTTATTTTATTTTTTTTGAAAGTTATATTTAATTGTTTTAGTTAATAACAATACTGTTGTGTGCTTCACAGGAGATTTGCTCTCACCACCAAGATCCCCGACACAAAGGGATGCCACAAGTGTTGCATCGGTAAAGCTTTAAACGCTTTTGTGCAAATACAAACACACACACTTGGATTGAGTTTGATCTGCTCACTTTCTCTCTTTCAGTGCGGAATCCGTACACCGGTTACAAGTATCTCTGCGGTGCTTTGCAGTCTGGGATTGTTTTGCTGCAGTGGTACGAACCTATGCAGAGATTCATGCTTATAAAGGTTAGACATGCAGAAAGCAATATTTGCAAATCAGAAAGGGAAATGGAATGAAATCCCAACGGAATAAAACATAATGGCATATTAGATGATGAAGCTTTTAAATCTTTCTTTCTCTCTCTCTCTCTCTCTCTCACAGCACTTTGATTTCCCATTGCCCAGTCCGCTGCGTGTGTTTGAGATGCTGGTGGTCCCTGAGCAGGAGTATCCTCTGGTGTGTGTGGCGGTCAGTCAGGGCACAGAGCCGGGACAGGTGGTTCGCTTCCAGACCATCAACCTCAATTCCTGCTCGTCCTGGTTCACTGAGATTGGCTCAGGTATCTCGCTCTCTCAAACACACACACTTTATTCAGCTCTTTCATACTATCCTGTACCATGCATTTCATTACTGTCAAATGGACCTAAAAGTGTTAGTGTGAATGTTTATCTTGGTGTAGGAGGTAACCAGGTCGATGCCATCCACGTGACGCAGCTAGAGAGAGACACTGTACTCGTGTGCCTGGACAGTGAGTGAAACAACATTCAAACTGATAATCATTATTTTACAAACAAAAAATATAAAAAATTTCTAATGTTCTCTTTTTTCATGTGTGTGTTTAGAGAACGTAAAAATAGTGAACTTGCAGGGAAAGCTTAAGTCTAATAAGAAACTGGCGTCTGAACTGAGCTTCGATTTCTGTGTCGACTCCGTAGGTGAGAGATTGACTTCTGCACTCGTACAGCTGTGATATGCTTTTGTTCTGTTGTATAGTGTTTGATGGGTGTGTGTAACCTTATATATATGTGTGTGTGTCAGTGTGTCTCCAGGACAGTGTTCTGGCCTTCTGGAAACACGGGATGCAAGGAAAAAATTTCAAATCAAATGAGGTAAACGCAGATTGTCATAATTGCATTATTAGTATAGATTTATATATATTTATCTGTGGATGCATTCAAACCTGTGATGCTAGCACAAACACTGGTAAAGCATCTTGTTTGGACAGAGGTGGTATGTATTTGTATAATGTGTGTGAGATTTTGTTTCACATTCCTTGGCTTTGTAGTGTGCAGGGATGTAGTGGAGGCTAAACACACGTAAACGCCGTTTACGCACCTCCCAAAATTCGGAAATAGCGTTTACCCACCTCCAAAGTGCGTTTATCCACCTCTAAATTGAGTTTATCCACCTCTAAATAGCGTACAGTTCCTATGACATTTTAAATTAAGCTTATGTCGTTTTAGTTCCATATTGTTCATTATTAGTTTCATAGGTTGTTTGTTGTTAAAGACGAAGTCTTTCATATTGCGCTGCAACTTGTCAGTGTTGACCAATTGCTTGCGGTGTTGCCAGTAGTAGTGGGAAGTTCGGGTCATTTTACTGACTCGGATCTTTGAGTCTCGTTCAGCAAAATAAACTAATCTTTTCTCTTCCCGTCTCTGAACTGACATGAAGAATAAAAGACTCTGACCTCACCTGTCGATTCAGAACCCATATGCTGTGTAATCCGACAAAATGAATGAATCATTCTCTGAGACAACTCGGTAGTCCTGAGTCATATTAAAGATTCATTCAAAATGAACGACACGCAACAGACTGCATCAAAATTCAAAAATGGATATCAGGCAATTAATAATAATAATAATAATAATAATAATAACGTTCGTTATTTTGAATAGAAATCACTCATACAGCAGCCATTCATCTCATCTCCGTTTTATTTGTGTTCTATACATACAATATCCACCATCCGCCAGGGCTATAGTCCAATGGTGCGCACATTTGAAGAGATAATAATTTTGACATGTTTGTAAAATATTTCTTCATACAGAATAACATTTCTATTCATTTTACACTGATTTATGCGATCTGAAGAACTAAAACAGCTATCAGAGCTAGCGATTACTCTCCTCTTATTGATTCGCGTCAGCTATGACATCAGTGCGATATCATTAGGTTGTAAAGCTGTCAATCATCTCACGTGAACCACGTGACCAAAAGGATGTCCTTCTGCAATGAAGCTGTCTGTGTCATTGATAAAATATATGAAAGACAAAAGTAAAAAAAAATATTTCATTCCAGCTTGTTAAATGTGAATATAGTGTCTTCTCTCCTCTGTGACAGTCAACTGAATATCTTTGAGTTGTGGACAAAACGAGAGGACCATTTGAGGACCATTCCTTGGCATTTGGGGAAATACTGATCCACATTTTTCTGACATATTATAGACCAAATAACTAACCAATTAACTGAGAAAATATTCAACAGATTAATCGACTATGAAAAGAATCCAAAATCCCTAATCATTACATACAAGTGCATCGCATTGGAACCCCTGGATATAAGCCTCCCTCTCTATTCCTCTTTAAAACAAATTGTTCTCTCTGTTTTGTCATTTAGTAAACTTTATAGATTTCAACCTTATTATTCCTTCTTGAGTCTCTTTAACAAGAACTTAGATTAATGCAGGAATTGAATAGTAATTGTGTGACCTATATGAGGGATCAACCAGTGATAACCTTGGTAGTAAGATCAAATGATAGCCTATAGTGATGTCATCAGGATAGATGTACACCGGTAGGCAGTGGCCCACCTTACCGTGACCACAATGTGGTCACCCAGAATTTATAGTTTACCCACCTCTTTTTTTACCACTGCACCTCTGGTAGTGTGTAACAATTAATGGGCCAAAGGTCTTCTGGAGGTGAAGCACAGTGTTTATGAAATATGATAGTGAGTGTGTGTGTGAGACATAGATGACAGGGTGTGATGGATGAAAGCTCCAGCTGGCAGTAATGAGTAATGAATTAAATTATTCAGCTGTTTTTTCTCCTCTCTTGACTCCAATGAAAAGGAGTCGGCACCTACACCCCTCAAAAGAGATTTTAATATTACATAACTTGCTCACCAATGGATCCTCTGCAGTGAATGGGTGCCGTCAGAATAAGAGTCCAAACAGCTGATAAAAACATCACAATAATCTACTAGTAATCCACACAAATCCTACGTTGACATTTTTAACTTCAAACTGTCAACATACTGGAGCCCATAGTGTTCTTAATTCATAATAATGCTTCCTCTGATAAAAAGCCCATCCCCTGTTGTTCTCTCTCATCAAAATCCGCTGCAGAGGATCCATTGGTGATCAAATTATGTAATGCTAAATATTTCCAGATCTGTTCTGATGAAGAAACTCATCTATGCCTTGTATGGCCTAAGCCTCACAAATCAACTAGTTTATTTAAATAATAGTTGTTTATCAAATAATTTTTTTTCCACTTGTCTGCAGGTGACACAGGAGATTTCGGATCCAAGCAGAGTGTTCAGACTCCTGGGATCAGACAGGTTAGAACTGGATCGAATCATTTCTGTCTCTCTTTCTTTCTTTTGTGTCCTGGAAACAATATTCTCTGCCTCCATGTCTTCCCAGAAACTCTGCATGTAGCCTTCTTACTGTCGCACATGCAATGGACTGAAATAGAGACATGAGGAGGAAAAAAAGCCAACAGGGAGAAAACAGTTTCTCTACTGGTTTTGTTTCTGTAGTGAAGGAAGCCCTGGGTTAGGTTTATGGGGGGACCTGAGCTTTATATGATTTACGGGGTTAAATTAGGTCTGTCAGATTAACACCAAAGCTAAATGATGAGGGTTTTGTTCTGCTGGCTCAGACTGTTTCCTGCCAACACAAAAAAGTATTTGTGTTACCATACATTGCCACATACACAATGGGCCCGCACAGGGGCGTAGCAAGCTTTTCAAAAGTGTGGGGGATGGATGTGGTTTGTTTATAAACAATAAAAATGATGAACACATTGACAGAGGGGTACAAAATGCAGGGCTTAAAATTCTCTGGCACTGTGCGGGATTTCCGGCTTGCATTTTTTGGCTGGGAAAAAAAAATAATCCTACATTAAAAAAAAAAAAAAATCAGAAAAGGGGAGAAAAAAACGCAAAATCAGAAAAGGGGAGGAAAAAAAACGCCCACACAAAGCTTTTTCTCTGGTGGTATAAATAATGTAACAATTTACTGTTTTTAAACATTAAAATAATATACACTTTAATTTCATAGTTCTTCAACAGGTATGCAAACAATATCCCAATAATAGCAATTAGCATTAGTCTAAAAAACGAAATATAATACCGAAAACACTCAACATGTCAACAAAACGATTAACAGAACATATTCCCAAACAAGCTTATTTAAAAACCTCTAAAGCATAAACACTCATTCAAAGTACCTGGAAAAGGGAGATGTAAATAACCATAAGTTCCCGCCTCCTCAGCACGAGCTGACCGATAACACTCCAAGAGAGGCGGGACTTAAGTCAGAACAGCCAATCATCAGCCGATCACACTCAAAGCCGGTGTCATGTTTGAGAGGGAGGGGGGAGGAGGCAGCCGCGGCGAGCGCAGACACAGAGCGGTCAGAGAAACGGAGGAACGACTGTAGTAAGGCGTTTGTGCAAAACTGCGGAAAAACTGCAGAAAATGTGCGGGTGTCGAACCCTCTCACCGGGAAAAGTGTGGGTGTTAAAACCCCCACATCCCCCACGGGTGCGACGCCCCTGGGCCCGCACCACCCCAAGACCCTCTTTAGGACATACTGTCTCTTTTTCACTCTCCCTCTGAGATCTCCATATTTGATTTACACTGACAGTGCCAGGCTTGTGTCATAGTGCTGTAAGTTCATCTGTCGCCTGCTATTGGGGACACGACCAGCCTCCCGTTTGCACCAGCCTCACGCAACCCCTATATATTTGCATAATCATGGCTTTCCTTCCACCCTTTTACACTTTTACACTCATCTCCACATGTTGATTCTGATAAGAGTATTTGTGTGTTAATATTTGTTGGCATCTGTGTGTTCTAGGGTTGTTGTTTTGGAGAGCCGGCCTACAGATAACCCTACTGCTCTCAGTAACCTCTACATCCTGGCTGGACATGAGAACAGTTATTAGCTCCACCTCCTTCAGCCGTTCAGGCAAGCTGAACCTGGAGCCATTGCAGTACACATGATGCATTACTTTCGGAACGGCACCAACGCATGACAACCACAGCTGAGCTGCTGAGCAGACTGTGTTTAGTGCTAAATCTCAGTGCAGCTTTATGCCAAACGCTGCCCACCGCCAGAGACCCCCAGACTTCTCGGCACTTCAGGCATTCAGAATCAAACATCATGCAGTCCTACAGCAGCCAATACGATTTTTGAAAATCAAGCAAGCAGTCGCCAGAAATTGCAAGCAATAGTGCTCTGTGTTAAATACTTATTTTTTAAAACCCTATTAAATGTAATCATTCTAAACATTAAACCAACATTAAAGCTGTTAAGATGTAACATTGAGCAAAATGCATTGCTGCTCAAAAAGTGCCATATGAGGGAACGGTTTTATTAAACATAACTAACTTTCTGATGTTTTGTATTAATATGGATTTAAAATGTTGGGTTTTTATGCCAGCCAAATGGGAGAGTTTTGGGAGAATGAGTGAGTGTTATTTATTCAGCGGAGTCATGCGAGTACAGCATCTCATGTTACTGAGTGAATATTTTCTGCTGCAGGTCATTTTCTCCTTGTTTGTTGTAGCTCTTTTATTTTCTCCGGCTGAGTAAAATTTTTAAAATTTCAGTTATCTCTTTTTAAAAGTAACTTTAATTCAATAGTTGCACCATGTAAGCACTTTTGTACATGTTCCTTTTTTGTATTTAAAATTGACTAAAAATGGAAGATTTACTGTGAGGTTACTGTGATATCTCGAGTGTTTCCGTTGCTTTAGGTTTAATGTATGCAGCATTTGTAATAAAGGCAATTGTTAATATTTTGGGATGTTTATGGAAGTTATTTCATAACTATTAAAAAAAAATACACTGAATTATAATGAAAATCACATACATATACCAAATATTGGAGTGGGGTTGTATTTTAGGCATTTTAAAGGCATATCAAAAGGCATTTTGTATTTAGGGTTGTGCATTTGGTAATTTAGCCATTTGGGGATTTAGGACTGTATGCAAATTAGGAGGCGTGGCCCAAATACTGGAGGCTGGGTTTGAAATGGCTGGTGCGCAGCCATCTAAAATCAGTGATAGACCAATTCAATTTCTGCTTTTTTGCCTTTTTTAATGGATCGTAAACATTTTCAGTTTGTATAAACTACCATTCAGAAGTTTTTTTTATGCGTTTTTTTTTTTAAGTTTCTTATTCTTAACAGGGATGCATTATTTAAATCAAAAATACAAATAAAACAGAAATATTGCAGAAAATTATTAAAGTTTAAGATAAAAAAAATGTATGAATGTCTTTACTGTCATTTTTCATCATATTGCTTAATACTAGTATTTTTGTTTTTGAAATAAATATAAATAAAAACTCAAACATTTGAATGGCACTGTAGGTCTTATCGGTTGTGACTGAACTGCACTAAATGTATTTTTACATATTATAGCAGCCAGTAGCAACACGTTTGTGTTTTTGGCATCGGTATTTGATGAATGAAAAACATATTTGTTGACCGCTATTCACTTTTTTTTCAGCAGTGTTCTACGTGGAAATTTGAAAATGTATTTGTCACACTTCAGGACTGTTCAAGTGAACTGCAGAAATTAAAAAGAAACAATATCCAGTAAAAGCACATTCAACACACTAGATGCTATTATTTTCAAGGTCAGACTCTAAATAAGAGCTGTTGCTGTGAATCAGCAGACATATTTTAGTCTCTGTAGGGATTCCTCACTGGAACAGACTAATCATTATAAACATTAGTCCCTTGATATGTATGGCTCTAACATTTTTGTTATTGAAATCGGCCTTATGTGCTTTACAGTCTATTTTGTAAAGTAAATAAATTATGACATTAGAATAATATTAAACTCCACCCCCAGAACTCACAACTGCCCCCTGACGGCTGCTTATGTTAGGATAAAATCCAGGTGAACAATGTCTATGGCTGAGATAAACATAGAAAAAGAAAATGTCAAAGCATGAAAAAGCATAGATCAATGACACTTTCTAGTAACGGAATAATCCGTGTACGCGGTGACCGTATCATGGAATATAGAGGACAACGTACATTATCAAACCTCTAAATGTCGTGGAGCTGCGAGAGAATCGGTTCATACCATAACTAGAACCTATATAATAATATAATGTAAAATTTGCAAGCCTGTCGCTGCGGTTGGGTCTGTCCTGTTGTGTATATGCGGAGTGTCTATTATTTACATCCTGCGTCATGATTGCCTCTCTCATTGTGTCGTACTGGAATGGCCAATTTGTCGATATTCCATGGAAGAAAGTGTGGACTTTGTCATCTAAATTCTTAATAACCAATAAGGTTAAGGATGTGTCTTACAAATTACTTCATCTTTTCTATCCTGTGAAGCTTTACCTAAAAAAGATGTTTCCTGTAGCTGTATTCGCAATTGTATTTACCCCTGGCATTGATTTTGTATGCTCTTAGCACTTCAATAAAAAAAAAAGAAAAAAAAAAGAGTTCAACAGAAAAAAATAAAAAATAAATACATCCTGCGTCATCCATGCGCGCATTACGCCCCAACGTCTCGCTCTCATTGGTCAGTGAGTGTACGTCGGTGGCGGGGTTACGAAGGACAGATTCTGAAGAGTCATTCACCTGACTGAGATTAAACCTAAACCATATCTGGGGCCTGTACCATGAAGCTAGATTAGCTGGCTGGTCAGGTAAATTTCAGGTTAGTTTACACCAATCCTGGGTTTTGGGTCTCACGTAAGTGGCTTGGCAGTTTATGTTTTGGGTTAGAGAGCGCAAACTGAAGTTGGACCAATCAAATGTTAGAGAAGTGACATATGTCTGACACAAGGTCGCTCCAGTTTATCTTGCTCCAAATTAAAGGTCACTAATTTAAAAATAAAAAAATAAAAAAAATAGAAGAACTCTGGCTTTAATGATAATTACTGAGTCATTTTATGATTTATATAATTATTGTGATTCATATTATTATTATTATTATTAATGTTTTACACACAAGCAATTTAACTTAGTTAAAAAGTTTCACAAAGCAATTTAACTAAGTTAACAAGTTTCACTTTTTCAATGTGCTGATGGAGCAAGATTATTTATCTTATTTGTCCTCCTTCATTTTTCTTATGACTTTGTCATATTTTTCAATCTCTTAACCTTTAGCAAAACCTTTAACCTTTAGTTTTGAACCTCGCATGGTCTCTCGCAAGAAGTAAATCAAACTTGCTTTGTGTTGCAAGGCTCATTATTGGCTGTTCGCCGGTGATGTCCCACATTCATGTGCACGCGCTCCACAAACTCAGGATCAAAGCCTGAGTTGACAAAAAAAGTTGATGAACAGCATCATGGTACCAACAAAGCCAGATTGGAGAGGTTTGGTTTTGTCAACTCAAAACTAATCCTGTAACTCTGAATTTGTTCAGCTACCATCATGGTACAGGCCCCAGTTCTACAACGAGTAAGTATATTAGGAAAAGTGAAAACGTAATTTGTGGAATAATGATAGGAACTTAAGGTACAGGATATGTGTGCACACGCTTACTGTCACAGGCATCAAAGTATGCAATGGGCAGAAATGCAATTCAGAGTGCTTACACTGACATGACATATTATGAACAATGTTGATTTCTACTGTATTGAGAAAAAAGGCAGAGACATTTATCAAAATGTCTTAATCTGGGTTCCACAGAGAATGGAAAGTCAAACAAGTTTAAAATGGCACCAAATGAAAAATAAAACACTTTAAACTAAAATCAGACATTTTAAATGTGAATTTAGGCATCCCAGCATTATAATGAATAGTATTTAAAAGGGATATGAATTATGCAGTTTTTTAAAGTTTTCATTTAGCAATGATATGACGTTATTTGTGATTAAAAAATTAAATGAGATGTTATATTAGGTGTGACTTTAAGAGAGTGTTAGATGAAGGCAGTTGTACTCTAAATGTATAAATCGGAGATATGATTGTGCCGAGTTGAATATCCAATATCAGCTGATTTTATACCTCAATAATGTGTAACTTGTGGAGGGTAAGGGATTGTGGAGGGATTGTTGGACTGGCCTGATCCTCAGGCACCCAAACATCACCTTTACCCTGCTGGAGAAAGAAAAGCAACTTGTTAAGTGTGTGTGCGTTCTAGATACTTTTTCATATCCGCCTTAATTTCTTATTCATTTATTTTGTGTATTCCTTCCCACTCTATAGTACCCAGTGTGTATGTGTGTGACTTCAGCTAATAACAGTGGAGAGAAAGGACATTCCCTGAATGAAAGCTCTATATGAGCACGGTCAGATGAATGATGTACAAGATCTTCATCTGATTGACGCCAAGGCCATCCGAGAGACAGAGCTGTACTGCAGGGTGAGTGACATCTGTTTGTGTGTTAATGAAAAATAGGGTTCATATTTTCCACTCATGTACCATCCATAAGTTAGATTTATTTGGAGATTGCAGAAGTGCTGTCATCAGGCTTTTACCTGATTCAGGTGAATTGACTACTGTTTCAAACACAGACCCATTAACCTAATTTTGACTATCATGTATGTATTTGTATTTTGTATAACGTGTTTTAACCTCACTGGTTATGTCGGTTTATGTTAAACTGGCCCTCACATACACTACAGGATTTTAAAGATGTTTTAAAAGAAGATAATGTCAAAATGCTGCGTATATTTTATTAAAAATACACGAAACATTTTAATATTGTGAAATATTTTTAGAATTTAAAACAATGGTTTTCTATTTTAATATAAAATAAAATGTTTTAAAATGTAATATATTCCTGTGATGGCAAAGTTAACTTTTCAGCATTATTACTCCAGTCTTCAGTGTCACATGATCCTTCAGAAATCATTTTAATATGATGATTCGGTGCTCAACAAACATTTCTTCTAATCATCAATGCTAAGTTTTTTCACTCTTTGATGAATACAAAGTTCAAAAGAACAGAATTTATTAGATATAGAAACTTTTTGTAATGTTATAATATCTTTAGTGTAATTTTTGATCAATTTAATGAATCCTTGCTTAATGAATCCTTCTATTATTTGTTTTTAAAAAAGCCCATTTAGACAGGAAGAGATCATCTGAACATCATAACATGCAACTAATCACTGTTTGTTTTGTTTAAAGATAATATTTTGTTATATATGTAATACTACAACCGACTATAGTGTGACTTTCAGTATGGTCTCCTACAGGTACAATGAAATACTATCTATACATATATAGTTCGAAAAGTTTGGGGTCAGTAAATGTTTTTAAAAGAAATTAGCTATTTTATTCATCAAGGACAAATTATATTGATCAGAAGTGATAGTAAAAATACTTGCAAAAGATTTATGTGTCAAATAAATGCTGTTCTTTTAAACTTTCCATTCATCAAAGAACTGTTTTCAACATTGATAATGATTTTTTTTTTTTTTTTTTTTTAGTTTCTTGAACAGATCATGATATTTCTGAAAGATCATTGGATGCTGAAGACTTCACCTTTGCTATCACAGGAATAAATTTTATTTGAAAATGTATTAAAATAGAAAATAATTGTTTTAAAGTGCATTATTATTTGACAATATTACTATTTTAACTGTGTTTTTGCTCAAAGAAATGCACAAGGCTAAAAAAATGATATGAAAAAATCTTACAGATCTTACTTTTTAATGGTAGTGTATACTTATATTAACACATTCTCATGAATCGAGTGCACTAAAGAAATATTCAGGGTTTAGTTCATCTCAGTAGACAGCACCTGGCTTAATGTTGATTAGCCTACTAAAAAAAAATAATTTGGCCTAGTTTTCTTTAAAAAAAAAATATTGAGAAGTTTACAGTGAGATACTTACTGTGGAAGTGAATGAGGTCAATCATCAAATGCTAAAATACTCCTTGTACTCAATAGTATAGCCACCTGACTAAATGTGACCCAGGACCACAAAACCAGTTTTAAGTTGCATGGGTATATTTGTAGCAATAGCCAAAAATCATTGTATGGGTCAAAATTATCGATTTTTCTTTTATGCAAAAATCATTGGAAAATTAAATTTTCTACCCTAAATATATTAAAACTTAATTTTTGATTAGTAATATGCATTGCTAAGAATTCATTTGGACAATTTAAAGAGGACTTTTGCACCCTCAGATTCCAGATTTCCAAATAGTTGTGTCTCTGCCAAAATATTCTTAAATCCTAATAAACGATACATCAATGGAAAGCTGATTTATTCAGCTTTATTTCTCAATAATAATAATAAATAATATAATTAATAATATAATTATATATAATTAAGACTGGTTTTGTGGTCCTACAATGTGTGTTAATATGGTTTTAGCTGCAAGCTTTTCCTTGGCCATCACTGAGATGATCGCAGATGAGCTGGAGAAAATATTTCAACCGTAGACATAACTCAAATGATGTTGTCATAACCAATTAGAGTATAAAGAACTTAACTAGAATAAGTGTTACTTTCATAGTAGTGTGCAAGTGTAATAATGAAAGGACATTTGTGGTGCTCTTTTCTAATGTATCTTTTGTAAATGATTCAGATTTTAGGAGGTTTATTATGTTAATATTTGTAAATCTGATGATTTATGAGGGAAAAGAACTGTCTAAAAAATAAAGCATGACAAATTTTGTTTGCTGATGGGTCTTTAAATGATCACTAATCTCTCATGTCTGAAGAAAGATATTGGGTAATAAAAAAAAAAAAAAACTCTTCTGATTTGTTCATTGTAGAATTAGGATTCTCATCTTTTTTTGACTCCAAGGCCTTCCTTTGTCTGTAACAATGTTTGAATATTTGTCTGGTAATCACCCACTTCATATATCCATATTTTTTTAGATTAATAGATTTTTTGTTGTTTTAACCTATTTTAATGCTTGTTTTGTCTTATTTAAAAGGTTTGCCCTGGCCACCTGGTTCTCAACCATTTTCTTGAGCATAATTTGATTAAAGGATCATTTCTCTTTCAGAATGAAAATTCTGGCATCATTTACTCACTTTCCACTTGTTCCAAACCTGAATGTGTTTCTTTCTTCTGTTAAACACAAAATAATATATTTTGAAAAATGTTAGTATGCCAACAGTTGGCAGGCACCATTCACTTCCATACTAGAGAAAAAATACTATATATATAGCATCTTTTGTGTTCAAAAGAAGAAAGAAACTCATACAGGTTTGGAACAAGTGGAGGATGAGTAAATTATGTGTGATAACTAATGGGATAAGTGAACTCATCCCATGATCAGATTCATGAAGCGTTTAAATGATCGTATCACGTGACCATTCCGCACTTGACCACACGATGGCAGTGATTGTCTGGAAATTTGGGGGATTTTTAGATTTATAGTAACTAAAATAATAAGTAATATTAGGAAGTAGCTCTGGCAAAATGCCACGGTCTATTTAAACTTATTTTAAACATTTCATTATTATTTTATTTTATTAATTATTAATTATTACTCAGTGCCATTTTCTTAAAGTCAAATACAATAGTTTAATTGTTAAAATGATTTTGGAATATACGTTTGTGTGCGTGTGTGTTTATTGTGCCAAAATAAAGCATATCTCGTGTGTGCTGTGTTGCTGCGGTCGCTCGCTCGCTCTCTTGCGGGCGATCCCTCCCTCCGGGCTGCGCAGATGCGGGAAGCGCGCGCAGTGAGCAGCTGTGATTACACCGTCATAGACACGAGCGCACTACATTGGAGTTGAATCGGGACGTTGCCAACAACAAAAACAAAGACATTAGCACTCCCCGAATTTTCGTCGGATTATAACGGATTCCGACGTCGCTTTGGTGACTGGGATATGCCCAGCAGACGGACTCCCACAACATGACAGTCTCCCGTTGGAGAAACTGCTGCTCGCGCGCTTCATGAAAAGTCTCGAGGCCACAGAGCCACCGCGCGCCGCCAGATGTGCTGCAGTTAACCGCAGGGACACAATAGTAGCGCGAGACGAACGCCAGCCTGACGACACCCAACGCCTCAATTAACATTTCCCCTTTTGAGAAAGACATGACATCGGCTGTCCTGTTTGAGGAGCAGCTGGGGGAACTGCCCGACTAGCATGTGCGGCTAATTTCGGTATATGTTAGCGGCTAATTAGCGCACGAGCGCTTCGCGAGACACCAGCGACACTCCAACGCCTGTCAGGACAGAGATCCGGACACTTTTACACTCTTCAAAACTGCTTAGATTGATTAAAAACAGTTTTTTTCGCAACAGAATGAGGTACTTCACGTGTCGAAAAGCCTTATTGGTTCGTAAATGTGGTAGAGTTTGAGTTTGTTTTGACCGTGTGTGCGCGCCGTGAGTGCGGATAAACTTGTGTGGTTGTTCCCGGTGCTGGGAGCGCGCGGGGCCGATGCAGAGCCGCAGGCATGCAGCACGACTTCAGCTCCAGCGACGAGAGCAGCGCGAGATGGCGAGGCCTGTTCGTGCAGGCGCTACGAAAGGTACTGACCCTGTTCGGTCCGTCATTCACTCTTGTTGTTTATATTGAATCTCAAGCTTAATGAGTGAGTTTTAATGAGCATTGAAATCTGGAGTTCGCTCCGTATGATGATTTGCACAGCTGTACGTAATGTCTGCTTTTAGACATTTCTAAAGGATGCAGCTATGCAAGATGCAAAGAATGTTTCTTTAAAATTATATAACGGCCTAAACACCATAAAGCCACGGTTTGATAGTTGACATACACTTTGACGCGACATGTCTTGGTCTAGTGTCTAGTTTGGAGAGATCAGTTGGTTGGCTTTTACTTTTTAATTGAGTTTCACCTTACAAAAAGCAGTCCAATGTTTAACTATAATGTCAGGTTAGTCCTTTTAAAAAGTAAAAATTAGACGCACGTACACATGTTTACTTCGCTATCTAAATGGGGACAATTCATAGACTTCTATTGTTTTATATACAGATACACTTTAACTTAAACCCACGCCTACCCCTCAAAGAAAATTTCTGCATTTTTACAATAATAAAAAAAACTTTAATTTTATACCAGTTTTACAAATGGGGATGTCCCCAAATAGGTTTTTGGCGATTTTGTCAGGTTTTGGTCACTTAAGGTGCAAATTTGTCCCCGAAATATAGTTAAGTAGGTACACACACTAATTTAGTAAATTTCTATTTATTTATGTTTGAGATTGAGGGAATCCAGGGCTTCCCTGCCAGAATAAATGACAAAATGTATTCCAGATCTCCCTTCCGTCTTGTTCTTCTCACTACTGCAAGAAAAATATCTCGGCACCATCAGGAGTCTGTGGGAGCAGATGGTGTGTGTGAATGTCTTTGGCTGTGAGAGAAAGAAAGATTTAGGCTGCATCTGATCTGATGCTGAAAATGATTTATGTTTCCAACCAAACAAATCCTTAAAAATATATGTGAAGTTAGTGTCACACTGAGACAGATAAAGAACTTTAATTATAAACAACATATTCACTGATCATTACAATGCAAAAAAGTTCACCCAAAAAGATTAATTAATTTACTCATCCATATGTCATTTCAAACCTGTATGTCTTTCTTTCTTCTGTGGAGCATAAAAGTAAATACTTTAGTTTATAAAATGGAGGTCAGTAGTTACCAACTATCTTCAAAATAATTACTGGTAATGCCCTCCCCAGAAGAAAGTCATAAAAGTTTGGAACATTATGAGGGTGAACAAATATTATCAGAATTTATCGATCAGTCTCAGATCTGTTCCATACAAGTTTTATTATTAATCCAAATCTAAATCTTCAAAATGTAAATATATGGAGAATTGGTTTTTTAAATCTCATCCTGTATGTTTTTCACTCTGGACATACACTCACTAGCGCTCACATCTATCATTTTGTCTGCCTGCTCTCCCATTCTCCACATCAATACTTTTCTGTCTGCTACTATCATCCCCCCATCCCTGGAGAAGACAGAGGGGTAGAGTGTGTGTTTGTATCTGCATGTGTGTATGTGTGTTGTGGGGTCCCAGTAGAGTAGCTCTCAGTGCCTAATGGAGGACAGCATGTAATCAGACACTAGAGCAGAGAGCACAAGCCATCTCTCATCTGTGTATTTGTGTGAGTGTGTATGTGCTTGCATGCATTTGAATTGTTTTTGGTCAGTATTTCACAGTTGCACTGCAGGAGTGGATTAAATCTGTGTTTGAACTTGTGTTCACCTTTAACCTTTCACCCATCATAACACAAATGTTATTTTTCTTATTTGATTTGAAACTGCTTCTGTTTGCTGTGTCTCTCTGCCTGGTTTTGCTAAACTACCTGAACAGACTGCATTCCTATTTCAGGACACAGCCCAGTAAGGGAGGGGGATAAAATCAGAAAGAGTTTTTTTTTATTTTATTTTTTTATTTGTCCACCACAAACTGTGAGCTGAGATGGTGTGTGAGTGTGTATGTCAGATGACGTCAGGTTGCATTTGCAACAGTATGTCTATCTATAAATCTGTGAGAGAGCTGTGATTGCAGACCAGATTTTTAAAATTAACTTTATTTTTACAGTGTTTTTCTTTTCTTTACTTTTCTTTCTTTTCATGTGCATTTGTCTTGGTGATACCATTCAAATGCATTCGTGATTCAGTGTTACAATGAAGTTATAACACTGCTATGTTTTTATATGTGCAGGTGCAGGTACAAGTGCATCCAAACCTGGCTGCTAAAGAAGACGCACTCCAGCACATTGAGGCGCTCATACTACAGCTCCTGAACAAGCTGTGTGTTACACAGCCCAGAACAATAGCTGATGTCGAGGTTAACATAAGTACACATCAGGGATGGGCATTATGAGACACTGTATAGTGTAGTATGGGAGAAATGTGTCAGCTGGCAGCAGTTGTGCTATACATATCTATATATTTATGCTAGGGATGTGCGATATGGTGATATGATTTTGGGCGATTAAAATATCTTCACTATCTGCTAATGAAGAAATATTTTAGTACTGTGCTTCAGCGCACATTCTGTCAGTTGCAGTTCTGGCACATCCTTCTCAATAAACTGTACAATGCAACGTAGATTCACAACAAATGTTAACTCAGTGGTAGAGTTACTCTCACAGGACACTGCTCACAAAAGTACATTATTTGCATGTGCTTTAAAGCCTGTCCAGTTAAAAATTAAATTTGTGTGCAGTTCTGACATGAATACCTGAAGCAGCACACAACTGGACCAATTTATCTTTCGCATCTGACAGCGCTGATACTGTCAGAAATACACAAGGCTTACATATAAACACAGTTGGTTATGTCTAAAGTGAAAGTAAAAAAATGGCTTAAAGCCACAGTACCAAACATGCTGCCGATTGTCATTAAAGGGATAGTTCACACAGAAATAAAATTTCTGTCATTATTTACTCACTCACACATTGTCCCAAACCTGTAATAATTTCTTGTGCTGAACCATTTTTTAACAATATTTTGAAGAATGTGGGTAACCTAACAGTTGCTGGTACCCATTGACTTTGATAGTAGGAAAAGTATACTATGGATGTCACTTGGGACCAGCAACTGTTGAGTTACCAACGTTCTTCAAAATAACTTGTGTTCAACAGAAAAAAGAAACTCATTTGGGTTTCAACTTGAGAGTGATGTATATAGTGTTTTATATTTATATTTATATTTGTTAATTCAGTTTCTTGAATGCTACTGCTAAATACACCTACTGTACCTGAAAAATAAAGCACGGTTTGTTTATTTGCCTATTATGTGTATTTGACAAAGATTTTTATCTTCGCCCACTTTGGCCGAAATATCTTCCATTATTTTTTTTATTTTATATTTTACCTCATAAGGATTTGTTTTTAGAATAGGGAAATTAGGCTGTACTGCTCAGACAACTTGCAAAATAGTAAAACCAACATGAAGAATCATGATTAAATCGTGATATTCCTTAAAAAATAAAATAAAATTGTGATATGATATTTTTGCCATAACGCCCACCTCTAAATTCTGCTGCTATAAGTGGGTTTGACTGCTTTAAATTATTTACATGTGACAGTGGACATACATGGAGGAATGTAAAAATAAAGATTGGCATGTGTCCTAAACAATCAAGACAGGGAAGTTTATTTTTTACTAAAGCATGAAAATTACATAATATTCAGCTGATGTAGCAAACTAGCTTCAAATGAAGCTCTTTCAGTCAAAATCTCTTTAATTTTTATAAATCATATATTTTTCTGAATATAGTAAAATCAAGAGGTAGCCATGACCCTGAATAGTCCCGAACATAGTTAAACACAAATGCATATATATACAGTCTGGCAGTATGTGTTTGCCTGATTAGTTTTGTCACCTTTGGCTTGATGTGTAATCATAGGATCGTGTCCAGAAGACGTTCCCGAATCCCATCGATAAATGGGCCATGGCAGATGCTCAGATGGCGATAGAGAAGCGCAAGCGAAGGAATCCACTGCTGCTACCAGTTGATAAAATACATCCACTACTGAAGGTGCGAAAACTTCAAACACATCATCAGTATTCACACAATGCTAGCTAGCACACAGAGTAACAAGCATCTGGTTTTGTGTGTACAGGAGGTTCTGGGCTATAAGATCGACTATAATGTGTGTCTGTATATCGTTGCTGTACTGGAGTACATTGCAGCCGACATCCTCAAGTTGGCTGGAAACTATGTGAGCAACATTCGACATTTCGAGATTAGCCAGCAAGACATCACTGTCTCCATGTGTGCTGACAAGGTCAGAAGTGTGTGTGTGTCTGTGTGTTTAAAAAATTACTGATTCGTTATGTCTGTATAAATAGTTTTTGTTTCTTGAAAGGTTGGTACGTGTGAAGTTATTGATGAAATTAAATAAATAGTGATGATACACATTTAATTATGACAATTATTACAGTTTATTTCTAATATGTCTGATACAAGATGGAGAAAGACCTTCTTAATCCCTAAGTAAATTATTGATTAAATCAAGATGGGCAATTAATTAAGAAATGGCAATTAAGTAATTATAATTCTCACTAAATTTAATTTAAGTTCATCAAATCTGAATCCTGTGAAATATGTTGACACTGGCACTAGGGTCTACATTAATCTTTATCCAGATGATTCAAAGAAAAATTCAGAGAAGTGTTGTTTTTATTCATTTTGTTTTCATATGTTTCTTATTTTGATTTGTTTTTTAAATACTGTGAGACCATAATATCGTTAAAACCAAATGATCTAAAGTTTTGTGAGGCTCACTGACCTTGACACATCATTATGATCTACAGGGATCTTTTATATTATGTTTATCATTGTTCTTGTTGCTGTTATTTTCAAAATTATTTCAGGCAAATCTGCTGTATTCCATTATACCACAGAAATAAAAATAATAATGAAAGATTATTTTGAATCCGTATGTCTGAATACCACAAACATTAAAGATTAACTGCATAAATTATAGTGAATAGTTGTTATTTATTTGAATTTATTAACAGTCCTAGTATTGCTTTTGTGTGTGTGTGTGTGTGTGTGTGTGTGCGCACTCTCTTTCAGGTGTTAATGGATATGTTCGATCAGGAAGAGGAGATGGGTCTGGTGTCTCAGGGTGTAGAGGAGGTGTCTTCCTCTGGTGTGCTCACATATGATGACCTTGTGCGTCTGGAGATCGCCGAGGAGCGTCAGTATCTGCGGGAACTCGATCTCATCATCAAAGTATTCCGGCAAGCCTTTACGTCCAATAGCAAACTCTTCTCCACTCAGGTGCGTTCTTCTGACCAGTCAGAACATGAGCTAATGGAAATAAGCATTAATACTAGCAGGGATTCGTTGTTTGCTTTCTATTTATTATCATTTATTGTCAGTTTTCTTTCTGCCTGCAATGTGTGTAGGATGTGGAGCTGGCATTCAGTAATATTCTAGAGGTTCACGAGTTAACGGTTAAGCTGTTGGGTCTTATTGAGGATGCTGTAGAAATGACAGCCGATGGAAGTCCGCACCCCCTTGTGGGCAGCTGCTTCGAAGACCTTGCTGAGGTACAGAAACTCAAACACTCATGAGAGTCTAAAACGGAGAAATACATTCATGTATGATGTACATTACTGTGCTGTTAGATATGTTTGTGTGCATATCTGTTGTGTACAGGAGCAGGCGTTTGATCCTTATGAGACACTCTCTCAGGATATCCTCTCTAAAGAATACTGTCAACATTTCAACACTTTGATGTCCCGCCCCACTGTTGCTCTGTACTTCCAGGTCAGTACCAATACTGGCCTCTGATTGGTTCATCTTTTTTTTTCAATCTTGAATTGTTTTTTGGAAGTTTCAAAGTGAAAATGAAAGTGATATTCAAATACTCGGAAATTGTGCCATGCATTTAACCCATCCAAATGCCCACACAGAGTAGTGAACACACACACACACCATGAACAAACACCCAGAGCAGTGGGCAGTCATGTTGCTGTGGTGCCAGGGGAGCAGTTGGGGGTTTGGTGCCTTGGACTAGGGTCTCACCTCAGTCGTGGACTTGAGGGCAGAAGAAATCGCTGGTTATTGACTGACAACTGACAATCACTGCCAGACAAGAGACTCAAACTCGTAAACTTTTGGTTAAGATTCGGACTCTCTAACTATTAGGCCACAAGTCACAGCTACCTATGGCATGTAACCACTAAATTGGTGAGATTAAAAATCTCTATAATTTTTTTGAAATTCATGCTTCACTGTAAAGTGAATTTAGGTGTCACAGCATTATAATGCAGAGTTTGAAAAGTTGATATTAATTTTGAGATTTAATAAAGATTAAATTTAACTGTGGAAAGAAGTGTGCATAATTAAATATCCAATTTCAACAAATACTTATAAATTAATGTAAATAATAATATTGGTTGATAGCTGTTATTCTAGTATTAGTTATGTTTTTTTTTAGTATTTGTTAGTATTTGAATTAGCTTATCATTTTAATTTTAGGTTTAGTTTAAGTTTTAGTAATATTGTTTTGTGCTTTTTGAATATTTCTGTGTAGCTTTGATTTAAATTAGTTTTAGTAATTTTAGTACTAAAACTTATTTTATTCCAGTTAGTTGCCAAGACAGCATTTCTGATTTTAAGTCATCTTTTTTCATCTGATATTTTATTTTTTATTTTTGTTAACAATATCAACACAGATAATTGATATATAACTAATACATTTAAACCGGTTTAAAAACATGAAATATCTCCAGTCACTGAGGATTGTGTTGTTGTTGTTTTTTCTTTTTAAGTTTCAAACTTCTTTATTAATCAGTTTAATTGTTTTTGTAGAGATATAGTTTTTAAGATGTAGGATCATTTTAATCCATGTTTGTTTCACTTTTATCCAGTACTGTGCATCTTAGAAATTAGACTAATTGAACTTGAATGCAACTTGCTTTTTAGTTTCACTATCACTTTCAAGGTTTGTGTTCGCTTGAACTTCTCCTATCAGTCATCTCCCCTTACACTGTGTCCACACCAGATGCGATAGTTGTTGTGTTGCACCGCGCTGTATCAGCTAAAGACTTCTACACTGGACGCGACAAAGTGACCATTGAAAATCAAGTGAAATTTCTGTCAACACATCATAAATAGAATGCGGCAGCAGTTCACTGTCAGGGATTTTTGTAGTGATGCTGCTCCTCTCGCATCTGGTGTAGACACGGTGTTAGGAATCATTCGTTGTTTTCCCTTATGGGGATTCACGCTTCGGGCACATCCCCTAACACCACTCCCCGATGTCATCGTCCATCGTTACGTTTCACTGTAGACATCGCCTCACCCTAATTTGAATTAAAGTCTTCATCTCTGCAGTCATGAGCTCAGATCTTTTGTGTTTTTGTGTGTTTCAGTCAATTGCAGAGGGTTTTAAGGAGGCAGTGCAGTATGTGCTTCCTCAGTTGATGATGGTTCCCGTTTACCACTGCATGCACTACTTTGAACTGTTACAGGTACTAAACACACTTCACTCAATCAGTTACCTACAGCAGTGTAATGTGTCACTTGAGGTTTATGTATCATTGTCTCTGTAGCAATTGCAGGAGTGCAGTGAAGACCAAGACGACAGAGAGTGTTTAAAACAGGCTCAGACTGCACTGATCAACCTACAGTGCAGCATTGAACGGATATATGCTAAACAACAACCACGACGCAAACAAGGGTAATGCAAACTTCATGGTTTGTACACCTACTGTATATGTCAGTACGAAATCCCATTAAAATTTTTCTTTCTCTTTTAGGGAGCCTCTGTATCGGTTATATAGTCGTGCATCTCGCAGCAAACAGGCAGCAATAAAGCGTATGAATGACATCCAGAGGTGTATTGATGGCTGGGAAGGCAGAGATATCGGCCAGTGCTGCAGCCAGTTCATCATGGAGGGGGCGCTTTTACGGACCGGAGCTAAACACGAACGGCACAATTTCCTGTTTGATGGCCTCATGATAAGCTGCAAAGCCAACCAGAGCTCCAGGTTGCCGGGAGCAGGCAGTGGGGCCGAGTTTCGTCTGAAAGAGAAGTTTGTTTTACGCAAGTATCGCATTGTAGATCGTGAGGATTCACCAGATTTTTGTCATGCATTTGAGCTGGTGGGCCGCGAGGAAAGCAGTGCTGTGTTCAGCGCGCGTTCAGCGGAAGAGAAGAGTGCATGGATGGCTGCGCTGGTCACGCTACAGTACCGTCCCACTCTGGACCGCATGTTGGACACCGTCCTGCACCGCGAGGAACAAGCACAACCGCTGAGGCTGCCGTCACCGGACATCTACCGGTTTGCTATACAGGATTCTGAGGAGAACATTGTATTTGAGGAGGGAGCGCAGCGCAAGACTGGAATCCCCATTATTAAGGCCGGGACAGTTGTCAAGCTTATCGAGAGACTGACGTACCACATGTATGCAGGTACAGAATAAAACACTCCTTTAGATCTGAAGGTCTACAAGAAAGAAATTCAGTCACCAAACCTTTGCATACTAGTGTTTCTCTGTTATTTGTGTCTGTCCCTGCATGCCATTATAAGTACTGTTCTTCTTTTCCACACAGACCCAAATTTTGTGCGTACATTTCTGACTACATATCGTTCTTTCTGTAAACCACAAGACCTGCTCACACTACTGATTGAAAGGTAAAGCACACATACACTTGTGTCGCACACATGTTCAGCCACTGAGAAGAGAGGAATTAAATTAAATTATTCATAGCTCTGGCATCACTCTAAAATGCCTGCTTGTCCATCAGGGAGTTTGTTGCATTTACACAACTGAACGTTGTTTGCTGTTTCTTGTTGTTTCCCTTTCATGTTAGGATATACAGTGTATATGCATGCAATTTAGTTTTACTTGTGTCCCCATGATGCTTCAGGATTGAGATTCCAGAGCCAGAGCCATCTGAAGCAGACCGAGAGGCACTCTGGAATGGAGAGCAACCGATGGCAGCTGAGCTTCAGAGATTTCGCAGGGAATATGTGCAGCCTGTCCAGCTCAGGTAAAACACACATTCTCATTTGCCAAGCAAACTCAAGCATGATGCACTCGTGATATTATAATAACTTAAAATAACTGTTTTCTCTTTGAATATATCTTAAAAATTTGATTTATTGCAGTGATGGCAAAGTTGAATTTTCAGCAGCCATTACTCCAGTCTTTAGAAATCAATTCTAATATGCTGATTTGGTGCTCATAATTAGAAACATTTCTAATTATTATCAATGTTGAAAATGGTTGTTCTGCTTAATATTTTTGTACAAACCATGATGCATTTTTTTCATGATTCATTGAAGCTTCAAAAGAACAGCATTTAGTTGAAATGTAAATATTTTGCAATATAACAGCAAAACGTCTTCAATGTCACTTTGATAGATTGAATGCATGCATGTTCTGCATGTCTGTGTTAATGAATGGCGCAGAAGGGTGACTTCATTTATTACACACACATGACAGTGATTTCAGCTTCTGTCGTCTCACAAAATGAGGATGTAAACACATGAAGAACATCTCCAGAATTGCATTGAGTCACTGCATGAGCATTTGACAGTTTGATTTGAGTATAACTAGCGTCACATCACATAACACAGAACTGTAAAGGTATTCATGGTCACCCGTCAAAATAAAAATCAGGTTTAATGTAAAGGCAAGTATTTGCCTTTACATTAAATGTATTACTATTGTTCAGCGGAATGTTTATAGCCTACTACTACTACTACTACTACTACTAAAATGAAATAATATATTTTTAAGGAATAATCACACAACATTTCTTCCATGTTTTATTTTTAATAATAAATCCCCTTTGTTTACCAAACAATTAAGTTTGCTTAATTTTCAGTAATTAAAATAAAAATTAAATGCATGTTTTATGCCTTCATTTGATAACCAGAAAAATTTAAATACACAACAGAATTTCTGAGAGAGAAAAAACATTTCATAAGTATATTTTAAGAAAAACATATGGTGAAGAAAAAATAAAACATTTCATAGGGCCCTATACATGTAATTGTTGTTAAACTTTTAATAAATAGTTGTGAAAATGTTTAAGTGTTATGATTTTAATTAATTAGACATGCTTTTTAGGCATGCTTTTTGATTAATACAATTAAATGTAACCATTAAAAAGGAGTTTAGAAAAATTATATATATATAGTTCTCTTTTAGAGAACTACAGACCAGTTTCTCTTCTTCCTTTCATTGCAAAAACACTTGAACAAGCTGTTTTCAACCAAGTCTCTACATTTCTCACACACAACAACCTCCTTGACAGCAACCAATCTGGCTTCAGAAGTGGACATTCAACTGAGATTCTGTCATTCAGAAACATGGCTTTTCATACCACTGCTATGCTGATGACACTCAACTCTACCTCTCATTCCATTCTGATGATTCGACGGTTGCTATTCGCATCTCAGCTTGTCTAACAGACATTTCTTCCTGGATGATGGACCATCACCTTCTACTCAACCTTGCCAAGACAGAACTGCTTGTGATTCCAGCAAACCCATCGTTTCATCACAATTTCACCATCAAGTTAGGCACATCAACCACAACTCCTTCAAAAACAGCTAGAAGCCTAGGAGTTATGATTGATGATCAGCTGACTTTCTCAGGCCACATTGCTAAAACTGTCAGATCCTGCAGATTTGCTTTATTCAACATCAAGATGATCAAGCCCTTTCTTTCAGACCATGCTGCACAACTCCTTGTTCAAGCTCTTGTTCTGTCCAGGCTGGACTATTGCAATGCCCTCTTGGCAGGTCTTCCAGCCAGATCTATCAAACCTTTACAATTAATTCAGAATGCGGCAGCAAGATTAATTTTTAATGAGACAAAAACGAATACACGTCACACCTCTGTTTATCAATTTGCACTGGCTTCCAATAGCTGCTCGCATAAAATTCAAGGCATTGATGTTTGCCTACAAAACTACCACTGGCTCTGCACCCATTTACCTAAATTCGTTACTTCAGACTTATGTGTCCTCTAGAAGCTTGCATTCTGCAAGTGAACATCGCTTGATTGTGCCATCCCAAAGAAGCACAAAGTCATTTTTAGGGACATTTAAATTAAATGTTCCCTTCTGCTGGAATGAACTCCCCAACTCAATCCGAGCAGCTGAGTCCTTAGCCATCTTCAAGAATCGGCTTAAAACACATCTCTTCCATCTTTATTTGACCCTCTAACTTTAACACTCATTATTCTAATTCTATTCTTAAAAAAAAATCTAACTACCTTTCTAATCTTTTTGTATTCTATTTTCTTTTCATTAATTATGCAATTGTATGTCTGTGTGTGTGTGTGTGTGTGTGTGTGTGTGTGTGTGCGTGTAAAAGATCTCTAACACTAGCTTGCTCTTTTCTTTTCTTTTTTTCTATCTGTTTCCTTTTTATTTATTATATTATTTAAAATCCCATGCTTCGTGTATGTGTTAACCTAACTGAGACTTGTTATAGCACTTATATATCATTGCTCTTTTTGTTGTTTTTGATTGCTTCCACTGTCTTCATCTGTAAGTTGCTTTGGATAAAAGCAACTTAATGAATAAATGTAAATATATATAAAAAAAAAAAAATTTGTAAGGCTCAACCATCCCGTTTGGTTCATTTCAGTCAGTGTTACCCCATACAGTCCTGCTGATAGTGCCTGTGAGCACGTCAATCTAATGTCTGTATGTGTGTCTAGGGTTCTGAATGTATTCCGTCAGTGGGTAGAACATCATTTTTATGACTTTGAGAATGATCCTGAACTCAGCTGTGGACTTGAAGAATACCTCATCAGCACCACACAACTTAGAGGTACGTACACACACTCTAACATTTCTGATGCATGCATGACGTATGAGCATGTAGATATCATATTTACACATACACAGATTTAGAGACTGGGTTCTGATATTCTGTTTTTCAGGTAAATCGATGCGCAAGTGGGTGGAGTCTATCATCAAGATCATGAGACGGAAGAAACAAACTCAATCTAATGGGATCAGTCACAACATCACCTTTGAGAGCCCACCTCCTCCTATTGAATGGCACATCAGCCGTCCCGGGAACTTTGACTGCTTCGATCTCATGACTCTTCATCCAATAGAAATTGCTCGTCAGTTAACACTTCTAGAGTCTGATCTGTACAGGTGAGCCAGTCAGAACTATAAGCATATGTTTGGATAACAGTACACTGTCTGACTATTGTACATTTGTGTACATAGAGCCGTTCGTCCATCTGAGCTGGTAGGAAGCGTTTGGACAAAGGAAGATAAAGAGAAGAATTCTCCTAATCTGCTAAGGATGATTAGACACACAACCAACCTGACACTGTGGTTTGAAAAGTGAGTAACTAGCTCATAGCCAGCTGCATCATCTCCACAAACAGTACAACACATTTTATATTGCAGAAAAACATCTTCTCCATTCTTGATGCTATCAGTTCTGTAAGTCAATTCTTTGTTTCTCTTTCTGTCACTCAGGTGTATAGTAGAGGCTGAAAATGTGGACGAGAGGGTTGCTGTATTCTCTCGTATTATTGAAATCCTGCAGGTATTTCAAGAGCTCAATAACTTTAATGGAGTTTTGGAGATTGTAAGCGCCATTAACTCAGTACCGGTGTATCGTCTCGACCACACATTTGAGGTGACCTGTTCATTCATTATGCAATCACAGTGCGAATCAGAAAAGTAACTGACAGATAATAATGGAATATGTGGTTATGTTGTGTATATGTAGGCTGTGCCTGAGAGGAAAAGGAGGATTCTAGAGGAAGCTGTTGAACTCAGTCAAGATCATTTTAAGAAATACCTCGCCAAGCTCAAATCCATCAACCCGCCTTGTGTACCTTTCTTTGGTAAGAGATAGAGCTGCTTTGTAACAAACTGGCATACATTTTGACATCAACATTTTGAACAGTATTGTGTGTGTGTGTAGTGTACTTATGTGATGTTTCCTGTCTGTTTGCTCTGTGTATTCAGGTATCTACCTGACTAACATTCTGAAGACTGAAGAGGGAAATCCAGATTTTCTAAAACGTGATGGAAAAGAACTGATCAACTTTAGCAAAAGACGCAAAGTAGCAGAAATCACTGGAGAAATCCAGCAGTACCAGAACCAACCCTACTGCCTCAAAGTCGAATACGAAATAAAGGTTTACATGTTGATCACTCACTCTCGGCTGTTTTGTTTCCCTCCGTCTAGTTCTTATGTGTCTAAGAGATTGTTTGTCTTGTAGAGGTTTTTTGAGAATCTGAATCCCATGGAAAACATGAGTGAGAAGGAGTTTTCTGACTACCTGTTCAACAAGTCTCTAGAGATCGAGCCACGGAACTGCAGACAGCCACCCAGATTTGTGAGTTTTTTTGTTAAAAGCATTATGTCTATATATAAATATATATGTCTGCATTTATCAGTTTTAATTTTCAAATAATTAAAACAACAAAAAAATTGTATTGACAACTAATTTATTTATTTGGCAGCAATGTTGTTGTTGTTGTTGTTATAAGTTTATAGTTTATTGGGTGAGGTTGGATTATTTATTGTATTTATTTTGGACATTTTGGCTTGTAATTAATAAACAATTAAATTAATTTAAATTAAAGCTATAATAATAGTAAAAATAGTAGTAGTAATAAAATAAGAACAAAAAAATCTCACTAATCGACTGGACATTTGTTGGAAACCATTTTTGCGTGAAATATTTTCTAAACCTATTTTCTATGTATACAGTTCATGTTGATGCTTGTTGATGTTGAAATCTGTAGATTAGCACATCCCTATTACAGATCCACGCCTTCTTTATGAACATTGATGGGACCAGATGGATTTATTCTATAAAAGATTAATCTCTTGAGATGAATATAATGGAGAGATTGTGTTGTGTTGATGAGTAAAGTGAGGTGGTTTAAGTTTATAACATTGTGTTGGTTTTACAACTGAGTGTGTTGTGTCTTTTAGCCCAGAAAGACTACGTATTCTCTGAAGTCTCCTGGCATTCGACCAGTGCGGCAAGCATCAGGAGGAGGAGGCACTCTGAAAGGTCACCCAGTGCCATTAGAACGAGAACCACCTCACAAAATCACTTTCAGGAGCATTGCAGAAGCAGAACCTGAGATCCCCCCTTCTCTCCCAACCTCTCCAAACACCCCCACACCTCCACAGTCTGCCAGCTCTGACCTCAACTCTGTGTTCATGGAGCATGACCTGAGCAGCTCCTATGGTGAGAGAAGATCAGCTAGTAAACATGTGCATAATTTTTTTCCCCTGAAATGCTTAAATGTCATTTTGTTTGTTTTGCTGCAGGTAACAACAGCATATTTGCCTCAGTTTTCCTGCCTCAGTCCAGTAAGTGTGAAGTCATAAATTTCCCAAAACAGAGTTCTCTTGCTTTATGTGAAGGACTGTGAGACTGTGTGTTTTCTCTCTTTGTCAGAGTTTCAGTCTGTGTCGTGTGGCAGTTTACACCATTTAACTGGGGATGAGCTGCTTATACCCCCTCCATTACCTCCCCGCAGGAAAGATACCTCTTCAGAGACCAAGGTGACTTGCATACAGTGTTGAGGAAGTTACTTTGAAACATGCTTTGAAACAAGTCCACACACATAAAAATTAAAGCTCCAAAAAACATTTTAAAAAATGGTTTTTATTTGGAGCTATAATTTCCAACACGCTGACATTGTGTTTGTTTTTTATATGTATCATTTTCTGTCCTGCTCCTGAACCCCTTTTTTGGGGGTCTTTTTGGTTGTGCTCACCTTTTTGCATTTCTTTGAAACTATACATGATGCTCATGATTTAAAGAGTTGACAACATATCTAGTAACATATTTTAACAAAATATTTTACTACAAAATTTAATCTTTTTTTAATCATTACGTTTTAATAGTTTTCCTATAGCACTTTCCTGAATGCTTTCATTTTTGGTCTTTATTGATACCTGTAATTTAATTTGCTTTTATTTTTAAATATAAGGTATAGAAACCGAAAGAATATCATTTTCGTTGGCTTAATTTGCATAGGATTAGATGTTTTCTTTAGAGATGCACCGATCGATCGGCCAGGGATCGGAATCAGCTGATTTTTCCTCACGATTGCCCCGTATCGGTGACTGACCAATCAGTCTTCTCTTCTTTCTGATTTCAAGCCGTTTTTTACAGGCAATATCAAAATAAACACAGTCAGTTTTTGGAACATTAAATATTTGAGAAAGAGAACGCATGTTGTGTAACAGTATATTGGGTCCGTGGATAAACTCTTAAAGGGACTGCAGACAAAGATCCCTGCTTCTGTCTGTCAAGATAATCAAAGAACAAAAGACAAGGAATATCCTTTCTGCTCTTAATAAATACGTTCTATAACTTTAATGGTAAGCATTAATTTTATTTAATTTTAACAATGAAGACTATAAAATTTAAATTTGATAAAAATGTACATTTAATAACTTTAATTTCTGTAGTATTTCTAACCTGAATAAAAACGTAACCTAAAAATGTCGTTTCATAGCTTTATTGCATTTTCAATTTTTTTATTTGCTCTTATTTTATAAATGTCTTTTTACTTGTGTTTTTTTTTTATTTGCGTTGAAGAAAAGTCGATTTTGTTTGTGCTGTCAATTATAGTTCTTGGGGGAAAAAAATTGTAATCAGCAAAAAATCTGTATCGGCAGATCACACTAACAAAAAAACAAATCGGAATTGGCCAAGAAAATTGCAGTTGGTGCATCTCTAGTTTTCTTCATTCATTTCAAGTTTAAATGAAAAATTTCCCTATTCAAAACATTTTGAGGTAAAAAAAGATGGAAAAAAAGAGCACATTACTTTAAGCATTCGTGAGACTTGTGAAAATGCTTCTATTAACTTGTATTTTGTTTTCTAATTCATTACTTAAATGAATTATGAATTAAATGAATTTGTCCTCCTGTTTACTGAGATAATTTTAGTCAGTTTCATAGGCTTTCATCATTGCATCATGTGCTGTCACATTTACATGAGTGCATTCTATCCTGTTTTAAGTTAAGTTTCAGATCTGAAAGTCCCCCTGCCATTCCACCACGACAGCCACCACCTCCTCGCCTGCAACCACGTGTTCCAGTGATCAATGGGCCAACAGATGGGCCCCTGCCGAGCCCTCCACCCCCTCTGCCCCGCGATCCCCTTCCAGACACACCTCCACCAGTTCCGCAACGACCACCAGAGATCTTCATCAACTACCCAGTGAACATGCAGCCGTCTCCAGGAGGCCGTTTCGCCTGGGACTTCACCAGCTCGCCTAGCACTCCCAACACCCCTCCTGGGACTCCCTCACCCCGTGCTCTGGCCCCCGGCACACCTTCTCCACGTGTGCCTCGGCGCCCCTGCACACACAGTGTCAGTCAACCCATGCTGGTCCACCTCCCCCCGCCCACTCAGGCCCCTCCCATACCACCTCGGCACAACTCCACCCCCGCACTGCCAAAACTGCCACCCAAGACTTACAAAAGAGAGCTCTCTCAATCCACACACACGCTCTCACAGCCATCCATACACACTCTTTCACTAGTTGACAACAGGGACAGCAACGAATAAGAGCATCACTCCCTGAAATACAGTGTGTGTGTGTGTGTGTGTGTTAACAACGTTTAACCTGGAACCAGACAATCTGAAGCTAATAAAAACCTGAAGATGCTCATTGCTCTTAAGGAATATTATTATCTCTCATTTTTCACATCCATCACGTGATGTTCAGCATGCAGAACTACGCAAGGTCATGTGCTCGTCAACAGCAACTTCACTGATGGGAATGCTGCTCTGAGACCTTTCACCACCGTCAGACTCTGCTGTGGATGTTTATTTGGTTGCAGTTCAAGGGTCAACCAGGGTTTAACCCAAACACCCTCAGCACGCTTCTCTTCGGTTGCCTTTAACTAATCGCCGTGACCTTGACCAGAGATTGTACCCTTCAGGTGAACTCATAAAGTTTGGGAGAGCTTTTTTCCTGAAGTTTTGGTGAGAGCTTTTTCCTTACACTATTTAAAGCCAATATGATGTCTTAACCCCTCCCCTCCAAGGCATACTCATCTATTCCTGGATTCATCACAAGCCACACCCCTCTTCTGATGCTTACGACCCCCGATTTCCGCACCAGACTCTTAATGTGCCTTCAATATCAGTTCTGAACAAAATTGAAGTGTATGAAAGAATTTGCCTTTACCATGCTTAGAACAAATGTCTAGACAACACCTCTGTTCGTCCGTTTGTGTGCGTGCGCTCCAAGTATTTTGTACAGTGACATATCTGCCCTCACTGCTCAGCTCGGTGCCGTGGCGGCCCCGATGCTGATATATCTACTGACAATCTCAGTCTGAGACCCACCGGATTCACACACTGTTGTAGAGTGTTTTGTGTGGACCAGTGTCTAGTTTGTGTGTCTTAATAGTGTGCGGTGAGCCTTTTTTGCACTTTAGGGCAGTACTGTTACAGAGAAGCAGAGGACTCAAACTCACAATCCTGTGACCTTATGACCCTGTCCTGCTAACCCCCGTCCTCTGGGCTGGTCAGGACAACCGTCGGGCTGTTTCCCAAAACTCATGAACTTTGGGACACCGCGCTGGGGTCAGAATGTTGTATTGTAATCTATTGTAAATCACGCCTCCTGCTCTCATTCAGGTCCGCTCCATCAACCAAACCAGGTCCATACAGGAAGGGCTTCATCACCAGAGCAATTCCTATCCAATCGACCACGGAAATGGTCTCCGAGGCGATCAGCCATAGAGGGACTGGAGTGTTTTGTAGTGATGTCACATCCTGTATGTGTAGAATTTCATCCTGGCCACTCCCACAGAGATGATTGGTCAGTTGGTCTGAAGTGTTAGTAATTCCTGAAAAACTCACTGTTTGTGTGCGTGTGTGTGTGTGTGCGTGCGTGCGCATACACAGCCTGTAACTGCTTTTGTACCATGTTCTCCATGAGACTCATTAATAAACTCGCAGTCTTATTTTCTACTGAACGTTTTTATTCCTCTGTTTATGTGCATTCTGTTACATCAAAGTGTTTATTTTCTCTCTGACAGATCAAATCATGCTGGAAGACTTTTGTTGAATTTAGCTGTGGTCAGGGTGCTGGTGCTTCAGTGTCAATTCACAGTGAGAAGAAGTCATCATTTGTAATCTCAGATAAGATTCCCGTCATTTCATTGGATAAAGCAGAAAAGTTCCCTGTGTGAGTTGCACCAGTGCATAATATTAATTGTTTGCTGGCATAGGAGTGTGTCAGACTGTACTGCAGGGTCCTTCACTGTCCTCACTGTCATGCCACACTGCTGCAGCCCGCTGGACTCCAGTCCCTCTATATGCAGATCTAAAACAACATATACACACATTACTACTTTGGAGTGACTTTAACTGGGATCACACTATTTTAAGTTTAGCACAGATCACTGCACATAATTTAATGACATTTTTATTGGATTTCAGAGATCTTTTGGAATGGCATACTACTGGCACTGCAGAAAAATCAGAGGTAAGTGCTGTTTAATATGTATCTAAAATGAAGTAAACAATTAAACAAACTAAAGTTACACTAAAAAAAGGATGAATTCTAAGTCAATTTGTAATGTAATTCAGACCTTTATCATTACAGTATCTTGTGCATTATTAAAAAAAAAAAAACATTCTGACATGTTGCTAAAGGGAAGGATTTCTTGTCTTGCTTTTGTGCAAGGAGACAATGTTGTGTTCAGGGACATTTTTTTTATTATTAAATATTAAACATTCATTTTTAAAAATGTGCATAGAAAAATCTAAATAAACATTGCAATATTCCATTTAGAAAATTATAATTATACAATTTTATTTTATAATTATTTTACACAAATGGATGGCACCAGCATCCATAATTAACACAGAATGCCAAATGCTAAATAAATGGCCTTCAGTTCAAATCGAACAGATTATTATAACAGATTGTTAAATGACCTGTTGTATGATGCACATTTGGCAGGTCATCCAGGTAGAACGCTATTCCTGAACCCTACCGTATGGCCCTTACCGTGATTGGTCAGTCTCTTGCTGCTGATTAATGATCTGATTGGTTGAGCTGAAAGATACAGAGTTCTCTTTTGCAGGAGTCACATCACCCTGAAAGAGAAGGTGAGTGTTTTTGTTAGTAATGGTTCATGTGATATTTCAGTGGCTGCATCTAAAATCACATAATTATCCACTACATAGCAAAAACATGAGAACGGTAGTATGTTTGACTTCATGGTATTCATAAAACAGCTGGTGAAAAGTTCCTGGATGTCTTAATACTATTGACGTGATTCTGACGTGACATCAAATTAATACATAACTATCCCATGAGGCCACAGGACAAAATTTGTGAAACTGATGCTGGTAGGTCACATGATGATGACAACATAATGATTGTAGATTGATGTCGAGATTACATTCATATTATACATGTTCATACTATATAGAAATTTTTTTTTTTTTTATCGTCATGAATTGAATTTTATCTGCCTGTAATTTCAGAGGCAGATCATGTTTAGTTGCAAACAGCTTGACTAGCAATAGAAGTGGGCCTCGGACAAAATTGTGATTCAAAATTTTAGGATGCAGTCGGTGCTTGTGCTAATTTTTGAGTGACGTCTCAAACCTGTGAATAAGTCGGGTCCCAAATCGGCCGGAAGGCACTGGCAAGGATTCTGTGTGCTTTTGGGGCATGCGTTTTTCCTTGAGCCCCAATGCAAACCTCAGAAGGAATAGGAGCCCGTCTAGGAATCTGCCACTGCAAGCATAAGCTTCCCCCTGTCTGCACAGCTGAAGAATTGTGAGTGTATGAAGGTTTGAGGAGAACTGGAACCTCACTGTTCTCTTCATCATTATCCTCCTCATCACGTGCTTCCTCTCCCCTGAGTCGATTCAGAGTTTCATCTGGGCTACAGGTCGTTACAGAAGAGAAGTCAAAAATGGATGCATCAGCCACATCGCAGTCTGTGTCGCCGTCATCGATACGTTGTGACGGAGGGTACAGGTCAGATGTGTATATGCGTCCGTCGAGGCCTGGAGACCCACACACACGCACGGCCAGACCAGCCGAAGAGCACTGACTCTTGGCAGCAGTGGTGAGGTTTCCCCCGACACCTACAGGTGGCACAGGATTCAGAAAGCGCCCTCCTTCTCTAGGATGACGAGCGAAGGGTACACAGATGGGACCTGTGTGGCTCTGCCCTATGCTGCCATTCCACATGTACTCTGCAGTCCAGCCACCAGGGGTCAGATCACACATATGCTCACGGCCATTTCTGAGGGGAGACATTGTTGTTTACTAATAAGAAAAAAAAATATTTGAAAGAATAAATTATAATTCCATTCAATTTAGCTGCTGTTTACAAAAGTAGACATTTATAAAAAATAAAAAAAAATAAAAAATTACATTTTTTGCCATTTGTTTCCTATACACATAATCTGTACCAGCAAATTGATTTTATTCAGTACATTAATACATTTAGATTTATTGCAGTTCCAAATGTTATGCCATTTTTGTCATGCATTAAAGCAGCTAAAAAAAAGGAATGCCTTAAAACTACATATAGAGAGAGAGAGAGAGAGATGAAATTATTTAATTATTAATTCTTTATTCATTATTATTAATTCTTTGTAAATTATTTAATTTTTAAAATCATTTTATCCAGATTGCACTATCAATGAACAATTTCAACAGGAATTTACTGTCAAAAGAAGCAAATGTAATATTTTAGAACTAAGTACAACTAGAAATTCCCATGATTTTAAGACTAATATTAATTTTCAGGTCTAGTATCAAACTTAAATATTGAAATCAAGATTTTTTTCTTTTGTTTATTCTTAGTGTGTTCAACAATAATATATTTGTATCCAATAATGAAAGTAGCTACATTCAAACGTTTATATGGGAATTACATATTTATCTTTTGCAATCAGATAAAAAATGCTTTCAGATCGAGGTTGATCAGATTTTTTTTTTTTTATCAGTTAGATTTTAAAAGATTATTACGCTGCATCAATTTTAATTTTTCTTCTAATTTCTATATAACAGGCTGGAGTACCTTAAAATGCCACTGGGCCGAGGTAGTGTCTGTGAGATGCCAACACGACAGCATTTCCTCTGGTGTACAGTGCTGTCTATGCCTGCTCCCGCTGTGACACTGGCTGTATCTGCATCGGTGTTGGCACAGTACTTGGTAAAAGCGGAAGGGCCACAGTCGGGGCTCTCGGCACAGCACCTGCTTCTAAAACTGCAGACACACTAAAATTAGCATCAACCACCTGCCACAAAAGCCATTTTCATCTAGTTAAACAGAAGAGCACTTCATAAAATTCAAATTTACTGAAGCTTTACATGACAGACAAACCGGCAAAATAATAAGACTGACCCTTGTTCAGGCCCCTCCCTTTCTTCGCACGGCCCCGTCTTTGCTAAAGTCATGTGACAGCTTGTGCAGAGGTCCCACAGCACCCGCTCACTCTCCTGCAGTGAACACCAGTCTGCATGTCCAGTGCCAGAACTGCATAACAGAGCCTGGTGGAAGCAGGGCATGCAACAGAGAAGATGCAATATCATTTGTAGCAACACTAAAAATTAAAATCACTTCGAAAATAGCAGACAGCATTTCAGGAAGAAAATGTATACTGTATGTACTGAACTGCTTGCATTACTTGTCTCAGACAGTAGTGCAGTAGTGTAGTAGTGTGCAAAGCAGACTATGGTGGCAAGAGTTCAGCAATGCGGTAATGCCATCTGGACCTGGCTCAACTGTGCTCTAGCATTCACTGCCCACTCATTGGCTACAACCCCAGTGTCACGTCTAGCATCACGACATTTCCCATATTTCTGCGTTTAGAGGATCAGAAGTATCTTGACCTAAATTCAACATAGCATCAGTTGTTAAATTGAGTCAGATTATACATTTCAGCACTGACTCTGAAACTAAAGATTCTTGACCTGTTGGCCGTGTCTATGTCCTGCTGTCGATCACCATAGAAAATTATTAAGACACTTAGTAAAAAAAAAACGAATGTTTGAAGTAATATACTTGTAATGGAAGCTCAAAAAATACAAATTTATATAGTACTTTAGTAAAATAATACTTCTATAGTAAGAGACAGTAAAGACCGTACATTCATCAAACAATCCTAAAAAATCCATCAGTTTCCACAAAAATATTAAGCAGCACAACTGTTTTCAATGGTTAATAATAGGAAATGTTTCTTGAACAAAATCGGATCATATCATATCAGAATGGTTCATGAAGGGCTGACTGAAAATACAGCTTTGCCATCACAGGAAAAAATTATATTTAAAAACAAATGTGAGTGGGTAATAATAATTTTTAATATATATATATAAAAAACAATGAAATATCTGATTGACACCAAACCTTTAAACGGTCGTATATATGAGATATGAAATTAATAATAGCCGTTTTAGGTTACAGTAGGGTATGTTGTGACAGCTACTATAGCATTAATAACTACATAAATCAGATATTTTTGTTATTAAATGTTTTTACACAATTTTTACAATGCATACAGGATCCGGTAATCATGGATTTCCAGACCCAACGTTTCCAATCCATTTTTTTCCTTTGAAAATCTCTGCTGTTTACATAAAACAAACACATCACGGGTTTTGCAGAAGTTCATGCCCCTAGAATAGTCTCAACTAAAGGATTCACGCCTTTATAGATTACCAAGCATTGTGTGTGTTTTACTGCTAACATTTTTCTTTCATTTGTATCAAGCTTATTCTTCAAGTATGTGACTTACCTGTATGATGTTCAGGTATTTGTGGATGCGGGAAACAGGAGCAAATAGTAAGGAAAGCAATCTGAAGCTCTCTTTCTCCTCCTAGCAGGAAAACATAAATGAACACATGAAACCAATATTATGCAAAAGTAAAAAAATCAATAGACTTGCACTTATAAAATATATATATATATATATATAATTGGGCCTGGTTGCTGTAGATTAATTTGTTGTCCTTTCACTACTGCAAAGTTAAACACAAAACAGGCACCACTTTATACTTAAGCATCTTTCATAATATTTTGCCTGTGGGTTGCTGTGGGGTGAAGTTGAACTGATCTCTGTTCTCAGGACAGTTCCCAGACTGGCCACGTATCCAAGATATGCATCAGAGAAAGACTTCTGCACAAAGACAAACAATGAAATGATAAAAAACAGTAATATTGTAAAATATGATTACAATTTAAAATAACCATTTTCTGTTCTAACACATTTCTGTGATGCAAAGCTACTCCATTCAGAAATCATGCTAATGTGTTGATTTGCTGCTGAAGAAACATTCATTATTATTATTAATCTTGAAAACACTTGTGGAAAATGTGATATTAATTTAGAATTGCTTGATGCATAGAAAGTTCAAAACAGCATTCTATAATATTAGTTTTTTTTGTTTTTGTTTTTTTGTAACAATGTAAAGGTCTTTACTGTCACTGTTGATCAGTTTTAAACTGGACTACATATGATTATTTTAGTAGTCAATGGCATTACATTATTGTGTCCAGTGAGGTTGAGGAAAGCATCCCCAGCAGCACAGCTTCTCTCATCGGTGGTCGGTCGTTCTTCTAGGGTGTTACGGAACAGCAGGTGGCGCTGTAGCATCTGATCAATATGCTTTACAAACGCCACACTGTCTCACAAACACACAAATACACGGGTTATAGTGCCTGGTACAGACAGAAATAAAAAGATTACATGAAACACACTGATAATGATTAGAGTTCTCTACTGTTGCTCAGCAGATTTGTATTTCTCGTAGAGCTGATTCAAACTAGACACATAATCGTGTTCGGACTGCAACAGCATCTCCACCACACCCCGCCTCGTGCCTGACACAAAGAGACAGAGAGACATGAGGATCTACTTGTGAATGCTGAGCAGTTAAAAGGCTTGGGGGACAGATTATTTACCCCGCCGTAGGCAGCTGTGTGTTACATGGCAGGATAGAGAATCTGCACCTGAAACAGTAAACAAAATATTTTAGGTTGTTTACAAAACAATGATTGTACTAAAAACAGAAAAGTTCTTAAAGTTACGCATACAGATGACAACATTGTCAAAACGATCCGTGAAAATGACTAAAAATGCTGTATTAGGCACACCAGGCCAGTAGTTAGCGCCTGCAAAATTATGCATTCCAGTAGAATACAATTTTAATATGCATGCACATGACTTTCACTTTGAAACCCTTTTTTTCTTTTTACCCCCCAAAAAAGGAAAGCTCACCTGAATTCTGTCTGGCCCATTTCCACACCTGTAATCCCTGCAGGTAACAGTGTATGAGGAAATCTCCACCCACAGATGAAAGGGGAGGAGCCTCTGCAGCACCATTACTCTGTCCGCTACTGTCGTCCACTCCATTACTGCATTCACCCATACACACATCAGCACTCACACTATAGCACAGTTTCAGTCATACTTTAAATGTAAATCTGTGCATGTCAGTGTGTGTTTACTTCTCTCTTCCTGGATTCTCTGGTGGCGTTCTCTCTCGTGCCTCACAGAGCTGACGAAACTGACAACGTACCTCCTCCAGCTCCTCCTAAAGAGACACACATCAAAACATACCTATGACAAACACATAAGGGGTGCTTCTCATTTCTTATCTGCACATCCTCTTTTCCTTTACTCGCTTCCTCTCCTCATGTCTTAGCTCCACCCCCCTTAGGATGAGAGGGAAGGATACAAGGAAAGACAATGTGGAAGGAGATATCAAAGGAGAGCTTATTTGTACATTATTATATTCTTGATTACTCAAGCGTCACTTCAAAGCATCATCAAATGCGCTCAGGTGATCTGCCCTTGTTAAAGTTTGGTTATTTAACCCATTCATTATAAATATTAATAAAGCAAGATACCGTGTAAAAATATATGAGACGGGTGGTTTATTTACAGCAAAAGTAAAACATAATTGAAATTAGTATAACAGATGTGTAGCAGGAGGAGAATTTATACATGCGTCCAGTTTTTCGACAAGAAAGACTTCAACAAAGGATACAGCTGTGTATCCTCGCTTATAGCTCCTCGTTCCTCACCTTCTAGTGGTACAATTTGAGATTTGAGATGTCTTTCAAGATCAAACTTTGATTCGTTTCTGGGTCTTGGGCTTGAGGAAAAAGGAGCGAGGAAACGAGGAAGTACCAGTTTGAGCATTTAAAAGGAATCAATTCTGATCTAACCTTGAGGGACAGCACCAGACTCTCTAGATGAAGGGAGCGCTTGTTGCAGCCATGTCTTGTGTCCTCCAGCTGGCTCTGCAGCTCAGTGTCTCCCTGCTGAATCTGATTGAGTTCCAGCAGCGCTCGAGAAAACCCTGCCCGCAACTCACACACCATGCCCTGAACCTGAACACATCCACATGACCATCAGGTGAGAAGAAACACTCCAATGTAGATTTGAAAACATTTGATGTAGATTAAGCTGTTAAAGAACAATTTCTATTCAGTTTAATATTTTGGAGTATAGCTAGAAATATCCATGATTTTAAGACTTCTATTAGTTTCCATGACTTTTTCAGGCCTAGTTATCACAAGTAATTACACATACTAACCCAAAATGTGTTTTTACAATGCTCATATACATTTCTTGTTATTTTTCAAGGCTATTGAAGAAAGTCAGTGTGTGTTTGTTACCTTCGAGATCTCTCTCTCCAGTTCTCCCTCATGAGATTTCATTTTCTGTGTGAGGATACACAAACATCATTTAACGCCCAGTCTCAAAGGTTTGTAAATACACTCTGTGGAGAGGCTTTATTCTCCAGATGACTGCTGAGATTTATGTTGGTGTAGTAAGATGCACAACAGTTCAGTTCTTATGTCTGATGCTTGCTTAACAGATCTTATCCATTTTATGTTTTATAATAAGTTACTCAATACATGAAGCAATCTGTGATTGCATTACTTTCACAGTAATTTCACAGTGGGACTTCTCTTGTATCTAACTGCACTCTCAGAAATGTCTGTGTTTCCAAAATGCAGATGTAGTCTGAAGGCACCCAGCATGCATGAATAGACTTTTCCTTCTTGTTGGTTTTATTTGTGCTATTGAACTTGTTTTTGGTTCACTTATAGCAGTTTATATTGTATGTTTATTTTGTACTGTTGGTTTACGTTGGTAGGGTTGTTTTTATTTGTTGAGTGTTACCATTGTAATGTTTTGTGTGTTGAATATTGATGTCACATCTTTCAAAGATGTTTCTCAGTAGTTGCTTCATTGTTGTGAACAAACAGTTATGAATATGAAATAAGTAACTGATTAGTCTTCATGCTTAAATAATGCTAAAATAAAATCTTCATGTTCATGCAAAGAATATTTTGACTATCTTAAAGTCCGGAAACTTGCTTATTTCATATTCTAGCTTGTCAATGTTTTGCCAAATGTTTTCATTTGTCACACTTCTGACATGATTCGATCAGAAATTTGAATATGAACATGCAAGGTCAAAGAGCTCAAACAAATGGGATCACCAATCACCTTTATGGTGACTTCAAAACAATTACAGTAGTAAACAGCTACATTTCTCAGTGGCACAGTTAAAGGCAATTTTATAATCTGAATTCACAGTAAAACAAGAGCAGTAAATTACTGTGATGTTAGCATCATTGTGCTGTTCATTTACAGTCATTTGTAAGAAAATGACCCAGTATGCATTGATTTCATAATACATTTCTGACTACAGTTATTTACTGTAAAATACTACTTTTTAATCCTGTAATTCTCGCATTTTTTTCCCAGTGCATGAATAACAAAGCCTGAAATCACCCATAGCATGAGAACAAAACTTGAAATAAATACTAAAGTTACTAGTAAAGAATATCTAAGAATGCGTGTTACTGTTTGTGATCAATGAAAAAGCAAGGCGCGCGCTTGTGTTTTACCTAAAGCTGGTCGCCCTATATCAGTGAGATCCAGGTGGGGGAAAGATACCTGCCAAAGAGCTCCACCCTACAGCAGAGAGTGAAAAAAGATTTTAAAATGTTCAATTTCCTTTTTCCCCAAACATATTTTCATAATATTAAAACACATTTTAAAGTCTTGTACAATACAGATGTAAAACTAAGTGTCCTATCAAAAGTAGCAGCCTGAAAACATCACTGAAGTCATTCAAAAAATTAATTATTTCAGCCCATTCATCAACACAAATCATAAAGGATCAAACTAAGGCAATTATTATTAATAATAGCCTAAAACTATGATAAATGTGACTGTACAGCGGGCGCTCACTTACCAGAGAGAAAATCTTTAAGATTTCTTTTTTAGTTTAAATGTTATTCCATTTCTATGACATAGCGACAACCTCATGTTTTTGCAGTTCTGTGTCTATCCCTGAGCTCTGTGTCCCGGTGTCCGGTTTATCTGGTGTCGTACACTGCGTCTTTCCGACTGCGGGAGGAGAAACAGAGCACGGACTGCGCGCGCCGTCCAGCGTCTCGGGAACGTTCACGCGCTCCTGCGCAGTCAGCAAAAGAGCAATATTTCGGCTAATTAGAGCCCCATTTGTTTTCCTCTCACATATCAGAGGTCTAGAATGCACTGAAATAATTAGGGACTTTTCACGTGCTTTGTGATTATTTTAACTTGGGTCAAAATATTTTATTTGTTTGTTTACATCTTTGAAATTCAAAGGTATAATCAAAGTTTGAATAAATAGACACATTGTCGTAGCTCACTCCGAAACAGCTGAAAAAAAAAAAATAAAGTTTACGTCTCATTAATATTTTATACTCAGAGTAAGCGAAACTGACTGGTGGGCGTGTCTTCTACAAACAGGGGCGTGGCTTTCAAACATGTTGGACATGATTGGGCGAGTCCTTTAAGTATGTTTTAAAATAGCTGCGCATGCGCAGTGCGGAGTGGTGTGTTTTGGTGAGTTCGGTTGTTTATTCTCTCTGTCGCTTACAGTCTTATGTTTGTATATAGAAATTGAATGCTTCATTTGAATTACTTCAAGTGCGTAAATATAATTAGTTGTGCATACGAGAATATATATGAAACTGTTAGTAATGTCTCACAGCATATGATGCTTTTATTTCTCATCAATTTACACTGAAATCATCTACATTTCTCAGTTCCACTCCTACACGATAAGGAAAACAATCAGAACAAGCTGCTGTTTGGATATCAGTTTCACATTTCAGCTCTCCTATGTCAGTGTCCGGGTTGATTAATGGTCTTGGTGTCATTACACTTGTGTGTATTGTAGACTGGGGCAATGAGGACAAGTGAGTTTGATTCATCTGACGAAGAGGACTTCGGTGAAGAGGAAGCTACACCTTTTCAGATCTCATGGTGAGCAAAACGTGCATATACTTTCTAAACAGCTGGAGAAATATTTATAGATTGAGTGATTTGTGTGTGTGTGTGTGTGTGTTTTGCAGGTTGTCTCTGTCAGTGGTGGAGTGTTCCCAGTCTCTTGGCATTTGTTCCTTACCTGGTAAACTTAATCTATAGATAATGTATCTGTGTGCTCATGCCATAAATATTTATAAACATTTCTGCTGGGGCTGCACAATTTGGGGAAATAAATCAAATAGCATTTTTTAAAATGTATAAATCCTATAAAAATGTTGCAGCAATGTTGGTTGTAATAAAAAAATAATAATAAACTTCAAGAAAAATAATAAATGTATTTTTCAATACAACTGTAAAATTGCAATACTAATACTAATTTAAACCAAACTTAAAACACTAGATCATGAGCTACTTGTGCATAAATGTACACAGTGCTAAGGTTCACTATGAATAATCACACTTAGCCATAACATGATGTCACATTTATTTCAGTTAATCATGCAGCCCTAATTTCTGCTCATTTCAGGATGCAGATATAAAGACATCAGACGAAACCTGCAGAAAGATGTTGGTGAGTCTGTCTGTCTGTCACACACATACATTAATGGTCAAAACCAGTGGTTCTTGACTGATTGGTTACAGGTTTGTTCTGATCGGTTTGTGAAGGAGCGAGGTAAAATCAGTGCTAAATTCACAAATAAACTTTTTGATCATGAATAATAAGGGTAGTGAAATAAATAGTCTTTTTACAGGGTGTCCGCGGGGTTTTAAAAAGTATTAAAAAGTGATAAATCAAAATAGTCAAATTTAAGGCCATTAAAAGTGTTAAATGTGGTCTCAGAGGTATTATTTTTTTCCAAATTAGGTATTATTTTTTCAGACTATCAGGTGTCCTATTCTGATTGAAATTCTATCTGCGTTCGCGTCAGTTCGTTTAAATATGGGCTTTAGCATATCTGGGCAGATAATCAAAGATCTTTCGTCTCCGTCTCAACGTATGTTTGATGCTGACGTCATATTCAGTGGTCGTTCGGCATCATCTCAGAACACTGCGCGCTCAACAGAAGTGGCTGGCTTCAGTTTTATTTTAGACTTGCTTCAAGGCATATCTTCAAAGACTGGACAACCATCGTCGTCTTCATGGGCAAATGTAAAAAATCTATTTAATAGATTTACTGATAGCGCTGTTTCTCACACATGCAAAGAGAGAGAGAGCGAGAGTCTTACCACGCTGAATCGACACGCTATGTGTGAACTATTCTTTGTTGTCTTCTCCTGTCAAAATAACGGAGTTCATTTAGAATTATTCACATTCATTTTCGAACAAGCAGAAGACATACCGGTTTCTCTGGTAGTGGGTGGAGCTAATGCGCAAATGGCAATTTCATTGGCTGGCGCTGATTTAGTACCGTCCCTGTTTTGATTTCAGCAAATCAGTTTGACCGAACGCTGACAACGTGATTAATATTCATGAACCCAGCAGCTCATCAATTCATAGTGCATTGTATATACATTAGTATGATAGTAGAATTAGTAGTAGTATTATCTTTTAATAATAATTAATTTGATCTATTACTATTTTGTTACAGAAACCCTCAATGACCAAAAATATCTTAAGCATCACCACCAGTCTTAAGTTCAGTTAAAATGACAAATATGCATTCATTAGGCCTAAAAGTAAATTTTTACGAATGGGCATTGTGCTAGAAATATTACTATTATTTAGTAAATTACTACTGTTGAAAAAAATGTAAAAACTTTATTTTTTGAAGAAATAAATCACAATACTTCTTCCATGTTTTGATTTTAATAGCAAATCCCCTTTATTTACCAAAAATAAAATGTTTAAATTTCATAAATTAAAAGACAAATTAAATTTGGGTGAAACTTGTTTACTGTTTTTCATAATTATATAACTTGTAGAAAAACTTTAAACACAATAAGTATAAAGAATGGCATTGGTTTTATTTTTAGTGTAAAAAGTAAAAAGTATTTTTTTTTAATTAGCATATTTTTGTGTTTTGCATTGGTACCGAGATTGGTACAGAGAACCGTGGATTTTCACGGCTATCGGTACCGAATATTGAAATTTTGGTACCGTGACAACACTAACAGGAAGGCTTATTGTTCGGTGTGTAAAAAAAACATCAATGTCAACTGGATGGGAGCTAACGCACTTCGGTCGCATATAAAATCCACTAAACATAAAAATGGAATGCGTGCTCGGAGAGAGCAGTTAATTCTACCAATCTCAGCTGTCTGCGCGGCTGCACCTCCACCACTGCCGCAAATTCGTGGTGCAGTTTTTGAATCCGCAACAGTTCATAGAATCCGCAACAGTTCATAGAAGATGCCCGTTTGTAATGCATCAACTTGCAATGAATGCCAGCCAGTGTGCTGGAACTATACATTCTCTCCATTGCAAATTTTATGTAGTTTGTTTTATTTTATTTACTAAGTTTTATTTACGAAGTTATTTACTCTAAATCTATTCTTTTTTGTATGTTATATATGTCAAAATCTGTGTAAATAATAGAAAGGTCGCTGATTAACACTTGGAATTCAGTGTCGTGATGGTTTTAAAAAATATTCTGAAGGTAGTAAAAAAGGTATTAAAAAGTAGTAAATTACACTTAAGGATTGCTGTATATACCCTGTTTTAACTTTGATAAATGTGTTCTGGCATCACCTTTAAATCAAAATCTGTGGTATTTAGGCACAAATTCTTTAGATACAAACATTGAGAAGTTCATTCATTTGGAGCAAGAAACTGTTTCAAATTTAGATGTGTCACAATAAGTGAGAAATACCACAATTATTTCCATTTAATTTGGACCTATGTGAGTTAATTTGCATGAGTATGGTTTGTGCCAACCCCCCCAAAAAATGTTGTGCAATGAATTTTTAGAAAATTTAAGAGGCTTCAACAAACCAGGTTCATTTTCTTATTCAGTCTATGCATTGCTGTTTTTGCATTTAGCAGGGCCTGCAGTTTTATGTAATAATAATACATTTAAGTGCTTGGATGTTTTTGGTTTTCTGAATACAATAATTTTGTCCTGCTTTGGTTCACCGCTTGATGTCCTGACTGTGTTTCATCTCGTGTGTAGCTGAGATGTGTGATCAGGGTGTGGAGGACGTGTTTGTGTTCTGTACCAGAGGAGAGCTGGTGCGCTACAGGGTGCCCTGTCTGTTAGAGGTTTATTCTCAGAATGGACTCAGAGTGCACCACGTCCCCTTCCCGGACGGTTGCGCTCCAGAGCTTCCTCAATGCTGCTGCATTCTGGAAGAACTGCAGGACTGCCTGCAGAATCAACGCAAGACTGTCATACAGTAAAAAACACTCTCTCTTACTCCATTCAGAGATATTCTTGCACCAGTGAATTTTTTTATATTTATTTTTATTTTATATTTATTTTAAATCAAACCTTTTTGTTTTAATTGACATTTATTTAAATATATATTTCAAATCTGTATTATTTTTTTATTTTATATTTATTTAAACCTACATTTTTATAATTCATGAATGAAAACATTTTGTAACATGACTTTGATGTACCATTTTCATGGTAAAGTAATGTTTGATTTTAAAATGGGTTTCAAAGCATGAATTTTGAGATTTTAAGTTTTCAAGTGATTTATCAGGTTCACTCTTGCCATAAATTAAGCTGTTACTTTGCTTATATAATTTTTATTTATTTTTTTAGATTGGTAAAACAACCCTATACGGACACCTTGGCAATTGAATCACCATTGGCTAGTACATTTTTTAGTCTACTCGCCAGACTGATGACGCCATGACTATAACTTATACTTAGCCTTCAACTCACACACTGGCGAGTAAAATCTGAGAATTTATTAGCCATTGGCTAATATTACACATCATTTAGTCGCCAGAGTGAAGATTTAGTCGCATATGCGAGTGATTTACTCTCAATGTAGAGGGTTGTAAAATATCTATTTAGGAGTCTTGGGCCTTTCCAACGATATACAGTTTGTCATGATTAGATTAGGATATAATTGTAATATAGTGAAGTAAACATAGGTGTCTCGTATATGGGACAGGGTGACTGTTAACAGGTTAAAAGTATTAATGTTTACAAGACATTGTCATCAAGGATGCATTGAATTAGTCTTTTGTGACATTATAATATTTTAAATAAACAATAAATGCATTCATAATAATGATAAATGTTTCTTGATCCCTAAATCAGCCTATTAAAATGATTTATGAAGGATCATGTGCTTAAAATTCAATTTTGCTATTACTATTATGTATGTATGTATGTATGTACTATTATGTATGTATAAGAAAAGGTTTTAATTGTGTGCTTTTATTCCCCCACAGTTCCTATGGAGGCCTGGGACGCTCAGGGTTAAGTAAGTGTCAAATGCTCAAACAGGGTGCAGTGTCCCGTGTGTGTGATTAGGAGTTTATCTTATGCTTCATTGTCACAGTTGCTGCATGTTTGCTGCTGCAGCTCTCTGTCGCCATGACGCCCAGCGCTGCTCTAGAGACCCTGAGGGAGCTGAGAGGGGGCGGAGCCATTCAGACCATCAAGGTAAGAGGCAACATCCAAAAACCTAAATGCTTCACTTCCCCTAACCCTAAAGCCAAGCTGTTACCAGTGCTTTCTCATTCGTCTCTTATAGCAGTACAACTTCCTTCATGAGTTTCGTGAGAAGTTTGAAGCATATCAAGAAACCAAAGAGCGGCTTTCAGAGAGATCAGTGTCTCGATGATACACCTGACATCCAGATGATGTAACAGCAGAAAAAAAGACAAATGACTTTAATTGGTGTTTTTGCTCTATAGATTTTCTCTACTTTATGAATGCATTTGTTTCTTTTCTGATGGCACTTTAAAAAGTCTGTATTTTTATAAGTCTATCTAATAATATTGTGCTTAATATATAGCTTTAATTTTGCAATTAAATGGGTCTTGTTCAGTAAGTGAGTCTTAAAGGTGCAGTAAGTGATTTCTGAGAAACACTGTTGGAAATTATCAAGATCCAAACAAACAATTTTGTTCTGTGTGTGTGCTAAAACAAATTGTGTTTGAACATAGTCCTGGCTGTGTAAATAAGGGAAAAACGAAGTGGATTGGACCGATCAGACCGAGCCCCATAATAATAGAGGGTTGATTATGCTCATGATGGGGAGGAGAGAGGGTGAGCAAGCGGGAGGTTTGACTAGACTGTAGAAGAACACATGGCTTAGACATTTATTTACCTAGAACATAATTCAGAGGAATATCATTAGAAAAAGAAAGCTTACAATAAGGCAAACTGTCGGAGCCGGAAAAGCTTTCTGATGCTGGAGAGACTGAAAGTCAAAAAAGGACACCAGTGACCGAGGTTGCTTTGTTTCCTTTCCAAATGTAACATTAGTTTTTGTGTCTGAGAAACTATGTTGCTTATGTTAGTGAGGTCATTTGGATGGTGTGGTGGATAAATCATTATGCAGCTGTTTACAATAATTCCTGGAAATTCTTTATCAAAGTGGTCATTAGCAAAGAAATATATTGCATCAGTTACCTGTTAAGTAAACCAAACCTTTTCATTTAAACAAAGCAATGCTAATTTTCATAAAATCAAATATTCAAATGCTATCATATTACTAAAATATTAAAAAAGATTTTTCATATATTTCTTGTTTGCCACATGGGTGTACTTTTCAATAAACTATGACTAATATAGCTTTGTGAAAAGCAGTATCACTGTTGTGTAATATTTTTTTGACAATTTTATCATTGGAATATTTTTTACTGAAAATGTATGTAGATCATGTTTTCAGGTTTAAAAGTTAAAATGACTTTAACGAAGCTGAAGAACTGTTATAAGTATTACATCACAAAATCAGCAATATTATTCATAAGATGATTATGTTAAAGGGGTGGTGAAATGCTCGTTTTCACTCAATATCCTGCTAATCTTGAGTACCTATAGAGTAGTACTGCATCCTTCATAACTCCAAAAAGTCTTTATTTTTATTATATTTATAAGAGAAAGATAGTCTGTACCGATTTTTCCCGGAAAAACACGAGCGCCTAGAGGCGTGACGTGTGGGCGGAGCTAAAGAATCACGAGCGCCAGTAGGCTTTTGAGTTGAGAGCATGTGGAAGCTGTGAAACAGATCCAGAGGCTGAAATTTAACAAGAGCAGCATCAGCAAAGGCGGTATGCTATGTGGTATGTACTGAAACTGTATATATTTGCTTAGCGGTTTTGGAAAATGACTAAGTTCCACTTTATGTCGTCTTTTTTTTTTTTTTTAAGCTGTACATGTGGAAAGTGCAGTTTGATGACAACATCCCATGTTGTTAACTTGATGTGCTTATGCGCTGATAGCTAAGTTAACAACACAGAGATATTTGAAGCAGTTTTACTCACCGCATGTGGTTCCAACACACAATCGTGACCCTTTTTCGTTGGGACTGCATTATCCTTAAGAAATAAACGATGTGCAATCCGAAATGCAGGGAACAAACAAAAACACTTGCACAACTCCTTTGATGCTCTGTAAAAATAAACTCCATCCACTGGTCCCTTAATGCTGTTTCTCTTTTGGTAATCTGTGCAGGGATGTCTTGCCCTGGCAACCAAAAACACACCTCTTTTGTGACTTTTCGCGACGCTCTCGCTCTGATCAGGCTGTGCTCAGCCTCTCTCTGCTCTGCTATACGGGAGCGCGCGCTCTTCCGGCAGAAGAGCGCGCACTTAGGACCCATATAAGGAAATTCCGCTCCATCTAACGTCACACAGAGCCATACTCGAAAAAAACTTTCCGAAACTTGTGACAAACCTGAAGAGGTTTTTTTGGAACAAAAATACTCCTTCAAACGTACAACTTAATTTTTGAAACTTTGTCCATGTTTAGCATGGGAATCCAACTCTTTAACAGTGTAAAAAACTCAGTATGCATGAAATAGCATTTCACCCCCCCTTTAATAATATAGAAAACAACTATTGTCCTATTCTTTCAGTTTAAACAAAACCCATTTTTAACCATGAACACTTTATACAAGTTTACACAGAACGCCATCATAAAATAGGCTATGAGCATTTGTCATGATTTGTCTATGGTGGGCTTTATTGGAAACTTTAAAACATTTAAGAAAAAAAAATCTAAAAATTTACTACAGCTTTTTCCAGACTTTATTACATTCAAACGCACATGACACACACACGGGGGAAAACAGAAAAAAAAAATCTAAATAACAGGGAAAATAAACTATTACATGGAATACGTACAACCTTAGTGGTTACGCTTGGTGATTATGGACAACTGTCAGTGTGGTAAAGACTCCTTCCGCACAGCTGTGTACTGAATCCAGATGCAAAGTCTACAGCATCACCTCAGGACTGAAGCCTGTTTGGGATTACTGACAGTCTTAAAGAAATTGGCATGTTGGGACACCGAGATCATGCCAAGATCAAACCAAAAATACTCAAAACAGTGTCCACACTCATTTCGGTCTCATAAAAACATAATGGAAGTAAAACTAAATCAGAAAACAAATTACACTTAGAAATACAAAATGCATGCAAAAATAAATTTAAAAGCAAAAAAAAAAAGTTACATGTGGAGTATTTCCAGGGTGTATGAGGGGAAGTAAAGCTTTCAACACACCGAAAGCATCAGTTCTCATTTGCTACCAACCAGACAGTAAACAGTGGTTTTGACACTTGAAATGGAGCATCCATCTGATAAGTACCATCAGCATGAAGCAGACCACCAGCATGAGTTCAAATTCATGGACTTAAAAGATCATGAACCACCAAAGCAGCACAAGACTCTGAAGGATAAATTAAAGAACTGATTTAGCTAGTAATATATATGTAAGATAAAATAAGTCTGTAAAAATGCTACAATCAAGATCTTTATTTTGTCCTACAGTTTGAAAACACAAAGAGTTAAATCTTTGCACATATCTTTCAGTGGTACATTGTTGAAGCCCTTGTGCCTCTGCTTTGGACATGATCTGGTCAATCTTAACCGTTTCCTCTCATCTACTAATGCTCTCAGTGTGTGAAGTGCTTTAGCATTGGTGTGGGGCATGTGTGTGTATGAGTCTAGTCTAGTTGTACTGAAGAGTTGGTAATAGTTCATTTTTGTGTGTGTGGTTCTGGAGTTGTTGCAGGCTGCTTGATTTCCTGGATCGTTCTTTGCCAATGAGAAATAAAGTAAAGTCAATGTCCATTTGAAACAGCCGAGCAGAACTGAGAGAGATGGCAGAGTCCAAATTCAGCTCCATTTGGGTTTTAAAATCAGCATCTCAAACGCTTCCATATATGCTTTCCAGCTCTATCCAGATTAAGAGCTCACCAAAACATAGATCATCCTAGAATAAAAACACCAGAGAAAAATAGAAGCTGTAAGGTTGACCCCAAAGTTTTGAATGGTAGTGTATATAAATGTAAAATTTATTTTTAAACTCTACAAACCCATAAAGATAGTAGAAGAATGAGAGGAGGTAGAATGCAAGTTTGCACCAGCCCTCCTTCTGACAGTACGCCAGAATATCTGCGTTCATTATTGTAGTGGGGTCATACAATCCAGGGCCACTCATCACAGGGCGGCTCATATACCTGCACACAAACAAACACTTGAAGTTGCACTTTGAGCAAGAATAATGTTGACTAATAACTTATTAACTTTAGAGAAACTAATGTGACACATCTGCTGAGGTGTTTTATATATTCTCTGTGATTCATTTAGGGCTGAGAGCCCCACCCACCTCCAGATGTGATAGGCCAGCAGGGGCATGTTGAGTCCAAGCGTCAGCCATTCTGCGGCACACAGGAACATTACGCAGAAGAACACATGGATGAGGTATTCCGGCAAGACGAGCTGAAGAAGCCAAATAATACACGGTCAGTGAACACATTTACACAGATCCATCTCAGAGACTAGAGTTTTACTGCGCCTGAAACCTTCATCCCAAGTCTAGCCAATCAGGTGTAAGATTCATTCGTATTCCCCACATCCCATGAGCTCTAGTACGTATTGATCTGCTTAAGTACGTCTAAATCTCTCTGAACCTCAAAAGAGCAGGATCTGCTAAGAATAATTGTCATAAATGATCAATTAATGGAATAGTTCACCCAAAAACGTAAATCTGCTCCCCCTTAGGTCATACATGTAATAAAAAATTTTCATCTGTAAAAATGTTTAAAATTAGCATCACATCACTTGGTTACCAATGGATCCCTAACCCTGCCATCAGAATGAGAGTACAAACAGCTGATAAAAATCATCACAATAATCCACAGGTAATGGATTTATTAAACACACCGCTTTTTTGACATTAAATGTAGGACTGGAGTCGTCTGAATTACTAGTAGTAAGTTAACTGTGATGTTTGAACTCTGAATCTGACGGCAGCCATTCACTAGAGTTGATCCATTGGTGAGCGAGTGATGCAATGCTAAATTTCTCCAAATAAGCTCTGATGAAGAGACAAACTATTCTAAACAATGCAAGGTCACAGACAAGTACAGTTTCAGCAAATTCCTTTGCAAGCAAATCTAGAAATGCTCTCAAGCACTCACACAACTAGGTGTTTTCAGAAGGCTAATAATGCTTTGTGCTGGTGAACACGTCTTAAATTCCTAAATGGTTCAAAGGTTCTTAGGCCATCTAGTTTAGAGGCCCTCTCACCTGCCAATGATCTCTACTCAATAACCTCTGAAACAGTCCATCTATTTTGCTATCATTAGCAAATTACTTAAAAAAACAAACAAAAAAAAAACAGATGAGTGGACATTAACTACACCCCCAGCCCACAGACAAAGATATGGGAACAGAGGCAGGATTGTGTTTTTCACAGGGATACAATGCCAGGCAGAGTGAAAACAGCAGCCATGCTGACGGAGGGAGCAGCTACGAGAACCCCAGGTTGCCCCGCCATGCCTGATCATAACCAGTAAACGTAGACAACACATGAAGCCCATGCAAGAAGAGAGAAAGTGTATGTATTCTGCTTTTGCCCAACAAACACATTGCAAAAATATTAAAATATTAAAATTTTCAATGGCGATTATGCATAACATAAGTAAAATGGCCTCAAAATTCATCAAACATTTACTCAGATAGTGATCAATCTCATCTAACCAGAAATACCCCTCTCTAAAGGATACTACTGCTAAACTCGAAATTAATGTGCACCAAAGATGATCAATACACCCGTTTTTCTTTCCCGTTCATCACTCAAGTGCACTTGAAATAATGACGACTTCTGCATGTTCTTAATGGTGCAATTGTTTTACAGAGGAGCCAATTTTAGAAATGCACTTTCTAAGTGAGACGTCATAAATGGAGTTAGTCGCTCTGGGTAAAGAGCAAACGGAGGGGAGGACAGAACGGCACATGCATGTTCTGAGCATTTGCAAGTCTTTTCAGTTAACACTTTTCCCTGTAAACCACTGTCTCTCCTACACTCAAATAAACACCTGTGCAGATGACATCTGTGCCTGTACCCAGACCCACAGTAACGGACTCAACCAGCCAAACATGAGCAAAATAAGAGCAACCCTGAAGGAGCAATCTGGGTTATGTTCACTCCGCAGATGTGATGGCGTTTCTAACAAAGACAACCTTTGATTTCAAGATGTCTAGTTGGCGTAATCCAGGTCCTGTCTCTTCGCATGGCTTGTTTGTCAGTTGTGAGGTGGTAGTTAACTGAAAAGACATTTGTAAACACTCCGCTCGTGCACAAAGAGAGACTGTTACTGGTCTAAAACTGAATTCTGGTACCAACCTTCAGAGCAAGCCTGACCCTTTTAATTTTTTTCACCCTGTCAACTGTCTTTGAGCCAGTCAGAGAAAAAGGGTAAAAAGCAAATATTAAGAAAATAAGACAAAATGCAAATCAGAAAAATCGAACCAAAGTAGTGTTAGTGTTGGAAAGCAACATTCACTGCAGATGATTTCATCGATTAGCAGAACAGTGTTGAGATAGAAGAGAAGAAACAGGAGTGCATGCATCATACGTCATCCCTCCAAAACCTCTCACTTACCGGATTTAACGTGTTACACTGGTCTATAGGATTTTTATAGTCAGTCTTCAGCTCATCAAATGCAATTATCTGTAAAACAGTGGGGACAAAAAGCAAGGTACATGATCCAGGAGTAAATATGCAATCACTTCCCACATTATCATATGTCAGGAATATGGTATTCTTTAAGAAGCAAGACTTGGTTTTTTTTTTCAGAAATATAAAAAATATAAACATTCAGTAATATATTTGTGCTGAATGAATGAGTTAAATGCTAACAAAGATTAATTGCAAACATAAAAGCTTGAGGACCTTTAATATTTTGTGATGTGTAAATGTAAATTTAAACTGCTTTAATAGTCTGTAAACTCAAGTGTTAAATCTTTTTGACTCCTCCCTAATTCAGAACATATGCAGTGTATTAATCCATTATCCCTGAATCATTCAGATTTAAATTTACTCTTGCATTATATAATTATTATAATAATTATATATTATAGTCATAAATACTAAAAATCTAATTGATTACCAAAAGTAATATTATTATATGAAATATAAACATTTACCTTTAATCTTGGAAAAAAAATAAGCATGGAAATCAATATTCCTATCACTGTAGTAACATTTGTCTACATTTGTATGCATCTGGCATATTAGGCAGAAATGTGATGTTGGTTATGAAAGGGTTATCTCTGAAACAGGTTAATAGCACCGGGCAGCAATGAATCAGCCTAAGAAATCTGAACAATGGTGCTTTTCTGTTCGCAAATAACTCAATGTGTGGCTCCTAATTAAAAAAAAAAAAAAAAAAACAGTTCGGTCTAAACGATACAGACAGGCCCAGTGACTCCAGACTGAGATGTTTATGTATAAAAGGTTTCACTGCGGCGGTTCTTTTTTATTATTTATTAGTGTCTGCTTTATGTTTTTGATTTTAGTAGCCGTTCTGATTAATCAATGATCTGTAAACACATGCACGAGGGCTAAACGGGAGCGCGCGCCCCATCCGCCCGTAGTCACCACTAACAGATATGACAAATTGATAAACAGTCTGTATAAATCTGTATTTAATACGGTTAAATAAACCGAATGCCCCTAAAGGTTTAACGGAAGAATAGAGGTGCCGATGACAATTTGTGTCATCAGCTTTCGATCGTGTCATTCATTCGCGGTTAGTCTCGCACTCTGCTTTGTGTGCCACGCTCCGCCAATTATCTGCGAACTCAAAAGTCTCACCAGTTCGGTTGTAGTTTAATCAAAATACTTACATGCCAAATAGCGAAGAAGATAAGCGCCGCCGTCAGCAATAACGCCAGCATATAACAAAAGGCCGCGAATGTGAACGCCATTTTTCGCTCATGTGGAATTATCCAGACCGACGACTGCTGTGACGTTCAGACAGCTGTACGTCACGTGACCGGAAAAGTCACATGTATACTCGAAAAAACGCGAGATCATGATGGGAGACCCTAAGTATAGAAAAAAAAAGGATTCTGAATGAAATGTGGAACTAAAACTCCATACCTCTTGGGAACAAGGCGTGGAAAGCCCGGAAAAGATCACTCAAAACATCAAATTATGGACCAATTTCTTTAACATCTAATTCATGCAAATTGATGGAGAGAACAATAGTTAGCCAATTAAATTATGAAGTAGGATCCGCATTGCATATAACAGGAAAAGGTGAGTCAGATTGCTGCAATTACTGTAGAATAACAGAAAAAGTTGAACATGTCCTCTTACATAATAGACAAAGAAAGCAGCTTGTTAAAAAAAATCAATGACATTTCAGTTAAGAATATATTTCAGAATGCTCAGAAAGAGTTGAGGGTTTATGATTTTCTTCTTAAATATTTGAAAGAAATAGATTTGATTAAAATAATAATAATTATTATAATTATTATTTTATATAGTATATAAAATTTTCGTTCATCGAGGCCTCACACTCCATCCCAGTAGGTGGTGGAAATGCATCTTAATCTGGTTTGCAAATTGCCATTAAACACAAAATAAGAAGAAGAAATTTGGAACCCATTTTTCTGTGGAACACAAAAGGACAGTCTTTGAAGAATGTTCACACAGCTCTATTCCTAAACTAAAATTACCATTAAAATAGAGCATAGTAAACATATAACTATATTCCAAGTTTTCTGAAGGCATATGATAGCCTTTGTGTGAGGAACTGAACAAGATATTGGCTAATATTCACTGATAATATGTATCTCTGCCAAAGCTCAAAAATCTCAATCTTCATTCCAAATTGTATTGATTATATCTAACTGAAAACTCTATTAATAAACTTTATAAAATTATGATATATACGAATCGCAAATATTAACCTCTTAAGCACAAATGCTATTTTGGGGATTTCCGTTTTTCATTTTCCTTCCTAATTTTGAATGCTTCCCTATTCACATTCAAAAGTGTGAGATGACAAAGTTTGGTATCATTTTAAAGGAAACCCTTTGAAATTACATAAAACACTGTTGAAATTGATAAAAATGACAATATATGCTGTCTTTGTTATAATAAATAGGGAAAAAAACAAGGCGCTTTTTTATTTTATTTGTGTAAACTGAAGTTTGAAATAGTATAGCTCAGGCAATGAAGGGCCTAGTAACTTTAGACCAATTTCATGTTTTTCTAGCACATGTCAGCTAATAGAGGAAAAAAGAAATTTCTTTCTATCTTAATCTATGCAAAAGTTATTCTATTCCAACTGAAGGAAGGAATAATACCATTTTTGTACAAAATTTTAGTCTAAATAAGTATGAAGTCATCTTTTGCACACTTGCAGTATGGAATAATGTGATATCTGTATATTATTTTACAGAAAACACTCAGAAGTTACATAAAAAGCTGCTGTTTGTGACAAATAGTATTATTTATGTTGTTTCACATATGATGAACCATCTCAATACAATGTGCTTTTTTGTGTGTATGTTTTCTGAACAGTCTTTCAAATAGAATTAGGCAATAGCGACATGCATAGAATTATTAAAATATCTGGTCTGTCACAGTCTTAAATAGAATCCACAATTTCCAGCTTAATATCATTTCATTTATGTCTATTCTGCATCATGTAAAGATTAGGAGACCTTGCCTGTCTCAAGCATGTATGATATTTCATATTTATAGCGTGTCTGTTTGTTATTATTCAAAACCAGCGATAAATCCGCGTCCCCGAAGCTTCAACGCGAACTTCGGAGCGTCAACAAACTAATTTATGTTCATCCACCCAGTATACTGTACTGTTTACTGTATATTCACTGAAATGCGGTCAAATATGAAAATTATGAAAATAAACAGATAAGCTTATGGCTAGCGGAGCTTCGAGGCTTCAAAATAAAGAATGAAATGTATAAAAGCAAGTATCACGCGTATACGCTTACCAGATGCGCGTCCTGACCTCTCCACGGCGACGGTGGTCCTCCATAACTTGTATTATGAATATTATTCATTGTTAATCCGGAGATTCTTCCGCGTGTAGTTTCCCCCTCGCGTGGTCTTTGTTTAGAAGCAGCCAAACACTCGATTTCCCTTCGGCCAGCAGTTCTGTGACGTCACCGGACGGAAACAGGACGGGGCAGTAAGTGACCCCCCTGTTGCGGCTATTCGCACCTCTGACTGGTTCAGACGGCTTTTGAGTGACAGCTATTTGGACTAATAGCGCTTCACAAAGAGATCAGATCTGTATAGCAGGAAAAAGGCTTTAGTGCGCATCATATGAGTTAGAGGTCTGGTCAGCGCTCACAGGGCTTTGGACCTCTATTGCGCACTTGTACAGAACGCTTTATATCTCAGCAATGGAAGCACGCAGAAACGTAAAAATGGTCTTGTTTGAAAGAAGAGATTCTAATCTAAAAGATTATATCGAGTATATAGGTATGCGTGGCTGTTTGCGGCTGACTGAAGCGGTGCAAAATGTATAAATAATAAGGTGAGAAATTTTACATCGCGATTCTGTTGAAGATCATTCGATCTGTGATTGTCACACAATAAAATGATCTACATCATCAGATTCCTGAGAATGAGAGCTTTCTTGTGATATATGACTTGACTGTTTTGTGAAAAATATTTTAAATACACATTCTTACGAAAACGTATTCGCAATCGTTAGATGGAAATTTATGGGGGGGGGAAATATATTTCTTAGCTTAATTTGACTACTTTATGTATCATAAAACCCCAATTAATGGTATTCTTTGTAAAGAAAACACTCTAAGCTTTCAAATGAACCCATTTTTGGGCAAATGCCATATAAGGAAGGATATGCAAATGAGACACAAACACGTGGCATGCTATTTTCGGACCCGGTACCGGGTCTGCAGAGTTTAAGAGGAAGCTTGAAGGATTTCACATTTTATGAGATTTGTGTGAGGCAGAAGTGAAGCGAGTTGAATCTGCTTGAATATGGAAATACACAATTGCTGAGCCAGAGATCATCTTGTATTTCTCTTTATTTTGCCTTTAAACTGATTTGTTAAGTCTTTTTGGCCAATCCCAAGTTAAGTAACTATGCAACATTTTATCCACCATGCCTGAAATTTAGGTTATGACTGTTGAAATGAAATCATGAAATCTTAAAAAATAGTTTAACACATTTAACTTAATCTTAGAAACATAAAGAAAAAAGTGATCCTGCTGAATCTCACCACTGTGACTGACATCATAAAAATCTTTTAAAAACCTTTATCTTTTAAGTTGCAGATTATGGCATGTTGTGCTGAATGTAAAACATTCTAGTGGTTAGTAAAATTAAAATTAAATTTGAGAAATAAAGAGGAATTATATGTCAACTAACTGCAAACAAACAAGTAAACTTTCTGATTGTAATTTTCACTTTCTTAGGCAAAGAAAGTGACTATACATGGTCATCAGATGATTAATGTTTGTTAAGGACTAGATCAATAAAGCCAAACCAAATTGATGTAATCAAAACTACATGAAAATGATAGTAGGACCTTCTAATGCTTTATGCCATTGGTTTACTAATGCAAACCCAGCATATGTGCGACACTAAATAGACTTGCCACAAGGTAATAATGAGCATTGCTAAATCACCTTGTCTGTTTGTAATGAAATTACATTTGCTCTCTTAGCAGACCCAAGTAAGCAGAATATGTAGAATGCAGAAAATCCTTTACTAAATCTCCATTTCATTCTTAACTAATTTAATATTTAATTATTTACTCCCACCAGTAAACTTTGCTAAAACAAGTAAGATAGCAATATTAAACATGTTAATGTTCAGTGTAATTATATTTTGTATCAGACATTATTTCACCCTTTGCTTACAGTATAAATGATTGGAAGAAAAAAAAAAACTACTACCGTGACATGAGCACACATTATGCCCAGTACAATTAAGAAGTTTTCAAATAAAACAGGTTGTGAATATCAATCAAAAACACTCCAGTTAAACACATGGTCAAATTTTCAAAGGAAAACCCTTCTATTTAATTATTGGAAACAGCAGACAAATGTAATTGAGACACATATTGAAAGGATAACCATTTTTCTGTTTTCTTGAGTTATAAATGACCAGGAAAAGCATCTTCAGTCATTAAAAATTAAATGTTAAACATATACACAGTTCACTACTGCATGGGACATATCATTTGATGCCCACATCATATAAACCACCAAAGTGAGCAATCTGCGTTTAACAGGAAATGGCACTAATCACAGGTGTTAGGGGTTCTACAGATGTACAGAGATGAGCCTGACCCACATTAAGCTCACAAATTCAGAAAAACTTGAGATCTGCAGAGGTATTACTTATCAAAACCAGAATAACATCCCTTCCTTAAACGATTCATATTATCCTGTTAAGCTTTGAACATTTAAGACATTTCAAGTGTTTACATTTTGCCCATAGAAAATGTAAACACATCAGCTTTGTGTTTACAGAATAGTGACATCAGCTTTATTCCAGCGTTTAGTTGGACAGTGAGGAGTCATTTAGAATAACTAACAGAGGAATTAATTACAAGATGATTGCCTGTGGCATAATAACACCATAGCACATCTCTGCCACTGTACATCTAAACCGGCACATTTCCAAAAAGGTAAGACAGATCTGTGATTAAGGACATCTGGGTGACAGATACTATATCACCTCTCCTAAAAAACACTAAATCAAGAAAAAGTAGTCAAAGAACGTTCACTCAATTGTCCTCACAGATTCTTGATCTTTAGTGGAGATTTGTTTATCAGGCTGAGCGCAGATTTAAAAAGGCAAAAAGGAATGAATTTATGACACTCAAGACAACAGGACAGAAACAGTAACCAAATGCTTTCTCCCAAAACTATCAGTAAGACTACAGATATCCAAAAAAAATAAAAATTAATGTTTGGTCAAATTACAGGTAGAAAATGCATTACAAAAGAAGAAAAGGTATGGCCCTTTACATGAAGACTTATGTGATTTTACACCAGAACTGGTAAAACATACCACATGATAGAGTTTTAACATGTTTAAATCTGTTGCGGTGTCATCTATCATGAAGGACTGACATAAGATTGCCTAAAATTGCAACATGTCACCCAACTATCATGGCAGTAAGACTGGACCACCTTTGCATGCCAGTACATATGTTACCGTTACTCAGGGACGAGAACGGAATGGTTCTAAAAACTCCAAGGAATAGTTCAGAGTATTTGTGGAATTTGCCTTCACGGTTTCTTTTCTTTTCACCTCAAATTTCTGTCATCTTAATCTGGTACAGGCGGGTTTAGAGTTTGGGCAGAAGCATTCAAACATACACAAACAGACAGTATCAGATGGACTATGGTATTCTCTCCGTTTAGAGGTGATGGTCCCATCTCGGTCACTCTTTAAACACGAGTATTAGCTTGTTCGGGTCACTCTTAGCGGAAGAAGCCCAGTTTCTCTCTGAGCCACTCCTCTGTCAGGTCTTCGGTGTTCCTGATCTCAAACACCTGAGAGAAAGCAGATTCAGACAAATTTAAAAACACATGCCCCCTACACTGCTTTAAAAAAACAACAACAACAACAACAACATCACTTATGTGTAAGGTTAGGTGTGTTAGTTAGAACTCACCTTGGTCAGTTCAACCGTCTGCACCAGTTTGTTTTTGCTGCCAGCATACATCATCTGCTGCTCAGGTTTGCATCCTGGAAAATTTGGTTTCATTTTAGAGACTTGGAGAAATAGCACTGGTTTATAGTACTTTGTTTGTGCATGTTGACTATTGAATGAGTGTATTTTCTTTACCAACGGGGCTGGAGAAGATAAAACACAGAGGGTAGGACACCCTCCCATCATCGTGCTGGTACTTATAGCTGTAGACTACAAATGTGTCGGAGGTTAAGGAATCCAATGATAGTCACTTGTCACTTTTAATCAAATCTATTTCACTTGTAGATAGAATTTACAAGTTTTTTTGAGTTTGCAGCACAGCACAGAGTTGAGTTTTGTTTTAGTGAAGGATATCTAGGCTGTCTTTCTGGTAGCTCGTTCTTCAGGTCTTCAGGAGAAATATCCTACAAGAAGAAATCAAATCCTGGCTTATGCCACTGAGCTGCTTAATTATTAGTCCTCCTAGAAATATGTGTATTACATATTCATGAAATAACAGTGATCTTGTGTATGTATTTTACCTCATGCTCCTCCTCCAGAATCACTAGCTGTTTGTCTTTATCAATCTTCACTGTAACCCGAGGACAAAATCAGCAATATTACCATTCGATCCTCACAGAATCTGAGAAAGTGTGAGCATTTATGAAACATTTTCAGATCGACTTACTGATGATGGCGGCATTATTAGTCTCCTTCCTGAAGCGGAAATCCCGCAACTTTTTCACCAGGTCTTCATCCACCTCACACACAACTAAAGACTCACTCTGCATGCATGCACACACAAACACATTAATGTTATTCAATTTTTTTTTTTTTTTTTACTTTGTCAGGCTGCCTAGTTAATTGTGTCCAAACTTTTGACTAGTAGTAGTTTATACATAATTCATAAAGCCAAAAAAACCTGAGAAACTTCCAATTAATCTCTTTGATTATGAGCCATAGGGACACACACATAGTTCTAGTTATATAAATCTAATTTTAATTAAAATGCTTTAAAAATATATTAAAGTGACATATTTTTGAGTTTATTTTTTGTAGTACCAGAGGTATATTAGCTTGGATAGCAGGACCATTAAATATTTTCCAGGACAAAGGGGGCAATGAAATCAAAAATGTTGAGAGTAACACTTTAACAAACTTTAAATCACATCAGCTTAGATGCAGCCATCTCAACAATAAAACACGTGTATACTCTGACATAACATCACAAGGAATAGGAGTTCACAAAAGGCATGCACCATGACAACCTGTGTAGGTCATCACACTGATGTCATCAGAAGGACAATCACGTTCTTAGCTGGTGATGTGGCGGACAAAGTGGTCAAACGTGTTTTGACGTGCATTTGCTGGTGGAATGCACAGAATCCGCGTGTATTTCATTACATTGTCATTTCTGCTCTGACTTAGTTACAGTGTTTGATCGTGACTTGACGTGCCATTCAAAGCAAAGGAACCGCGCCGTCTCTTTGTCGCTCAGCAGATTTCCCAAATTCCCTTGAAATACTGAGGTGTGAGCACGTCTGCAACAGGAAATGAGAATTCCCCCGGACCCGTCGGAAATCCATCATACCTCAGTTATGTAAGGCGACCCTGTCTCATGATAATTCTAAACAGAGTTTGGGGTATATTTAACGCAAGACATGCCTTTATTTTGGACAACTTTATGAATTCGGTGTAATGCGAGAGAGGGTTTGACATGCAGCTCATCACAAAGCACTGGGTGGAACTGCAACAGGGCTCAAAAAAAAACAACCCTTCTATCACACACATATCACAGACCATTGAGGCGTACGGCGTTATTTGTAAATGCCTCCGTATTACTATTCATCCTAAAAGAGGGGACCGCCATAAAAATATTTGTATTAATCCAAGACAGTTTTTGTACTCACCATTTTCACAGACAGCACGAGCTCAGCAGTGCAGGAGTTCCACCGTGCCGCGTCTCGTGACGCTCGTTCGACCAATCACAGCGCTGGAATGTGACAGGATTTACATAAATGGCTGTACTAGGATCAGTTTACTTCACCCATAGAAGGACGAGCTCTGTCTGATCCCAGAACAGCAGCATTTAAGCATGAACTTATGCTTATGGAAAGAACTATCGGATGCAGGCTTCTCTCTGCACCCTAGGGGGAAATCAGAGGATTTAGATAAGCACATGGAATGCACGGCACGCAAATGTATCCCAAGTGAATGCATTCAGTCCCTTAAAATACTGACATCATTAATTTATTTAAAGTAATATTTAATGAACAACGTACTTTGACGTTTAAAATAGTAATAATAACATTCAGAATGTATTAAAAAGCACATTTCAGAAAATAATAATAAAAAATTTTTTTTAATGGCAATCCTTTAAGCACTAGAGTCTTTTTTATTTGTAAATGATATATGCATTGAGAAAATATATTAATATATGTTTATTAATTGATGGGAAATATACATTTATCAGTAACTACAAAGGAACATTTAGTCAAACTTCACTTCAACATTCACCATTTGTTGGAAAAAACTTCACATTTTCAGGCTCTATTCGTGGAAAGTGGCATTTAGAAAACTGGAAGAGTTTCTAAATCAGTTGTAAGGCTGTGATTCATTTTATTACGGTTGTTTAATTTTAAGCGTCCAAGGGTCGAAAATACCCCCTTCGTCACAGTGACCCCTGCGCATGCGCAGATGAGGCGGCCCATCCCTCTAAAGACACGCCCATCGGGGAGCGTGCGCGTGCATAGCGCTCATATCTGATCTCTAAACGCAATAGATTGTTCTGTGCCTTTAACTAAAGTGGCTAATGTGTCATCCAGATTACTTGTTGCTCACAATGTTTTCAAACACGCCGTTGAATGTTCCAGTTATTACCTCACTTCCTGCGTATAGTTTAGTAATTCTTGTTCTAGGATCTTTTCGGGTGACGGGACCTGGTGCTGTTCAGAAGCCCAAATCTTCGGACCTCAGGCCCTGATACAGTCGAGGTGCTGAAGCCCACAAAACTGCTTACATTTCACTCAAATGCGCATGTATAGACTTACACAGATTGTTCTGTATGTAGTTGGAATCCCTGATTTTATCTTACAATTTAAAGTATAATTTAAATAGTTGCGAGATTATGTTTGATACAGTGACGTTATGCTCTATTAATGGCGTCTGTGTAATTAGTTGTGTGCATGTAACGTTACTTGATTTATGACAGAGGTTGATTTGTATACAGTTGCATGTCATTAAGTTTCACTGTTTGTATCTTTTTTTTAGGCCATGGCAGACTTTTCGGTAAGTGTTTTAACTGTTTTATAAATAATCTTGTTCAATAGTTCACTTCTATCGGTTTGGGCTATTAATAAAGAAACTTTGTGTTATTTTTCTTCTCTGTTACCAGCAGTAGAAATGAATATACTAGTAAACTCAATTATTTACATTTCTCGACAGTTTAATTGATGTAATATTATGCAGCACATATATTCAATTATTCAATGGAAAAAAAGTATGGATTTTTACTTATTGTATAATGTACAATGAGACCATTAATTATGGAATTAATCTATTTTTATTAAAATGTATAAATAGAAATGTATTACTATGTATTATAATTAAATATATTTATTTCAATTATTAGAGTAAGAAAAGTTAAAACAAAACATATTAAATTAAAAATAATTGTATTTGGTTTTTCCCTACTTTGCTTTGATAGCAGTAGCACTGAACTGAAGCCCGATGATCATGTTGTCCGGCATGATTTGAGAATGATCCAAAGAGCATCTTCTACTTTTGTGGAAGCAAAAATGTCACATCTACTTATTTAATTAGCTGGTAGTTACTAAAAGTATTGCAGATTAATCATATTACTAATGATTAATTTGACATCATAATGTTATTATTTTTGTAAAGTCCTGCAATTTTCTTTTCTTTTGCATGTTTAATTTAGTTTTTTAATCTCATATTTTCAATCTGGTCTTTTGGACCCAACTGTTTGCCCTAGTTAGTCTTTGACTTTGTGACTTTGTCTCTCTGATAACTCCCAGCTAGTGTTTTATTTGCTGTGATATTTCCTGCAATCTTTTTCTGTAGCTTGCTGATGCAATCCCAGATGATGTTTCTAGTGAAGCATCAAAAACTAAGCACACCAATCCATCTGCTCCTGGAAATGGGGCTCCGCCACCCACTAATCCTGGCTGGCCTGGTGCGGCCCCTGGTGGCCCTCATTTCCCATCCTCAGGAGGCCCTGCCCAACCAACAGCACCTGGCTTCCCTCAGACTGGGCCGTCTGCCCCAGGTTCCTTTCCACTAGGCCCAGGAGCTCCGGGCCAATTTCCTGGAGCCCCTGCTGCCCCGGGTGGATACCCTCCAGGACCGGGCGTACCTGGACAGTTCCCCTCCAACCCTGCAGCTCCCGGACAGTTCCCCTCAATGCCAGGTCAGTTCCCACCAGGTGGGGCACCCATGCCATACCCTGTTCCTGGACAGTTCCCCTGCCCACCTGGGGCTCCACAGGGCCCATATCCAAACGTGCCTTACCCAACTGCTCCATCTGGGCCTGGCATGTACAGCCCAGGAGGCCCTGGTGCCTTTCCACCAGATAGAGGCCCGGGATACGGAGGAGGAATGTTTCCCCCAGTTCCACAAGGGTCCTGGGGTACACCCGGAGGGGGCTTCCCTCCTCAACCTGGCCCGCCAGGAGCCTTCGGTCCAGGACCCATGGGACCATACGGAGGGCCTGCAGCTCCAGGTGGAATGCTGGTGAGCAATTATAATGGGTCTATAAAGCTTAAGTCTGCATAAAAGTGTATGTTATGGGTTGGTTTGGTGATGGCTCTGCTTTAATCTGCTGGAGTTTGTTTTTATCAGAGTGTTGGTGACACAAACGCTGCTTTCAGGGTTATAGGTTTGGCTCTTGAGTTCTGGGATGCTCCTGCTCTGGTCTTTTTCTTCTGGATCATATTAAAACTGTAGATTTTAAACTCAAGCATATCTTATGCAGATCTCAAAAGCTCCTCTTCTTGTTTTTCAGCCACCATATAGACCACCATATTTTTGAGCACAGTGAACAGCTCATCCAATTGAAGGAGGAGGACTGCATCACAGCCATCAAAAAGTCCGCAATTAACATCCAATCAGAGCTCAGACTTCTGAACACTCAGCACATAACTCATGCTGACATATTAGAATATCACCTTTGCAAATAAATATACATTTTTAATGTAGCTGAGCTACCTCATTTCTGCACAGTACATTAGCTATTAAGATTATCATTATTTTAAAATGTAATTGTTATATAATGCTTGAGAAAGAAGAAAAATAAATAATGCACTTTGTGTTTATACAACAAACAGATGAAATCCGTATTATTGTAATTAAAGTGTTTTTTATGGGTTTAAATTATTTTTTGTCAACATTAGCTTTTGTCAGAAATTGTAGATAATACTGAGAGGTTGGTGTTGTTCACATACATTGACATACTGTATGTTCTTCATTGATATTTAGGAAAGAGAGGAGTATAAGGACCTAAACCTATGACATTGAATTTAAGCAATATGATGCATTTTAATTTGTATTCCATGATTACATATAAACCTTTTAATAATTACACTACTGTTCAACATTTTGGGGATGGAAAGATTTAATGTTTTTGAAAGAAGTCTCTTAGGCTCACCAAGGCTGCATTTATTTGTTCAGAAATACAGTAAAATGGTATGTTGTGGAATATTATTAGTTTTTTTCTGTTTTAATATATTTTATAGAGTAATTTATTCCTGTAATAGCAAAACTTAATTTTTAGCAGTCATTACTAGTCTTCAGTGTCACATTTCATAAATCATTCTAATATGCTGATTTGATGCTGAAGAAACTTTTCTTATTATCAATATTCAATGGAAATCTTTTGTAACTTAATACATTTATTTGCTGTAACTTTTGATCAGTTTAATGCATCCTTGCTGAATAAAAGTATTTCTTTCAAAAAACGTACTGATCTTACTGATCCCAAACTTCTTCGCTGTTTAGCATACATAGGTTTTCATGGCGACTGGTAACTAGCTTATCTTAGAATGTTGTTGGTAAATATTGCTTTGAATTTAACAGTCCTGTTTAATGTCAGGGAGGGTTTCATGTTATTTTGTACTCTATGGAAAAGCCAGTGATGGAATTTTGTGATGGAGAATGGAAGAAACTCTGAGACATCATGGGAAAGTGTGTTAACCGATGACGAAGCCTGTCAATTCTCTACACTTCATGTGAAAGCTCTCAGGGTAATAGGGCTGATCCAACACTGAGATAATGATATTGTGCTTTATAGTTTATAATCATTTTAATCAAAAGCTTGGGGTCAGTAAAAATTGATTTAATTTAGCAAAGATATATTAAAAAAAAATTATATTTCACATTTACATTTCTGTTTCAAATAAATGCTGTTTGTTTAAACTTTATATTCATTGTAGAATCCTGTATCACAGGATCCACAAAAATATTAAGCAGCACAACCGTTCTCAACTGATGATAATAAGAAATGTTTCTTGAGCACCAAATCTTGTTTCTTGAGCAAGACTTGAGTAATAATGCTGAAAATTAAGGTTTGCCATCACAGAAAAAGATTACATTTTAAAATATGAAAATAGAAAAACAGTTTAACAGTATATTCACAATATACTGCTTTTACTGTAAAAAAAAAATGCTACTTTTTTGAGCATAAGTTTTCATTGTTCAAAACAATTTAAAAATCTTACTGATCCCAAACTTTTTAATGGTAGTGTACTTGTTTAAGATTTTGGGATATAGACTTCATGTTAGGATAGGTTAGGATATCTATACTATATTGGTTAATGGTTATTTTTTAAATATTGTACAATGCACAATAACAAGGATCAAGGATAGATTCTGGAGCCCCATATTTAAATATGTTCTTACTGTTAAGTAACTCAAAATAATTTGTGTGTATGTGTGTGTTTTAGCCATTGCCGTATGATCTTCCGCTGCATGCAGGGATAATGCCCCGTCTCCTGATTACAATAGTGGGTCAGCCAGTTCCAGGAGGAGACAGGTAAAAAAACAACAAACTACAGCATTACTTCTGTGTGTCCAAAGCAAACTCTCACTTCTCTTTTTTCAGGTTCCATGTAGATTTTGTGAGGGGGCATGAAGTGGTTTTCCATTTCAACCCTCGTTTCCATGAGAACACCATCGTACGGAACACACAGCTCGGGGGCAGCTGGGGTCCGGAGGAGAGGGAGGGAGGTTTTCCCTTTATACAGGGCAGACAGTTCGAGGTAAAGCTTTCTGATTTACCCATAGAGAAGGAACTTAAAGGAATAGTTTACTCAATGAAAATTCTGCCATCATTGACTCAACCTTAAGTTGTTGCAAATCTATATGAATTAATTTCTTTCTTCTGCTGAACACAAAAGAAGATATTTTAGGATGTGGGTAACTAAGCAGTTTCTGGTACCCACTGACTTCATACAATAGAACAAACTAGAATAGTTCACCCCAAAATTTTAATTTGTTGAAAATTTTGTCTCCCTCGGGGAATCCAAAATGCAGATGAGTTTGTTTCTTCATCTTAATAGATTTGGTGAAATTTTGCATTACATTACTTGCTCTCCAATGGATCCTCTGCAGTGAATGGGTGCCGTCAGAATGAGAGTCCAAATAGCTTATAAAACATCCCAATAATCTATAAGTAACCCACATGACTCCAGCCTATCAATTAATGTTTTGTGAAATGAAAAGCTCCTTATTTGTAATAAAGAAATCCATCATTAAACAGATGTTTTTGGTTAAAATAAGAGTCCTCCATCCATAATATTGCTTTCTCCAGTGGAAATGTTGTTACTTCTGTATTGGAAAAGAAATATGCATTGTTGCTAAATCTGTGTGAATATGCACAGATCAAGCATCGTTCAAAACAAATATATTGGTGGATTTTGATGTAAGAGGACAACAGGACATGGACTTTTTCACTGGAGGAGGTGTTGTAATGGATTATGGGCCCATATTTTGGCCAGGACCAATGGTTTAAAGTTAGAACATATTAATGATGGATATGTTTCTTACAAATACACAGATTTTCAATTCACATGATGTTAATTGATGGACTGGAGTTGTGTGAATTACTTGTGGTTTGTTGGGATGTTTCAACTGTTTGGACTCATTCACTCCAGAGGATCCAGTGGTGAGCAAGTGAAAGTAAAATGCTAAGTTTCTCCAAATCTGTTCCTATGAAGAAGCAAATATATTGACATCATGGATGGGGAGAGTAAATATTCAGCCAATTTTTCAGATTTTGGGTGAACTATTCCTTCAAGTAATATTGGGTTTCAGTTGAGGTTTCATATAATGTATTTGTGTGTACAGCTGAAGATCCTGGTGGAGACAGACGGGTTTAAAGTGGCCGTGGATGGCATGCATCTGCTGGAGTTTGAGCACAGAACAGGCGGGATGGAGGATGTCACTCGCCTGCACATAGAAGGAGACCTTATTCTGTTCAGTGCAGCCCCCAGCATGATCTAACACCTACGGGCATAGGAGTGATTTGACATTGCTGAGGTGACATATTAAGTCATTGGTCCTTGAAAAGTATAGATTATCTCCAAAAAAGTGTGCCGAACATAAACTTCTAAAAGCTATAATGATATATTTGTTATCTGCCTCTGCAGATAAGTCAAACTCAATCACATGATCTAAACTAATGAAATAGAAATGTAGAGAAAGTTCCGCCTCCTCTGAGAGGTCACCAGCACACTGATATCATTGATATGTCTTCTATAACTTTCAGTTACTCTTCAGCATGTAAATTTTTTTTTTGTAAAAACGAAAAGCGTGCTGTTCCAAACACCTATCATATGACCTTCAGTATTAGGATGGTAAAGTACCAAGGCCCATGAGGGGTCATAAACTCTAATTCAGGAAACTACAGACCAGAACTGTGACACTGTGCTGAATAACATCAGATCTCAATTGCTGACAATTATTTTATTTAGTATGGATATTGGAAAATTTTCAATAAAACTATATTAATGAAACCATTGTGATAATGGAGATAAGCAAACAATTATGTCCGAATAAATGCTGTACTACCCCAATCAAAATGTGCTTGGTCATATTGTATTCCGCATGTTGACCTGAGATAAGAGGAAGTAATCTAAAAAATGACACGCTTCATTTCTAAACACTAGCTTTGCTGTGCACTATAAGTATGCATTTCACTGGTCATGGAAATGTGATGGAAGTGTAAGTATTGGGACAAACTGCCATGTCAAAAAATGTGCCTTTGTCCCATACTGTTCAAGAATCAGAATGAGCTTTATTGCCAGGTATGTTTACACATACGAGGAATTTGTTATGTATGTACAGGTATATTATGTGCAAAATGTAAGAGTACACTAAGTATGAGTGTTAGATAAATAAGTGTATGTGTATATAAATATAAATAGTGTAGTGTGTTCCACAGTTATTATCAAGTGTTCATTAGATGGATTGCCTGAGGGAAGAAACTATTCCTGTGTCTGGTCATGTTGGTGCTCAGAGCTCTGTGTCGACCAGATTCAACAGTTCAAAGAGGGAGTGTGCTGGGTGTGAAGGGTCCAGAGTGATTTTGCCAGCCCTTTTGCTCACTCTGGATGAATACAGTTCTTGAATGGAAGGGAGGGTTGTACCGATGATTCGCTCAGCAGTTCAGACTACCATATGTACTGTAGTCTTCTGAGGTCAGATTTAGAAGCTGAGCTGAACCAGACAGTTACTGAAGTGCAGAGGATGGATTCAATGATGGTGGAGTAGAACTGTTTCAGCAGCTCCTGTGGCAGGTTACACTTCCTCAGCTGGAGAAGCAAGTACAACCTCTGCTGGGCCTTTTTGACAATGGAGTCAATGTGAATGTCCCACTTCAGGTCCTGAGAGATTGTGGTGCCCACGAACCTGAATGACTCCACTGCAGTCACAGTGCTGTTCATGATGGTGAGTCAGGGGGGAGCAGGGGGGTTTCTTCTGAAGTCCACTATCATCTCCACTGTTAAGCGTGTTAAGCTCCAGGTTGTTGAGAGTGTATCAGACAGCCAGCTCTTTAACCTCCTGTCTGTAAGCTGACTCGTCACCGTCCTGAATGCATCGCTGTGTAAGAATTAGCTTTGTTAATTGTTATAATTCAATATCAGCACTACACTCTTGGGTTCAAACATTTAAAAATGCAACCTGGGGACCATTGTGGGACCATATGTTCTTTCCTGTTTTTGACAGATAACAAACTCCCAATACAAAATAATAATAATATAAATAAAAATATACAATAACATGTTCTGATATTATAGACAAAATATGAACAATTTCTGGACACGATGCATTAATGAAACGATTCGATTTTTTCGATCGTTAGATTCTTAAATCATTCTTTTGAATCTAATGATTTGATTGAACTTTGAACCGTCAAACAACACATTCGATGCCTCGACAGCACTTGACTGGTAAACGGTCTGGCGAAAGTACTTAATAAAATCTGAATAGCAATAATCTTACAAATAAAACCTACTGGAAAATGTGTATTAATAAATATATAATGGTTTAAAACAGGTATTTTTTTCAACCAATAGATAAAAAATATATATTTTAATGTTTAATGTGCTATTTCCTTTGTGTGCTAAAAAAAATCAATATATGCAAACATATGACTTTTAATGCCGCTGGAATGTCAAGAAACACGTCATGACGTAATTACCGAATCCATTTTTTTAACTAGTTGAACTGTTCGCAATAACCGATTCTCGGAAATGTGTCCGTTTGCCTTGCAGTGCACTGTGAAAGTGTTCTGGTGGTGTCCGTTAGGGGGCGCTGGTGAGTACGTACGTATCCCGGCAGCATTAGAGGAAGCAGGCGGGGTTCCGCACGCTTTAGGAGGGTTTGAGCTGCTCGGGAATAAAAAGTGAAACTTTTCCGACATCATGAACGGTTCCTCACACAGCGCGCCGAGTGTTGTAGAAATGACGCTGAAAAGAGGCCCGGCTGGTAAGTTTGGCTCTCTCTTCGAGTCCTCCTTCACTGTTGGAGCTGTTGAAGCGGTTCCGCCCGGCGGTTCGGTGCTGCTGGTTCGGCCCGCTCCCGAAAGAAATGCTGACAAAACTGGCGGAGTGAACCCGAACAGATAATCCGGACCCGAATGTGTTCTGCAGACGATCATATCGGGTTTATTAAGAGACGTTTGTGTTGTTATGAAAGCGAAAGTTAAGTTTAGATCATAACTAGCACAATACGCAATAAGCATGATAATGGACCTACATGTACCAACAGACACATTCAATTTGGTTGTTGATGAAGTTTTTCCCCAATGGTGGTCTGGTTCCGATCCATTAGTTCAGTTTCCGAGGGCTGACAGTCTCCACTTGTTGTTGGCTTTGATTAGACTGTTATATAATGCGTTGGTGTGTGTGACCTCTGCGAGGGCATGGACTGGACCGCTCTGAGTGCCCTGGACTTTGACTTGTGATTAAATAAAACGATAGCAGAGACATTATATACCATCAGGGTCAAATTAATTTAATTAATCCTAGACCTGCCACTATAGAGAATCAAATTCTCAGTCTTGGAAAGAAAATATCCTGTTTTGGATCCCGATAAATGAGTTGATATTTAGCCCCCTGTACTGACATAATATATAACACATTATCTTACTATAAAGCCATATCAGATGCAAAACTGTCCAAAAGTGTGCTGTGAGGCAGGACTGCTTAATTTAGATTATGATACTTTTTTTTAAAATACCAGACTTTGTTGTCTTACCTAACATATTTTTTTATTTATCTTTAATAAATTACATTTTAAATTTGGCATGCTGTACTTTATTTAGTTAAAAATACATATTATATAATGTTATTATGAAGGATCCATGCATGTTTAATCAGAATGTCATAATTGGTTATTCTGGTGAAAATGACAGATATAAGGTTACCCACTGCATAATGTCAAACAATTTTTGGTTACTAATTAAAGGAATATTTAACAAAAAAAAAAAAAAAAAAAAATTTTGCTGAAATGTTACTCAACTTTGGGGCATCCAAGATGTAGATGAGTTGGTTTCTCCATCAGAACAGATTTGGAGAAATGTAGCATTACATCACTTGCTGTCGCATTGGATGGAGCAGTCAATGGGTGCCGTCAGAATGAAAGTCCAAACAGCTGATAAAAACATCACATTCACAATAATCCACGCAAAAGCCATGTGTTTGTAAACAATTCCATCATTAAGGTGTTTTAACTTTAAACCATCACTTCTGGCCAAAAAAAATTCTCTCCTGATTCATTACTGCTTAATTGGAGAAAACAATATTATGGATAGAGGATTTATATTTTAGTTACATCTTGGATGACTTGGGGTGTATAATTTTTCATCAGATTTTCATTATTTGGTGAATGATTCCTCTGATATTACTTAAATATGCGTTATATGTTAAATTGTAAATCATAGCCTTTATGGAAGATATGAAGTGTTTTGTAATGCAAGGATTGCATTTGGCAGTGATATTTTCCATGTGTCTCGTTTCTGTGTTTGTTTTAAAAAGAGAAAGAGACCCTTCTGTCTGAAGAAGTGACATCTGGCTGGGATCATGTCTGTTTCTTCTCCCTTCCCCATTTCTCCAGAAATCACATTAAGGCCTTCAGAACGTATTTCAGGTTCAGTGTAATGATGTAAGTGGTTCAAACATGTGCTGTGTGTAACATCCTCTCTGTCTCTGACAGGTCTGGGGTTTAATATAGTGGGTGGAGTTGACCAGCAGTATATTACGAATGACAGTGGAATCTATGTGGCAAGAATTAAAGAAGATGGAGCGGCTGCACTGGATGGACGCCTGCAGGAGGGTGACAAAATTATTGCGGTAAAACCACTGTAATTTACTGTACATTGTTGACAAATCATACTTTACTAACACTTAATGCTTGACTATCACTATACTTACTCAATAATGCCACTTCACTGTACAACAGCGCAACTGTACATGAGTGATTTATTTTAAAATCAATGCTCGCTGTAATCCTGCAGATCACCTTACTCCGCTTTAATGCAAATCCTTAGAATAATGATGCTACAGCATTCCACTTTTTTTTTTTTTGTGTTACCAGAACAAAAGTGAATATATTTTTTATCTTTTTAGCAGCTATTACTTGTTACAGGTTTGCTGCTCAATAAATATTTATTATTATTATTATTATTATTATTTATATGAAAACAGTTGTGCTGCTTGATGTTTGCATGAAAACCATGATACTTTTTTTCAGGATTCTTTGATGAATAGGCCTATTATTATGTTTCAATTTTGATAATCTGGATGAATCCCTGCTAACAAAAAAAAAAACTTACCACCCCAAACTTTTGAACGAAATAGTGTATATAGAAAATATTAAGGAAAATGATATGTCCCCTTTAAACTGAATAATGTATATTGGATTGTTGTGTGTGTGTGTGTGTGTGTGTAGATAAATGGACAGAATTTGGACAATCTGTCTCACGGTGCAGCAGTGGAGCTGTTTCGGTCTGCAGGAGAGGAAGTGCATCTTCGAGTACAGCAGGGAGTAAGTACTGCTGGCTATGGCCATCATGATGTTGATGACGTCTCTGAGAATTGGCAGTAAATTAATCAGCTTCACTGACACGTGTTTGTCTACAGCTAAACCTGCAGAACGGCCCCACCAGCTCTCGTGCCGATGGAGAATCTTCATCTGCTTTCGGCACATGGACAATGTATACTGTAGTCACCCTGGCAGTAATAGCAGCAGGTTTCATGGCTTACAAACGCCTACGCTTACATCCCCGGGCGTCCCGAGGCCCATTTTAACCCATTACATGATTAAATGACATTTTACAGACTTCATTTTTTTTTTTTTTTGGACAGTTTCTGCTGAAGGCCCAGACATTAACAGGGATTGAAAATGGAAACCAGTTAATGTTAGCAGAACTTGCAGATTTTCTTTAATTGTTTAGATCATGATATGACCACACACTTATAGCTGTAATAGGTTTTCACAGTTCATTTGGTGATCGTCATTGGCGCTTAAACAGAATACCCAGCATGCCTGATGACATTGCAGGGTGGAATAAGGGAACTGGGATGATGAGCACGGCGTTTGGATCAACAGCATCAGAAATTTCTGGACTAGACAGAGGGACCACAGGCAGGAGACAGAGGCTGAGGTGGAACTGTGTTTCTGGGCAGAAGATGGGCCCACAGAGGAATGATTTTTCTGGCTTGCCAAAATGCTGGAACGAGCCCAAGGTGTGCCATTAGATTATTTGAGGTCTTCTCAGGTACCTGCTTGTGCAAGGGTATGTTTGAAAGCATGCATGATGTGAATGGAGTCAGCTTTTTCTTTTTTAATACTTTAATTTCTCACTCCATATATGCAGGATGCGTTGCAGCGTTAGTGATGGGGGAGGTAAAGATGTTTAAACTGTTTATTTGCCATCATGGCTTTGCCTTGTATTTGGTTTTCCTCCCTCGGGGGAATAAACACAATCAGAATGAAAATGATATATTGTTGATATTGTATATGGCTTGTGTTTCTGGAATAGTCTTGTCTCGTACACTAATATTTCTCTGCACCTCTCTCAACTCGTGCCTTGCCACATTGAGCTGCAGGTCTCAGTGCTGCTCCCTGTCTGCAGTCTTTCTGTTTCTGACTGTATTATCTGTTCTGAAACTGACAAATGTGTTTGTGTTGTCAGTTCTTTTGCAGGTCTGGGTGGATGAAACCCTATGTAAAGTCTTCATGAAATGCTCCTTCATGCTTCACAGTTAGAATAATGTTATTCATTCATATGCATCATGCATTGAATAAATAATTGGTTTGAAAAAAAAAACAGGTTTATGTTTGTTTGCTTCTCAGTGTTTGAAATGGTTTAAAATTGTGTTGACTTTATGTACTTATGAGTGCATTTCTTTACATCAAGTTGGATAATTTAAAAGGAATGAACATTAGAGTGTTTATAAACATTTACATTAACATTTACTTGAATTAATAAAAGCTATTAAAATGAATTGGTTTTGTGGAAGGGCATGTTGACCTTTGGCCACAGGCAAAGGTTAGTAATGATAAAAACATTACACATCACAGTCCTACCCAAAAGAAGCTGCATAAGTGTCTTTACTGCCTCCTTCGGGATTTTACATAAATTCTGATTTCCTGTGATGACACTGTCAGAGCATACAGGTGCTGGTCATATAATTAGAATAGCATCAAAAAGTTGATTTCACTAATTCCATTAAAAAAATCTAACTTGTAGATTATATTAATTCATTATACACAGACTGATATATTTGAAATGTTTTTTTCTTTTGATTTTGATGATTATGACTGACAACTAAAGAAAATCCAAAATTCAATATCTCAGAAAATTATAATATTGTGAAAAGTTCAATACTGAAGACACCTGGTGCCAAACTCTTATCAGCTAATTAACTCAAAACCTCTGCAAAGGCCTTTAAATGGTCTCTCAGTCTAGTTCTGTAGGCTATACAATCGTGTGGAAGACTGCTGACTTGACAGTTGTCCAAAAGACGATCATTGACACATAAGGTCATTGCAAAACAGGCTGGCTGTTCACAGAGCTCTGTGTCCAAGCACATTAATAGAGAGGCGAAGGAAAGGAAAAGATGTGGTAGAAAAAAAGTGTACAAGCAACAGGGATAACCGCACCCTGGAGAGAATTGTGAAACAAAACCCATTCAAAAATGTGAGGGAGATTCACAAAGAGTGGACTGCAGCTGGAGTAAGCGCTTCAAGAACCACTATGGACAGACATATGCAAGACATGGGTTTTAGCTGTCACATTCCTTGTGTCAAGCCACTCTTGAACAACAGACAGCGTCAGAAGCATCTCGTCTGGACTAAAGACAAAAAGGACTGGACTGCTGCTGAGTGGTCCAAAGTTAGGTTCTCTGATGAAAATAAATTTAGCATTTCCTTTGGAAATCAGGGTCCCAGAGTCTGGAGGAAGAGAGGAGAGGCACACAATCCATGTTGCTTGAGGTCCAGTGTAAAGTTTCCACAGTCAGTGATGGTTTGGGGTGCCATGCCATCTGCTGGTGTTGGTCCACTGTGTTTTCTGAGATCCAAGGTCAACGCAGCCGTATACCAGGAAGTTTTAGAGCACTTCATGCTTCCTGCTGCTGACCAACTTTATGGAGATGCAGATTTCATTTTCCAACAGGACTTGGCACCTGCACTCAGTGCCAAAGTTACCAGTACCTGGTTTAAGGACCATGGTATCCCTGTTCTTCATTGGTCAGCAAACTCGCCTGACCTTAACCCCATAGAAAATCTATGGGGTATTGAGAAGAGGAAGATGCGATATTCCAGACCCAACAATGCAGAAGAGCTGAAGGCCACTATCAGAGCAACCTGGGCTCTCATAACACCTGAGCAGTGCCACAGACTGATCAACTCCATGCCATGCTGCATTGCTGCAGTAATTCAGGCAAAAGGAGTCCCAACTAAGTATTGAGTGCTGTACATGCTCATAATTTTCATGTTCATACTTTTCAGTTGACCGAGATTTCTAAAAATCCTTTCTTTGTATTTGTCTTAAGTAATATTCACATTTTCTGAGATCCTGAATTTAGGATTTTCCTTAGTTGTCATAATCATCAAAATTTAAATAAATAAACATTAGAAATATATCAGTCTGTGTGTAATGAATGAATATAATATACAAGTTTCCCTTTTTGAATGGAATTAGTGAGATCAACTTTTTTATGTTATTCTAATTATATGGCCAGCATCTGTATATACAGGGTATTAAAATAAAAATATAAAAGAATATAAAATATACACTCACCTGCCACTTTATTATGTACACCTGTACAACTACTTGTTAATGCAAATATCTAATCAGCCAATCACTTTGCAGCAACTCAATGCATTTAGGCCATATGGTCAGGATGATCCGCTAAAGTTCAAAATTGGCATCTGAATGGAGATTTTTTTTTTATTTAACTGACTTTGAACATGGCATGGTTTTTGGTGCCAGACAGGGATGGTCTGAGTATTTCAGATGCCGATCTTTCACACACAACCATCTCCAGGGTTTACAGGGAATGGTCAGTGAGCAACAGTTCTGTGGGTGAAAATGCCTTGTCATTGCCAGAGGTCAGAGCTAATAGAAAGGCAACAGTAACTCAAATAATCATTAATTTTTCATTAATCATTCACAGATATGTAGAAGAGCATCTCTCTGAATACACAGCATGTCAAACCTTAAAGCAGATGTGAAACAGGCCACCTGAGTCAGCTAAGAACAGGAAGCTGAGGCCACAATTGTTTGGTGTTATAACAACATGAAGCATGGATCATTCCTTCCATAAATATATGCCACCATAAACATGACTATGACACTCATGACATATTCTTTTGTTAGAAATGGATGAAATGCAGAGAATTTTCTGTATCTGGGTCCCATTCAGATGATTGACTCAGGATAACATGCTGTCTGTGTGAGTGGAAGGACTGCTGCTGTCTCTCTGTCTAAATGGATAGGCCGCTGTCTGCTGTCGGAGAGCGGAAGCAGATGCTTTTGACAAATGAGTTCTGCTACGTGCATGTTTGTGTGTGTGTGTGTGTCTATGTCAGTGTGTGTATTAGTCCTCCTCATCAGAAATCAATACACTCAAAGGCAGCAGTGGCTGAATGTTCTTTTAAGTAGGAGAGAGAGACAAAAGAGAATGATAATGCAGAGCTTCCTCTGGAGACTTATATTACATTACACCACATGGCTGAAACAGAAAGAGTGGTGGCATCAGCATGATTAAACATATGGCTATTTACAATAAACCTTCAGGCTATTTAGGGCATTTAAAACCAAAGTTGTGGATTTAGTATGGACTTTACCATTTTGAGTTAAGGAATTATAATAAATGCTCTGTGAGTCGCTTTGGACAATCAGCACAAATGACAGCTAAAGACTCTGCTCTAATAATAATGTCTAGCACACTCCTGAATGCACTTACTGTACTCTAGATAAGATTTCTGCTGACAATTTATGAGAAATGTTATGTCGATTCAAAACGGAAACACTGTACTACGTAACAGTGCAGTTTTGCTCAGACACCATCAATCAATTTGCCTAAACCTAAATAAAGGCTGATAGCCTCACCATGTTCTGGGTTACACACATATTAAGCATTAAAGCTAACTCTTATTATCTCTGTCTCAAATAAACCATTATGAGCACTATCTCAAACAATTAAATTACAAAGTGGTTTTAACTTTTATATATACTTTTATATACTGTAAATAAATAAATAAACATGACATTTTAAAAGACTTTCAAGGATTTTTTTCTTGAAACACACACACACACACACACACACACACATATAAATTTATATTTTAAAATGTCATGTTTCATTTAATGTTATCTGTCGTTTCTTTGCAATTATTTGTAAAACTTACAAGCACTTTCTCAGTAAAATTTATTTCAAAGTAAAACGACTACTAATTTATTTATGTTTGTACTTTTAACCTTATTTGTAAAGCAGTTTGTATGTATTGCCTGATACATATTATATTTTCCAGTAAACATAATTGAGGAAAATGTGTATAATTAAGCCTACAATTCGACCTATGAATAATAATGATGTATGTGCATATGCGGCGAGGCTATATCGGCATAGAGAGCAGAATCTGTTATATTTGTAGATCGGAATAACGCATCGATTCGCCCCCGCCCCGCTCCGCTCGGCGCGGATGGAAGGGGATGCTGGACGTGCTGCGTACTGATCATGATGGTGATGATGATGATGATGCTGATGTAATAATCGCACGCTCCGCTTATTCTAGTGCACTCTCACGCTCGTGACCCAGCCAGAGTGATGTCATCGTCAATACAGTGAACCGTGCTAAAGAATTTTCTCCCCGCTCCGTGCTTCTCAGCGAGGCCTCCATGAGAGCAAATCCCGGGACTGCGGCGCTGATGGCTGTTGCGGTCGGGACTGCACCAAGCTCCCTTCAGCATCAAAGCTGCGACCCCAGCGCTCAGACAAGCGGCAAAACCCGCGCAACAGACACACGCGCAAGAGCGCGCTTCTTCACAGCAGCGTTCTATATGGAATATCCGTCATCTTAACGGGAATTCAAACTCCTGATTTGATTGACAGCCAGTCGTTGTGCATCGCCGATCATCAACGCCCTTTTAAGACTTTTTGGTTAGTGTCTACCCTTGAAAATCGGTGATATCCGTTTTACTCGGTGCCTGTGCTCCCTTCCCCTCGCGCTTACCGGAGACTGTCCGCGCGCTGCTCACCCGGAGGCCACAAGTGCCTGTTTTTTTCCCCGCTAGATTCACCATTGATGGAAGCTGATGCCCTGTTGCCTTTCCTCGTCCGTGTCTACCTCTGCTGCCGCTGTTTCTCCTTTACTTACGCGACTAGGCCCGCGAGCCCCTCTAAACAACTCTCATAATGACACTGTGATGGATAAAATGAAAAGAGCGAATCATTTATATCGTGTTTTGGTATTTTGGGTGTTGGCGTAGCGACTTTGCTGTGTGTTTTAATCTTCTTTGTAGCCGACACTCGGGTGCACGAGGAGGGCAACTGTCTCGAGAGCAATAAACGACCGTTTTAAGGGATCGCGCGCGCTTCTCTCTCAGGATGGCAAATGAACCCGTTATTCTTAATGTGTATGATATGGTAAGCTCATTAACCCTTTCATTCTCTACACTATTTATCATCAACTTCGCTGCTTATGGCTCTAATTGTGTGTAATGTTGCATGTAATAAATGGAAGATGAAATAACAATGCATTGATGAAGTCTTTAAGAAACAATATCTGGGTGGTCACAGTCTAGTGATAAAGAATCTGCGCCGCTGACACAGTGGTATCATTTTGAAAACACGATTACAAAACTACTTTGTCTAGGTTTAATACTAAAAGCATTGACAGCATTAGGCTATTGATGTGCGAGTCTATGGCCGAGATGAGAGCGCGTGTGTTTCTCCTCCTGCGCTGGAGGAGGCGCTGTCACCCCATCACTAAAAACACACTTTACTAGTACAGATCACATGTGATCACAGTACTATAATAATATACATAGACATATGCACATGCATAGCCTACAAGAGATCAGTGATTTTGGTAGACCTAATCCTACTTTTTAAAAGCTTTCTATTTATGAAGTAGCTCTGTACTTTTCACCATTGTACTAAAACCATGTCTGTATATGACTGTAAATGTTATGCAATATTATGTCATAAAAATCAAGAAAGTGACTTAGTGAGTAAATACATGTGACACTGTGTTTTTATCAATTTATTTTACATTTAATCAGAGGCATGGGGATATGCTAGTATTTTTTCTGTGTACATTAAATCATGTTCTGCATGTTATATTATTTATGAACGACAGCTGGTGCACCTTCTTGGCCTCACACAGAAACAGAATTTCTCTGAATATTCACCCCTCCTCCTTCACTGTAAAGCCTATATTGTATAGTGTATGTCAAGGTTGTGTAGCATTAACTGATTTTAATGCCTTATAGTTAACACACACACACACATATATGTATATGTATATGGCTAGATAGATAAATAAATGCATATTTATAATAAACGTGTGACTCTCCAGACATAGACAAAAACATCTTTCTTAACTGTAATTAAAATATGTTATTATATGATCTATTTCTCCTTCTTGCTCTTTTAGTACTGGATAAATGAATACACCTCCACTCTGGGCATTGGAGTCTTCCACTCAGGAATACAGATTTATGGCAGAGGTACAGTGACCAATTCATATTTTGTTATTATTTTATTTTTATTTTTTTCATCAAACTTTAGACCTCTACTGGAACCTTGGAGATTTGTAAAGAACTTATGTGAAAAAGGCTGTTTTATCTACTAGGACTACAGTTAATTGACATGGTAGTTGGTAGAGATTTTGTCTATATATTTATAGTTCTAAATAAAAATACAATGACAAAACGAGACTGGAAATAATTAAGAATTGAGCAACTGAATGTGATTCATCATTAGTCTTTTTTTTTTTATAGTAGTTATTTATAGCCTGAAGTAAGGCTATATTTGATATGGCATCACTGTTCTTGTTGTTGCTGTACATGTTACTGTACATGTTCAACACTGCCACAGATGCAATCATTGTATCATCTTTCTGCAGTCTGAACCTTGTCACTAGCATTTAAATGCATTATGTACCATGTGTAAGCTTTGCAAATGGCATGACTTCACCTGCAAGTTGCAGGTGTTATTTGTGACTGTAGTGATGAACACAACAGAGGAACAAACATGCTGTAGCCAATTAGTGAGGCCTCTGATCTGAGTCGTAAAGTGATAGAACATGCTGCCTTCTTTCACTATTTCTTTTTTTTTTAACCCTTTTACATACACACACACACTTTCTCTCTCTCTCTCTCACACATACACACACACACACACGCACACACACACACTGCTCAGCAGCATTGATATAGAGCAGACGTAGGCAGCTCTGAGGACTGAATCATTAATTTAATAGGACAGAGCTTTAGCTTTTTGCTAATAAAGTACTGCAGGGATGATATATTTTTGCAGGCCAAAGCCCGGAAACTAGTTAGTATTTTAGTACTTCCAGTTCCTTCATCCTGAAGTCAATGTTTTTTTAGGTTTTTTTTTAATGAGTTTTTGGTTAAATGCCTGAAATAATTTCTTTGGTTAACACACGCTCAAAATATTAGTATTTTATTCTATGACATGAAATGCATCAGTAATACGGCTTTGAGATTTTTTTACTTGTCTTGACAAAGGTGGCTTAGTGGGACTACAGAAGCTGTCAAGGGACATCATCATATAGAAGAGGAAAACTCTTCTACTCTATAGTCCATTTTCAAATAATTGCTCGTGCAAACTACTGTAACTCAAATTTTCAGGGAAAATATTTTTTAAATAAAGACTTAAAGAGTTGTTCAAACCAAAAAGTGGTCACGTGACCACTGCTGTTCATTTATAGCCTATGTTTAGCTTTTTACTTCAAGCAATAATATTTAGGTTTAATTATAAAAAATTTTTTTTGAAAATTATCATTATGAACTAAATGTATAAGAATCAAACTTTTGTTGTCAGTGGAATTTAATGGAAAAATCTTTTGGGATTTTTATTGAGTGAACTAGGGTAATGCTAACTTCCGTGTTGATCTGCAAAATTATGTCATCATTTCAGTGCTCTACACACATTTAAAACATTTGTAAAAAATTGTTATGAGGGCTTGTCTCAGTAAATCACTTTAGATTAATTATCTTTTCTTCACTGTTGTGATGTATATCTGAGTAAAAAAGCTTCACCATTTAGAAAATTTAGGACAAGGTTTTATTTTGTCCATTGAGAATCAAATAGATCATTATTGTTGTCTTATTCCAGTGAGTGACTGGTTGCTGGAGAGGAGGGATTATTGTCCTTGTGAGGGGGATTTTGATATTGATGTTTTTTTAATGATGTGTACAAATGAGTTGTTTATAATAAAACAAGTTGTCATTTTATGATGACTTTAAGCACAATATATTTATGAAATTCCTACTTAAGTGACAATCGAAAGATTTTCGAACCCTGTTTTAATGTTTTTGCATGTTTCCTGAAGAGTTTGCATATGGTGGCCATCCGTATCCCTTCAGTGGCATTTTTGAGATCAACCCTGGAAATGCCTCAGAACTGGGGGAGACTTTCAAATTCAAGTGAGTTTTACACATACACAATCACATATGTAAGCCACAAAAAACAACTCATGAATTCTGTTTGTTCTCCAGAGAGGCTATAGCTCTGGGTACGACAGACTTTGCAGAGGAGGACATTGATAAAATAATGGAGGAGCTTGGAAAGGAGTTCAAGGGGAACGCCTACCACCTGATGCACAAAAACTGTAACCATTTTTCCTCTTCACTGTCTGAGGTTAGTTTACTCCACAAACGCCTTGTTTTCTGCCTGTCTTCTTAGAAATGACAGGACTAGGATGAATACAGCTTCACTGACTGATGACATTCTACATTCTCACATGATTTTATTCTCGCTTTCTCTTTCTCTAGTTGCTGTGTGGTAGAGAGATCCCACGCTGGGTCAATCGATTGGCATATTTCAGTTCCTGTATTCCATTTCTGCAGAGTTGTTTGCCTAGAGAGTGGCTCACACCCGCCGCGCTCCAGAGCCATATCAGCATGGGCCTTCGAAAGGAGAACACACACTCACACACACACGATTCCAGTGACGATGAGCCCTCGGCTGCCACGGAGGCGGCTGCTGGGACATCACACAGCTGCAGGCACACCCGAGTGTGATCTTAACATATGTATATATATATTTAGAAGCAGTATTATGCTACTTTGAACACACATACACTCCAACCTCTGATCCTGCTGCTACAGCGCCTCCTGCTGGACTGGATGAACGCCAGACCTCATGGCCGATCTGAATGAGGAAATCAAAGTCATGTTTTTCAGTAGAGCCTACAGGGATTTAAAAACCTTGCAGTGGTACTCTTGAAGTTTTAGAGTTGTTTGATTTTTACTAAGATTTTAGGGAAATGAAAACCATTTTAGTGTTTTCTCTCTTACAAGTGGGAATAGGAATGCTGGGCGATCGTGATGGACAGCACCACAGGCCCTTTCCTCATAAATCCTGAACTTTCATCTGGATCTGGATGATTTTGTTATAAATTGTTGTGTTACAAATTCTTTTCTAGTTTGTGATGGAAGGCGTGTGTCATCTGAAGAGGAACGTACATTCCTTTAACCATATTTCTTTCCTCAGTGACTTTTCTTGATATTAATCTTCTTTAATCATATGATGTCAAATTAATGTAATCTTTGGCTTACATTCATTTTATTTCTAGTTCTGTTTTTTTCAATATCTTTTAGTGCAAGGTTTTCAATGAATTTACACTTAAAAGAGTCAATTGCACCTTGTCTCTCAGTTGGTAATTGCAGCCTTATAACTGTAAGCCATTTATATGCTGGACTCAACTGAAAGAAAAGACCCCTGTTCAGTGGTTGAGGACACAAAGGGAGCATTTATGAGAATGATTATGAGGGGATGGGTGGGATCGTGTGGGTGGGGTCTGCGCATCAGGTCTGGTATCAGTAGTACTGTATAGCCCCTTTCACACTGCACGCTGATCCCGGAAAATTGCTGGGTCGCCTTCTGTGTGAATGCAAACACGTCCCGGAATTGCTTATTTATGACAGTGTTGTGATTGAATGCAATGTCTGGGTGATTAAGAGAAAGGGAGTGTTGCAAAGGTGGTAATGGTCATTTCTCTTGACTTTAGACAATTTGGTTTCTGGCTTGTAAAAATGCAGACTGAAATAAGTAATGTTGTTAAAATGAGTCATTCACACCTCACTACATTACCTTTGCACAAATTTTTGGCCTGTTTTTTCAGTCTGGAGTAGTTGACGGTAGTTGCTAAAAGTCAGAGACATATTTCACAAAAAATTGATTAGTGTATGATGGTCACAAAGTTGATTTTTTTTTTTTTTTTTGCTTCAGACTGATTCCATCCGTTCGGAGGATCAAACATCTTTGAGTTGCATTCAGCATGACTTGTAATTGTATCATACTTAACTGTTTGGTAAACGATGCCCAGCTTTTCTCTGTAAGCATTTACAAAGTCAGCAAGCATATAATGCCTAGTGTTTTAAAAATCTGTTCAGATTTTAAAAGTTGTGAAATGTATTCCAGCCTTAACAGTAACTAGGCCACAACTAAAGGTTGTAAGGTCTTTCCAGTCTTCAGGCAATACACCTAAGTAAAGGCAGACACAATATAGTTTTTCACAAATGAAAATAAAACTGGGAGCGATGTACAGATTATTCAATAGGTTGAATGTCTTATGGTCCTATGGCAGTTTTCTATTGTTTTACACACAAATGTCATACTACAAAGATTATTTTCCGTATTTTGAGAGTTGACGGATCAACAGCAAAGTTAAAAACATTTCAATATCTGTTCATTTGTAATATATAAAATATGGTGTATACCCTGACTATGCTCCATAACAGAGTAAATGATACAGCTATCAGTATTATTTTGACCTTCTGTACCATTTTGCCTGTCAGAATCATGTCTAGAAGCTCATCCTCTCTGTCTGTCTGTCTTTTATGGCATGTTATTGTAGAAGGGAACACGGGTGTTTCATGAGTCAAATCTATAAGAAATATGCTTTTGGTAACATATTTATAAAACTGAAATTTTTATTTGGAATATGTTTTTTTTACATTTTGTTTTTTATTTTGTCAAAGATACTATCCACCTGTAGAGCCCAATTCTTATAATGCTGTTTTTGTTTTATTTAGTCCACAACTGAGATCTTTTAATAGTTAAGCAAAGACCTGTTTTGTAGGCATGACCCACTGATGCCATTTCTAACCTTGATTAGTACTTCTTGTTTTGATGTGATTGATAATTTCAGATATTTACAGATTAATAGAGAATAAAGAAATTAAAAGTCCCCCAGAATTTCATTGCTGTCACGGGGTGGAGATGGACACGGTCATTTCTTTTAAACATTGATCAAATTAACTCTCACCAAGAGTCATTGTTCTCATGTGGCTCCTAATGTTCAGCAGTAGATCATGTGATGTATTCGGTTTCAAAACTGGATCAATGCAGTTCCAACTGTGTAAACCTACCTCAAACGATAAAAAGAAAAAAAAAGAATATATATGTATATTAAATGCATTCCAGTACTTTATTTTAATACATTCTGTAGCTCTATAAGTACATCAGAAATCGTGAATATCCATTTCCAACATGTTTACGTACACATGCACGAGCCTCGCCTACCATTACCCTCCCCCATGCGCGTGAACACGCATATAAATGCTTCTGCGCGCGGCCGCGTTCCTCATTCTCGAAGACAGCGCCATTTTGTTCTGTTAGCAGAGGTGAGAGGATGAAGACGAATTCTTGAAATTACTTTTATGTCATAAATCTATTCATTGTTTAGTGTTTTGATGGGTCTTTGTTATTGCAAAACTAATTCATTTTTACGGTATTTTTTCCGTTTTTACTGTTTAACATCGAGTAAAGCTATCTGCGTGTGCGGACTGGGCCTCGACCGCCGATCCTTGTTCATTAGTCCTGGTATAAATTCTCAAAACGGACTTTATTTTTTTCTGATTTATAGATATTTGTGATTTATAGCAGCGCTGTGGTTTTTGGCACCGTATGAGCGTATGTAACGTTAGTAATTTTTTATCAGCATCAATTCAATGGTTCTGCCGAGTTAACAGGCAGTGTTTTTTGTGTAACGCTAACGCCTATTTATAAATGAGGTTTTGTTTTAGGTTAGTTGAAGTCCCTGTGTTGCAGAAAACATTTTTATTTTAGTTTTACGAATCGGTTATCATGTTGTTGGATGTTTATTTGTGTACGTGGACTGGCTGGACTAGATGATTATCCTGTGTCATACCGTGTGTGACCAGCAGGCGCACAGATGCGGTTCAAGGTATGTGTTTTTTTAATAGGATTTCACGCTCTTTGCACAGATTTCCCTGATTAATTAATCGCCATGAGTGGATGTCGTGTGTTCATCGGCCGTCTAAGCCCTCATGCTCGTGAAAGAGACGTGGAGAAGTTTTTTAAAGGCTACGGACGCATTCGGGAGATTAACCTAAAAAACGGGTTTGGCTTTGTGGTGAGTGTTTACTTTCTTATGGTCTCGTGTGAGTTCATGGGGAAATCGTTGTCTTACTGCCCCCTGCTGTCTGTTTTTCGCAGGAGTTTGACGACCACAGGGACGCAGACGACGCAGTGTATGAGCTGAATGGAAAAGAGCTGTGCAGTGAGAGGTAAGGCTGAATCCAGAGCTGCTTACATCATCTGTCTTGTTTCATGTGGTTGAAGTCCGCATTAAATTAAAATTCACTCTATTTTCGTAATGCATGTTAGAGATCTTTAAGTTCCTGTGACTGCTTTTTTTTTTTTTTTTTTCTACATAAGTCTGTGGTAAATATAACTAGAAAATACTTAGACATGTTGCTATGGTATAAATTATACACACCAATACGAAAACTGTGGAGTTATATGAAGCATTTTTATTTTTAAATTATGCATTTTAAGTTATTTACCATTATTTAAAACGCACAATTTATAAACCCCGTAGGAAATTCTCAAAGGATCTCATGGTGGATCTAAGTATAGATATCTTGCTTCTGCATTCCATTGTGAACAATTTGCTTGTGCAATTAAGACAACGACTCTTAATCCCTGCCCCCACAATTTCTTGTTCATTTGCTTCTGCTTTTGAATACAAAACCCACATCTCAAAGTCCAATCAGTTAACAGTGTGTAGAAAGGCTCTGGTATATATTTACTTTCAAAGTTTTATACTCTGATGTTCCTCACAATATAGAAAAAAAGAGCCGTTTAGTAATTTATCATTAGCTAAATTTTCTTTTAACACCAGGGTGACCATTGAACATGCCCGTTCTCGCCGAGGAAGAGGTGGAGGTCCAGGAATGGGTGGCCGTTTCTCTCCACGCTTTGGAGGGTATCGTAAATCCCGCAGTGTGGGTTCCAGGTATGCAAACATTGAGACAGTCATATGCTGTTTGTTGCATTATGGTTCAAATGGGCTAACTTCTCCCCTTCTTTCCAGGTATGGACCACCCGTGCGCACGGAGCACAGAATCATTGTGGAGAATCTCTCCTCTCGCATCAGCTGGCAGGTGAGCATCCCGAGCTACAGCAGCAGAGCAGTGTAGCAGCCTTCTGTTTTAGCGATTCATCCCTGCACTACAAACATTCTTGCACACAATTTATTTTTGTTACTGTTAATCTGGAAGTAATTTTTTTTTTTTCTTCACTTCAGCCAAACCTCACATAAGTAAAAATGATTATTTTAATGCTGAAAGGTTCTCTAACCCAGACCCATGTTTTTCAAACCTTTTCTTTAACAGTTGTGCTCTGGTATTCTTTAATTGGAGTTGCATGCACAGCCTCCGAGGTGCATAACGCCCTCCCCTGGTTGTGTTCTGAATAGTGTCCCTGTGGTGGCTCACCCGGCACGCTGTGTCTGCTGGTCTAAGTCTTGGCTGGGTCCGTAGCACCAGACAGAGCCGTAGCACAGGATAGCCTTAGAGGAGCTGGGTAGCCACTCTCTGGAGGGTCTGATGTCAGATCTGCTCCATCCCCACGATCTGCTGTTTGGGTCTTATTCTGTTGGTGCTGAAGCGGGGAGGGGGACAGGGTTTTGGCCCCTCCCCATCCTCTCTCTCTCTCTCTGGTGGGGTCCGTTCTTACAGAGGCCGGATGGGTCAAGTCCGAGGTCGTTTTAACGCTTCATTGCTTCCGTTTGCTATTTGGACAAGTGGCTCTTTGCTAATGCCTTCTGTGGTTTGGAACGGTAAGTAGCTCATTACACTGGATAGTTACATGGTAAAGAGGGTTCTGTCACTTTAAATCTGGAGTTAGTTATAAATGGAGAAAGATTGCCGGTAGGAAGTTTTATCTATTTAACAAAATTAGACCTGTTCTCAGGAACTAGCTGTAGTCAGGCGTGTCTCCATCTGAGGGCCTTGCTTCCTGCTGTTTTACACAGTCTAAATGAGATTTGCGTTGCCAAACATGCTCCGGTAGTTTTATAACCGGGACAAACATTCGGTAAGATGACATCTGTTGAGGGAATCTTTCTACAGGTGCATCAGCGCACACTTTAGAGCAGATGCTGCAGAATGTGTGTGTATTAATGTGGGTGGTAAACTCCAGTGTGTGACTCAGTGCTTTTGGGTTTCTCTGAAAATGTGTCATTAAATGGTTTCTGTGCTTTCTGCAGGATCTGAAGGACTTGATGAGGAAGGTGGGTGAAGTGACCTTTGTGGATGCACACAGGACCAAGAAGAATGAGGGGTAAGATCTTGTGCGTGTGACTGTATTAAATAACTGTATTCTGACTCATGATTGTAATGAGTTTGTCGTGATTTGTTTTACAGTGTGGTGGAGTTTGCTTCACACAGTGATATGAAGAATGCCATAGAGAAGCTGGATGGAACAGATCTGAATGGACGCAAACTCAAGCTGTTCGAGGATCGCAAGAGGGAGTATGTACCAGACAATCTCACATGAATTCAAATTCAAAAGTTCTCGCACTGGCTTTCTGTAGGTCTTATGACTTTCATTCGTCCTACCACAATTGAAAGCTGAAAGTCTTATTCATGAAGTCATGGCATTAAATGTTTGTGCATTGGAAAAAGAAAAAAAAATTTTTTTTCAAATGTAAATATCAAAATGTCATTAAATCAGGATACATTTATTTGAGATGTGAATGTAAAATTAAGCCTTGAGAAAAGTTAATCAAGTGATGTGAAAACAAGGTACAAAATCCATATTTCCAATTTTTTAAATATTTTTGTATACAAGTTGTGCTTCCTCAGCAGTTACATTTAAATAACAGATTGACAAATTGCTCAGTCCCTTTTAACTTCTTTTCTCTACTAGGCTTGAAAAGTTTGACACGGTTAAACCCTGACATGGTCTTGACCTGTTTTTCATCTCTCTGCAGTCGTAGTAGGAGTCGTTCCCGCAGCAGGAGCAGCTCTCGTTCCCGCTCGCCCAGTCGGAGTCGAAGCCCTGAGCGTGGAAGCAAACGCTCCCGCAGTCGCTCACCCAGTCGCACCCCAGAGAAGAAGACTACAAGTAACCGCTCTCCCTCCCGCTCTCCATCTCCTCTGAGGAAACAGAGCCGCTCTCGATCTGCCTCTGCAGAGAGTCAGCACTGAAACAAATTTTGTGTGTGAGACTGAGTTTTTTGTTTTCCACTTATTAATGTGGCATATGTCATTGTGCTACTTTAGTGTAAATTACTTACTGTGAGTTGAATGGGGTGTGTGTGTGAAGATATTTTGATTTATTTCTTATCCTGAGGAACTGGGTAGGTTTTAGAGATAATGGAGTGGGTTAAGGCTAGATATTTTTAACAATGTCTTGGATTGATTTCTATTTTTATTTGATCAATCTTAATCCTGGAATACTTCTGTAGAGAACATAAACGTATGTGGGTTTTGTTTTTTAAACTCACCTGTTCATTTTAGTTTCAGTCGTTCAGAAGGTTATGTCTGTATATACATTCTGGAATAAAATCTATTGGTATTTGCCAGAGAAAGTGTTTCTTCTAGTGGTACAAAATGTGTGCTTTATTTGATTAGTGTGCCTCTGCTTTGCAGTTAAATAAACTCACTGTGCATTAGTTTGAATTTTTTTTCCATATATATAGAAATTTATAGATCAAACTTTTCAGAGTATCCATTTCATACAACTGTTTTTGAGAGAAATTGTTTTTTTTTTTTGTTTTTTTTTTTTTTTTATGTGTCTTTGCATCAGACAGGCTGCATGTCTGTGAGAATCAATAGTTTCCATCTAGGGCCTTAACATACACTGCACAGAAACCAGGAGTTATTGATTCAGTTAATGTATGAGGAAACACTTGAAACCTGAATTTTATTTATTGATTTCTGTTGCAATGAGGATCCTGGCAACAGAATATTGAAAAGCCTGAATGGGAGTTGATATTGTAACATGCATCAAAGAAGAAAAAGGCCTCCCTCCATGCTTCTACCAACCCTTTAGTCATTTCACTCCTAGAACTAGTGTCCTGTACACTGCGACGCTGTCCTTCTCAAGGGCAAACAGAAAACATTACTGCAAATAAACAACTGAAGTGCTTTGAATTCATTTGTTGGGAGTAATACTAACAAATAGCGTAGAGTAGACAGTTGGAGAACAGTTAATTACTACACACGACTGGAAAAGTGTGTTCTTTTGCTGTATCAATAGCACGTTGTCTTTGATAATAGCTGCAGCGTGTTCTAGACCGCACAATATGAGTGCTACATTTAGGTTCGCTTAGAATTTGAAAGTTTACACATTTTTAAATAAATCCAAAAGAATGAGGCTTCACATCTTTACACATTTCTTTCTCCAAATTTAAGATAAATTTGTACTTAAACACGGGATGAAATCTGGGGGACCAAAACTGAGTGTTAATAGTCCGTGTTAGTACCATTTTAATATGCAATAAATTATTAAAATGAAAACAACACAAAGAACATAACCTTTTTTTAGGAAATTGTAATTATTGGCATCATTAAAGGAAAAAAGTTATTGTTTTAATTGTTTTTGACTCACGTAACATTCCAATTTAAATGACAAGGCACAAAGACTGCGACTACATTTTGTGAGCGGTCTCACTGCTGCCTGCAACCACCGCTTTGTTTAGTAGCCCCCATTTCTGTTGCAACGGCCAACGAAACAGAAGCATAACGAAACCGCGCTACTCGTTTGAGCTGTGTAGTTTATCAGCTCGCACCTTTTAAGCACAAAGCGCAATCAAACTGGTCCGAGCTCAGAACAGGTTTACTGGGGAACCAGTTGCTGCACAGCGACACCCAGAGAGAAGCGTCTGCGCTGATGCACGGCTGAGAACCAGAAGTCTCAACGCTATCTATAACCATTGTGTTGTGTGCAGTTGCATTACATTATTAATTTCAGGATTTGTACAAACATTTGAGAGAGAAATTCAAGCACTTTCAATGGCCTTCAAAAATGTCCTCCAGCTTTTTCCACCACTTTAAAGTTCTAAAAGTGATTCAGTTTATTTTAATGACCAAAATATATTTTTGGTAAACAAACACTGTAAATAATAATAAAAAATTCAAGTTACCACTATAGCCAGTAGATGACAGCAGAGGAGCATTTATTTTCTTATTAGTCATTCATCTCTGCTTTTTGCTTTATATTCTGAAATTATAAAAATCAATTTTATAAAATTATCAAGAATAAAAAAAGCTATGGGGTGTTGCGGAGTGACTAAAACCCTGTTAGCTGTTATAAATTCATGGTAAACCATGGCTTTGCGGGGATTATTGCTTTTATACAATGGTTATTCCATATACTTAGTAAGGTTTCACAGAACAAAACAGCAAATTAATTGTAATGATATAAACAAAAACAATGTAGTTCCTCAGAAACAGTTGTGGTTCCAACAAAGGGGTTGCCGAGCAGCACACAGAAGTAAAAAAAGATGTATGTTTGTAGAGTAATTAACAACAGCTTCAAACGCGGCTCAATCAATCAGAATCAAGGAACGGAACTATCCGTTTTATAAATCAAATTTTGTCACAAAGTGTATGGAATGGAAGTGCATTTGCAATGGAATCACACAGTAAACAAATTACCATGATCATAGTTATCTATATTATCATGGTATTGTTAAAATGTGTTTGACATTTTCTAAAAGTACTCAAACACACAGTGAAATCATGAGTTTTATCACTGATCTATATATTCCATATTATAGATCAGTGGTTTTATCTCAAAAACCAACAAATAAAATTAACAGCACTATGAACTTTTTTTTATAAATATAAAAAATTATGGCTGGATTTGGGTGACTAAGGGGCCTACAACATAACATCATATCTACTAATGTACTACATGCTCGAATAAAGTTTTCTGAAATGATAAACCTCAAATTTCACTCTTTATCTTTTTTTTTTTTTTTAATAAAATTATCATGATTTTATCTGCTTAATAATCAATTATACTTAGGCTGCCTTATTATCCAAAGTGTTGATATTTTTTAGAATGCACATTTGCTTGTTTTTAATATACCAATTAGGATTTACAAAAAATACAAAAATCCAATATTTGCATTGGTCTGAACAAAACGGCAGACAGGTTCAAGGAAAATAACTGCTGTCTGACAGCAGGTGGCACTAATGGAACAGTAAGTTTTCATAGCTACATCTTGTTCCTTGAATTCACCTGGAACCAGGATTAATTGTTTTTTGATCAAATATTATATAAGTATACTTTATTATATTTTTATATTTAGGGAAAGCTAGTGTTAGAACAGAAATTTATGTCAAGGATTCTAGCAATTTGGAATAGCTATATAATATAATATAATATTTAAAAGGTAATTAACCTATGTTAAGATCCATTATTGCTATTTTATTTATATTTTACCTTGACCAGCTTCATCATGCAGTAGATACCATAAATGTTTAATGCTTGCTTTTTGCAAAACTGGTTGAAATAAGCAAGTCCCAATACCCAGTACTACCAGTATTTTTAAGTCCAAATGTCCTTTACTTGCAAGCACTGTCATAAAATACTTTAACTGTTCACTCCCAGCATAACGTAACGGTTCATTTATAAACAGCACTAGGTAGCTACTTTCACTAGTTGTCCTGTTATTCACTGGCCATCGAGTGTTCAAGAGCGCAGATGAGCCAGTCGCTGGTAAAGCCCGGGGTCACGTGACTTCCTGCGGCGAGAACTGCTGCTGCAGTTTCTTGTCGCGAGCGCTCGGTGCACGGTGTGGAAATTCCGACCCACAGCGGCATGAAGCTGCACGCTGACAGCGTATGCGAATCGCTGCGCAAACCGTGAACGGTAACCCGGCTCGATAGAGCAGCGGATTAACAGCCGTTTGAACGGGAAGGATTTAGACCCAGCGCGTTCCTGAGGGAGAAGTTTGCTCACTGTGTCGGTGTCGACTTGAGGTGCACGGGACACCAGCAGCGAGCATGGCGGAGAGAAGTGGCCGGTTAAGCTTCCCCGGGAGCGGGGCGCTAAACAGACCGGTGCCTATGAACCTATTCGCCACCTGGGAGATAGACGGCTCCTCTCCTAACTGCATCCCCAGGTGAGAGATGCGCTTGATCGGACACCCAGGTGGGCTGTTGGTGAGCAGGGGGGCAGGCAGGTGCACGGCGACAGGGAGTGGTGTGTGTCTGTGTTAGACAGAGGAAGGGTGTGTGATCTAGTTTGACTATCGTTGTGGTACACTGATCGAGCGCGTTTGATTGGACCACAGTGGCACAAATCCAGTGATGTTCTGAAGATTTAGTAACGCTTTTCTGTCATTCACCATTAAGTGTTAAAATGTGACCCGGTGGCTTTTGATCACTAGTCTTTTAGATATTATGATTATTATTAATATTGTTATCTATAATTATTATTAATAATAAATAATTTCCAGTCTGCTGAGCGCGAACCGGTTTTTTTGACAGTTCTGTTCTGCTGCTCGAAAACCCTTTGGCCTTTGTGACGTCAGGGTTGCGCTCTCGCGCCGCGCTCGGGTGAGGTGGCACTGGCACGCGGTTTGTTATGAATCGGTTTCTCCGGAGGGCTCGAGCTATCATCAACACGGACCGGTGTCGTGCAGAATAACCCAGTGGCTCTACTAGGTGCACTGCCACCGGAACATAACGTTCAGCACCAGCTGCTTTCTCTTATTTGCTGTCATGAGTCATCAAAGTATCATATACATTTATTTGTTTATTGCTAAACACAAATTAAATCATAACAGAGAAGCTACTATTAAAACAGGCCTGACTAAAACCTTATGTGTGCTGGCATGCAGGTTGTTTTTGTATCTGTCCCATATAATAGTTGTGATGAACTATGGGTGGTGTCCGCAAATGACCTTTAAAAGGCAGTTCGCCCATAAAAGAACATCCCGTCTTCATTTACACACCCTCATCACTTACAGGAGAAATTAGAAGCCATGTAATGATCCTTTTTTCACTGCAGTTGCAAAGAATGGAGCTTTCAAGCTTCAAAAGCTGTCATAAACTGGGCCCTAACGACCGCAGGTCTTCTGAAGCCAAGTGATCGTTCTGTGTGAGGAGCAGGTCAATGTGGAAGTCATGTTTCACTGAACTAGTCATTCTTTTGAGTCTTGTCTTTTCAATGAATCAGGTAGTTCACAGAACCAGACTGAATGGTTTGTTCAGCATTTGGATTGATCAAGTTCTCGAGTAGGGCTGCAACTAACGATTATTTTGATAATCGATTAATCTGTCGATTATTTTTACGATTAATCGATTAATCGGTTTATGTACTTATATTTTAGTTTTTTCCATTTTTTCCCCAAGTAAATTATTAATAAAGGGTCTTTATCATTCAGCATAGATTTTTAAGAGATTTTAACCATTTTGCATTGTCATATCCTCATCAAAAATATACCTGGAGTTGTTTTATTATGTTAGTAATCCTTTGTCGAACTCTTCTGCAATCAAAACACTGACCCATACTCTAGCAAAATTCACAAGGAGATTTCAAATATTGTTTTCACCATGGCAGTCCTTAGAGCTCCTAAAGTAGTTTAACATCCCAAACAAAGCTTAAGGAATCTTTGAGAACATATTTTCACGAAGTATAAGGATAAAACAGAATAAAATTGAAGTGCATTGTATTTTATTATTTACTGGGAAAAAGCTTTATAGCTTATGCTGTGAAATTGTAAACAATCCTTCGGAAAAAAAGTGCCAGTGGCATGAAACCTGAATGGAACTCACAATTTAAAGTAAAATCCATCAGAAGGTTGTCCAGAAAAAAAAAATTGGGACACACAAAAAACCTGCTGTGTGAAAAAGAGCAGTGAATACTTAGAAAAGAAGTGCATTTTAAATATACTCAAACATTTACCTCTCTCATTCAGTCATAATTAGGCTGCAAGTCTGAATTATGAACTGGTAAACGACAAACTGATCACATAACATGTTTGTAAAGCTTTAAATGTTAACTGTTAAAAAGCAATGTTATCAGCTTTTACGACTAAACATTTGCAAACAACCTTGTACTGGAGAATCTGCACAAATAAAATTTCACATATCGCACCGAAAAACGCGTGGAAAACGCTAGTCGCGCCGCTTTCTCCTTCTTTCCAAAGCGCTCGGGCAGAAGCGCCCCTGAGGCGTCTGCCTTTGCTAAGTAACTATGACGTGCTCTCTCCATGACGTGCCCTCTCCATGAAGACCCGGAAATTTCAGCAAAGGATAAATGGATGCGGTGTGGACGCGCCTGGAAAAACGGGCGCATCGCACCGCGTGCGTGTCGCGACCGCGTCGCTTCCTTTATGAGAGTGCATACTGCGCGCCTACATAGGAAATAACGAACTTGAGCACGCAAAAGACACGGTATGTGAACGGCCCCTTAAACAGTTCAGTAGTGCAGAGTTTACAGGTTACTCTTCATTTTAAAGGCTCAAAGTAAAGTACTCCCACTTCCCGCTGAATGCTGCAGAGACGCTGTTCGGGAAGCACGTGACATAAAACGAGGCCAGCTATTGGCTATTCGCTACTTCACCTGCTGTACTGGCTGAGTAAAACCTCCGGTGGCTCATTACTGCCACACTTTGGTCACCACAGATTTGAAATATGCACGAAATGAGCCGCTTATGGCAAATAAAATTTATTTAACGACGAATCGATTACTAAATTAGTTGACAACTATTTTAATAATCGATTTTAATCGATTAAATCGATTCGTTGTTTCAGCTCTATTCTCGAGTTCTCATCACTGACTAATTGATACAGTCTAAAGGGAGAGGAGGATTTTATTTAAGTTTTTTGGGAAAAACAACTTCTCATACATGACTATAGATCTGAAAAATCGTGTGGGAGTGCTGTGGATTACTTATAAATGTATTATTATGTTTTTTTTTAGTTTGGAGCTTCCCAGTAAAAAAATATATCCCATTAAATATCTAATAAAAAATGCTTTTTTACATTAAAATGTATCACCATAATAATGCAGGTGGCAATAGAAAACTACATGATGAATACTCCTCACAAATGTACATTTTCTGTTACACACACACAAAAAAGTAATTCAGGTTTTTGTTAGAAATGACAGAATTTTTATTTTCTGGTGTAATATTCCTTTAAAACAGCCTGAACTGGAACAAATGGTGAGATGAATGGGGAATAAAGAGAGAGAGAGAGATGTGCTTTATGAATTCTTGATCATACTAAAAGATTCAAAACTGTACCACAGACATGTATTCCCTCAGCCCCTTTTCTGTGTGAGGAGCACGACTTTTGACCATAGAATTCTAACAGTTAATTATGTGTTAATTTAAAGGTCTGTTCTGTGCACATAATTGAAGCTGAGTGCAGAATCTAAGAGAAACAACTCATCTTATCACAGTGAGACACACTCATACGTCTCTGTCATGAAAAATGACATTAGCTTTAGTTTTTAATGAACTAATTAATGAGCCACAGCAGCTGGTCTTCTGAGCTTTTCTGGAGGATTTTCCCCTTGGGCTTCTCCTGCAGTGGGTGTGGCCTAGTTTGGAGATGCTGTCTGATTGGCTAGGCCTGGCATGGTGGGTGTGTCCCTATTTTTAGGACTGGTTTTCTTATTTTTGGCTGAGAATGTTGAATATATTATCGGTCTCAGAGATGTTTTTTTTTTTCGTTTTCTGGTGAAGATTTAATTCTTTGCAGTGTTGTTACTATCCTTCAGCCACATCTAAAATGGTGACCTCTGGAAATTGTGGGCTGAAATGCTTCAGAAGCAGCTGTTTTGATTGCAAGTTCAAGCTGTTTATCTCCTTTGATCTTTAATTGTGTCAGTGAATAAGAAGATGAATGAATTTGGGTTGAATGACAATCATCATCATCATTAAGATTTACACACTGCAAAATAGGTCACAACACATTGAGTTTGAAACCTGTGTGATTGTGTGTGTTATGATAGATTTAAAAATACTTAATGTTAGATCACTGTTTCTGGCTTAATCCTCACATTCAATTAAGCTGTCAGAGCCGTCACATTCTGACTGGATGAGTCCCGCTGAAGTCAGTCAGAGACTATCAGAGTGTGAGGAAACAGAAAGTAACTCAAAGCTACAAGGCATAGAAGTGTCAACCATTAATAAAATAAATAAAGCAGAAAAGCTGATCCACTTCCATCATATTAGTCATTCCCTTTTTTAGTACAGCATGTGAATGTGAAGTGCTTTGAAATCTGTGAGTAATGTTTGTGTAATATGACGATTTGTGCTGTAACTGGATTGTTGAAAGCAGTCTTGTTATTGTTAACCGAAACTAAAACTTCACTACTTGGGGAAAAAAAGCTGAAACAATAGCTGAAATGTGAATATTAGATGAAGTTGAAGTGCTTAAATTGGTGCAGCTGAAATAGGTCTAAAAGTTAAAAGCAATATAGAAATATTTAAAAAAACAACAATGAATAAAACCACATATCAAAATTACTTAGACTTAAACTAAAATTGAAATGAAAAGGGAACATTTATAAATATAATCTAATTCAAAATACTATTATAGGAAGGTTTGAGGTCATCTCTTGATAAATGAATCCGTTAATTGATTGTACTATTAAAACTTGCATTCAGCTTCCTCCAGAAAGTCTAGAAAGAGCGTCTACTAAAACTGCTGCCAGAATGGCTTGTTTCTGACATCAGAAACTAAATTTAACACATGGCTGGCCACATTTTCACATCAACAATGCCTGTTCAGTGTTGAGTGTGGCCTGTCTAGTCACATTGAAAGGAATGATACTGTTAGTCACCAGAAAACGTATTCACATTTAATTATAGCTAATATCAGTGGCAGATTTTCAGTATATCCTGAGCGTAAAATTACATTCATCAGCAGGAGCTTAAATATAAACGTATTGTTATATAGTGACACTGTGCTGCTGACTGTGTGCATGACCCCATTATGGTCCTTTGTATCTTCTCAAGTGGGCATCGTTTTCACTAAAACAATAGAAATCTCTCTCTCTCTCTGATTGAACAGGCTGTGCTAGGCTGTCATATTTGTGTGTGTTGGTGGAGTGTGTGCTGCGTTCTCTCACCCAGAGGGAAGAAACAGTCATGGCTTTGTCTTTAACACACCCACAGCCATTCTTACACACACACATACACACTCACACTGGCAGGAGCAGGGTAAATAGCCATATTGTTTATATGTTAAAGCGCTGTTTTGTTTTGGAGCGTTTTGTTGTGTTTGTTCTTGATTCGGGGGGGATAGCAGATGCTATTACTTTAAAGCTCTTTAATGGAGCAATGAATGACGGTGCAGCTCTTTTATAACACATGGTCTAGGTCTGTACATCAGTACCTATTACTCTTGATGTCCTTTTAACCTAGAGGAATAAAATTAGTCTATATGTTTAATTTTACTAGAATTTCTCAGTGCATATGGCAGGTAATGAAGGGACTACTTGCGTACACACACACACACACACACACACACACACACCAGTGCACAGCTATCTGCTTGCTCAGCACTTACAGTAGGAGGTCTAATTGTGTTATTTCTCATTCCTTCAGATTCCAGTCTGGTCAAGTATGAAGGTTTGTTAAAAAGGACAAGCAAACACACACACACACACACACACACACACACACACACACTCGCACACACCCCTCCTACAGTCAGATTATAAAATTCTTTTGACTTTGTTCTGAATGTTTGCTGATGTAAACTTTCACACCTGCATCATAAAAAATAATGACACAGGGACTTCAAACCCAGTTCATCAGGTTATGTGAAAACTGCCTACAATGCCATGTTTGACACTTTTTTTTTTAGCAGAGCTAGTGTCTGCATTTGTTAATTATTTGCATGTGGTCAAAAATAAAGTCAATAATCATGCTTTTGGTCTGAAGAGACATGCAGGTTTGGAACAGCATGAGGGTGAGTTATGGATGACAAAACTGATATTTTTGGGTGAACTGTTTCTTTAAAGTCATCTAGATCCTTCTTCATAAACCAAGTATTATTTTTTTGTGCTGAAATAATTTTGATGGACTTATTTTAAACCCCGGTGATCAAAGTCTATAAGCAGTGCAGCTCTTTATTAAAACTGATCATCAACATCACCGTGAGGACAGAGATTCAGCCTGTAGGAGTCTGTACACCAAAGACAAAAATAGCTGGTTTGTGGACCAGGACCATGCCCAGAAGCCCCGGTGTGAGCCAGCAGCAGTAGATCTTTAAAATTATGGTTATGGTCAAGAATGCAAAACTAGCCTGAACTTCCTGATCACATGTGCATGACCACACGGCAGTGGGGCACATTGGTTTTGTGTTTAAATAAAGCTGTGGCCAAATTGAATTCTCCATTCCTGGTCACTGCAGGTGCGTCTGTTTGTTGTGTAAAGACAGAAACTAACACAGTGTTCAGCCAAACACTGGATATGAAAGCAATGCACAATTGTGTGAATATTTTACATGTACAAATAGAAAATATCAGTTCACAATTTATCAGTCCGCTGCACTGTTTTCTGTTCTGCATTTCAGAACTTAATTTATTTATCCCTTCTGTAAAGCTTGGGAATATTGGTCTAAAGGACTCTAGATTGGATCACAATGGTTAACCAGTTATCCAGTAACTGTCTTGGCACCTAGTGAGGTCGACAATCTCATTTACATATTCAGATAGATGTCTTTAACTGTTGTGTCACAGCATTGTTTTTGATTGTCCTCAAGTAGACTTTTCTCAAAATGAACAAGTTATTTAAATTAATTAAATTCAAGTTTATTTGTATAGCACTTTTTGCGATACAAATCATTGCAAAGCAACTTTACCAAAAATTAAGTTTCTACGATATTTAGTAGTAACTTATCAGTGGTGACTGTCAGTTTATGTGCACATGGCAGAAATGTACGGAAAAATCTATTTAAAGACATAATCAAACAGACGATGAACACTAGCAATAATTATGTACTTGTAGCAATATTTGTTAGTTCTGTATGTTTTTCAGGGTTGGCATCATCTCTTCTCAGGTGTTCTGGATCCAGACTTAAGCTTGTGTAAATCCTAGTTACCATGGGATGTAAATCTCGGGTTTCAAAACAGAGAAACAAATAGAGACCTAATTAGCGTAGCTGCTGTTCCAACAAAGTAAAATTAATTGGTCTAACCCCAAGCTTAAAGAATAATAACGCACATTTGATCAGATACAACTGCAGTCACAAATTATGAGATGCATTATTTGAATGCTTGGCCAAAGAGATGTGTTTTTAATCTAGATTTAAACAGAGAGAGTGTGTCTGAACCCCGAACATTATCAGGAAGGCTATTCAAGAGTTTAGGAGCCAAATGCAAAAAGGCTCTACCTACTTTAGTGGACTTTGCTATCCTAGGAACTACCAAAAGCGTTTTGTGACCTTAGGGAGCGTGATGGATTTTATATTGTGCATATTTCAAATATTTGACTAAACACTGATTTTAAAAAGTCATGTTTATTCACCAGTTCTGACCAGATCTGCCACAGATCATAAGTGTGCTTCTGCTGTCTTTTAATTGAATGTCACTTTGTTTGATTTAGATTTTCTCATTTCATGCAATTAAAATATTGCATCAAGTGCATCAAATATCTGTCACTGTATACACGTGAGTGTATAAAGCATTTTTGATATTTTAAACAAAGACTCACATTGTGCTACAGGTGATGTTTCTACAGCAGGATCAGCAACAGCTAAATTCTTGTGTTTCTAATCAGCATTTTTATGTTTGTTTGTGTGTGTGTGTGTGAGAGAGATTCAGTGAGAAAGTAGGAAAATGTAGGTCACTTGATTTTACAAGGGAATGAGATGCATGTGCATGTTGACTCAAATGTTTTCAGCATGTGTTAGTCTTTAACTGCAGTTTGCTGGAAGCCAACACTCCCATACACACATCTGTACCTAATGAGCTTGAATGAAGCAAACCGAGTGTGTCCAGAGAAGTGTGTGCTTGTGCTCAGGTGAAACACAGAAGGATTGTTGCATCGGTTTATGATCTCATATCCATTAGGCTTAGGTTAACTCCATCTCTCCTGTCTGTCTGTCCAGGTTAAGAGGATCAGTGGTCGTTTGTTCTGTCTCTCTGTCATACACAAGTCAGGGACTCCTGTAATCTCACCAGGGTGAAATGAATTCAAATCTGCTGTGAGTGAATTAATGTTTTTATAGACCATATCTCTCTCTATCACAACTTTATTGCAGCTGTTGGGACAGATTACAGTGCAGGTTATCTCGACTCTCTGCTCCAGCTTTGACTGTCTTTGAAGTTCATAAACATAATTCAGAGTTTCCGATAAACATATAATGTAGAAAATGTCAACTGTGTTTGTGGGTTTCTGTTTAAAAGCTGCACAGTTGATCCTGAATTAGCATTCAGTGGGATTCAAAAATCTTAAGACCACTAGTGCAAATGGTTCTATTTTGCATTTGTTTCTAATTTAATGCTATATTTTAGTTAAGTATATTATGAGCAGGAAATAACATTTCTAAGTATTTTACTTGCCCACATTTTATGTTTGTGATCTGTATGCTCTAGCGTGATTTGAGAATGCTCCAAAGAATATCTTGTAATTCAACCTGAACAATAACATCTTGACTTTTTGTACAAATGAGTTCAGTGACACAAATCTGCTGAAATGTCCTTACTTATAAACTTGTGAATGTTTGATTAGGGTAATCTAATGTTTAGTTTCTTATTAATGTAATTTCAGTATTGTTTATTTTCAGGTTTATATGGGAAAAAAAAATTGCCAGTTGGTGTCAGATGTTTGGACCTGTCTGCAAATAAACCCAACAGAAATTACTTTTTTGTTTGTGTTTACTAGTCACGTGCTTTTCGTACCAGCGATAATTTAAAATAACATAGGCTTACACATTGCTTAGTGTGAGTGTGTCTCTTCCATCATTTACTCTGAGTATTCAAGCCTTTGAAATTGAGCTAATTAGGACCAAACTGACCTTGTTAGAGTAGTGTGTGAATGTGTGTAAGACCCTGTGTGTGTGTTTAGCTTCTACAAGTAAATGTAGGTCAGCTCTCAGGGGTTTACTCGCTTTCAGGCACATGCAGAATATTTGGACCGTTTTTCTGATGAGATCACATACACACGAGTCTAACATGGAAACTGGCCTTTAAAACACTCAGAAGACACTCATGAACTAAACCTGTGTAATCCAAATGGTCCATGTGTGTTAGTTTTTATGCATTCTTTGCCAGTGTACTTCTAAATGTTTTAACGATTTGTAAAGTTCAAACTTCCAGTCTCCTCCAAAAAAATGGACTCCAGATATTGATGACTCATCCTGTACTACGAAAAAAACAGACAAAAAAAGCCTGGTGGGATACTCTCTATGTGTCAATTTCCCTCCCCCTCACACCATATATGGTTGTGCTGTAACTATTTATATATAAACGTCAGTCAGCATACCCACTTAAAATCACAATTCCATTTTTTTGTCATGTTATATTAATAAGTATTTGATCTGGAAATGTGCTTAATTTTCAAAAAAATTCTTATGTAATTTCTTGTGTATTTCCAATGTGTAGGAAATTAATCAGTATAGAACCTAAAACCTCACACACTCCCTCCATTTTTTCATTGGTCAGACATGGTGAATTTATTATAATTACTTTGTATTAGTTGATACTATTTAAAAAAAATTATTAGCTTTTATTTTATACTTTCAGTTTTCATTTAAATTTTAGATTTAATTTAATTTAATTTTGTGCTTTTGTAATTTTTATTAGTTCTTTTTTTGTAATATTTCTATTTTGCTTTGATTTTTATTTTATTTCGGTTTTAGAAATTGTAACATTTAGTAGTTTAGCACTTCAGCTTAAACATATTTTATTTTAGTTGTCAAGGCAACATTTAAATGTGTATGTTTTCTGAGTTTGTTTTTCATCTAATATTTTTTTTATTTTTTTTTTATTTTTTTATTTTTGAAAAAAAAATAATTTTGCCTTTAAATTGTGGTCATGGCATAAACTATAAGGCATTTCTGTGTATGTAATTGAAATCTTCTGTAAATGTTGTCAGAGCTGCATGCTTCAGGTTTAAGGGTGTGAATCTACCCACAGTGTCTGTGGAAGTGTTATGAAATGTTGGTGTCAGCTCTTATGTGTACTAATGCATCAGCTAATCCCGGTGTTCTGTCTGGGCCCGTAACCTGAGCACAGCTTCACCCCTTAGCACTGCCCTTTCAGACTTACAGTTACAGTAGATGTTCGTGTAACCGGAGTCAGGAGTGAAGGAAGCTGAGGGTTTCTGATGAGAAACGAATCGGATTGATTTTGGACTAATTCCCTCTGTGCTTTCAGAGTCTCTGCAGCATCTGCTAGAGAGAAAAACACACACCGTGTCTGTAGGAGAGTGTGTGTAATGGAGCTGTGATTGAGTTTGGATCCAGCTGAGCGGAGTGAGACACTTTTATCTTCAACAGTCTCCGTTCTTCTGTGAGCGTCTGTTCGATTTTTTTTTAGGAATTTATGCATAGTTATTAGATGGGCTTGACTGACATGAGTGTGGGTGCAGTTTGAGACGCAACACACACACCTCACAGTCTCACACCACACCAGCTGAAATAATCTGACTTTGTACTAAAAAAACAGAACATACATTTGTGTGTGTGGCCATTGTTTCCTGTTTTGTTTGTTGGTGGTCTCGATGATTAACCTCTGACACAGCTTTCACTAATATCAAATATTTTTATTTCATGTAATATAATAAATATAGAGTGTTACTGTTGACTTTTTTTTTTAGTGTGTGTGATTAACTTAAAATATGGCAGTGTTTTAGTGGGCCGAACCGAAGTCAGATTTAACTACAAAATCAATATCTATATCAGTATACAAATCAAGTTTTAGAAATGACAATTAAATTACAAATAACTTATTAATTTAAATTCACTTTAGTGTACTTTGATGTGAAGTCTTAATTCTTATTGCTATAATGCAGCAATTAAATATTTGAGGTCATCAGCTACAGCCACAGTTGAAAACCATTAAGTTTGTGTTTTTGTGGGTTGCAAAAATACTTTTTAGTCTGTGATAATGTGTGAATGTGCGAGAAAAATGTGTGAATGCAATCTGCTCAAAACCGCTGTGTGTTCCTTTGTTGTGCTCAGAGTTAGCATGCTAATCGCTCGGGGAAGAAGAATGGCTTTTGTTTGTGTGTGTGTGTCTTGAAGTGAGAATAGTGTGTGAACAATACCAGCCTTTAGATCACTCTCTCGCTCTCGCTACTCTTTGTCCTCATCGTACCTGGTATGTGATTTGAATATATAAAGTGTTTCTTTTTAATATTCTATTAGGTGCACGCACGTGGGTCTGATTCCATTGGCTTCTCTCTCTGTTCAGGCAGCTCTCTGGTCCCTTGATCACTTCCCACTGCGACATTCCTGACAATACTGACTCATCTCTGCTCTGACTCTCTTCTGCATGACTGACGTTATCTCATTCAATCTCTGTGACGGGGTTCTTTCCATCCACAGTCAGTGTGTAAAGGGACATTTCACCCCAAAAATGAAAATTCTGTCATTTACTCGATCTCATTGTTGTTCCAAATCAGTAAGACGACAAAAGGAAATGAGGATGTTCGCAGTCTTTTTCAAACAATTAATGGAATCAAATGGAATTGTCTCGCAATTTGAATATGCGCATAAATTTGCCCCGCCTGCATTATTCAATTTCAGAGCTTTGCCTAAAGGGAAGATTGTCAGAAAATAATGACTTAATACCCTTTTTTGATCTACTAATTTAATTCTGGAAATGTTTGGCTCTATGATGCAAACTTGGGAGTTTTGATTCTTTAAAGTGCATTATCACTGTCTGTGTTAAAGGATGGATGTCTGTCAGCACAGTGCTGATGTTTACTGCTGTATCAGAGCAGAGGTGCGTTTTTATTATGCTTTATGCTTAACTTTGATTTTTGGCTCATTTGAACAGTTCCTTCTGCCTAAAATGACAGGCACTCCATGGAACTTTTTGTAAACAGTTTTGTATTCAAGTTTCCAGGAGACTAAAATCCCTGAACCTCACTTTTTCAGCCCCATGAATTCCAGCTGTTTTCTGTCCCAGCTGAAAGCTGCTATGGGCCTGTTTTCAGCAGACCTGAATCAGATTGCGCTGTAGAATGTTTCCCAGCACAGTCTTAGAGCAGTAGCTGTTCTTAGGAAGATTTTCTTTGGAAATTGAAGGGTTGTACAGTGCCTTACTAATTAGAAACTCAGGATTTAGAAAACAAGATTATCAACTCACATCCTGTTACAGGAGCAAACATACAGATCATAATCCCAATCATTTACTGATAAACAGCACCTGAGCGCCTGTCTATTCCTGTCTGGATATCCAGCTGTAAAGTGAACAGATAGTTCACCCAAAAATGTCCTTTACTTAGAAGCATTGTGCCCTAAACAATGGCACGTAAGATGTCACTTGATCCACATGCTCATTACAAAGATGCCTCCTCAGCAGTAGCCAGACGTTGTGTATAATCACATCATTTTGAAAGTATAATGCTGTTGCTTCTGTCTGTAGGTTGTGTAGTCTGACTTTGAAGAAGCTGGTGGTGATGAAGGAACTCGACAAGGAGCTGATTTCGGTCGTCATTGCAGTCAAGATTCAGGTTAGCCATCAGCTTCATGAAATGTATGTCGTTTTTTGAATTCCAGTAAGTCTAGATTTTTGTTGCAACGAAGAACACAACAATTAGATTTAAGACAATAAACAAAATATTCCAAGAGGGTGACAATACATGAGATTCTGAAATGAATGAAAGTCTATTATATTATCAAGTATAATTCCACTGAAGAATCTCACAAGCAATTACTTTTGCTTCAGATAATTCAAATAAATATATCAGCATCTTTCATGAAAATAAAAATAAGTATTTTATTTAAACACTTGCATTTATAAATAAAAATTTTTGTATTGTACGGGATGGTAATAAAATAATTGTATAATTAATATAAAAAGTGTCTCTTTATAAAAAAAGTCTCCTTTTGGCAAAATTAGAATTTTCAATAAACATAATGACTAATTAAGAGGATAATAATGTATTTAGAGTAATAATAGGAGGTGCAGCATGTGTGTAAATAAAGTGAGTGTTTGCTTGTAGGGCTCCAAGAGAATCCTGCGCTCCCATGAGATAGTGCTGCCCCCTGCTGGGGGGGTGGAGACTGATCTCGCTCTCACATTCTCACTACAGGTAAAGATATCCCCAAAACACACATTTTCGAATTGTTCAATCATAAATGGCTATTAAAACAATGGCTTCGAATCAAAAGATGGTGAACTGACTAGTTATCTACTGCTTACATAGCCTGACAAAGAACCTCTTAAGTGATTGATTTGGAACACTCTGTGTCACTCATTGCAATGCACTAATGGATTTTTTTTTTTTTGCATATATACAAGTATACATGCTGAGCTGCCTTGAAATTAAAAACGGAAGCTATTATAGAAACAGTCTTTGCTTTGGGAGTGTGTCTGCAAATGCTCCCTGTGTAGGCAGCTTACTAGGTTTTGAAACAGAGCCAATATTACTTTTAAGACATCATCATTTCAGTGTGCTCTGAATAATTCTAGAGTTTTATTATGAAACTGAATCTGATGTTTTCTTCTCTCTCTCTCTCTCGTGTGTGCATGCTTTAATACGAGTAGTACCCTCATTTTCTGAAACGCGAGGGAAATAAGTTGCAAATCCTGCTTCAGCGGAGGAAGAGGTACAAAAACCGAACAATTTTGGGTTACAAGACTTTGGCTGCTGGTTCTATAGACATGGCAGAGGTATTTCAGATTCCTCAGTGAGGTTAATGTAGACTTTTGAAGCATACAGATGCTCAGATGCTGATTTGTTTGTGTGTGTAGGTGATGCAGCATCCTGCAGAAGGTGGGCAGGTCTTGGCTCTTTGCAGTAATCAGAAGGAGTTTCTGGGTAAAGTTGCAGAGATTTGGATCTATTCCTTGTCCAGTCAGCCTATAGACCACGAGGAGGCAGCCATTCTGGGACAGAAAATCAAATGTTCTGGTAAAAAAAAGAAAAATCATTCATACATACTGATCTATTTTTAATTAGTCTATGACATGTCTCTGGCAATAACAAATTGTGTTCTCTATGTGTGATGTGAAGTGGTGTTTTGTTTCTATATTGTGTATTTTAGTGTGACTGTTGTTTTCGGCACCTTATCAGATTTCGGCACGAGTTGCTGTGCACGTGTGTTTATTAATAAAATGAACTTAATTTCTTATAAAAAGTTTATTAATGATTATTCAAAATATATAGTTTATTCTGTTTCAGATGAGACATGCAGATTCTCTTTTATAATACCAAACTCCTCATTTAAATTATGGACTATCTAACCAACTTTCTAGAGGTTCCTCCTTTATGATTATTAGCAGGTATTCTTCCTCCTCTAAAATTTAGAATATTCAGAATATTTTTTTCACAACAGATTTCAAAAGAATTTATCATTTTTTCATTCTATATATTATAACAGAGATTCCCACATTTTTGTCGACCGAACCACTTTTGACCTGTTTACTTGAAGTGTTTAGTGTTTAGATTTTAAATTAATATTTCAATAACAACACAGTCACACATTCATGGTTCTCTAATGCTGGTTAATGGTCACATGACATGCAGGTAAACAAATAAAATATAACTTTTTAAAATTTTTAATAAGTGTTTCTTATCATATTAGATTATCTTTTTTTTTATTTATTTCCTTTTTAATTTTTTCCTTTTTTAAACTTTTTTAAATTTATTATCTTTTTTAGCATTTCATCACCTCATGAACCCCTCAGAACCTCAGTTTGGGAAACAAATTTTTAGTTAACGAATGCATATATATATATTGTCCATTTATGAGTTGTCATAAATGCATTATTATCATATTAGCATTATTTAAAAATCATTATTCGTTTATCATATCAGCCAAAACTTCAATATCAGAACATCACTAGCTGTAGCACTGTATTGAACAATCAGTATTCAGGACCTGTCCTTTTTATAATATTGTTTATTTGACTTGGTAGATAATTACTCTGAAGAAGAGTATGAAAGCTTCTCATCGGAGCAGGAAGCCAGTGATGACGCAGCACAAGGACAGGTGATTACATACACACGTACAAACAAAGCCACCTCTTTTCCCTCTTTTTCTGCTGACTCGTCTATGTACATGCTCCACAGGATCTCGAGGATGACGAGTACGAGATAAGGAAATCAAAAAAGCAAAGGAGGTCAATAGTCCGGACGGCGTCGATCACCAGGGTAAGACTGTCAGAGAACAATGAGAATTTCCTCAGATGTCATTGTGTAGTAAACAGGCTTAATATGAGTGTGTATGTCTGTGTGTGCGCTTCTCTTTCTCCATTAGCAGCAGAACTTTAAGCAGCGCGTGGTGGCGTTGCTCAAACGCTTCAGAGTTTCTGATGAGGTGGGTATAGAGTGCATTTGTTCTTAAGCGAGGTGTAGTGTTTAAATACGAGATAGTCAGGTTGTGCTGGTTGACTTGTGCTGTGAACCAATATGTTTTGGAACAAATCCATGTTTGTGTGCAGACTTGTACCAAATGTATTTTAGATTTACTACTAAGACCTCTCACCTCTGACATGATATTATAAAGTCAAGCCAAGCCATCTTTATACTGTAGTGCTTAATAAAATACAGATTATTTCAAAGCAGCTTCATAGTCATAAAAAGGAAAATAACTCAATTGATGATGCAAACTTCATGAAAATAACTGTTACTGTTCTGTCAGGATGTTGATTCTTATTATGGAGGATCTGAAACCGGACGGAAGGTTTTCACAAATGTTTTATTAAAGGAAGCTATTTAGCAGTTAGAACCATTAGTAGGGTTGCATTTAGAATCGAATAATAGCTTACTAAATATTGCCCAGTGTATAAACTGTAAACTGACTAATATTTCAAAAACAGTAGTATGAAAAATAGTATAGCCATTAATGAATGAAACCTATCAAACTATAGTACAGTGCTACATTGTTGTCACATGACCTCCTAATGTTGCATGTTTAATTTAATAAAGTGGTGTCACTCTCTAAAATATGTAAATAAAAAACGCTATTATGTAATATAAGTTTTTTTTAAGGTGTTGTTATTGTTAATTATACCATATGGTTTCTGTTAATCAAAATAAAGCTGAAATAAAATAAAATTTAAATGTTGGATGAAGAACTTTGAAATGTTGCCTAGGTAGCTAACTGAAATAAAATGAGTTTAAGGACTGAAATGAATAAAATTAAAACTTAAATAAAAATAAATTCTGAAAATAAATCAAAGCAAATAAAAATATATTATAAAATATAGCAAATATAAATATTTTTAACTAATAAAAATGACACAAAATGACAAAATGACTACAAAATGTACAATTAAAATTAAACTGCAAAAAAAATCTGAATATGACTTCAGTAAATAACACTGGTGTGAAAATGTCCAATCCAATAATAAATCAAGAGAAAGATACATTTGAAGAAGTTTATTTTATATAGCATATTTAATACACAATGGTAATTCAAAATGTTTTAGATAATATTGAATATTATTGTTATTACAGTAAATTGAAAATAGTAAAATAGTATACACAGTACATACTGGAACAATATTGTAGTATGCACTTGTCAACATAGTCAAAAACAACTTTATCTTAGACTTTTTGCATTTTCACATTTGTAAATGTCTAAATTATTTACAGGGTTAGCAAGCTCTTTAAAATAGATTGTTGGAATTTGATTTGAGATATTACATCCTCATTATCTAATATACGTATTTAGTTTCTAACATCTAATAAAGTAGCAGAAATGACATCAGCAGCAGCTTATTAAAATCTGTTAAGAAGCTGGATTCACACTGAACATTGATGGTTGCAAAACAAAGTCCTTGATTGATTTCCTCTCTCATTAATAATATTCAGGAACATCACGTTGTGCTTTGGGATCGATTTCTCTGCAGCTGAGTCTGAGCATTTTCTGTTTCATCAGACAATCCCTCACTCTACTGCCCAGCACGTTCCTGCAGTTCAAATGAGGAATAAATCATGTTTAAATGTTTGTAGGTATTGGACTCGGAGCAGGACCCAGCCGAGCCTCCTCCAGAAGTAGAGGAAGATCTGGATCTGGAGAGTTTAGAGTTCGAGAATCCCAGTGACAGTGGCCCGGATCTGGATGATGATGAAAGTGTTCTCAGCACCCCAAAACCCAAACTCAAGTAAGCTGAGAGAGAATTTGTTCATTAGTGTTTATTTAGTGCCTATATTAATGTTGAGATGTGTGCTATTTCCTCAGATCAGCACTTGTGTGTTTACATTTTGTGCCTGTGTTTGGTTTAGGCCATATTTCGAAGGAGTTTCTCTGTCCAGCTCTCAGACAGAAATTGGCAGCATTCACAGTGTCAGGAGTCAGAGAGAGCCGCCCAGTCCAGTAAGAACATGTTCATGTGCACACGTAACGTACACTTAAACTGACTTGAGATAAAGCAAATTACTCTAACCTAATACTAACCCTTTCCAAATATATATGTGCCATTCAATCGTCTGTGGTCAATAAGATTTATTCATACATTTTTTACTTTTATTCAGCAAGAACACATTCAATTGATCAAAATATTTATGATGTTACAAAATATTTATATTTCAAATAATTACTGTTCTAATAAATGTTCAATTCTTTCAAGTTCCCTAAAATAATCTTCAAAAATATCAAGCAGCACAGGAGTTTTCAACACTGATGATTATAAGAAATATTTCTTAATCATAAAAATCAGCATATTAGAATGATTTCTGAATGATCATATGACACTGAAGACTAGAGTAATGACCGCTGAAAATTCAGCTAAGCAATAATTATAATTATTAATTTATTAGAATATAAATTAAAGTAATAAATTAATTTATTTTTAGCTAAGTAATAATTTACTTCTAAAATATGAAAATAGAAATTATTTTCAATTGTAATAGTATTTTACAGTACTGTTTTTATTGCATATATGATCAAATAAATGCAGATTTGAGCATTAGAGAGTTCTTCAGAAAGATAAAAACGTACTGAGCCCAAACTTTTTAATGATGATATATAGACAAAATGTTTAAGCACTTTTCCCGATGAGGAGGAAGTATGAGCTTGGTTAGAAACACAGACACTTCAGTTTAATCAATCCTCAGCTAACTCTCTACCTCTCTCTCACTTTCTCTGTTCAGATGGATCCTGATAAAATAAGGGCTGTAGGTGGAAAGTTTCAGATGGATAATGAATCTGATAATGTTTCAATGGTACGTCCTTCAGCACTGTAAGATATTGACTGGTGTTTGTTTAGAGATGAGCTCTGGCTGACACTAAAGCTGAATCACAGCTAATAACTCGTCCACACTGAATCAGCATGTGGTGTGAGGTGATGGCAGCAGTAAAAAACTAGGATTTGATAAAACTAGGATTTGATAAAATATCAATTTTCTGTCAATTTAACATTTAACCTTTACAATTTGTCTTGTTATTTGACATTATATTATATTAATTATATATATATCCATTCAAATAGGCTGTAAAGAGGCTTAAAGAGGCTGTATATAGCATAACGTGTTTTTGAAGTTTTATTACGCGTGTTTTTTTTTTTTAGGGTCATCCTGAGGTTGTGACCCCTACCACAGAACTTGAGATGATGGACAACCTGGACTCTTTCATGGAGAGGTTGCCTTCTATAGGGCGGATGACCAAAACAGAGTCACTTATCATTCCTTCAAACCGGTGAGGATACATAAAACCCTTTAGCATTGGTTAGATGAAACAAGTATTACAGATCTTACTTGTTGTTGTTTTTTTTTGGTCCATTCTGTTTAGTGTTTTTTTACAACTTCTCTCTTCATCTGAAGGGTGGAGCCAAAGTTGGCAGGGCGACGGGGGCGGAGCACATCACTTAAAGAAAGGCAGCCCAGTCGACCGCCCAATCAGAGGGCCAACAGTCTGGACAATGAGTGCTCGCTTGACACCCGCTGCCACCTACAGGTCAACAAGAACCTGGCTGCACACAAATATAGTCCAGTTACTAAAGAGAAGCAGCAGTTTTTACTTCAATTTGAACTAATTTTGGTCTCTATTTGGTCTTGGTCTGGTTAGATTCCACGCAAAACGGTTTATGATCAGCTGAACCACATCCTGGTGTCAGACAGCCATCTTCCCGACAGCATCATCCTTATTAACACCTCAGACTGGCAGGGCCAGGTATGATTGAAAAAATAAATAAATAAATAAATAAAAAGTTAAAGTGACCTGACATTCAGCCAAGTATGGTGACTCATACTCAGAATTCGTGCTCTGCATTTAACCCATCAAAAGTGCACACACACAGAGCAGTGAACACACACACACACTGTGAACACACACCTGGAGCAGTGTGCAGCCATTTATGCTGTGGCGCCCGAAGTCATGGTATTGCCAGAGATTCGAACCCACAACCCTAGGGTTAGAAGTCAAACTCTCTAACCACTAGGCCACAACTTCACAACACAATATGGCTTGATCTGGTGATTTGAAAAATGGCAAATTGGTATAATTTTATGTTTTTGTTTTTTTTATTTGTAATGATAAATTATAATAGTTATTTTTGCTATGAATATTACAAAAACACATTCTACAAATGTAAAAAAAAAAAATTTTCACTACCTTTGAAAGAGTATATTGTCCTTTATACTCATCAAGGCTGAAAAAATACAAAAGTATTTTCAGATAAATCATAATGACCCCAAACGTTTGAATGGTGGTGTATATTTTAATAACCATGACTAAATGAGTCTGATAAATGCAATACTTAAATGAAAATTATAAATCATAAATAATATTCATGGCATTTGGAATAATAAGTCAGGCATCAGTACAAAAAACATATATATATGTAACCCTTTTCCTGTCTTTTTGTCTCAGTATGTATCTGAGGTTTTACAGAATCACGGTCTTCCTGTTGTTTGTACATGCACAATGGCTGACATACAGGCTGCACTCAGCACCATCATCTCTCGCATTCAGAGATTGTGAGTCACTTGAAGCAAATAGACACTTCATTTGAAGTCCATCTGCCATTTGGTTTCCGGTTTTTCCAGGATAGTGACACTATGTACTTGTTCCTGTTTTTCTCTTTCTCTGTAGTTGTAACAGTAACTCAGTCACACCATCTCCAGTGCGGATCGGAGTAGCAGGAGCTCAGCATTACCTGTCTGTTGTTTTGCGTTTATTTGTGGATCACCTGACACACAAAACCCCCGACTGGCTCGGATACCTGCGATTCCTTATCATCCCGCTTGGTAAGTGCAGAGGTCAGAGAAACAAATGAGCCAATAAAACACTACGAGAAGAGCTAAAAAGCATGTGTATGTGTAGGGGTTCATCCAGTGGCTAAATATCTGGCCAGTATAGACTACAGATATAACAGCCTGTTCCAGGACACAGCGTGGAGAGATCTTTTTCACAAACCAGAAGCACCGACCTCAGGTAACTGTCTCTGAGATACTCATTCTCTCTCCATTCTATCCATCACCACCTCCTAAAAATTTTTTGTAAACTAAATCAGTAGCTAATCGTATTTTCAGTGGAACACAATCATTTGACTTTAAACCATGATCAGCTGTGCTCATTTTCATCAGCTCAGCATGAAAAGTGCATTTCATTTCAGTCCTTGTATGTGCAACTGAAGCTAACATCAACTATTGGATGCAAATCACTGTCAAAAGATCTCCAGGGTAAAGGCACAAGCCAGTAGATGGATACAAAAAAAAAATTAAAGGCTAGATCAATGCATAGAAGCACAGTGAAGTATATTATTAAGAAGAAGGTAAAATACAGGAAGTAAATACAGCTGGATTAAACAAAAACTGTGTCCATCTTTAGGCTGCAAAGCAACACAATTTGATTATTTTGAAGGGGATTGATTATTTTCTATACCCAATGCAAATGCACACACACACATACATTTGTAAAAATGTATACAAAAAATGTAAAACATTTTCTTTTTTATTGTCTGTCAACTTTCAGCAGTTCAGGACAGTCCAGATGTGGTTTCCAGGGTAACACAGTATATGTTGGGAGCGAATGGAGCTCTTCAGCTGCCCATAGCAGAGGCCATGCTTACCTATAAGCAGAAAAGGTGATATACACACATGCACAGAGCAGCCCAGATCTACATTTTTATAAAAGAAACAAACCTTTTCAGAGGAGGCAACATAAATGTTGTGTGCAGAACACACTAAATTTGAAACATCAGTGTAATTTTAACATGGCACCACTTCATAATAAAACATATTCAACGATTATGAGTGTGAGACAATTGTATTTGCCTAAATACAATTAAAAGAATATCAATATTCTGTAGATAAAAATGTGGTTTTGAATATGTGTTATTAGAGGCTGGGTTCGTTTTCAGATGCTCTGAAGATGCAGATAGTTGGTTTTCTGCTCAAACACACTTGATTCACTTTGTTTGCTTATCCAGATATTTGCATCTTTTTTTCATGAGCATCCTCCTCCTTGAAGTCATGTTCGGACAGAAAGCATGTGAATGTCACTGTTTATCATCTCTGTCTGTAAATAACATTCTTTATTTTTTCTTTTCCTTGCCCTCTCTGAAGGAAAAAGAGCTTTCATTTTGATTTTGCAGTAAGGTATTGTGGTCTTCCTGTCTGTGCTGATGCCATAGTTTATCAGATACATATCACCTTCAGTCTCTTACTTCCTCTCGCTCGCTCACTCTTCTCTGTTTTATCAAGGGGAGTTAAACTGAGGGAGAGCAGAGATTCTGTTAAACTCTACAGATTCTGTCCACACCTTAAGGTTTATGCTCTATGTGGTGGGGCTTCCTTTACTTTCTCCCTTTTATTTCTCTAAAAGTGCTCCATCTCCTCAACCTTCTGATGACTTTGGAATTAGCCGTGTAATTGTATAATAAAAGCTGCAGCGTGGAAAGAGCCTGAAGGTTTTATTGGATCTCTTGCTGCAGTGGGATATAAATGTTACCTCCATCATCCTCTGCACACCTGCGATGTCCTTCAGCGGAGCACATTATGTGCCAGAGAATTGTCAGTTTAAGGTTCTCATAACATTCAAAACCTAAATGTCTGTCAAATACATAAAATACTGTATATATATTATTGTAATTTATATCTGAAAACTGTGACATATAATGTCTGTGAATGTAAATTTTTCGGTTCCACAGAATGTTTTTCAATTTGAATAGCAAAATCAAGGATGGAAATTATTTCAAATTATTCCATTTTCATGAAAAGGTGAACAGACCTTATGATGGAGGTAAAATGATTTCTTAATTTTCTGTCTTGGCTTCATTTTCATTTTTCTTTCCTTTTAATGATCTCTCTCTCTCATCAGAGTAAACTGCCTAAACTACACACACACACACACACCCACACACCCACAGTCTTGTTTTTCCAAGCAGGTGCTTGAAGTATTGCTGCTGATATTGGCTGATTTCTCAGTTATTGGTTTCACCAGTGTCTCTTTATTCTCTGGTGTGCAGAGCAATAGACCATCTGTTATGCCTTACACTGAGAGCATCTTATATTTCTGCTCAAATGCACTCTGTGAACTCCCTCTATTTGGCCTTGTGCGGTGTTGATTTTGGGGTGGTTCATTGGCACAGATTATTTATTCTTTCTGTTCTCTTGTTTTGTGTTTTGCTCTTCTAGTGATCAGAGATGGTTTAACAAACAAAGAGATTCGTAAAAATAAGTAAATAAATAAAGCATTATACAGTATGTATATATAAATTAAAATAATGCTTTTCCTCCAAAACCTATTTTATGCTGAGCACAGTGGCGATTTTATAGAGTAATTTTATTGTTTGTGAGTATATTGTAAAAGTTAGCATAACCATTTTAACATTATAATATTGTTGCTAGATCTATGATCTCTGCATTAGACCATCTTTGGTTCAAGTTGCCTGAATCTAAGCCTTGATTGGCTGAGAATGTCTTTCTTAAATTTTTTATTTCTTCTTAAAACTTCTTTTAGTTTTCTTTTTCTAGTAGTGGGTGGGGCAGTGGCATAACATCAGCAAGTTGATAAAAATGATGCATGCATCACTTGCTTTATGGCATTTGTCTCAGACACGCTATATTGGATTACACCAAATAGTCAGTTGTGTTTAACTGATGGTTGGGAGAGCTGGAAGTGAGAGGCGCAAAGAGTGGACAAATCAGACAGTGGGATTGACAAAATCAGTCTTAGAAGCCTTTTCTCTTCAGAGATCAAAATGTTTCTCTAACCTTAAGGTTTTTTAATTGATATACAATAGTTGCTGAAAGATACTATGGATGTGGTTTAGCATGCATGTGGGAAAGTTGCTCATTCATTTCTACTCATTCATTTCTGAAATATCTGAAACATTAACTTTTTATGAAGCAAAATATGTATTGCAGCCACATATTCAGATGTCAGATTACACATCTCTCATCATATTGCTGCTGAATTGCTTGTATTCAGCCTTTTTTTTCTTACTTTTCAAATGTCTTGTTCGTTTTACTTAATGTAATGTGTAAAATGCCACACATATATTTATACATATATTTAGAGTACACATATTTAGTATTTTTTTTTTTTCTAAATTAGTTAAATCAGTTTAATATTTCCCCATAGAAAGGAATGGGTAACTACCAGGATTTGTTTTAGCTTGAGGAATCCTTTTTGCCCACTGTATCAATAATTTGATTAATTTAATGAGGTAAATTTAGTCGGTAAACCATGTGTTCAAAGTCCTGTCTCTTTTTTTCCTTCCACAGTCCTGATGAAGACTCATGTCAAAAATTCATTCCTTTTATTGGGGTACGTGTCCATTTGCAATCATGCTTTTATCATTTGAAATGTTTGAATTGTATTTAATGTTTTTATAGTGTATTTGTTTCCAACCTGTCTGCAGGTGGTGAAAGTGGGGATTGTTGAACAAGCTTCTGCCACATCTGGTTAGTTACACTGTGAATTATATTATATATTAAATATGGCTGTCAGTTGAAAATTTTAACCCATATAAAATGCTCTTAACTTTATATAATAATAATTAGAAAAAACTAATTTGAAATGGAATGGTTTATTGAACCTTTAGAAAAAATTTCTTTTTGTTGAGTATAAATCAGGAAAACACACATTAGTATGACTCCGAAGCCCAGACTGAGCAAAAGTATGAACTTTATTGCAGTTACTGGTATAAGGCCATAAGTAAGTTTGTAATGCAAATCAGTGAGATCTTTAAAACCGTATAGCAGCTTACTTACAGTACATGAAATTAATATACATAGCGGTTGTCAATCTATATTTCGCAATAATGTCTTTGTGAGATTATATTTAAATGCTTAGGTTTATGATCAAAGATCTTTAGTTTTTCCAAAATAATGCAATGCAATACACAGTTGATTGAGAGACAAACAAATGGTCCTCAATTTATCATGATTTTTCAAAAAAAAAAAAAAAAAAAAATTCTAACAGCCCTTATGTTGAAATACTACCAATTGTAACCCTAAACTACTATTTTTATAAATAAATGTTATATTTAAGGTGGTTCATGAATGATTTGTGCATGTGATTTGTAGGCGATTCAGATGACGCTGCTCCGGTGGGATCTTCTCTTCTCTCATCTACTCCTCCTGCACAGATCTCCCCATTACTGAAAGAAGCATCTCCAACGCCTCCTTCCTCTCCCTCTGTACACATGTCCAGGTACAAACACACACAGCGCTAGGTGTCTGAGATCTCTTAAAAGGGTCACATGATGCTGCTAAAAAGAACATTATTTTGTGTATTTGCTTTAATGCAATGTGTTTATGCCGTTTAAATGAACATAAAACACATTATTTTCCATATAATGCACATTATTGTTTCTCCTCTATGCCCCGCCTTCTGAAACGAGTAGATTTTTACAAGGCTCATTGCTCTGAAAAGTGAGGTGTGCTCTGATTGGCCAGCTATCCAGTGCGTAGTGATTGGCCGAATGCCTCAAGCATGTGACAAAAAATGTTACGCCCGTCTCTCAGGCCAGCAGCACGAGACTCAGTCCAGCTGCTCTGCTCGTGCACATCCCATCATTGGTTCGCTTTTAGCAGTTCAGTCAGTGTACTGTTAGTAGTAACTAAATACATTTATTTTGCGACAGAGGGAGTGTCAGGTCCGTTTATAAACCAAATAATTTGAGTAATTTGTGGATTAGTGTGTACTATAGACAAACCTTTTCAAACGATTCAGTTTGATTTGGTGAACTGGTTCATCCAGTTCACTAAGAAGATCCTGTTAAACAGAAAGATTTGTTCACGATCCGTACATCACTAGACGAGACAAAACCAATAAAACCCATTACAAACAAGGCATTTGTTGCATCCAGTTGGGAATGACTTATACTGTCTTTTCATGTGTTGCGTATCACACTGCGTAAACATAAAACCATGCCTGCATTTGTAATCTGAGAAACAACTAACAAGCCTATTCTACACTGCTCAAAACTCACTTTTGAATCATCATTGGCAAATAATTTAAATATAAATAATGTACTTCCAGGCTGTGAGTCAGAAGCGCCTGAACTGCCCAACTTTATAGAAACCGCTGTTGTGCCACAGATGCACTGTAGGCTACTCTCACAGAAAACAGTCCTCATCCTCCATAAAATGCGCAGCACACATCTGAATATTTGGGTTGGACTGTTCTGGAACAGTGTTGAAATACAACTTAACCACGGATTTCTAGTTGTGCCCCCTTTTGAAAGAACAAACATATTTTTTTCTCTTTTGAAACTACCAAAAGTAGTTTTGCTTTCACAACGAAACACACAGTGACTCGAAGACATGGCAGCGGCGGCAACAGAGTGATTCAAAGTTATTCCTTCTTTCTTTGTGTGACCATTTGGGGGCGGCATGTTTAAACGAGGCATTTTAGGGGGGTGTGGACGAGTCTTAACTTTGATAAAGAATATCTCTTTGGATTTGAGACTTTAGTCTTTGCAACTTTATAGATCATCTTTATGCACCAAAAGCTTGTAACACTCCAGAATTTAAATCACATCATATGACCCCTTTGATCTTCTGTTTTCTCACCTTGTCTATGTGGCTGCAGTACTCCTGGAGGAGGTCAGGGGGAGCTGATGGGTCTTCAGGTTGATTACTGGATTGCTCCATCAGAGAGGAAGAAAGAAGTGGAGAAGAGAGACTCCAAAAACACGCTTAAGGGCACCTTCCGTTCACTGCAGGTTAGCCGCCTCCCACTGGGCGGAGCAGAGACGACACATCAGCCAACCATGTCCATGACTGTTGTCACCAAAGAGAAGAATAAGAAGGGTAAGACACTGGAACACAATACTTGCACAGTGCCAATGTAACCGTCACAGGAACACATTCAGTTTATAAAATGTATTGTGTTATTGAATAAGCATCAAACACTCTCTCTGTCTCTGTGTTCAGTGATGTTTCTGCCTAAAAAGACCAAGGATAAGGAGGCGGAGTCTAAGAGTCAGGTGATAGAGGGAATAAGTCGACTCATTTGCACAGCCAAACACCAGCAGACCATGCTGAAAGGTGATCAGCCAATCCGAATTCATCAAAGTAATCACTACAGCTTACAATACAATCAATAAACTATGCTTATCGGTGTCATAATTAATACTTTAAAGGAATTAATACTTTTATTCAGAATTAATGCTTTTATTTATTGATCATGAGTGACAGTAAAGACTTCAAACAAATGCTGCTCCTTTGAACTGTTTGTTCATCAAAGAATCCTGAAAAAATTGATCATGGTTTCCACAACAATATTGAGCAGCACAACAGTTTTCAACATTGATAATTATAAGAAATGTTTTTTGAGCAACAAATCAGCACATTCAAATGATTTCTAAAGGATCATGTGACTCTGAAGACTGGCGTAATGATGCTGAAAATTCAGCTTTGCCATCACAGGAATTAATTACATTTTAAAATGTATTAAAATAGAAGACAGTTATTTTATATTGCAATAATATTTCACAATATTACAGTTTTACTGTAGTTTTTGAAAGTCTCTTATGCTCATCAAAGCTGCATGTATTTGATCAGAAATATTTAAAAAAACAAACCAACCTAAAACTTTTGAACCGTGCTAAATGTTATACATAGACCTCTTTATAATTTAGCTATAGATAATGTATCATTTATTTTTTTTGGAATTCATGAAACATGGCTAAAGACTGCCATTGTTGGTTTTGTGTTTCCTCCCTACAGTGTTGATAGATGGAGTGGAATGGAACGATGTGAAGTTTTTCCAGCTTGCAGCTCAGTGGTCATCTCATGTCAAACACTTCCCGCTTGCCATCTTTGGATCCTCCAAAGGGCCTCACTGAACCACAGCCTCACATCTCCACTCCTCTTCGCAACGGCTGCCTTTACACTCAGAGCTGCCTGATGGTTTTATTTAAAATCTCTGCTTTCTCACGGTTTGTCTGTTATTTTTTGTTGACATTTGATTGTTCTTTTATGAAGACTTGATGATGTCTTGACTACAGGGCATATTTTTTTTGGACTGCGTATGTTAAAACCCTCCAGTGTTTATAGTGAAATGACTAGTGAACTGAATCTTTTAAACTGATCTAACTCCGTAACTAGTGAGTTTTCAGGTAGTTCTGTGCCATCCTGCAAAGCGGTGTCCATACATTTTAGCAGCCAGCACACTTGTGGGAGAACAAACCAGCAAAATGGGAGAAAGGAACTGCTTTTGTTTTATTAAAAGGAAAAAATCTGGTTTGGATTTTGCTTCGGATGGATTTTCCAGATGGTTTGGCTTTATCCTGAAGATGCCGGAAGCGTTTTCTCCATCTCTCTCGCTCTATAACCTCAGCGAGGTCAGAAAGTTTCTCGAAGGTTAATTGTGTGTTTGTGTTGCAGTTTCCACCTTGTCGTATGTGGTTACTTTATTTACTTTGTAGGTTTGTTTGTAGTATATGTGTGTGTGAATGTATTCACTGAAGGTACTAAACGCTAAAGCACTTTTAAAACATTACTAGATTGGGTTTTTGTTATAATGCTTTCTGTGGTGCACAGCGCTGTTCACTACAGCTAAAAACTGCTGCAAAGCTTTGTGGGAAATTTGGAGACAATGAGTGTCTGTGTCTACGTTAGACAGACCGTGTCAAACCTGTGTGCTGCACTCTTTAAACACTTCTTTTGTTGTTGTTGATGTAATCGTTTCTTAAAATGAAATTTGCATTCTGTTTTGTTTGTTGGCTTGTTTGAGAATGTTTTCTTGTGAGATGTCCAGTTTCCCTAAAATGCTGTATTGGATTTAGAATAATGTGCCTAAAACATGGAGAATTTTTAGGGCAGTGATTCTCAAGAACCCGTCCAGATCATACTTCACCCCAAAATCAAAAGAAAGTACCATTTTGTTATAAGGGAAATGCAGCATATTTTTAGGACATATAATTAAATTTTTATTTAAAATGTTTGTAATATTTTTTGTACTACCTTGGTTTGTCTAAAAAAAAATCTATATATTTTAAAAGATAATTATGTAATTTTGTTTTAGTATTTCCACTACTATAATTAATGCATTGGGTATCATGAAAAAAAAAAAAACTTTTTATACGTTAATTAATCTTGGTTAATTTCTATATATATATATATATATATATATAATTCTTTTTTTTTTTTTTTTTTTTTTTTTTTTACATTTCAAGTTGCATAAATTAACATTAGGTAATTTATTATGAATTACCAATGAATAATTATAAATTAATATTAACCTAGATTAATAAATGCTGTTAAAATATTTTTCATTGTTAGTTTATGAGACTAAATGCATTAATGTTAACTAATTGAACCTTCTTCTAAATTGTTGGTAAAAATCAAATGAGAATCACCTTTGAGAATAATAAGAATGTAAACAGAGTAATGAGACTCTATTTGAAAAACCATTCTGAAAAACTTAATAGTCTTGATTTTGGGGTGAAATATGACCTGGAGACTAAACAAACAAGCTACATTCATAAGTCAATTATATTTTAATCTTACTAAATGTAGCATAAGAAGAACGGTGTTCCACAGCCTGTGTGATGGTAATATGTAGATGCTAATGTCTCATAAAGGTCTCTTTTAAAGGTATTAGACATGCCCTTTTTCGTAAGGCCTTTAGTGAGGTTCTGAACTATCTCTTAGTCTCTGCTTTGCTGGATGGTGAGATTGTTTAGTCCTCATTACTCATATAGAGTATTTTTAAATCTAATTATATTGTGCCTCACCTGCTCCTTAGAAAGCCAAAATATGTCAAAACAAACACATCCAACCCGTGAGGGAATTATCCCATAATTCAACTCAGACTCGCATTTGTCACATTAATGCAATGATGTCAGTGTTGTTCTATTTCTGGTCAGCAGAGGTTTCAGTGCAATTTAACGGAAATATTTCATGCTTGTCCAGACTGTAAAAGGTTCATAACTTATACACCGTATGTAAGGAGCTTTGCTGATGATGTCAGCTTATAGTTAAAGCTGTGCTGAAGAATTGTCTGTTTGCTGTTTAAATGTATACCTGCCACTAGTATTAGTTTTTATTATTATTATTAAAAAATATAATTTAAAAATGTTACAGCTTTTTAATTTAAAAGTTTCTGCTCCAGTTATGGGGGATTACTGTGATAATTTTGTATTTGTAAGAAAAATTGTTGAAAAAATACTACCACAGTAATTCCTTAGTGGAATTTAATAAAACTACACACACTAAGATTTGCTTTGTTTTAGTCCCTGCTTGTCATTTTTACATTTAAGTCTAACAACATACAGTCTAAGTTATATGGCTACTTCTGAAACCTGATTGGTTAATGTCCAGTTAGTTATTCTGTGAAAGTAATAATGATAACTGGTTGAAAACAACTTGTTCAAGTGTTTTCGCTATGAATGGAAGGAGAGAGACAGGTCTATTATCTATTTTTATGCCTCTTTAATGAATATTAAATGGATATTCGATTACTTGCACCAAATGATGATCCAAGACTCTACTTGAAATGCTGATCTGAGATTTGACTTAGAGTCTTTAACTGATAATATTTTCTCTGAATATCACAAGATTTCAAATACCACAAGTTTAGAATACCTTTTTTTATTTTTTTTTATTTTACATCATCAATTTTAATCAGAATTTTACAATTAAATCTGAATCTTTTGAATCTGAATCCTGTCTAAACAATTTAATATGTAATTTATAATTAAGTGTTTGGTTTATATATATATATATATATATATATATATATATATATATATATATATATATATATATATATATATATATAAAGTGTAAAGTTAAAAATGCTATCTTTTTATATGAGTAAAGAGTTTTATTATGTATTGCATTTTAATAAGTCTAATAATACAATATTGTATAATTAATTTAATATAGTTTCTATTCATGTTTAATATATTTTAAATATTTAAAGTGTTACATTAACATTTGAGTGTGAATATTAAATATAAATATTATGAATGTGTATATATATATATTTCATTATAATGTAAAATGTAATTTATAAATTTATCATAATTTAATCTAATGTAACAGTAAATTCATGAAACACAAAGAGGTTTATATTTTTAATTTAGCTTTTTTGCATATTTAACTAAATTGATATTAACGTATAAACAAATAAATACTTAAATAGATATGTACACATACAGCATAAGGATTCTTTTTTTATAATTTTTTAAACCGTATACTGTTTTATTTTTTATTAACAATAACATGCAAAAATTGAGCACTGCATTAAAAACAATACAAAGTAAAAATGCACAAGTGTTCACAAATTATATAAACTGAAATATATATAGCATTCAATCAGAAAGTACAGCAAAGGTAATGCTTTTAATCATTATTATTACAAAAACTTGTAGAAACAGGGAAGCGAGACGTGAATATATCCCAACAAAAAGCATTCATATAAATAACAACAGAAAACAAATATTCGGGATTTGCATATGTCAAATCACAGTATTATCGATACAGCAAAGGTTCTGGTTCTGAGTGGGTGATCCGGTCTTGTGACGTCATCACCCTTGCACCGGAGCAGGAAGTGCCGGCGGTCGGTGGGACTCTAAACAATCTACTGTTTTTGGTGCGCACTTTCATGCTTTACCGAGCAAACATGTGAGGAAACATTCTCCAGCCGAACCAGAATCCACCGAATCATACCCTAAATCAAACCCATGACGGCCGGGACACTCTAGAGGCGGCGGTGAGACTCATTTACCGGAGCAGAGATGAAGAAGGCGCGGGGCTGCGGCATGCGGAGCGCCGTCGGGTTCCTCTCTCGCAGGGCGATCGGCGGACAGCCGCGGCTGAAGGAGGACTTCCAGCGGCGCAGACTGGCCGGCTGCTCCAGCCTCTATAAGAAGGACATGCTCGGTCACTTCGGCTGCGTCAACGCCATCGAGTTCTCAAACAATGGAGGCCAGTGGCTGGTGTCCGGTAAGATCCTCCGTTTCTGCACGCTGATCTTTCTCATGTGGGTCAGCGATAGAAAGACAGACAGGAGTCTCTAACGTTGTATAGAATATACATGCAGAATAAAACATGCCAAGACGGGATTGCTTTGATAGCTTCAATTATTTGTCAGATTGTGCATACAAGATTTATTTTTTTCTGGGCATTGCCAAAAAAAAAGAAGTAATATAGAAGTATAAACGTGTTAAGGTGCAAAAAAAGTTTTTTACACAAAAAAACGAAACGACCAGAGTAATGTCATTAAAATTATATTATATTAAATAATGTACATCCACATGAGATCACAATCAGTCTTCCTGAAAAAGCTTTCTTTTTCTTTTATTCTGCATGCATGCAGTGGGTGGCCCTTTATGGGCGTAACCATGTTGACATCACGTGACCAGCCTAGGGTGACCACTGTCCCGCATTTGCGGACAGTCCCGAAATTTAAGCTTTGTCCCGCGTCCCGCAAGTCATAAGCAGTGTCCCGCATTTTAATTTCGTCTTCGTCATTTTATTTAATCGTCCTTTAAATTACATTTCTACAATAAAAAAAATGTTAATAAGAAAACACGTACTGAACATGCGCAGCGCAGCCGTTATTATTGGTTCTAGCGGCTAGCCAGAGCAGGAAAATAAACACCGAGAAAAAAAAAACCCACTCCTGGTGAAAGTGAACTACAGCTACACCTGCCAGGAGTTCTAATGACACATAATGAATGAGAAGGCCCTACTCTAAGCTGCCAGATCAGACAAAAAATATAAATTCAAGATGCACTGAATCTGGTAAGAACGCATTTAATCTTTCTAGTCTTTCCTAATGGAATTTAAATGCTTATTTGGAAATGTGCTTTGTAGCGATTGGATTATTATTTTCACTTAATTATTTGGATTGAATACACACGTTCTGTTAACGTGCTGTTAACGTGCTATTTATGTTGATATTTATTTTACTGATATTACTATTAAATATTATTAGTGACGTTCACAGCGCCGGTCAGCACCGTCATTAACATTTTTATAAACCCTTTTAGCAATTTAAAAACATGTTAACATCACTGCAAAAAGAGATATCTAATAAAAAAATCAATATTTATTCACCTAGTATAATAATAGTAATTTCTCTGCCTCGTGTCCCGCATTGTCCCGCAAAATCAGGTCTGCTGACCTGCAACAGAGCAATAGCCAGGTGGTCACCCTAGACCAGCCTTATCATGCAATTGACTAAAGTTACTAATAGTTTACTAAGTTGCTACTAAGAATAAACAATAAAGAAAATATCTACCATGCTGTAGTTCATATATAAAACTGCAAGACATTAAGCGCTAACTGCAAATGTATGACAGTCGCCACACTGGAAAAAAAGTGCCTGTCATTGAGTAATGTTTATTAACTTCATCCATCCAGGCTTATATGTCTCCATATGAAATCCTTATTACTGGTGCTATTAGTATGAATAGGTGCTGGATAAACCTATATAAAACAAACTAAATGCTCCTCTACCGTATATTGTATGTTTTTCAGACTGTAGTCTACCTCCATAGTTTCTGTCTGACTCTTTTTCTTGCTGACTCATTAATTGGTTGCAGCTGTTACTGATTCTTTTGGCTTCTCATTTTCATTCCTGCTTTTGAATGTCTTTTGTATGTTTTTGCACTTGCATATTTTCAGTTTTCTCATTTGGCATATACGGTGTGGTGAATGCGCAGATTTCCAGAGTGTTTCTGTGCTCATGGAAACCAGGAAATATCAGACAATTTTAAAATTGTGGTTTCAAGGCCGGGAAATTCTTGTATTTTATCAGCTATAATGCACTCTGTTTAAAATATTTTAACTCCAGTAATGACTAGAAAAGCAATGTAAATCCATGGGTCAAAACACTGAGAGAAGATTTTGAAGGGAGAATGTTTTGTTTTTTTCTATTTAAACAAGTTTGTACAAAAAATGTAGATGAACTTTCACTTAGTTTCACTGTGAAACTAATTCCAAAACCCTGAAATTTCAGTTTCATTTTGCACATGAGAGCACATAAAATAGCAGTAGGATGCTGTTTTTTCAGATTTGCATGACAACAGGTGCTCAACTGGAAATCTACCTATTTAAATAAAATGTCAGGCTATAAATTTTTTTTACCACTGTGTGTGGGATTTGAACCCACAACCTTTTTGCGCTGCTAATGCAATGCTTTACCACTGAGCTGCAGCAACGTACTCTCTCAAATATAGTCTCACAATAATAGACCACCATTCATGAGTTTGTGGTTGATAAGAATTGTTTAATGTTTTTGAAAGAAATATCCTATGCTCATCAAGGTGCTCAGTTTCTTTCATTAGATATAAATGTTTTTTTTTTTGTTTGGCCCAAGAATTTTATTTATGGACAGAATTCATTGAGCAGATTTGCCATTCAAGTTTGTTACTCTCAGAGCTCTTTGCTAGTCTGCAGACTGTGCATTATTTTACAAACAATATAAAATAAAATAGCTTAGAATAAGACACCTTTTGTATTAAATCAGTGCAGGAGTATGAGAGGGCTATATGTGACCCTGCACCACAAAACCAGTATTAAGTACCAATTTTGAAGATTTATACCTAATCGGAAAGCTGAATGAATAAGCTTTCCATTGATGCATGGTTTATTAGGATCGGACAACTATTTGAAAATCTGTAATCTGAGGGTAAAAACGGAGAAAATCACTATTGAAGTTGTCCAAATTAATTCTCAGCAATGCATGTTACTAATCAAAAATTATGTTTTTATATATTAACAGTAGGAAATGTGCAAAATATCTTCATGGAACATGATCTTTACCTAATGTCCAAATGATTTTTGTCATAAAAGAAAAATAGATAATTTGTACCCATTCAATGTTTTTCTAGGCTATTGCTAAAAATATATCCCAGTGACTTAAAACTGGTTTTGTGGTCCAGGGTCACATAAGATGTTTTTGTTATCATGACCATGAGTTTCTGAACTGCTGTTGACTGTGTCTGTAAAGATTGCGTGCATATAACCGTACATTCATATCCTCAAGAGAGTGATGTTGAAACATTTCTCTGGTGAATCTATTAATGTCTTGTGTGGTAGGTGGAGATGACCGCAGGGTGCTGCTGTGGCACATGGAGAAAGCAATACACTCACGAGCCAAACCAATCAAGTTGAAGGGGGAGCACCTGTCCAACATCTTCTGCCTGGCATTTGACAGCACCAACAAACGTGTTTTCTCAGGAGGTAAAACAAGCAGCTGCTCAGATTCCTGATGCTGCAGCTGAAGCAGAAGCGAGATCAACTGTCTGATGTTTCTGTCTGTCACTGCAGGAAATGATGAGCAGGTGATTCTACATGATGTAGAACGTGGCGAGACGCTCAACGTCTTCTTGCATGATGACGCTGTGTACGGTCTGTCCGTCAGTCCGGTTAATGATAACGTCTTTGCCAGCTCCTCCGATGACGGCCGAGTTCTCATATGGGACACAAGAGAACCACCACATGGAGGTACACATTCAAAAGCGTTTTTAATATGGCCCCTTTTTACTTTAATGACACATAAAGGATAATCATAGACTCTGTTGTTCAAAGGTTTGAGGTCGGTTATTTTTTTTGCAAATATTATTGTGATTTGAAAGAACTATTTTCTATTTGAATATATATTTAAAAACAAAAATTGATTCCAGTCATGGCAATGCTGAATGTTTAGCAACCATTACTTCAGTTTAAAATAAGTTATTCTAATATGCTAATTTGCTGCTCTGGAAACATTTCAGTGTTGTGCTGCTTAATATTTTCGTGAAACCATGATCAGGATTTTTCAAGTGTTCTGGAACCTCAGTTTCATCTAAAGCCTGAACTGTTCTAGATCCTGTAACTCTAATTCTGTTGTGTTCTAGAACCGTTCTGCTTGGCCAACTACCCCTCAGCATTCCACAGCGTGATGTTTAACCCCGTAGAACCCCGTCTACTGGCCACTGCAAACTCTAAGGAGGGGGTGGGACTGTGGGACATCCGCAAACCCCGCAGGTGAGATGGAGATCTGTCCGAAATAAGCACACACATTCTATCACAGTCTATCTCACTTCTATCACACTTTAACTCTTTTCTTTCGAAGGCCAAAAGACATTGTCAAAAGAAAATTTGAGAGGGATTGAGAGAGGTTAAAAATTTTACAGTTTTCCAAAAATAACTTTTAAATGAGCCTTGGCCCAGAGAAAACGCCTGCGCTTCTGGATCATGTTTAGATATGGCTTCTTTTTTGACCTATAGAGTTTTAGCCGGCAACGGTGAATGGCATGGTGGATTGTGTTCACCGACGATGTTTTCTGGAAGTATTCCTGAGCCCATGTAGTGATTTCCATTACAGTAGCATTCCTGTATGTATGTTATGCAATGCTGTCTAAGGGCCTGAAGATCCCGAGCATCCAGGGTGGTTTTCCTGCCTTGACCCTTACGCACAGAAATGGTTCCAGATTCTCTGAAGATATTATGCACTGTAGATGATGATAACATCTAAACTCTTTGCAATTTTCTCTGAGAAACTCCTTTCTGATATTACTCCACTATTTTTCGCCACAGCATTGGGGGAATTGGTGATCCTCTGACAATCTTGACTTCTGATAGACACTGCCACTCTTTTTTTTCACTCAGGCTCTTTTTATACCCAATCATGTTGCCAATTGACGTAATAAGTTGCAAATTGGTCCTCCAGCTTTTCCTTATATATACATTTAACTTTTCCGGCCTCTTATTGATTAAAATAAATTTATTGCTATCTGTCCCAACTTTTTTGGAATATGTAGCTCTCATGAAATCAAAATGAGCCAATAGCTGGAATCACATTTCAAAATATCTCACTTTCAACATTTGATATGTTATCTATATTCTATTGTAAATAAAATATAAGTTTATGAGATTTGTAAATTATTCCATTCCTTTTTTACTCACCAATTGTAGTGTCCCAACTTTTTTGGAATCGGGTTTGTACCTCTGGCTGCAATTGGTTAAACAGCATCAGGTGTTCTAGAGAGCTGTGTTTATATGCTAAGCAAGAAAAACAAGGGTTGCTGAACTATGTCTAGTTAATGCTTGAACACTTGCTTCTGTCCAAATATGGCCTGCAATCATGCTGACAAGGCCAGCTTTATCATCATAGCTGTCTGCTCTACTGCCTGAGACCAGCAGAGGACAGCAGAGCTTGTGTAAAGATGTTCTCAGTTTGCTCACTATAAACATGATCTCCTGAAATAACACACATCTGAATGAAGATCTTTTAGAATAACCTGCTTTCTTCTGTGGTTGATGTCTGTCTCTCTCTCTCTCTCTCTCTCTCTGTCTCTTTCTGTGTTGTAGTTCTCTGTTGAGGTATGGAGGGAGTTTGTCTCTCAGAGTGCCATGAGCGTGCGCTTTAACAGCATGGGGACGCAGCTGCTGGCTCTGCGCAGACGTCTGCCTCCCGTCCTGTACGAGCTCCACTCTCGTCTGCCCAGCTTCCAGTTTGATAACCAGGGCTACTTCAACTCCTGTACTATGAAAAGTTGCTGCTTTGCTGGAGACCATGATCAGGTTAGATAAACAGGATGCTCAAAACCTATGTATATACAGGCTGCATATTTGAAAAATGTAGAGTGAACAAATGACTAACTTAACCGGTCCCTTTAATATGTCCAGTAATGGGTAATAAAAAAGGTTTTTGTGTGGAAGTGTGTCAGTGGATTGTAGAGTGTGTGTGTTTTCAGGTATGTTCAGTGAGGGAATGTCTTGCTTTATCAGTGTTGAATCTAAAGCTCAGCAGATGCTCTTCTGTCTGTCTGCCTGCATTTGTGTGTGTGTGTGTGTGTGTGTGTGTGTGTGTTGGTCTCTTGGGTTGTTTGGATTTTTTTGTATGTTTGTCCAGCTGCTTCTGCTCTCTCTGTCTGACGTCTCCAGAACGATGGATTCTCCTCCCTAAATCCTCTCTAACATCTGAACAGCTCAGTGTGTTTCTGTTACTAAAAACTGTTTTCAGAAATTAAATAAATGTGTCTGAAAACCTCCTCTTGGGGACACATTTTTTGAAATAATGTTAATATTCTATATTATTTATTAATACAGTACCTTTTAAAAGTTTGGGGTCAATTTTATTCAAATAGTTTTAAATGAAGGCAAACTGTTAATACAATTAAAAATAACTGTCTTCAATTTGAATATATTTTCAGTGTCACATGATTTTTCAATGAATAATTTTTCAATGTCTTTTCAGTACATCTTGTCTGGCTCAGATGATTTTAATCTTTACATGTGGAGAATCCCCAACGACCCTGAAGCAGGTAAATACTCAAACACAGACTAACCGTGTCTAAAGTTGTTATTATTTATGGACTCCTTCTCTGTCTGTCTCGACAGGGGGTCCAGGTCAGGTGGTGAACAGGGCCTTTATGGTTCTGAAAGGTCATCGGTCAATCGTGAATCAGGTCCGCTTTAACCCTCACACCTACATGATTTGTTCCTCCGGGGTGGAGAAGGTCATTAAGGTTAGTTGTTACTCTTTTACAAACATCCTTTGTCCAAACGTCGTTCTTACTGTTAACGCTGCTATTTTCCATAATATAAAAGTGAAAGGGGGTGGATTGTTGGATTTAAATGATTATGAAAGAAATGAGAATGGATTGTGTTTTAAAGTATTTAAGCTGGTGTTCACTGAAGCTCTCCAGTCTCAATTGTGACACCTCTGGTTCTCACATACTTAAAAAAAAGATAAATTAACAGAAGTAACAGAAATTAAAGAAATGGACACATTCAATTAATCAAAAGCAACAGTAAAGACATTTATATTGTTACAAAATAGTCCTACTTCAGATATATTTTCAAATAATAAAATTAATTCAGATGATCATTCATTATATTCATTCAAGTCTTAGATGCTTATCGAGGCTGAAATACTGTAATTTATAATGACTGTTTTCTATTTGAATACATTTTAAAATGGAATTTATTCCTCTGGTGGCAAAGCTGTATTTTCAGCAGCCATTCAGTCTTCAGTTTCACGCAATCCTTCAGAAATCCTTCTAATTCTCAAGAAAAAGATTTCTGAATGTTTCAATTCAGGATTCTTTGATGAAAAGTATATTTAAAAGAACAGCATTTATTTGAAATAGAAATCTTCTGTAATATTTTAAATGTCTTTACTGTCAGTTTTGATTCAGAATATTACAAAAGATTTCTATTACAAATAAATGCTGTTCTTTTAAATATACTTTTCATCAAAGAATCCTGATTATATAAATATATAGTCACCTTGAAATTAGGAAAGAAGGTCCCTTGTAAAATGAATACCTGTGCCTTATAGAATGGGCCTAATTCCCTCCCTTTCCCTCTCTCTCTGTAGGTATGGAGTCCGTATCAGCAGCCATATAGTGTTGGTGATCTGGAAGGCCTGGTGGAGGACAAGTCGCGCTCTCTCTACACTCATGAGGAATACATAAGCCTGGTCCTGAACAGTGGAAGTGGCCTGTCACATGATTACGTCAGCCAATCAGTGCAGGAAGACCCCCGGATGATGGCTTTCTTTGACTCGCTGGTCCGCCGCGAGATTGAGGGGTGGAGCTCGGACTCGGACAGTGATTTGAGCGAGGGCGCCATTCTACAGCTGCAAGCGAGAGCCCGACGGTCCACACACGCCACAAGATCTATGCCACGATCTTCTGCCAATGTTTCCGCCGCTCATCACAGCGACTCTGACCACTCCTCTTCATCTTCATTGGCCGGACAGGATGCCTCTGGGAGTGAGCGGAACGATCAGGATAGGACTGAGTCGCAAAGAAGCCGGACGAGGCCACGTGCATCTGCATTTCTGCTAGACCTTGTGAACGAGGATTCAGATTCCAGTGGGTTCTGGTTGGACCCGATGCCCCGTCCCAGATCTCCAAGTCCACATGAGAACTCTAGCCTTTCTAGCCACGCCTCCTCAGCAGGCCTGGCTTCCAGTTCTAGCTCCTCCCCCAGTTCCTCTTCTAGCTCCTCCTCCAGCACAGATGGCGTCGATGAGGATCTGCGCAGGAGCAGGATGCGACAGCGAAACGCAGCCAGATGGAGACGCAACATGGGCCTTTCAGGAAGAGACTCCGCCCATAATCTTCACGGTGCAACAGATGCCTCCAACTATCCCAGCATTTCCATCCCTGATCAGTCATCACCCTCTTCATCCTCAGGTGACGAAGGTCGACCTTTCAGGAATCGTGGAAAAGAAAAACCAAGCGGACATGGCTCAAGTCCCACGCACTTAACTGACAGACAGATGCAGTCCAGATGTAGGAGCCGCTTCACTTCCTCTTTCTCAGGTGGTGACGCGCTTGTGGAGAGGGCGAAATCTCGAGTGGGCTTTCTCGCAGACTCTGGTGAGGAACCAGAGCGAGGGAGAACTAGCGGGGAAGAGTTAAGTGCTTTGGAGGAAATAAACATGACTGTCAGCAGTCGCACTACAGCGGCTGGGGTTAACGGACGTCCACATGTAGATGAGAACCATGCAGACTCTATTCACCCAGAATGCTCTGGGACACAAAAAGAACTCAATAAGAACTCTGGCGACTCTAGGACCAAGGGGGAACACTCTGGAAGGGAGATCTCCAGTGTTTCTGGGAAACGGACTTGTTCGGACTCAGGAGATGAGGAGGATTCTCCATCAGAGAAGAGGGCGAAAACTCACTGACTCAGAGTCAAACTTTTCTTTTAAGTTGTTTATCTTTGGACGCTTTTGATTTAGCCTTTATGAACCAACTTCTCTTTTTCTCTTTACCTTATTGTCTGGGGTCACACCACAGTGATGACACTAAAAAAAAAACATTAGTGGTATTAATGTGTTTTTGCAAGAAAAAAATAACTGCAGTGCTTTTGGTTTCATAACATTTTAGTTCCATTGAACCTGTAACATTTATGTTTGGGGCTCTGGTTTGCTTTTGGGCTGTGAGAAGAAGAAAAGGCATTTTGAGCATACAAGGATGGCTACTCTGAGTCTGTATCAGTGGAACTGGGGAGGGGGGGGGTAATGTTTCCGTGGTAACCTCATTGAGAAGCAGCTGTTTGAGTTCTACATTAAAGTTCTGTTCCGGTGTTTCCATAGAAACCTTCTTGTTATGTCTCTTCTTCCTTATCATCCACCATTCTAATCATCATCAAACAGGAAGTAGCCTGCTGTAATGTCTGGGTGAGTGTTCTAGGATATTTGGATGTGAGAATGGTCCCCATGGTGATGCATCAGCATCCGCTCTCCATCTGTCTAATGGAGCAGCTTGAAGGGCCAAGTGAAAGATTAATGAGAGCATAAATGATAATGTTGTAGGTCAGCACAGGGCTTGTTGTCTTAAACTCTTCCTCTACAGATGCTTGATTAATAGACTTTTGCAAATTCTACTAAATTGGGAGTTGAAACATCAATATTATAGTGAGATTCAAAATTGTAGCAAAGTTTATACTAAAAGGACACAAAATTTACCCTTAAGTCATTGCTCACTACCTCAGCACTGCACAAAGTTTGGCATCTGGTTTGACTAAACAAACTAAAATTGTTTTGCATTAAACACAATTCATCTCAGATGTAGTTATTGTGTACTTTATATAAAATTAGCTAAATATGTGACTTTGTCAACCAGGTAAGAAATATTGTGCATATAGAAAGATAACTAAATCACATTTATTTTCATATAGCCCTCAGTAGGGATGATTAATATTACTAATTTATGTTTTTATTTATATTCATTTAAACATATAATGTATGGTATCTATCTATCTATCTATCTATCTATCTATCTATCTATCTATCTATCTATCATTCAAGTTTTGTTTCGAAAGATGTTAATTCAGCAGGGATTGATAAAAAAAAAAAAAAGTGCCAAAAATACTTTTTCGGTTACATGTTTTCTTTTTAGCATTCTATTCATAAATGAATCCTTAAAAATATTTCTACAGGAATATTCCTTGGTGAGGGGTTGTGTGTGCGTCCGTGCGTGTATATACAGTACAGACCAAAAGTTTGGACACACCTTCTCATTCAAAGAGTTTTCTTTATTTTCATGACTATGAAAATTGTAGATTCACACTGAAGGCACACGTAACACGTGGAATTATATATGGAATTATATACATAACAAAAAAGTGCGAAACAACTGAAAATATGTCATATTCTAGGTTCTTCAAAGTAGCCACCTTTTGCTTTGATTACTGCTTTGCACACTCTTGGCCTTCTCTTGATGAGCTTCAAGAGGTAGTCACCTGAAATGGTCTTCCAACAGTTAGGGTTAGGCCTTCTGTCTGCGGTCCAGCTCACCCCTAGACCATCTCGATTGGGTTCAGGTCCAGTGAATGTGGAGGCCAGGTCATCTGGAGCAGCACCCCATCACTTTCCTTCTTGGTCAAATAGCCCTTGATGCCTTCAGTGTGACTCTACAATTTTCATAGTCATGAAAATAAAGAAAACTCTTTGAATGAGAAGGTGTGTCCAAACTTTTGGTCTATATATATACATATATATATATATATATATATGATGCCCCTAGTCTGTTTGATGATATTCCAGACCAATAAAAATGAACTTAGGGTGTCAAATGAAGTGAAATCTTACAGACATCCGCTGATTGTTTTACAAAGAGCAGTGAAACTTTTGTTGGATCCCTGTGAATCAAAATACAGTTATTGAGTTTGACACAAAACAATTGCAGAACCGTTTCTGTGGCTGACGCTGAACAGATTCAACTGACGGCATTTCGAGAATTCACAGAATCACTGTAGTATTTGTTTTAACGAAAGTCTGTGGATGAGGACCAGGTCTCCTTTTAGGAAATGAACTACAGTTTTTCCACTCCCCACACTGGCCACACGCACAAACACACACTGGTGGACATGCTCTTGCCTCGATGAACAGGGCAGCCTTAAATGGAATCATCTCTCTGTTGTTCAACGTGATAAGGAAACTCCACCCAACGGTAAGAGCTGTACTGGAATTGCTGATTGACAGTTATTTGGCTGATGTCATTCATGAGTACAGTCACAGCCAGACCTTCGGACTCATGTAGAAGTGTGATTTGTCCTCGTGTGACCCCTCCTTCCAAGTGAATAATCTCTAGATAGAGTTCTGTTCCTCTAATTGCACAATACAGGGCAGTTTGACTCACCTTTGGACTCAAGGGTTCATGCATACAAGGCTTTTGCTTGAAAAATTAAAAGCTTTAATTGTTTAAAAAAATATTATAAATAATAGTTCATTTTGAAGTATATCTCCATGTCTTTATGGTCAGAATACAGAAATAATAAAATATTACATCAAATTAAAAGAAATAAAATATTAAATAATCCTGACATTAATTGCAGAGTGACAATTTCTGACACTGGTCAGGACAGTAAATAAAAAACTGTCTTTTCTCTTATGTGCCGTCTATATAATTTCTTAATTAATTTAAATTAATTTATGCCAAAAAGTCATTCATTATTCATTAATGATGATGAATCATGATTCATGAACTCGTTCATTATTATTTCTGTTGTTGGTGGTGTTGATGATGATGATGATGATGATTTAAGTCATTTGTCATTCTTAAGAGCACCTGAAATTAAAGTCTGTTTTCTGTGTGTAAAAGACCATCTGCTCATGAGGCACATATGGAAATTATTAATTAATCTAGAGTATTCAGTTCATTATTATATTTATAATAATAATAATAATAATTATTATTATTTAATTCTTAGGTCCTTCTAAAGAAATGCTAAAGTGAAAATCTTTTGTGCGTGGCAGGGCTGAGGGAACAGAAGGATGGATGGTGATGTTTTTCCTCAGCTGTCAGCAGCCAATTGTGTTTTAGCTTCTCTGTCCTGTACCATTGTTCATCTTCTCAGTCTGTCTGAATCAGCCGTAACAAACTCTCTTATCAACATGAAATGAATGATGTGTACGCTCATGCCTTCGTAAAGTCCTTGTAATAGGAGGTTGGTTATTTTTATACTTTTAAATCAAACAGGCTACTCTAAACTGAGATTGTATTTCACAAGGTTTGCCTTCATCCAGACAGCAAGCATCTTATCAGGAACATTGTGACAAGAGCTCTTGATACTGTTGAGTTTCACACTCAAGGGGGGCAGGGGGTGTTAGTGCCAGTTTGTGCCGGATTATAGCCGGAATGCTTTTGAACTGCTCCAGAGATCATCCATGTGAACAGAATCACCCTCCATAACACGGTCTACCTGTTGTGCTTCATCAATGTTTCACATCAGGAGACAATGAGAATAAATTGTGTGCTTTTGTGAAAAGTTTGACTTTCTAATGTTTAACTTGGTGTGAGAGAGTTTCCTTGTGATCCATGTTGGAGCTGTGCATGGAAATTTGACATTCTGTTGTGTATGTGTCTGGTGGATGGCCTATCCATTCTGTCACAGGTTTTGAATTTAGAAGGTGGCCCAGTATAGTGGATTATACAAAGTTTGTTTTGTTTATTTAACAGCCATCTCTTAGTGAAAAGTGTGACTGGATTTAGTAAAATTATTCTGTGACCTGTGGCTCCTTCCTAATATGCAGTTTTGTTGATATTGGTGTTAATAATGTCAATGGTTATATAGATGTTTAGATGTCATATGAATCATCGGAATAATTTCTGAGTAGATAAATAGCTGAATTTTGAGCTTGGCACAATTGCAAAAGGCTTGGTGTAAACATTTATCTGACTAATCCGAAAGTCAATCTTCATGATCTTTATAGAAAGCAGATTCGATAGATCTTTAGAGTACCAATGACTGCAATAAGACTACCCTATATTTTCAGTCTTCCAGACACTTTGACATTTGAACCCATTACCATCTTAAGCCTGTGTGTGGCATGTTTTTAAAACTTTATTTTTTGTGTCAAAGTGCTAGTCAATTATAATTATTATTACAATGTAAAATAACTGCTTTCTTTTGAATATATTTTTCGTGTAATGGCAAAGATGAATTTTCTGCGGCCATTACACCAGTCTTCTTTGTCACATGATACTTCAAAAAATATATGGGCTATATAGAGGTTTTGTATATAGGCCTATATGAGATTAATTTTAGATGTAAATATTGAGGACTGTTATTGTGAAACTCCAAAGCAAACAGAAATCAGATTGTTTTTCCTCAAAGATCTGCTCCTTTAAACTGCTTCAGGAGAACATGTTTCCTGTTTACATAGCCTACTCCTATGTCAAAAGATCCCAAGTTTGGTTATCTGGATTCCGCAAACTGAATAAGCAGCTACATTGGTGATGTTTTAAATCGTCTGAGAACGTTTAAGACGTAATACAGACGTGCTGAATAACTTTCCGGTCTTTTTTTTTTTCAGTGAATATCTGTTTATTCATATGCCGAACGAAAAAACATCTTAACATGTAAGCGAAATATAATGGAGTCGAACACATGAGTAAGTTTGTCATAAGTTTAACAAAAGATTTATTTAAATTAGCGAAAGTTTTAATGCTTTGATTAAGAAGCAGCGTTGAGAATAAGATGCACTGTCTGTGCGATTAACCCGTGACGTCACTTTCCCAAACATTCGGCGCTTGGAAGTTTGTCCATATATGGAAGAGCGCTCCAGACTACAGAGTGCATAGAAGGCGAGTGTGCTCTTGACCTAGTCAAACTTTAAGGAATTAAATTGCAGAAGAACGTTTCTAGAATTTTGCTAAATCAGATAAAACATTCTTTTAGGTCCTAAAATAAAGAGAAAAGACGGCAGACAGACAGATAGAAATTCATTATTATATTATTATTATTATTATTATTATTATGAAAATAGTTTTATTTCGGGTTAAGGTTAGTTTGTAATATTTACATTTATCTTAATTGAAAATAATACAAAATCTATGGTAAAGAGCTAAATATATAATGAAGATGTGTGTGTCAGAGAAGGACAGTCTCTATAGGGGTTCAGCTTTTGCAGAGGGGGACTTCTCTTCGTCAGAAGGGGGCTTTACCCTACATGGCAGAGGCATTCAGTCCCAAACAATGGCCTTCTTCGGAATGCGGGGAGGATGGAAGCAGGAGATGGACTTTGAACCGATGCTATTCACTGGGAATGTGATGTAATGGTTTGAAGTTTGACAGCTCTGACAAAAGTGACAGGATCAGAGTGCTTTATTGTATACAGTACATACATATGCTATTGTATAATGCACAACAGTATATTGTAAAGTTCAGAATAAAATAAATAAATACAAAGAGTAAAACAAAAGTTTATTTTCATATAGGCAATGAAATTCTTTGATAAGATAACATACTTTTTTGCATTAGGATAGACAGACAGATGCTGAACATATAAAAACAAAATACTATAAAATATATTGTATATACATAAATATATATATAAAACTAAGGAGATATGAATGTAAAATGTAAAAAAAAAATATTGTTAAAAAATAGCAGCAGGATTAGAGACAAAACAGTAAAGAGGTAAACAGATAGTTTAAGACTTGAGTAACTTTAATACATTTTTGTTTCAGAATGAGAAGGGTCGTGCATGTGTTTTAATGTATGTACAGTATATACAGTTGACTGAGTAGTGACCTCAGTAAAGTGCATTGTAGATTAATGAAGGTAAAAAATACAATACAGTAAAATGTTCAGGGCTGTACACCACAGAAATGAACTGCTGACTCTTATTCAGTCAATGTGGAGCATCGAATACTAACAAGGCGAACATCTGTTTGCATCAGAGCATGCAATGGCTCTTCAAACATGCCCTGAATAAACAGAACTAATCTTTCAATCATTTTCCAGAAATAACCACAAGGATTAAAGAGAGGAAATCTCATCACCTTAAACTTAAATGTGATGAATATGAGGGATATATCCCTTGCCAGACCAGACAGACTTCTTTAAGGAAAATGTCTGACCACATAGGGCCTTGATCTAAAGCAGTGGCAGCCTCCACTTTCAGTCTTTTATCTATTCCCCTAATATATAATAGTGTGAAAAATTTCATAGTCTCATTACCCTGTTGGCAAATCCATCTTAAAGGTCTACTCCACCCCGAAATGAACATTTTGTCATTCATTTCTTACCCCCATGTCATTTCTAACCCATTAAAGCTTTGTCTTCGGAATACAATTGAAGATATTTCAGATGAAAACTGGGAAGCTTCTGACTGTCCCATAGACCGCCAAGTAAATTACACTGTCAAGGGTCCAGAAAAGTATGAAAAGCATCGTCAGAATAGTCCATCTCCCATCAGTGGTTCAATGGTATGAAACGATGAGAATACTTTTTGTATGCGAAGAAAACTTTATTCAACAATTTGTCTCCCCAGTGTCTCTCACATTACCGTAGCACCATTTTGGAGAATATGAGGATATGTTTTCTATGTGTATTTACGCTTGATTTAAAAGAAAACAGTGCATCCGTGTGGTGCGGCTGACACAGAAGAGCATACATAGAGGAGACGAATTGTTGAACAAAGTCTTTACTTTTGTTTTCTTCACATACAAAAAGTATTCTCGTTGCTTCATAACGTTACGGTTGAACCACTGATGGCAGATGGACTATTCTGCTTTTCATACTTTTCTTATCGTTGACATTGTAATTTATTTCAAAGTCTATGGTACAGTCACAAGCTTCCTAGTTTTCATCCAAAATTTTGTTCCAAAGTCGAACAAACTTTTACGGGTTTGGAACGACTTTAAAGACTAGTTAAAGACCTGTTCGGAACAGCTAGAAACCAGCTTCTGTCTTCCATAACACAGAAACCATTTTAACATTGATTTTCTAGCAGGGATACTACTGTACTGATAATCCTAAAGTGATATATCTTTGGATGTGCTATACCCCATCACTTCCCTCCACCCTAAAAGAAGACCATGAGCGATGTTACGTAAGACACGTTGAGATAAAACAACTTAGGGTGTGGTCACCTGGAGGGCAGTGAGAAAATAGCAAGATTTAGAATAAAATTATTTATAAATCATTAAATGAATTAATAGAAACATAAATTAATTCTGCAATTAATAAAAGTGCCACAAATATCCCTTAAAGCTTTACTACGTCCATGCAGACAACCTACAACAAATCTGTTAATGGACACCAATATTAGCCAATCACCACAGAGCTATTTCTAGTAGGCGGGCTTTGAGGGTTTGCATACCAGCCAATCAGACGCCCTGCGTCGTGTTTCTTTTTATTTTTTTCCGTTACTGTGAAGTTTTTGCCGATGCTCGTGCTGGAGGTTCTGCCTACTCGTCACTCTGGATAGCGGCCGTGAAAAAAACGGACAGAAAGAGAAAGACAAGGAGACACGGACTATAAAGGAGAGTGAACGGGGCAGGGGAGCCGAGGCAGCGACGTTAGTTTCGTCCCCATCGTTTTAAGTGCGCACGGGAGTGTTACTGCAGCGCTCTGTGGGAGAGAGAAAGAGAGAGAGAGAGAGAGACCATAGGACTGGAGAGAGACGTGAACAGCAGTTCAGAATGGATCACCATCAACAACAATATCACCATCACAATGATGGAGGAGAGAACGACTATATGCAGCAGGAAGATGACTGGGACCGGGATATGCTGCTTGATCCCGCCTGGGAGAAACAACAGCGAAAGGTACGCTCTCCACACCACCGGTGCCTTTGGGTGCAATGGGAACTTGCAAGAAACCAGCAGAAAAAAGAGAACATATCGAAATGTGGATATTTAACGGGCCTGTTCGGTCTCCGAGTCATTTCGGCTGCTGGTGAAATAGGCTTTGCATGCATGCATTTGTTTATATCGTGTGTATAATATCCGTTTCCCTGAAAACCGGTGTACAGAAAATCAAAAGCTTATCAACTGTACATATTCCTAAAGCATCAGCCTTTATTATAAGAAACTTGGGAAACATCTGTTGCGGGATTGTGCACTCTTGTCTGTCCATTCATTTGAGCGTTGTGACGGCCCGCCCCCAGTCAAACGATCCGGGACCCTGATCACCGGACACCGTGCGCCAACCTTTTCTCCTCACCGCGCGCGCAACAGATGTCAGCGGCAGCAGTGTTCGCTGTGCGGATGCGGCTCATATGATCAGCTGTGCGCGCTGAGAGCACGAGCTCAGTCAGCTCACTTCATTGACGGTCACGGCACGCAAACCCAGTATCTGGGACTTAAACTGTGACCCACTCAGAGAGAATCTTTCTGTTTCCGATTCCTCTCGTCGATCCAATTTCCCTAACGATTCTTTAATACTTTTGAGGAAGATTCTTCTTAAAAAAGAATGCAGTTAGTAGTGCATTTACTTTCCAGATGATGAGGTAACGTCTGATTACAACATAACAGAGATAAGTAACATACAACTGCAATAGAATTTCGTATGTTTACGTTTTTCTAAATATGACATAACGTTAAATATGTATTTTTACAACACACATCTAGTAACTACATGGATTAAGTCCTACAAATATAGCATAAAGCAAGTTTCAATTAATTTCTCAGGCGTCATGGCGAAAGTAATAATTTGCAGTTCAGAAAGTGATTCAGATTAATTTAGGCACCGCTCATACTGATTCAGAAGTCTTTTTGATACAATAAAATTGTTTGTTCAAAGGAGTTGTTTGTTTGAGAACCGTATTTGGCTCTGTGGTTTAGATTCATTTCAGGAACCGGTTCGTAAGAGTATTTTTTTTTCAGGACTTGGACCATACGGATCGATTCTTAAGCGGTGTTGCGTTGAACAGTAGGTGCTATAAAACACTGTCAGGGTATTTATTACGGTGTTCAGTGATCATCAGCGGTGGAATGTACCGTTAACAGATCCAGACGTCATAAAATCGCTTGTTTCCGGTATGATTAACGGTCCTGATGGAACCGGTTATCGGTTGCCAACTTTAGGCCCATGCCAGCTCAGTTAACTCATCCCGGTAGACCATTAGTTGGGAGAGTGGATTGTTTATAAAAATCTCTCGGATGTGTTTTTTGCACAGTAGTCTAAAAACTATTTGAAATATGAGTGAAACGTTTGCCGCTCCTACACTTTTTTCCTCCCCCTTGGAAAACTGGGAGGAAAAAAAGAGAGCGAGTGCTGGAATCTGCTGTGGTTTGGGCTGGGCTTGTCAGGGAGCAAGTCTGCCCAAAAATGGTAATAACAGACCCCGCACACGGCTGCTGGAAAACTTTCCCGCGTCTCTTTTTTTTCCTTCCTCGAAAGCTTGTAGACTCCTGAATGATGTCATCAGCTACTGGCGGGAAAGACTCATTCTCAGGTATGCGGGCAGAGACCCGCATTTCAGCTCCTGCGACCATTTACCATGACAAATCTGGTGGAAGAGTTTTCCACAAGACCAGACATGTTCAGTCTTACTTTACCGAGTGTTAAAAGAGAAATTAAACTCCTAAAGTAGTTTTACATCAGTAGCCCATTGCAGGATCATTGTATTTTGAATATTATGACCCATTAACGTCATGTATGCCCTTAGGTGTTTTTCCCCCCTGTGTCGGGATATAGGCACTACACTGTGATAAAGCATAATTTCTGAGACACTGTTCATTAATGACCAACACACACATCTGCTCCATATTGCTTATTAAACACCCACTGTGACATTAATGATGCGTGTGTCTGTCAGACAAATTGGTTATTGTTCTGCTTTCTGACAGGGCTGAAAGGTCAATAGAGATTAGAGTGAAGTCTGTTCTGCAAACACACACACACACACACACACACTCAGCAGGAACAGAGTGCAGCCCTGACCCCAATCTCATAAAATACATAATGGACTAAGTCAAATCTGGAATTAATGAATTTGAGTTGAGAAACTGAATGTAAGAAACCATCTGATTGGCTGCAGTTTATGTTTATGCATAAAAGTGTTTCAGCAAGTTCAGGCTGGACCAATAGAATCAGAAACACATTTTCCTGTCTAATAACATCTGTGTCGGTCTGTGAGTGTTTGTCTGCAATTTGAGAAAAAAAAAGCCCCTCGGGACGTACAGGTGTGAGGTGATTCAGCTTGAAACAGCAGCAAGACCTTATGAACTCTCTCTCCTTTTTTCCTGTCCTCATCTGTGAGGTCAGATCTTCATTGTTTTGTACACTTGTCCCTTCCTGATGCTTTCAGCAAGAGAAGGCTTATGGGGCCTTCAGATACCACAGTTCATCTCGTAATGCCACAAGACAGAGTTCTATTTAGGCTTCAGTGCATGTTTTGTTTTCATTTATAGTACCGCAGCTTTCAAAAGTTAGGGGCCAGTCAGTTTTTTAATGAATACTTTTATTCAGCAAGGACTCATTAAATAGATTTAAAAGGGGCAGTAAAGACTTTTGCATTGCTGAATGTTTTTAAGTTAGTTCTTACAAACTTTATATTTCTCAAAGAGTCCTAAAAATGATTTAAAAAAAAAATATTAATTTTAAAAAGTTATTTCACAATATTATTATTATTACTTGATAAGCATAAAATGCTTCTTTCAAAAACATTAAAAAGTTTTACTGACTCCAAATATTTGATTGGTGGTATATGTGTTGAGCTTCTGTTCTCAATCATTTGTAGAAACATTCTGCTTTACTAGAGGCACTAAACAGACAGAATTGCAAAAAAGCAGGATGTAAAGCCTAACCTGTTATCCAACTAAATAGATGGTTCCAAAATTTACAGCATTTAGTCATGCTGTTTCATTTAAACAGATTGCATTTTTGTTGGTGCTGCTAGTGGCACAGAAATACATTAAACTCTGCAACTTTAAGTTGAGTTTTCAGCAAAGCTCATTTAGATTTGAAAATATGATATTGCATTCAAATTTGAGACAGTATTTGCCAGAAGTTTTACCACAGGTATTTGCCACTACCATATGAACATACGAATTTGTTGATAAAAATAGCTTACCAAGTCAACCCTTACCAAAATGCAGTCTGTATTTTAACACATTTTATCATCATTTTAGTAAGTTCAAATGTTAGTATACTAACATCATAGTAGTGAATTTCCTCTAGAAAATGTAAAAATCTGATTTTTTTTTTTTTTTTACTGAAATGACAAGATTTGTCCTGCAGTGCTGTACAGTGTGCAGACAATACTAGTTGTGAGTTATTTTAAGTGTTTCCATACTGCAGTAGTTCAGTCTGCCTTGGGCAGGTTTTGAATGGTTTTGTTTGCAGATTCTGATAAGAAAGATGTAGATCTACAGAAAACGGTTCAGCTCTAGTGAATCTGAATCAGTCATTTATCATTAAGTTCTGAGATCTGTAACTGTCTACCAACCTGCTTAGTATTATGTATTTTCTTGGTGCATGTCTTTAGGGTAGTAAAGAGTTAATATAGGAGGGGGAAAATAATTTTCTAGCTTTTTCAATGTAAATAGAATTAAACTAGGCCTACTTGTCGCAATCAGTCCTCTGGTTTTCTCTGTCTCTCACACTTTTTCTCTTTCCCTCTACCTCTATTAGAGGGGTAAGCAGAGAAGCCCAGGGGGACACAGTGGCTGTTTTTAAGCTGATCTGAGGTGAGTTCCCTGAAATCCCTAAAATCTGTCGCAGATCTAAGAAGAATCGGCAATTCTCTGTGGAGATATTGACATACACATTCTATCGCTACATCAATATCTATTTTTACCACATTTCTGTGATGATTTTTAGTGAAAATTTGCAGCATTCCATGAAACATTGTAAAATGTGAGTACTAAACTCTTAACATGGCTGAAAGCATAATCCATTTAGCCAAAATATCTAATAAACCAACACACAAGCCGTTTGTGTAAAACTTTGTGAATGGCATCTGCTTTAATTGCGTGGAGTTCTGTGGGCACAGATACTGTGTAGGCCTGCGTATAACACATGATATCCTTAAGTGTCATTGCGTGACTGATTTATTTTTTACCACTTTACTGAAAGTAGAATCTTCAATTCTTCACCAGTTGGGATGGTCAATGTTTTTATTTGTTTTATTTTGATTCAAGGAATCAATTAAATAAAGGAAGAAAAGAGGAAAACAAATCTGGGATTAATGGTAAAGTAATGACTTTGAACTATATGCACATAAATTATTGTAATATAGAAAAAAATCATCCCTTTTAAAATCACATTTTTTGCTTTGCAGCCTGAAATGAAGAGAGACACAGTTTTGGTTTTATCCAGCTGTATTTACTCAGTGCAAATCTTAACATTCAAGTGAAAGATACAACACCAACATATCAGAAAAAATAAATAGATAAAAAGTATAAATCACTGAGTTGGAAGAATGATCACCCCTTTGTGTCAGTATTTTGTTGAACCACCTTTTAATTACAGCCTTTAGTCTGTTGGGATGTCTCTACTAACTTTGCACCTCTAGACTTTGCAATATTTGCCCACTCTTCTTTGCAGAAATGCTTAAGTTCAGTTAAATTTGATGGTGACCGTTTGTTGACTGCAGTCTTCAAGTAATTTCACAGATTTTCAGTGGGGTTTAAGTCTGGGTTCTGACTAGGCCATGCAAGGACATTCACCTTTCTCCTCCAGTCACTGTGTGCTCAGTTTTCCTGTGTGCTTTGTGTCATTGTCATGTTGGAACTTGGAAGGTAAACCTTCTTCTCATTGACAACTTTCTGGCAGCAGAATTTCCTCAAGAATTTGACAGTATTATGACCCATCCATTTTTCCTTCTATCCTGACAAGTGCTCCAGTCCCTGCTACAGAGAAACATCCGATATCACCACCTCCATGCTTTACTGGAGGAATGCTGTTATTTGGATGGTGAGCTGTATTGGATTTCTGCCAGACATATTGTTTGGTGTTGAGGCCAAATAATTTCATTCTAGTCTCATCTTCCTCAGAATGTTCAAGGTGTGTTTTGGCAAAGCTCAGTCGTGGCTGTATGTGGCTTTTCTCGAGGAGTGGCTTTTTCCTTGCAGCCCTTCCATACAAATCACATTTGTGGAGAATTTGTGATATTTTTGTCACATGCACACAATTACCACTCTTTGTCATACATTCCTGAAACTCAGATATTGGAGAGACAGTTTGGCCATATCTGATTATTGGGGTGGACTTGTCCTTCTCCATATCTATGGTGGTTACGGCCCTGCAGCTCTCCAACACAGGCTACAATTTATTGCTTTTCTACAGCTCGCTATGTTTCACCATTCCTAATATTCATCCACTGATGTACAAATGCAGCTGTGCTTTATTAAAACAATTACTTTGATTGAAAAAAACCCTCTTACAGACAGTGGAAGATTAATGAAATGCTCAAATTAAGTTTGTCTCATGATTTCATTCAGAACAGTAAGATTATGTTTTATTCATGCATACGTATAACATGCATGAGATAATGCGTAAGTATTTCATGACATCATAACCAGCATGTCTGTTAATGACACCAGATTCGGAATGACATGCATGATGATGTGCATGACACAGTCTCTGGCATTTCCTGCCCTGGAGTTTAATGTCAGGATGTGATGAGGTACTTCATCCCTTACTGTGCTCTTTCAACCAGTGAAAGAACAGCTTGAACTGCTCTACAATAGTGTTGAAAATGCTGTCACCTCATTTACTGAGACTGTGTGTGTGCTCGAGCCAGACCGAGATGCTACTGGATGCAGTTTTTTGATGTATGTGTGTGCGTACTTAAAAAGTTTTTTTTTTTTTTTATTGACTGTTTGATCCTTCTTTGTCTCTGCAGTTTGAAAAGTCAAATATGTAAAGTCAGAACCTTTTTTATCTTAGTGGAAGCTCTTTATGCAAATCTTCATCTGATGATGTGCTCCAAATGAGAACTTTGATCCTTGTATCCTGTATCTGGTAACAACAGACTTAACCAGAACCAGCCCTTATTGTTCCTCACATAAAACCATATATAATGCAACAGCTGTAACATGCCGCAGTGAGGAAAAGTGTGTCACAAATGTGTGTTTTTAAGTGTAATTAACGTGAAAGCAGCAATTCGATCGAGTCAGTGTTTAGCTGTAAGTGAAGCTTCTGGTGTTGATAAGATTATTAATGAGCCATTAAACTGTGTGTCTGGAAACATAAAAATGTGAGACAGGCTCACCTTAGGAGGGTGTATTGTGTGTGTGTGTGTGTGTGTGTGTGTGTGTGTGTGTGTTGTATGTGGAATGCGTGTGGGACCGAGACAGTGGGCCGCCCGTCTAGAGGAGAAAGCCAGCTGACACCAACAAACAGACAGATAGGGTGAGAAAGAGAAACAAAAAAGATTCTTACAAGAGTTATACTTTGAAGTTTAAGCTAAAACATAGGGATAGGGGGTTGTTCAAAGCGGTAATGATGTTTGCCTTAGCAAACAGCGCTAATGTGAAAGATAAACAGATGGAGAGACAGACAGGCATTTCATCCATTGAAAGGGAATGATTTCACTGTCTCTGTGTATGCGGTCAGAATTTTGCTTAAACAGGTAACAGCTGTTACAGCTGTCGCATGTGCGCACCTGAGTAGGCGGAGCTGCACAGGCATTTGTGTGCTGACAAGACAAGAGAAACTTCATTCCTGATGTCTTTCTCTGGCTCTCACACTGAGAATGCATGTACAGTGGCCCCAAAATATATTTGGTCAATTAAGACACATTTAAAAATCTATGAATGTTCCTGCGTTTGATTTAAGGATGTGCTGATATTAAAACTCTGTCTGATATAAAAATATCATCATATTTATAGGTTACCTTTTCCATAACCTGGAAATAATTTGTTAATATTAAATTAACTTACTGTTTAAATATATATGGTAATGAATTAAATAACAATATTATTGAATTATATAAAATGTGTATGCTATTTTTACTGAATAAATAAAAAAAGGTTTAAACTAGAAACAAATTTGTATTGTTTAAAAGGGGTCATAGGATGCGATTAACATTTTTCCTTTCTCCTTGGAGTGTTACAAGCTCTTGGTGCATGAAAAAGATCTGTTAATTTGCAAAGATTGAAAGTCTCAAATCCAAAGAGATATTATTTATAATTATATAGTTGTTTGTCGTTTCTTTGATCACAAATGCAAACATTGTTTTATGTTTACGCAGCACGATACGCAATGCAACGCGTAAAAAGACATTATATGCAAAGACTGTATAGAATACCCAAGACATGTCACTCCAGTAGTTTTGAATGGGGAAAAGGGCAATGCTCAATATGGTTGCTCAATCACAGGAAGCCCCATCTTCTGAATGAAAGAGCCAATCGCTTTTTTTATAATGATATTTGAGCAGAAGTTTGTTTAACAAGAAGTTTAACAATGTTTTTGACACAGGTATGGTCAGATTTCTTTGGCAATTTCAAATATGAAATTTAGCTTTTAAATTGTTGCTGATTTGAGTATGAGCTCCAAATTCTCCTATATCATACTATAATAGCCATGAAGCCTGATATATTGATATTTCCGTCATTTCTCTCTCTCGTGCTGCACAACTGAGCTGCGTTTATCAGCTGTGCGGCAGAGATAAGGACTGTCTAAAACACTTTTTTCCACTAAAACTTTCGATTATTTGCGCAGCCTAAGTGTGTATATATACTTGTTTTGAAATTTGAGCATTTAATATGAAAACAACATCCTGTGCTTTAGCTGTTGGATAAGTTGCATGGTAAAACTCTTTTCGTAATGTCATATCTTCAAATTCATCATTTCATTACATTCAGCACAGTCGTACGGTTCTTGAACAGAAGAACACGTCTTATGTAAACGCCCCCCCAAGAAAACAGTCATCCTTATTACACAGGACTTCTTTCAGAAAACTGTCAGTTCAATTAAGCAGCCCAGCATCTAGTTAAAACATGTTAGTTTTGCACATCTCTTAACTTAAAGAATGATGTGCTACGCTGAGCACATTCAGTGATTTTTACTGGAAGAAATCTAGTTTTGCCAAATTGCTCGCCGAAACTTATGGTAGCTGTGTGTTTATTTTTCATTCTATCTATGTTAGAGTTTGTCTTTATGTTTAAGTTTGTATTATTAATTAAGTTTGTTTGTTTGTTATTTATAGCTTTTATTCTTTCACATTTTGATTTGCATTACTTTAGGAACAGGAATATTGTAACAGCAGTCATGGCTCTCATATGTATGCTTGCACTTCCTCTTGAATTAATTTATAATGCTACTACTTGACTCACATTTACCACTAGATATTCCCATGTTATGGGATTTCCTTTTAGTATCTGCCAAATTCCACAATGTTTCTAACCTGACCTGCACTCTATTACCCATAATCCATCAATAAACTGCACACCCCAGCCCACCCGTAGGGATCGTCTGTATCCCATTATGTTGCAGTCATGTCTCTCCTCACATCCAGATCTAGAAATTTCTCCTCACATATCAAAGTTTGGAACAAACCTCTGCTTTTACGTGCATAAGCTAAAGTGTCTCTGATTCTGTTAAGTGGCATATCAATCGTATTAGAGTGTGAGTGTGTTTAGCTTCTGTTCTGCTCCACAGCTGTTTCTCATCAGCTCGCTAACATACCGAAGAATCCTGAAGCCACAGATACTCAGCGCTGCCATGACAACCCCTGTAGAGCGCTTACTTTCTCTCTCACTGTCACAATCCAGCATGGTTGAAGATGAATACAGAATTACCAAAATATTCAAACGCTTGCATAGCACAGGTGTTTTAAATAAATAAAAGTGATTAAAGGGGTCATAATCATGAGGAAATTAAATTTGTATTTATTTTTTAAGAAAATTGTATTATTAACTTTCTTGTGCTGTTTCAGGCTTTGTGTAGCACTTACATGTTGCTGATCATTTCAGTCTGATCTTAACAATTTGAGTTGCACATTTCGCTGTGGGTTTTGCAAACCTATTGAAGCACTTATAGAATTTTCTTCCAAGTCTTATATGCACCTTACAGGCATTTTTTGCATTTAAATTTGGTTTTATTTCTCTTCTAAACTCATAAATCACTCTTTTTCAGACATTTACTGCATGGTGCAATTCTCATCTACGAAAGGCAGGGACACAGATCGAAAACATTGAGGAGGATTTTAGAGATGGACTCAAACTCATGCTGCTCCTAGAGGTTATTTCAGGTCAGTGACCTTGAACCCAGTCCGCCCCTCTACATTTGGAAGCTTGTATCTTCTTTGATGATGATAAAATTAGTCACACAAAGTGTATAATTTATAGTATTAGCCAATAGAGGATTTATTTAATATGTGAACAAAATAGACATTATAACTGACATATACTTAAACTAATTAAAAACAAGTAAAATTATATTAAATCAAGAGGTTGTGGATCTAAACTAAATCAGGAAACTGATTTCGTCTCTCTCCCAACCTTTTTCAACTCGCGGCCCACACAACCAAACACATGTTTGCGCGGCCCACTGCAAAAAAATTAACTGACCCCACTATTGTTGGGTTAATAACTTAATACTCAGAAGCTAGATTGTTTACTGTCTTTATTGAATGAACTGGCAATGAACAGAAAATAACTCGGGCTGGCACCGCTTTGCACAACTGCTGTTGTTCTGTAGCATATGCAGCAAAAATATCTAAGATAAATTTGCGTTTTTTTCTTAAAACAATCAGCGAGCTTGAATAGTGGAAGCATAGTTACAGTTTAATATTTATTTTTTGTTATTTAATTATATATATTTTAACATTTTTACGTATATGAACAATATTATTTTTTCTTTTAATAGTAATTGGCGGCCCACATGCAGTACCATCGCGACCCACTAGGGGACCACGGCCCACAGTTTGAAAACCACTGCTCTAGTCATTCAAATAAAAAAATAAATAAAAAAAGAGTACTTGCGTACTATAATTAAGTCGAAAACTGTCAGGAATGAATATGTGATAATATTTATGTACATGATTAAGCCTCCTGAGGGCAGAGTTTTGTGTGTGATATAATGTTACGTAATATTTAAACTGTCTTTCTCTGTAGGAGAACGCTTGGCCAAACCAGAGAGAGGAAAGATGAGAGTCCATAAGATCTCCAATGTGAATAAAGCTCTGGATTTCATTGCAAGCAAAGGAGTCAAACTGGTTTCTATTGGAGCAGAGGGTAGGCTCCTTCAGCAGTGACCTATATCCTGCAGGCTTCCAGGGTCATGAGTTCAGCGTTTCAGCATGTGGGATCAATGACTGTCAGACGCTCTGCCTGTGTGTGATATGTATTTGTATCTCAGGTCATATGAAGCCCCTCCCCATACAGTTAAATAGGTTAGACATGCGGTTTATACCTGACATATATTAGACCAATCTACAGTGTGTGTGTATTTTTCCTGTTTGCTGTTCCCTCTCTTTATAATCCAGAGCAGCATTCCAGACAGATTAGCCATCTACCAAAGCCTTTGCCTTGGTCACATACTTTTTCTATTTTGTGTGTGTGTATTTGTCTGACAGAGCCAGGATACACTTACACACACGCACACTGAGATGTGTGTGGAGTGTATTATGAGATAAGCCTAAAAAGTAGGAGAGTAAAACATGCAGGTTTTCCTAGATATTTCAATGAGGACTTCCCATACACATCTACAGTATATGTGTAAAAAAAACTAAATTAAAATAAAACTTTTGACACAATTAGAACCAAATGCAGACATTATTTAGTCTTTATTAACCATTTGTCCATTTGAGAATGTCTCCAAATCAGACAGGGCACATGTTCAGCAAGTTTGTATATGCCTTTAGTTTGTAAAATGATCTCATTGTTAAGCTGTTACAGTAAATGTGATCCTGGTGTGCATGTGTTTGTACTGTTTAGAGATTGTTGATGGGAACGCTAAGATGACTCTGGGGATGATCTGGACCATTATCCTCCGCTTCGCCATCCAGGATATCTCAGTGGAGGGTATATATAAATAACACACACACAAACACATTTTTTTGTTTATAAGTGATGCATTAGATCTTGAAGACTTGAAGAAAAAAAGCAGTAGGCAGTTTGTGTGAATTAAATATCATGAGAATGAACAGAATGACTGACTAAATTAGCATCATTTTGTTAAATACAGTTCTGCTCTTTTGAATTTCTGAATAAGGAATTTTTTTGTCATTTAAATTACAATGTTATCTTTCATCTTTTCACTCCTGAAATTGTGTGTGTGTGTGTGTGTGCAGAGACCTCAGCTAAAGAAGGCCTGCTGCTGTGGTGCCAGAGGAAAACAGCTCCCTACAAAAATGTCAACATTCAGAATTTCCACATCAGGTGAGCAGACAGGAAATGATGCTTAGAGAGAAGCAGGGTGAATGATGGGAAAAGAGCAAGACTTACAGAGATACTGCAACTGAACGCTGAGTTACAGCATCATATATTACATTTCTCTTTCTGTCTCTCTCCTTGACAGTTGGAAGGATGGATTGGGCTTCTGTGCACTCATTCACAGACATCGTCCAGAACTTATTGATTACGGTAAACTGCGCAAGGTGAGGCAATACCAGAGCCTCTTACCATATATAGAGACTAGCAGCATGAAAGACCATGACTTATGCTTTGATGTTTGCTCTAACTCAGGACGACCCAATGACTAATCTGAACACCGCCTTTGACGTCGCTGAAAAGTACCTGGACATCCCTAAGATGCTGGATGCAGAAGGTGAGACATGTAGAGGACAGGTTTCTTCCTGTTCCACTTCACTGTGAAACTAGATTAGACCTCTGTCTAGATAAAGAGCTGCAGGAGGTCCACAGGATGTTTCCTTAACATAGTCTGTTCAAAGGGATTTTAAGGATAATAGACTGTGATGTTCAGTGATGAGATTGTTGCCGTGTTGCACTGGATCCATGTTCCTCAAACAGTTTTCTATACTAAGTACTAACCGTCTGCAATTAATTCAGCCCGAACCACTTGATGTACAGTCTGCATTTAAACTTTGTTTTACAGATAATTTAATTCTTTGGTGTGCTATCTGTTCATAGCTTTTGTGAACTTTTTTTTATTTTATCTTTTTACAACAAATTTAACATTAAAGTTATAAAATCTTACATTCATAGAATGTTTAGCATGCAAGATGGCAATAATATTTTCATAATATTTGCATAATGAATTTAGATGGGTCTTTGTTCTTACATTACGTTTTCTTTTTTGCAACTTTATTAAGCCTATTTGTTTTGACTATTTTTTTTTGTTCCCATAGATAGAAAACAATACACAAATAAATGTTTTTACTGGCCCCAACACTAAAAATAATACATTTTACTTTTTATAGTGTAGCAGTCCCAGAAAGATTTATAATGATGGATATTTTTTGCATTTATAGCATTCGTACTAATATATATTTACCCTTAATAATTGTTTTTTTATTATAGTATAACATGTTTGTTAAAGTATATCAATAAATGTTACATTTTCTTTAAAAATTTTGTATGAAAGCCGGAAATGATATATAATGTATCTCCACAAGTTGTCGCCTTGGTGACATTTAAATGAACATAATTTGTATCTGAACATTTCATTTATAACAAAAGAAGAAACGTGGCAAGTGGCAATACTGGAACTTTTCATTTACACAAAAACCTTAACTTAATTAGCTTAATAGCACTTATATTTCATTGCTCTTTTGTTGTTTTTGGTTGCTTCCATTGTCCTCATTTGTAAGTCGCTTTGGATAAAAGCATCTGCTAAATGTAAATGTAATTAAAACTTTAACAATATTCTTTTGTTGCTCCAAAGCATTTGTTGCTCAGAGTATTTCCTTCAGGAAAGTCCAACCTTGTTCAAATATTTTGTTGATTAGTTTAATTTTAGTTTAATTATATAATAGTTTCATATCCAATCATATTAATACATTTTTTTTTTTTTTACACAGGAAGTCATCTCAGATGGACCTCTGAAGTGTGTGTGATGTGCGCTTGATTATTAATTTATTCTCTCATTACTTTAATATCACCCCCTTCTTTCTCTGCAGATATTGTTGGTACGGCCCGTCCCGATGAGAAGGCCATCATGACCTACGTTTCTAGCTTCTACCATGCCTTCTCTGGGGCGCAGAAGGTATCGCAGGGCACCCGTCCCAATGTCATGAGCTTCTACACTTACCCATTGTGTCCCTCCCTTCTCTCCGTTTCTGCTCACTGGGTTTAGTGATCAACAGTGGCAGTGATTAATGGTTGTCATGGTTTGGTGTTACCATGAGTACTCTCCTAACAGTCTGCCTCTCTCTGACTCTTTGCAGTGCTAAGCTCCGCCCCTCAGGGCTCATGCTTCTCCTACAGTTGCATGAATCTCTCCACCTGTTGCATGAACGAAAGGAAGTCTTGTGATGAAAGCATGAGTGTGTCTCCACTCCAGTCTCCTAAAACATACTTAAACATACCTGGCATCAGTGAGACTTCCTGGAGATCTCTTCATGCCTTGTATCATTTCTGTAGAACTGTGCCCCATTTAATTTATGTCTATGCAGTCTTTTACTCTGCTTTTCTTCTTTCCTCTCCACCTCCTTTTCTCTCTCTGTTCCTGCTCCGTCTTTCCCTGGGCAGATATCGTTAGTACGTTGCGTCCTGATGAAAAGGCCATCATGACATATGTGTCATGTTACTACCATGCCTTCTCAGGCAAACAGAAGGTGAGCACAGACTGACATCAGCCAATCAGGACACAAGCTTCCATATCACAAACCCAATCAGAACTCTGCTTTCATCAGAACCCCAAATAACAGTGCCAAAGCATGAATGTAAGAGATGTGTTCTTCACTAACCTGAACTCCTTTTTGAAAAAGAGGAATATTTTAGTATAACTATGGAAATAATATAATTTAAGTGTAAACTGAATGTAAAGTGTTTTCAGAAAATTATTTACAGTTCACATTCATATTAAATGCAGTTTGATATAAAGAGTGTTTTTGAAACCACTTAAGTAGGATTTAAGTATTCTAAGTTATCTTAGTATGTTATATCATAATTACATCTATTGATTTTACATCTATTGATTTTCTTTGAAATATTTTGGAAGTGTTCTGCTGTATGTGCAGACAAGCATTTATGGTAAACTAAAATATACTTTAATGTAATTTCTATTGAAACTTCAACAGAATAAAAATCAACACCTATGTTAAACTGCAGTTTTTAAAATTGTATTTAAGTGCGTTAAGAAACATTCTCTTTAAGTACACTTAAGTGACCTTTTATCTCATTAATAGTGCAGGTATATTGCTATCTGTAAGTAAAGTTTAAAAATTGCTTTTAAGATTTGGTGTGCAAATTGAATATAATTAAGCACGCTTGTTTTTCACACAGGAAAGTGTGGTAAGGTCAGTCTTGAATGATGTCACTTACAGATCAATCAGTTTTGGCTGTTTCCAATGCAACTCTGCTGTAGTTTCAGATAACACACCTAGCTCTGTTTCTCCACACATCTGTATGCACACACAGAGCAATGACCATTTCCACAGCAGTGAATCACCTTAGACAAACTCTTGAGCCTAAAGCCAGAGAAGTTACAGCATAAGCAGTATATGACAAAGTATTTCCACATATACTTATAATTCTGAATCAGTTTAGACAGACTGATGTATTTGAATCAGTTCAGATGGAAACCATTCCATATCCCTTTAGAAAGTAGTAGTTAATTCAGAGAAAGCATGTTTCTCACTTACTACTTCATTGTGCTGATTCATCACATCCAACTTCCTGAACCTGAGCTGATGACTAACGTCCCTCAATAAATAGTTTTCTGCATTCTGTGTGTGTGTTCTATGCACACACAGATCCTAACTGCTCTTATAAAGCATGAGTCTGGCTGTAAACCCACCAGACAGTTATGCACTCAGAAAAACTTCCTCTGACACACTCACATTCACACCCATGTTCGATTGTTGTGTGCAATATTAGGATTTTTCTAAATAACTCAGTGTCAAAATGGTCTGATAACTGTATATTGATCAAACTGGCTAATTTAATTAGAAAATAGACTATTTTTTTGTTTTGGTGACAGTCACACTCTATGAACCTATGAAATCAAGGTTGGGTTTAGAGTCCCATGAGGACGAGTAGATGAATACATACGTAATTGTGATGGCCATTTCAGTATTATCTACTACAAAGTAAAATCACTTTTTATTTGATTAATTTTTGGAATAATATTATTCATAAATATCATTTTCTATAATATGTTTTTTTTTTTTTTTATGTTAAACGCAAAGTACAAAAATAACAGCACTATGGGCCTAGTAACAAATATTTTGTTGTTTTCTTTTTTTAACTGAACAATGGAAACTGAAACAGTGTATGCGGTTAATGTTTTCATTGATTTTTTAAATGAAAAAGTTAAACGTTTGCACTATTCAAAAGAAATTTCAAGTCTTCATAAATGCTTTTAATGTTTTTCACTGCAGTTTTTTCCAATAAAATAAGTATAACTTCTTAATCCACAATGGATAATCATTTTGTGCCAACATAAGTAACATTTTAGATTAGCATTCATAAAATGATCATAAAACCACTGCCTGAACTCTGTCTTTCACTGACATCGCTAAACTTCCTTTCTGGCTTTTAGACTTGCAACTCATTTCCTTACCTCCACCTCCCCCTCCAAAAATACACACATTTATAATTAAATATGAACAAAAGGGTTATACGATATTGACGTAGCATTTGATTGCTTTTGGTAACTGTAACAAAGTGACTTGAGCACCTCAACACACTTAAACACACACAACCTTAACAGTGTTGGCATGGCACTGATGTGGTTTCCACAGAAAGAGAAGCAGATTCATTCTGTTCTTTACCCCCTTCAGGCCGAGACAGCAGCCAATCGGATCTGCAAAGTCCTGGCTGTCAATCAGGAGAACGAGCAACTGATGGAAGACTATGAGAAACTGGCCAGTGATGTGAGCAAACTCCTCCACATTAACTGAAAACATTGGGCATTTACATTTCTGCTTTCCCGACCCTGCAGATCTATGAAAATTAAGAAAATCTCAAAAGATCATGGACATTTTTATAATGAAAATTATTTTAGTAATGCTCAGCTTTAAAATGTGTAACAAATTGCTATTTGTGAGAGAAACCTCCAAATTAAATAATTCTACAATAATTGTATAAAAAAATATTTGAATCTTATGTTTAATTCATAATAATAATAATAATAAAAAACAATATATACCGTATTTAAAACGTTCTCATTTTCACCCTCTACCTTCTTTATCTCATTCTGTCTGCTCCTAACTTTTTCCAATTTGTTTTATCCTCTTTTTTTCCCCCCGTTTTTGTTGTTTCTCCCTATTTTTTCTGTCTGTCACCTGCTCTCTTCAGCTTCTGGAGTGGATTCGCAGAACAATCCCGTGGCTGGAGAACCGTGCTCCAGAGAACACCATGCAGGCCATGCAGCAGAAGTTGGAGGATTTCCGGGACTACCGACGACTTCATAAACCGCCCAAAGTTCAGGAGAAATGTCAACTGGAGATCAACTTCAACACACTGCAGACCAAACTCCGCCTCAGCAACCGGCCTGCGTTCATGCCCTCAGAGGGGAAGATGGTCTCGGTGAGAACCTAACACACTTACGACTTAAGTATCTGCCCAGGATTCAGAGCATTCAACTCTCTTGACTAGATCTGTGATGTTCAATTAATCGTCTATGTGTGTAGGATATCTCCAATGCTTGGGGAAGCCTTGAAGGAGCAGAGAAGGGTTATGAAGAGTGGTTACTGAATGAGATTCGCAGACTGGAGAGACTTGACCATCTTGCAGAGAAATTCCGCCAGAAAGCCGCTATTCATGAGGCCTGGACTGACGGTAACACTTCTTTTTATTTGTTTATAAGAATTGAATTCCTCTATTGTATGGCTGATCTTTGCTGCTCCCTATAGGTAAGGAGGAGATGCTGCAGCAGAAAGACTATGAGACGGCATCTCTCTCGGACATCAAAGCTTTGCTAAAAAAGCACGAGGCATTTGAGAGTGACCTTGCAGCTCATCAGGACAGAGTGGAACAGATCGCTGCCATTGCACAGGAGCTCAAGTGTGTAAATGCATGCTGCTTCAAGTTGAAATGTGTTGGTCTAGAACAGAACACATGTAACGTTTCATCTGTAGCATACATTTTCTGTAATCTTTTGGTGAAGTAGTTTAATTGTTTCACTCTCAATCTCTCTCTCTCTCTCTAGTGAGTTGGAGTATTATGACTCTCCCAGTGTAAATGCTCGCTGTCAGCGGATCTGTGATCAGTGGGACTCACTAGGGGTTTTAACTCAGAAGCGCAGCGAGGCCTTGCAGGTAAAACACTTCTATCATACACCCATATGGAATTAATTATTTCTATCCTGACCCGCAGGGCAGTGTTGCTTCTTTGGTGACATACTGTGATTCAGTGTGTATGTGTGATTTTGTGATGTAAGTCCAGTGTACTCATATGTGTTTCTCTTTCCTCAGAGGACCGAGAAACTGTTGGAAACGATTGATCAGCTGTACCTGGAGTTTGCCAAAAGTGCGGCGCCCTTTAACAACTGGATGGAGGGGGCCATGGAAGACCTGCAGGACACTTTTATCGTCCACACCATTGAGGAGATACAGGTATCGCACATTCATCTTTCATCCATCCATTCATTTATTCCTCTACCTTTTCATTTAATATCTTCACATTTGTTTTCCTTCATTTAGGCCCTATGAAAATACCATTTATTAAATATTTTTTAAGGAATATCACACAATATACGTTTTTGTCCATGTTTTAATTTAAACTGTAAACCTCTGTTGTGCAGCACTTTGTTTATCAAGAAATTAAAGGAAGTATTTAAATTAAATTTTATTACATATCAAAAGATTAATTAGTGCATTCATTATGTGCATACTGTTTTTGATAGTAAATGTGTATAATTTTTTTTTACACACACACACACACACACACACACACACACACATATATATATATACACACACACATATATATATATATATATATACACACACACACATATATATATATATATATATATATATATATATATATATATATATATATATATATATACATATTCATATTTAATAGGACTATTATTGTTACCATTTTAATAAATTATTAAATTTTTAGCTTTTTTAGTTCAACTATTTTCATTAACTTAGATTAATGAATACAGTAATAAATGTATTTTTCATTGTTTGTTCATGTTATTTAATAAATTAACTAATGGAACCTTATTCTAAAGTTTTACCAAACTATTTTATCTTTCTGTCCATCCATGCATCTATCCATTTGGTGGATTTCAAATATGACTGAGAAGTGTCCTGGTGCATTTCACATAAAAGTTGATATAAGAGGGAAAATTGAAAAATTGCAGAGGGGGATTGTTTTGTAAAGTTATAGAACCTCTCTTTGTGTGTTTGTGTGTGTGTATCAGGGACTCAGCACAGCCCATGAGCAGTTTAAAGCCACACTGCCTGAGGCAGATAAGGAACGTCAGGCCATCTTGGGCATCCATAATGAAATTGCTAAAATTGTGCAGACATACCACGTCAACATGGCTGGCACCAACCCCTACACCACCATCAACCCTCAGGAGATCAATGCCAAATGGGATAAGGTCAGAAAATAAACTTGTGCACGACAAACAGAAGGGAATCAGAGTTTTCAGACAAATATATGACATGTTATATATATGTATATATAAATATTTAAGAAAATGTGTACAATGAGAGGTGCTTAAATTCACCTCCACCCTGCTTTCTCCCAATCTTCCTTCCTCTCTCTCCTCTCAGGTGAGACAGTTAGTACCGCAGAGAGATCAGGCCCTGATAGAAGAACACGCTCGTCAGCAGAATAATGAGAGACTGCGCAGACAGTTTGCTAATCAGGCAAATGTCATTGGGCCCTGGATCCAGACCAAGATGCAGGTGGAACATGAGCTCAACTAACAGAAAATGAATTACATTCTCTCATGGTACTTCAGATAACTTCTGTGGAAAAAAAAGATGTCACAAATGTACTTGGTGATTAGCTTACATACATGACGACACAAGTTAATTTGTTTGATTTACATACAACACAGTTTAAAAGTTTGGGGTCAGTAGAATTTAAAAACAAATGTTGGGAAGGAACTTGACACTTTTATTCAGCAAGGATGCATTAAATTGAACAAAAGTGACAATAAAGACATTTGTGTCACAAATAGCTTCAGTTAATCAAATAAATGTGGTTCTTTTACATTTTCAATTCATCAAAGAATCCTAAAATATTAATGTTTAATATATGTTTTTGGTAAATAGGATATATTATAGGTCAACTAACCATTTGGAGCAAAGTCAACAGGAATTTCTAAAAAAAAAAAAAAAAAAAAAAAAATTAAAAAAAGATATGGGAAGTAAAAAAAAAAAAAAAACCTTACATAAGTAGGGCTAGTTAAAATATTATTAGCCCTAAATTTGAACTAGCCCTACTTTGTACTTGCCCACATTCAAATTAATTGTATGTTAACAGTCATCTTAAAGGACAAAATGCATTAAATACTGCTAAATTAGCTCTGAAAACCATTTGGGTGTCTGGAGAATAAACCTTGGGGCAAAGATTCAGGAAGGACTGGTCGGTCTCTTATTTTTTAATGTTCTGTACTTAGGAAATTGGCCGAATCTCTATTGAGATGCACGGGACCCTGGAGGATCAGCTGACCCACCTTCGGCAGTATGAGAAGAGCATTGTAAACTACAAACCAAAGATCGACCAGCTAGAGGGAGACCATCAACTAATACAGGAAGCACTTATATTTGATAACAAACACACTAACTACACCATGGAGGTATATACACACATAAAATCTCAAATGCTTACTTGCATACCCCCTGTGCATTGGTATGTTCCTGACGTCTCTTTTCATCCTCTAGCACATCCGTGTAGGTTGGGAGCAGCTCCTCACCACCATCGCTCGCACCATCAACGAGATCGAGAACCAGATTCTGACTCGGGACGCCAAAGGCATCAGCCAGGACCAAATGAATGAGTTCAGAGCCTCGTTCAACCACTTCGACAGAGTCAGTATCACACCGTGCTGTCCAGCACCACAGTTTAACATCATTAAGAGCAGTAGGACTTCTGAGAGCGTTATTCTGTGACTTCATTTGGGTGGAAACAAGAGAACTGCATAACTTTTTGTCAAAGACATTTAATTTTTTAATTTTGTTATTGGCTGCTGTGACACTTTGTGCTGTACCATGGGCGAAATTCAAAGTTTAAAGGCCCATTCACATGGAGTATGATAAAGTTAAAGATGTAGTTTTAACTATTGTTCTACATGTAAAGTAATAGCAGAGTCCACACCACAACTTCACAGTAATTGCACAAAGGAATGATATCGTTTGAATCATTTTCACAATGTCTTTTTTTCTGGCTGATGAACGATAAAAACATTGGATCAGTATTCCAATCACTACTGACTGTATTATGACTGTTTTTACTTTCATAACAATGCGTTTGTAAAATTGACCTGATTGGCATAGAGTGGAATTATGGGATATGTCACCCACACACGTCCCAGATTACAGGCTGCCATGCTGAAGCCCAACGCTGCACAAAAAACCCACACAGTGCCACCCAAGACACCTTAAAGGATTAGTTCAATTTCAGAACAAAAAATTCCTGATAATTCAACTCACCCCCTGTCATCCAAGACGTTTATGTCTTTCTGTCTTCAGTTGCAATGAAATTAAGGTTTCTTTTTTAAGAAAACAGCTAATTGTTTCACTAGATAAGACCCTTATTCCTCAGCTGGGGTCGTGTAGAGGCCTTTGAAGCTGCATTGAAACTTCAATTTGACCTTCAGCACATTGGCCACCACTGAGGTCCATTATATGGAAAAAAAAATCCTGGAATATTTTCCTCAAAAACCTTAATTTCTTTTTGACTGAAGAAAGAAAGACATGAACATCTTGGATGACACGGAGGTGAGTAAAATATCAGGACATTTTCATTCTGGAAGTGAACTAATCCTTAAAAATCATTAAAACAACACAAGATAGATAACACATAACAGACCCAGATTTTGATCAGACCTGTTTTTACAATCACTCTCTGCCCTCACTCACCGATGACACAGTACTGCACAGTTTGTCCTAACGGTTGTGCACTCTTCTCTTCTTTTGTCTTGTTTTACACTTCTGCATGGACCCTCTTCCACCCCTCCACATGTCTGCATGACATTCCCCCACCCCTCCCATGTGTGTGCTGCATGTCCACGGCGTGACCTTTGACCCTGCCCACGGCTCTGACACCCAGGACCACTCGGGCAGACTGGGCGCTGAGGAGTTCAAAGCCTGCCTTATCAGTCTGGGCTTCGATATCGGGAACGACGCACAGGTACACACACACCAACACCAGTCAGGAGTTCAATCATTAACCACACTCTTCTTGTTTTGTTTTTCCTTTTTCTTTCTCCTTTCCCTCTGTCTCATTTTCCCTCAATCCTTACCTACCTTAAAATGACTTCCTTCACCTTTACCTACATCCATCTTTTTCTCCTCTACTACCTGGTTGTATTTTCCCCTGGTGGGTTCCTGTAGAAGAAAACAGGCATGATGGATGCAGAAGACTTCAGAGCCTGCCTCATCTCCATGGGTTATAATATGGTAAAGCAGAGAGTTGAGATCTCCATGGGTTGTGATCAGGTTCAACTCAGAGTTGTAGTCCCCATGGATAATTAACTGCTAATTTGTATACAATAATATGAATCTACGGATAATCTGATATAATCCCTCTGGATTAAACTGGAAAATCTGAGATTTATGATCAACATGACAGATTTTGTGGGGATATATCTGTGTGGGTTATTGTTTAAGTAAGTATTTCTGGAAAATGTAGCATAAACTGTTAAAAAAGTTTAAGTTTTTCATAAAATATTTATATTTTATTTTATTTCAATGACCGCAGATGATTTTGTAATAGTTTTAACGTTAGTTTTAGTTAACATTAACAACACTATTGTGGTTATTACCTGAGAATTTGTCTGAAGTATTCCTGGAAATAAAACAACAACAACATCTCATCAGCTATGCCAACCCAGTGGGGAACACTCTTTCATATCATTTTCCTAGTGATTTTTAAGAAGCGTTTCTCTGTTCTGTAGGGAGAGGCTGAATTTGCCCGCATCATGAGCATTGTGGATCCTAACAGACTGGGAGTGGTCACATTCCAGGCCTTCATTGACTTTATGTCTCGCGAGACGGCCGACACGGACACTGCTGATCAGGTCATGGCATCCTTTAAAGTCCTTGCTGGAGACAAGGTACATACAATACATACAGTCCAAACTTCACTTTCCAGTGTCTTAATGAATAACTAAATGAATAGCTCTCTGCTCTTGCAGAACTATATCCTGGCGGATGAGCTGAGGCGTGAGCTCCCCCCTGACCAGGCCGAGTACTGCATCGCCCGCATGACGCCTTACACTGGCCCTGACGCCGTCCCGGGAGCTCTTGACTACATGTCCTTCTCCACCGCCCTCTATGGGGAGAGTGACCTCTGAACCGTCAACCGTCGACCTGCCTTCTGATACAAACACACAAATACACGTATTCATACACACACACACAGAGCTCGTGCACTATGAGAGTAAAAGTGGCTCTTCAGTGCTGATCTAGCACCAACAAGCAGAGCAAGCAGAACTGGTCCCAGATCAGCCCATCAGAGCAGCTTCCATCAGCACCACTCAATGACATTCCTTCATCTTTGTATCCTAATCAGCCCAGGTCCTTCCTGTGTGTCATATACAACTTCCTGTTCTTTCTCCAGCTGTGTTCATGAAGCCTGTCTTGCCTTTCTTAAGGGGTTGTCTCAAAGATGCAGCCTTCACATGCTTGTCAGAAGATCCTACTTCCTTCTGAAGTTGTATTCATTAGTTTGTCACATTGAAGGAAAGAATAGGAAGCAGGACAGGAAATCCTGATCCTTTTTTCTCTATGTAAATGTAGAATATGCAACGAACGGTTACAAATATACTGTACGTAAAGCATGTGGTAGGCAGCATCATGTCATCATTGTGACCTCTGACCCATGTGATACTGCACGACCATGTGCTACGATTGATCCACTTTTTTACACAGAGTAAATGCTTGTTGATGAGACTGTTTTTAAACGTTTTCTTGAGATGGTGAGTCAGACTTCATGAACGGATCTTCCCATTTCTGCTTCCAAGTGCAACATTAAAAAGCTCCCTCCCAGGAGGAATGATTTCTGTATTTTTACTTCTTATTTTGTTGGTTTGTTTTTTCCTCTTCATAAAGGAATAAAGTTAACATATTTTATTATACAGAACAAAAAAGGTATTTTTCTTCACCTTAATAAAAAGCTTTAAAAATGATGAAAATTTAAATAAAGAAACAATCACAGTTGCGTGTTTGTGTTTTTAATTGCTTGTGTTGTTTGTGCTTAAGATAATGATTTATTTGAATGTAGAAAGGAAAGGAAAATATTAAGAACATGCTTACAACTAATTTGAACATCTATTCATTTTATTCACCCAATTATGTATATTTCAATTAAAGTTGCTATATATTTCCTAAAGAAACGTGAAAGTGTAGAAGAACATATAAGAAATCCTATATTTTCAGATAATGTACAAAATGTATTTCACTTAGCTGCAAAAATACATTGATAAGAGATATTGATGTGCTATATTGGCTCTGTGTGTTCTTTGACCTGTGACATACAGTACTAACAAACACCATGAAAATAACTAAATTTTCTAAGAAAAGGAAAAGATTTATTAATTTCAACTGCTTCGATTGTGACCATTTGTTTTCCATGTTAGCTGTCCTCACAGGAAAAGAGCATTATATCAACGTTTAGAGAGCACATTGGCATATACTGTAGAAATAGATGCTTTCAAATCTAACAGATAGGCACTAAAAGCCACAAAAGTCTTGTTTTGATTTCTTGAGTTTTATTATGTTTTTAGGTTTGAAGCTCCTTGATAAATGTATTTAGAAATTTGATTTCTATGACAAAGATTAATTTTCATACTATAATTGTAATATAAAGTTAAGAGAAAATTTGCTTTCAGTTGTAATTCTCACACACAGTAATTTAATATATATCCCTCATTTTTAAAGTGGAACCAGTGACTTATTTCTTAGTTCTACACGGACGCAATATGATGCTGTACCATCGGGTTTACATGGCGGCGTCCTGTGAGCCATGTTGAATGATGTCCTACTGACTTTATTCTGGATAATGTGAAATTGTAGAATGAAATACTTGATCTAAACATGTGGAGTCAAGTTCGTAAACTCCAAAAGAACAGGACAGTGAAATATGGGATCCCGATGCTGGTGAGCGCTTTAAAATTTGTTTGTATTCAGGATGAGCTGTCATTCATTATCGTCAAGTGAAGAAATATTTAGATTAGGTTTAATAAATAATAGTAAAATCAAGTCATTGATGTCTAAACAATGAAAAAATAAAACAAATATAGGATAGAGTGACAAGAAATATTATATATTTTCAGAAAATTCAGTCCTAGGTTCCAGATTTTGACACGCATTGTTTGTTTTATTGTTATTGTTGATAATGATGACATCACAATCTTTCGATGTGGAATATATTTTACAAGTTGTCTTTTTCTATGTTAAACACTGTTGTCAACTTTGTGCTTTTGTAAAATCAATAATTTAGCCAGCTCATAATGAGACAGCCTAGTGCTCATATTTCTGCTCGTGTAATGTTTGTTTGAAGCTGCTGGTTGTGGGAGGGTCGTTTGGATTGAGAGAATTCACTCAGATTAGATATGATGCACAGAAGATCAAAAAGAAGGTATGTAAATCTTAATAGACTAAAATATATCATCATGTAATCTTTTCATGTACATGCCAAGTGTTAGAACTTGTCAGAACTTCAGCCAGAACCCATTTATGCTGTACAATAAAACATTATCATAGTTAATTTCTTTTTTAATTAATTTTTCTTTGTTTGTTTTAGCTGGACCCTGCACTGGAAGCACGGGTGAACAATAAAAAACAGTCAGCCATCCTTCAGGAAGAGTATGAGGTGATGAGAGAATGAGTGATGAATAGATGAAGAATCTGTATGTGTGTATGTGTGTGTGTGTGTGTGTGTGTGTGTGTGTGTGTGTGTGTGTACTAATATTTTATAGTGCTATGTTTTATAGAGCCATCTGCTGTTTTGCTGTGGATTGGAAGTTACATATACTCGCTAGTGAGGTTGTGGTAGCCTAATTGTTAAGCATCTGGCTTGTTAAATGCAGTCAGTGCAGTTTTGTTCCTGACACAGGGTGACTCAGGAACTATAATCGCAATTATGTTATACAGTTTGTTGAGCAGGACACGTGTCACTAGGTTTCTCCAGGGAGACTGACCCTGTAATTAACGTGCTGGAAGTTATTTCGGATGGAAAATGTCTACTTACGTTAACCGTTTAGTCTTAACAGCACGGCAAAAACAGACCGTCATTATACTGCAATGGTGATTCTCTTTGACTTTAAAAACTTTATTTTTAGCCATACTGCCATTATAAGAAGTTACAATGCCATTAAATCTGACCTTCTGCTATAGTAGTAGAGCAGAAAGTAGTAGACAAGTGTCCTCAAGTGGAACCGGGGAAATTTAGTCAAGAAACCACTTTACAGCTGTTCATTAGATGATAAATATTAAAGTGCCCCATTATGGATTTTTGAAAATTACCTTTCATGCAGAGGGTAACAAAGCTCTGTGTGAATGAAAACACACTGCAAAGTTTTACATCTTGAGGTGCACCTTGTATAAAGTTATTGTTTCTTAAATAAAAGAGTCGACTCTGTATCATTGAAACAAGTCATTTTTAAAACGAATCCCAAGCCGTTGCATGTGGACGTCAACATAAAACATTAGCACATCACGTGCTGTTCCTTTTGCGTTGATTTGAATGAAAATGTAAAAAATAGCTGTTTCCCCCATAATGCTGTACACAAAGCATCATGATGAAATGGAAATGAGACTGATTGGACCAATTGCCGCAGATAAGCACCACGCAAAGGAAAGGTTTGGAAAAATGAATCGTTAAATGAATAATTTGGGAGTCATTGAGCAAATAAGAAAAAAAAACATATTGTAAGACAATGAAATTGTTTTATGACCTTGCATGTATGTCAATCTGTTGTTGGGGACTCCCAAAACCAAAATATGAACCATTCATTGCCCATGATAGGGCCACTTTAACTCATGCTTCATCCTAATTGTTTTATTTTAGATCTTACATTGACTCCAACATGAATCATAAAACAAATAAACGGCCTGCTCTAGCTGACTCATTTTTGTTAACTAAGTACACTACTGTTAGTTAGTTGATCAACAGCAAAGACATTTATAACATTACAAAATATTTATATTTCAAATAAATGCTGCTCTTTTGAACTTGTAGTCATCAAAGAATCAAAAAAAAAAAAAGCTATCATGGTTTCCACACAAATGTTGAACAGCATAACTGTTTTCAAAGTTCATAATAATAAGAAATGTTTTTTGAGCATCAAAACAGCATATTAGAATGATATCTGAAGATAATGTGACACTGAAAACTGGAGTAATGATGCTGAAAATTCAGCTTTGCCATCACAGGAATAAATTAATTTTAGAAATATATTCACAACTTAACCATTTTTACTGTATTTATTATCAAATAAATGCAGATTTTGTGACAATTTTTTTCAACAACATTATTGAACATGCCTTAGCATTCAGGCCATTTATTAAATTAGCAACAACTTGATTAGTCATTCAATGCATTTTCTGTAAATTTCTATGTAGCTTTTTGAGAACTGGCATTTGCCATTACATTGCTGGATATGTTTGATAGTGCATTTGATTGGTGGCTTTGAAAAAATACTAATTGAATATAATGTAATCTCTTTTGTTTCTATAGAAATTGAAGGATTTGGATTTGGATGGATGGAAAAACATTCGTGGCCCACGTCCCTGGGAGGATTCAAAGGAGCAGCAGCAAGCTCAACTCAATAAAGGCACATAGAACTCGAAAACCTTAAACTCCCACCGCTGGTCCAAAAGATGTAAGACTCTCATAAAAACAGTGAAGTGTATGGTTGGCTTCTCACCATATAATAAATTAGCACATCTTATTTTATTATATCTAGATGATCTCTCTCTCCAGTGTCTTTGATGCTCCCACTTTTTTATAGAATCAGTAAGGTTACAAACCTTATTTTGTCTGTGTCACCATGTCAGTTTGCCTTCATACAGCACTCACACAATAACTTAGTGTGATTATAAAATCAAACGCTAAAATGTATTCAAGTATATAGTCTCTTGTGCAATGAAGAGTGTTTTCAGCGCCTCAATTCACACTAAATGCTGCTTCACAAACTCCATCTCTGTATGTTCGGTGAGCTTAATGGGGAGCTGAGTGGGTGCTAGGTTCACTTTTACACATTCACACAATTTCCAACATTTCTGTGGATAGAACTTTACATCATTTCACTCGTGGTATCTGCCAAAATAAAAGCTTGAAGATTTTAACATTTGACATTTAAGAATTTAAGACATAAATGTTAGTATTGTACCTTGTAAAAAAGAAAAGAAAAGAAAAAAATATTATACCTTTAATGATCAAATATTCATTTAATTATTTTACAGGACAGTTGTAATTTAAAACCATAATGTAGTTATGTCTTCATTTTTGTAAAAAGACTTTAAAACAATCACTTGCAAGCCATGTGCACCATTAACCAGCATCAGAAAAGCATGAACATGTGAATGGGCCACCTTGTGCATTGCTGCTCTGTCTTGAGTCCATTAAAGTCTGTTGTAAATGTGTATCCCCATGTATTTGAATGAATGAATCTATTTCCATAGTCTCAGCCGTGGCCCATTTACCTCCTTTCCTTTCGCATTAATTTGCGAGAAAACAGGTTTGGAAACGTGCTTATTTTAACAGTTCAGTTTGGTGCCACAGGTGGTATGGAAATAACTCTTTCAATTTTAACAGTATTTATGCTAATAGTCATATCTATTGTAGCTTTAGAATTTGAGAGATATTTTACAGGATTCAATAACATGGACTTCCCATGTTAGAATAACCAAAAATGTGAATAATTTTTCCAGTACTTTTTTTTTATTTTGTGATGTATATTTTACAAAATTATTTTTTATAAAAAATAAAAAAAAGCATTAAGTTGCATGTTTAACAACTTTATGTAGTTTACAACACATTTTTACTGATGCTTTCAGTAAGACTATCAAGTCATTTTTGACAATATCTTGGTGACAAATCATGATCAGATCAATATGTAGAATACATCTCAGAAAACCAAATGTTTAAGTCTGCAAGGCATATAAATGGATGTACAAGATCAATGAATGCCAGATTTTCGGTGGCATTGCACAACTAGCCTGAAAGGACCAGTGAGTGTCAACCCCTGTTTTCTCAGCTGACCCAAAAATCTCTCTCTCTGGCTCCAGGCCAGCCAGCCATTCTTATCTTTGAGCCGTGTTTTAGATTTATATTATAATTTATTGCGCAATCCTACCTTTAGACCCAACATTTTTTGGTTGACTGTGTCTGTGCTCATTTTGTGATTTTCATTGTTTCATCGTTATCTATTGTACAGTGCAACCTGCACATCATCATCATCATCATCATCAATAAATGCATCCGTGAGATGCTACACAGCAAGTGCTAATATCTGGGTAGAATATCGCCTCCTGCTGCTTTGATCAATGCTACACCTAAGGTGATTTTTAAAAGGTTGCATCTTTGGTATACATGGCATCCAACTGTGAAGCAGCACGGTCTTGATTCAGTCCTGGAGTGCACGTGTATTTCCGACAGGATCCGGGCACGGGCTGCTGCTCTCAGGCTAATGTTAACGCCAGCACTGACTCATCTGTGTAATGTGAAGCTTTGTTCTCAGGCACATTTTAACAAGCCCCTGCTGACTTTCCCTCTTTCCCCCCGTCACTCTCCTGCTGGAAATTCCAGAACTGTCATATCATGTGCTCCGTCACTTTAATTGCTCAAGAGGGAATGATCCTCATGGGCCGAAGGGAACATGTCAACAAATCTGACTTCAGGAGTCCAGATATCCTCAGGGGGCATTAAAGCCACTCATGTGTCCTGTTCAAGAAAAAACAGTGTTGACAGGGAAAGGCTGTAGCATGTTTCAATAAACTTTTGAGATGTTTTAGCTGGTCAGGTGAGGAGCACAAAAAACAGACTAATTATGACAAGTGTTGCTGTAGTAAAGAAATACTTTAATAACAGTGAATACTCTAAGGGATAGTAATTTGATACTTGTTGAAAATGTTTAATTTAGTATTAATTTATCACTAACTTGTCATTACCCTATCATTAATTAGTCTATTCATTTATGTGATATTAATTAAAAAAATTCTAAAATGAGACCTCTGTTCTGTATTTAGCACAGTAACTAATTATTTGCTGTAATTTGGTCTTCAAATAAGGTACACTCTCAGAAAAAAAGGTACAAAAGTGGTCACTGGGGCGGCACCTTTTCAAAAGGCACAACTTTGTAATTTAAAAGTCCATATTGTTACCATAAAGATACATATTAGTACCTAAAAGGTACAAAAGTGTACATTTTGAAAAGGTACCACCCCAGTGACAGCTTTTTTTCTGAGAGTGTGCTTATTCAAGATGTGGTTAGCTTTCATTCTCACTTAATTGTATATTTCTTTGTTTTTTGACTTATATACGTTTATATAGTATATATATAGAGAGAGAGAGCCTTGCTGATTTTAGGAAACATCTTTAATCATTAATTAATTCAAATTTCACTGCTGCAGAGGAACAAAATGGGCCTGCAAATGTTTAAATGTATGATGTTGCCTTGTGGCCTTATGTGTATGTGTGTGTGCGCCTCTAAGATTAGTTTTGCAGAGTAAATCATGAACAGTGTTTTAGAAATCTAGCTTTAGCATTGTCAAGCTTCACACACATGTACAGTGTAAATCCCTGCTCCACAGATTCCTCTCTTTCCTAAGTTCTGAGGGAATATTCTGTAACCTTATTTCATGTCATTTTGCTATTATAATGATATTCACTAGTTTTTTACATTTTCTGAATCAAATATGAGTGTTTTTGCTTGAAAAACTCACCACAACAACACTAGGATGTTTCTATGTGGTTGCTAAGATGTTCGGAGTGGTTTTAATGTTTTGTGTTTGCTAGTGTGAGTTGGATAGTAAACACCACTAAGGGGGCGTTCACAAAGAACACGTTTTTCCATTCCACTGTGCATTCAGTTAACATTCCCTAAAGCCTATGTATGTTTGGGGTAAGTAAGATTTTAATCAGTAAGAAATGTATACTTTTATTCACCAAGAATACATTAAATTGATTAAAAGTGACAGGAAAGAATTGTATATTCTTACAAAAGATTTGTATTATGATGCTGTTCTTTGGAACTTTCTGTTTATCAAAGAATTCAGAAAAACTGCATCACAGTTTCCACAAAAATATTAAGCAGCAAAACTGATTTCAACGCTGAAAATTATAATAAATGTTTCTTGGGCAGTAAATCAGCATATAAAATTATTTCTGAAGGATCGTGTGAGAGTAATGGCTGCTTAAAGTTCAGCTTTGCCATCAGAGGAAAAAATTACATTTTTAAATAATTAAAAATAAATAAATGCAGCCTTGGTTGGCATAAGAAACTTCCGAAAGTATATATATATAGAGGGTGAGTAAATTATGGTGAATGGACTGCATTTATATGGCGCTTTCAACAGACCCATGGCCATTCAAAGCGCTTTACAAGTTGCCTCACATTCACCCATTCACTCACTCACTCATACACCGACTGCAGTGGTGTCAGCCATGCAAGGCGCCATCCAGCTCGTCGGGAGCAGCTGGGGTTAGGTGTCTTGCTCAAGGAGCCGGGGATTGAATCACCAACCTTCCAGTTTGTAGACAACCCATATGAACCACGGAGCCAATTATGGGGTAGTTTTCATTTTTGGATGAACTATCCCTTTAAGGTTAAGATGCATCTTAGATGTGCTATATCAACGTAATTCTATTATTGCACGTTGAACTGCTATTGATCATCTTCATGTTTGCATTCTAATTGTGATTAAAGATTAGATTACAAAATTACAAGGTTACAAGATTCTTATAAAATAGCACTTAATACAAACACATTTTAAATATTTTAAAAGTTAAAAGAGACATATTACAGTGGAAGCTACTAGACTCTAGGAGGAAGGGGAAGTCGTGGCCTAATGGTTAGAGCGTCGGACTCCTAATCGAAGGGTTGTGAGTTTTAGTCTCGGGCCGGATGGAATTGTGGGTGGGGGGAATGCATGTACAGTTCTCTCTCTCCACCTTCAATACCACGACTTAGGTGCCCTTGAGCAAGGCACTGAACCCCCAACTGCTCCCCGGGTGCCGCAGCTTAAATGGCTGCCCACTGCTCCGGGTGTGTACTCACAGTGAGTGTGTGTGTGTGTTCACTGCTCTGTGTGTGTGCATTTCGGATGGGTTAAATGCAGAGCACAAATTCTGAGTATGGGTCACCATACTTGGCTGAATGTCACTTCACTTTCACTGTCTGTAAAGTTTTAAGTATGAATATTTTTTTTCTTACAAAAACATAGATTTGATTTCAGGAGACCTTTATTAAACTCCTGGAGCTGTGTGGGACACTTTTTAATGATGGATAGACACACTTTATTGGACTTAAAAAAAATAACACCCATTCACTGCCATTATAAACCTTGGAAAAGCCAATCATGTTTGAATATAAATCAGATTATGTTTGTCTGAAAGAAGAAAAAGTTATATGCACATAGGATGGCTTGAGATGGATATCGACGTAATCCTATTATTGCATGTTGAACTGCCAGACATCCCAACCTGCAAAAAGTCACCCCCCCCCCCCCCCACAAAAAAAGGAAGGAAATACATCTCAGATGTAGTCACCTTATCAGTGAGACTTTGCCTATCTTAATGGGAGAACTTCCCTGCACTTAGCCTCCCTAACATGTTGTGGTCCCTAAAAGATATAGCATAAAATATTATTTCTATAAGCTATAGGCCTCTATAATTATTCGTTAATTATGTTTAAATAGGTAAATTACTTTTACTATTTATATAATCTGGTTATACAATTTATGTAAACTGCTTTTATTTATTTTCCATTGCAACTTTAAACAGGTCTAAAGAGTTTGTTGTTTTCATGTATTGGCAACTAGCCTGAATAATATGCAATTCCGACAGGAATTGTAGGTGGGGGAATATCAATATAGTGCTCTCTTTCAATCACTTCCGTAAACATACCTATATGTGGCATTTGAACTTTCTTACATATGGTATGTAGGACTATTGTATGTCAAACATAGTGTGTGTGTATTCAAGTTTATTTTTATAGAACTTTTTACGATACAAATCACTGCAAAGCAACTCTACAGAAAATTATGTTTCTACAATATTTAGTATAAGTGGTGTCTGTCAGTTCAGGGTTGGCATCATCTCTTCTCAGGTGTTCTGGATCCAGACTGAAGCTTGTGTAAATCCTAGTTACCCGTGGAAAAACAGAGAAACAAATAGAGACATAATTAGCATAGCTGCTGTTCCAACAAAGTAAAATTAATTTGTTTAACCCAAGCTTAAAGATTTATAATGTGCATTTGATCAGATACAACTGCAGTCACAAATTATGAAATGCATTATTCGAATGCTTGTGTTTTTAATCTAGATTTAAACAGAGAGAGTACATCTGAACCACAAACATTATCAGGAAGGCTATTCTAGAGTTTGTAAGTAATAATAATTTGTATCTTGACCTGGTAAGGACTCTAGCCACTGCATTTTGGGCTACCTGTAGCTTGTTTACTGAAGTTGCAGGACAACCACCTATGAGTGCAGGTCTAACAGGTCTAAAGAGTTTGTTGTTTTCATGTAGCCTTGGCAACTAGCCTGAATAATATGCAGATGAAATGAAACTTGTCCACTCACCTCAACATGCCTTTTGCAATCATTTAACCTGCCATGGGCAATGCTTGAGCAAGACTCATTATGTTTTACATCTATAAGACAGGGGTACACTTTCGTGTAGTCTGCCGTAAAATGTGTCTTATACTTTTATGTGTGTGTGTCACTTTCCCTCTGCCATGGTGCTCCTGTTTCTAGATAGACTTTATTTTTTATTTTTTTTTTATTTCTTATCACAATAAACAATGAAAAACATCTGACAAAAAAGAAGAAAAAAAATATTACATCCTAAAAATGTACAATATAAATCTTATTGTATCATAAACTAAGAGTCACACCTCCAGCAAATCATCTGAGAAGACATTTTCTATACTGTTCACATGACAAGGGAGAACAAATTAGATTGAAAAAAAAACAATAAGAATAAGCTAAAACAAAATAAATAAAATAAAACAAACCAAATAAAAGGGACTCATCATATCTGAAGTGTTATTAAATGTTTATACAGTTTTTTTTAGCCTGGGCATTCTCAACCTTTATAAGACAGTTTTGGAACAGCAAAAGTTCATTGTTTCTAGATAGACATAACTGATTAATTTTGTACGGGAGAAGAGATAAAAGCCCGCCCACACTGACAATTGATTGGTTGATTTGCAGAAACAGGCCAATCAGGATGCTCTCTGTCTGACATGCGCTTCGCACACACGCACATTTGCACACACACGCAAGGTATCTCGCTCCCTCTCCCTCTCTGCCGTGCGTGCGCTACACGGTTTGAAACACTGTCTGTTTCGCATTCGCGCTTTTGCTCGCTCGGTCTAGATTCCGGGAGATTTGCGGGTCTCAGGGAGCCGCTTTCAATATGCGGGAGACTCCCGGAACTTCCGGGATACTTGGGATGTCTGAACTGCTATTGATCGGCTTCTACATGTTTGCATACTCCTTGTGATATTTAACAATATTTATAAAAACATAAATGTTTCTCAAAATTATTTCTGACATTAATACCAACTTTGACGAAAGTCTGTATATTTCACAGATGATTCAGAAGTTAGGTGTGATATTTAATAATTAGGGTTTGGGGTTTAAAATAAACCCTAGCCCGAATGTTTGACGAATATGTGGTAAGTCGTGGCCTTATGGTTAGAGAGTCAGACTCGCAATCGAAGGGTTGTGAGTTCGAGTCTCATGCCGACAGGAATTGTAGGTGGGGGAATATCAATATAGTGCTCTCTTTCAATCACTTCCATAAACATACCTATATGTGGCGTTTGAACTTTCTTACATATGGTATGTAGGACTATTGTATGTCAAACATAGTGTGTGTATTCAAGTTTATTTTTATAGAACTTTTTACGATACAAATCACTGCAAAGCAACTCTACAGAAAATTATGTTTCTACAATATTTAGTATAAGTGGTGTCTGTCAGTTCAGGGTTGGCATCATCTCTTCTCAGGTGTTCTGGATCCAGACTGAAGCTTGTGTAAATCCTAGTTACCCGTGGAAAAACAGAGAAACAAATAGAGACATAATTAGCATAGCTGCTGTTCCAACAAAGTAAAATTAATTTGTTTAACCCAAGCTTAAAGATTTATAATGTGCATTTGATCAGATACAACTGCAGTCACAAATTATGAAATGCATTATTCGAATGCTTCTGTTTTTAATCTAGATTTAAACAGAGAGAGTACATCTGAACCACAAACATTATCAGGAAGGCTATTCTAGAGTTTGTAAGTAATAATAATTTGTATCTTGACCTGGTAAGGACTCTAGCCACTGCATTTTGGGCTACCTGTAGCTTGTTTACTGAAGTTGCAGGACAACCACCTATGAGTGCAGGTCTAACAGGTCTAAAGAGTTTGTTGTTTTCATGTAGCCTTGGCAACTAGCCTGAATAATATGCAGATGAAATGAAACTTGTCCACTCACCTCAACATGCCTTTTGCAATCATTTAACCTGCCATGGGCAATGCTTGAGCAAGACTCATTATGTTTTACATCTATAAGACAGGGGTACACTTCCGTGTAGTCTGCCGTAAAATGTGTCTTATACTTTTATGTGTGTGTGTCACTTTCCCTCTGCCATGGTGCTCCTGTTTCTAGATAGACTTTATTTTTTATTTTTTTTTATTTCTTATCACAATAAACAATGAAAAACATCTGACAAAAAAGAAGAAAAAAAATATTACATCCTAAAAATGTACAATATAAATCTTATTGTATCATAAACTAAGAGTCACACCTCCAGCAAATCATCTGAGAAGACATTTTCTATACTGTTCACATGACAAGGGAGAACAAATTAGATTGAAAAAAAAAAACAATAAGAATAAGCTAAAACAAAATAAATAAAATAAAACAAACCAAATAAAAGGGACTCATCATATCTGAAGTGTTATTAAATGTTTATACAGTTTTTTTTAGCCTGGGCATTCTCAACCTTTATAAGACAGTTTTGGAACAGCAAAAGTTCATTGTTTCTAGATAGACATAACTGATTAATTTTGTACGGGAGAAGAGATAAAAGCCCGCCCACACTGACAATTGATTGGTTGATTTGCAGAAACAGGCCAATCAGGATGCTCTCTGTCTGACATGCGCTTCGCACACACGCACATTTGCACACACACGCAAGGTATCTCGCTCCCTCTCCCTCTCTGCCGTGCGTGCGCTACACGGTTTGAAACACTGTCTGTTTCGCATTCGCGCTTTTGCTCGCTCGGTCTAGATTCCGGGAGATTTGCGGGTCTCAGGGAGCCGCTTTCAATATGCGGGAGACTCCCGGAACTTCCGGGAGACTTGGGATGTCTGAACTGCTATTGATCGGCTTCTACATGTTTGCATACTCCTTGTGATATTTAACAATATTTATAAAAACATAAATGTTTCTCAAAATTATTTCTGACATTAATACCAACTTTGACGAAAGTCTGTATATTTCACAGATGATTCAGAAGTTAGGTGTGATATTTAATAATTAGGGTTTGGGGTTTAAAATAAACCCTAGCCCGAATGTTTGACGAATATGTGGTAAGTCGTGGCCTTATGGTTAGAGAGTCAGACTCGCAATCGAAGGGTTGTGAGTTCGAGTCTCATGCCGACAGGAATTGTAGGTGGGGGAATATCAATATAGTGCTCTCTTTCAATCACTTCCATAAACATACCTATATGTGGCATTTGAACTTTCTTACATATGGTATGTAGGACTATTGTATGTCAAACATAGTGTGTGTGTATTCAAGTTTATTTTTATAGAACTTTTTACGATACAAATCACTGCAAAGCAACTCTACAGAAAATTATGTTTCTACAATATTTAGTATAAGTGGTGTCTGTCAGTTCAGGGTTGGCATCATCTCTTCTCAGGTGTTCTGGATCCAGACTGAAGCTTGTGTAAATCCTAGTTACCCGTGGAAAAACAGAGAAACAAATAGAGACATAATTAGCATAGCTGCTGTTCCAACAAAGTAAAATTAATTTGTTTAACCCAAGCTTAAAGATTTATAATGTGCATTTGATCAGATACAACTGCAGTCACAAATTATGAAATGCATTATTCGAATGCTTCTGTTTTTAATCTAGATTTAAACAGAGAGAGTACATCTGAACCACAAACATTATCAGGAAGGCTATTCTAGAGTTTGTAAGTAATAATAATTTGTATCTTGACCTGGTAAGGACTCTAGCCACTGCATTTTGGGCTACCTGTAGCTTGTTTACTGAAGTTGCAGGACAACCACCTATGAGTGCAGTACTATAGTCCAGTCTAGAGGTCATGAATGCATGAACTAGCTTTTCTGCATCAGATATAATCGTTTCATATTTGTAAGTGTGTAGTCATGTTCTCAGACTGTGGTTTGAGACTCCCTCACACGTGTGCTTTAATTTTTCATCACAAACTGCAAGAAAACTCCATACATTTTTAATTGCAGCACTAAGAAAAGAAGAAATCAAATTCAATATGTACTGCATACTTCTTGGGAAAGCAAATCACATGGCAGATAGGACAGAAAGGTGTGTGTGTGTGTGTGTGTGTGTGTGTGTGTAAAGGTTACACAAAGGGCCCTGCTGTGAAATTGGCAATGTTTAGAGAAAAACTCCTCTTCCCCCTTGTAGAACAAACACCCACATGAACTCTTAGTTTTGTAATTATATTTTAGAGCTTGTAACACATAATTAGCATGACACACACACACCTCCACACTGAAACAGATAACATCAGTATCACACACACACAAACTATTATATCCAACTAAATTATACTCACACTGCACCGGTACTAAACTGATAATCCTCTTCATGTATGTGATGCTTTATATGCATAACTTATTGTTTTTCTTTGTCATAATTCTGTGTTCTATAAATATCCTGATGCTCTGCAGCAGAAGGACTGCTCAGGCAGAAAATACATACTCACTGGCAGAACTATGGCACAGCACACAGATGAATGCATTATCTCGTAGACACACAATCTCAGATTCATTCATACTTCAGCACACACACATTTCAGCTCTGCCAATCATGTTTGCACACACAACTATACTGGCACTAACAAGCCATCTGGGCATTTACGCACAGAGCAAAGACTTTCTCCATCCCTTTAATCTTTGGCATCACTACACAGATATATACAATACTGTGGTGATGTTACGCCACAGATACACATATTTTTACCATTTTAAATAACTTCTTTTGTATTCCTGTGATTGCAAAGCTGAATTTTCAGCAGTCATTACTCCAGTGTTCGGTGTCATGATCCTTCAGAAATTCTTCTTAAATATGCTGATTTGATGCTCAAGCAATATTTATTATTATCAGTGCTGAAAACAGTTGTTCTGTTTCCGTTATTCAGTTATTCTCAATATTCTGTTGAAACCATGATGCATTTTCCCCCATAATTCTTTGGTGAATAGAAAGTTCAAAAGAACAGCAGTTTAATGCATTCTTACTAATAAAAGTATTAATTTCCTTAAAACTTACCTATCCCAAACTTTTGAACAGTAATGTTTTTATTTCTCTTTTATTTAAAATTTGTTTTTGTTTTTTCAGTTTGAGATTAGTTTTAATTAGTTTTGAAATTATTCTTGTTTTTTTTTTCAGATTTGTTCAGAATTTCAAAGCTGCTAAAGATAATGTGCAAGGTATAATGTGCAGGTATCATTTTAAAAATGTTTGTTAATTTTATGTAATTTCACATAGTGTAATTGCTGTCAAGTGACATTTTGATGCTTAATGCAGGTGTTTTTTTTCTAGTTAACATATTTTGTAAACGTTTTTTTCATTTCAGTTTATGAATATTTTCATTTAGATTTTGCTTTCGTTTTCATGCAGTGAAAACACATTATGGAACATTATGGAAAAATGTCTCATGATAACTATTTTCATGATGTATTTCATAACTAATTTCAGATGTATTTACACTTCTAAAGCACTGATTGTCCAAGTTATTTGTCTATAAGCCTTAAACCTTGCTGCTTGCCTGTAGTGTGTGTGTGTGTGTGTGTGTTTACCATGGTATTACTACACTGAAACCAAATATCCCAACAAGTAATACAAGTAATACCTGACAGCTTATGAATCATACAGAATTAAAAAAAAAAATCTAAAATAGCAGAAAGTATTTCTGTGAGTATACAGGGGACAGAAAATACAGGTTGTACAGTATAAAATCATTATGTGTATGGAATGTCCCCTTAAAACATGGGAATGTGTGTATGTAGGATGTTCTAGATAGCAGATGTTCTTTGGGGCAGCTGTGATTTTGAGGAGTAAGAGGATACACACACAGTTTAACCTCTGTTAAAGATGACAGAAGATATTAATGTCCCTTAATTTGTTGTATGTTTCTGTGTGTTAATATTCCATCAATGTGCATTAGCACTGACTGCTATAGGTGTTGTCCCCAGTAGGTAAGATGACTGATGGCGGACACTGGACAGACGTGCTTAGTCAGCTGATGGCCTTTTTGCCTGCCACATGGCCGTCTTACTGCAGGTGAAGACAGACAGCTGAGGTCTATATCTGCTGTTCTCTGGCTCTCACTGGATTAGCCTCTTCATGACTGCTGGAGTCAGAGGGGCGAGTGAGGATACACACATGGTTTGAGCTCTGGAAAAGATGACAGAAGGGATAAGCAAGGACTTTGAATGTTGGCTTGACAATTTTTGTATATTTTTTATTTATCCTACTGACCCCAGTCATTGAATATATTTGATCATATTTAAAAATTACTTTTATGGTTACAACCCTAGTTCGTTTCTGTGAATTAATGTCCTATTTTTTTTTCAGTATTTTATTACATTGTAAATTCTTTCTTCCTGCCATTCCAATTCAAAACCCAGTTATACTTCATGTAGATGTTTTTTTTTTAATGAATTGAAAGAAAATTCCCCACAACCATGTTATCTGAATTAGTTGAATATGTAATAGGAATGGTTCTAGCAATGAACTTCACAGATTTAATTGGTGTCAGTGTGAATGAGGCTTTACACACTGAGTTATTGCCATTGTTCAATATTTAAGGTTAGTGGTTTGTTCAAATCCCTTGTTTGTTAGTTGGTTAATGTTTGTGTCTGTTTGGTGTGTTTGCTTTCATTACAATTATTATAAGACTCACATTAAGCAGCCAGTTGAGCATCAGTGATCCAGTGATTTGGAAGCAACTGCTAACGAGTGGTCAAAAATTATAAGGTTTTATTACCGAACACCTGAGAAATGTTTGACTATCAGCTCAGCAACGATTGATGCATTCATTGATTCAATCCTGATCTGATTTGTCCTTCACTCAAAATACCCACAGTCCTCCTCAACAGAACAGCTGGTGTGTGTGTGTGTAAGTCATTACGTGTGTGTGTCTGTGGCAATTTGTTTTAGCTTTGTTATATGTGTGATAAATGATTTGGTCATGTGAAGGGCAGTCATAATTAGAAGAGGCTGGTAAAGTGGGCTGCTTACCCTGGGCACAGTCTTTCTCTCTCTTACACACACAAACACACTTTCCTTGGCTGGAAGGAGGACTGATAATATCAGCATTAATGATGTCTGCAGGAACACAGATTAGGTGACTGAAATGTTTTGGATCTGATTGTCAGTAAAAGGCCTCACAGATTTTCACTTGTAAACAGCTAAACTGAGATCGTTTGTTAACCCTGTACAGCCCTATTATGTCAATGAAATTGAGCTTAAATTCAAAACTCTCTATTATGTTTTCTAATGTAAATGTTATATCCTCAGAATATGTTCTGTAGCATCTCAGGGAGTTTTATAGTTAACATTAAATGTGTTTGAAACCCATTTTGTTACATTTATGCTTACAGCAGATGCTTTTATTCAAAGTTACTTACAGTGCAACTTTCAGTGTATAATTTTTATCAGTATGATATTTCAGTTGACCTTGGCATCACAGTCATGGGAAGTCGTGGGTTTGGATATGTTGGCTTAAAAAATGTTTCAGTTGAGAATATTTTTACACGTTAATTAACTATTATGAAAACAAATAGGCATTTTTTTGGATATTCACAGAAAAAAGTAGTATGAAATATGCTATTTAATAACCAAAAATGGTAAATTCTGTCTTAATTGGTGTGTCTCAATATCGTTCCAAAGCTGTGACTTTCTTTATTTTGAGCAACACAAAAGAGGCAATGTTGTTTGGATCCCAGTGTTCTTTAAAATTATTTTATATTCCATGGAAAAAAGAAAACCATATAGATTTGGTACAACATAAGGGTGAGTAGATGAGGACAAAATGTCCTTTTTTGTTTGAACTATTCCTTTAATGATAACAAATGGCCTAGGATTTACACATAATTAATGATTATAAATGTACATATTATTATTATTATTATAATTATACAATTTAACTTTTTTTTCAGTTCTCTGATATGGCTGTAGGTAGGTTCTGAAACAAACTCTATTTATGGGTGGACAGTTCTATTATTCGTCCAGTCTGCCAGTTTCTGGTCCACAGTCTCAAAATGGTCCAATAATGTTATACATTATTTTATGTATCAGTCTATCAGTAAGACGAAATGTGATATTAAATTAGATCACGCTATCATAAAATCATACAATTACACATTTTGCGGAAGGTAATTGTAGGAGCACAGATGTAAGCTCAAGAACAACATACAAACATGCAGCATTAAAGACTTAAGGCTTCTTGACGAAACTAAATATTTTTGCTCCACGCAATTATTCCACATATCGTCATGCTTGGTATTTTAAACATTGTTTCAAGGCACGCGCGCAGATGTGATATTACATGCACATGAATTATGGTGCATCTAATCGGTCCCAGCTGATGCTATGACGTAGACGCGTGTGTCCGCGTGTGTTCGGCGGAGGGTGTGTTTCCAAGGCGAAATCTGGAGAAGGGGGGCGGAGATTCAAGGGGGACAGAGAGGATAATTTAATTCTTAATATTTGCCATCTTAAAATCGTCCCTCTTGTGATGCACGGGAAAACGCTCTCAGCTGCATGATCAAATGAAGCGGTAGCCTAATTAAGCAAGCGGGTTTGTAATGCATGCAGAAGAAATGCACAGATGCTGACGGATGGAAGGCTTCAGATGCAGCGGTTGCACTGGTGCTGAATCGGGATGCTTGGTCATGAAATGAAACGAGACCCGCTCGGTTGTGAGAACACCAACTTGTTTCCTGCGCTATAACGTGAGACGGACAGAGAGAGAGGGGGGAGGAGGGGGCGCGAGCGTTCGTTCGCCGCTGTTGCTCGGGGCTCGCGGAAGAACCGATCACATGGATTCCAAGGTTCCATTTTTCAACAGCGCTTCGATCTGAGCGCGCGCTGACAGCCCCAGTGACCAGCGCATCCATCAGAGGCGCGCGAGGGAAAGAGGCATCACTTCGCCGGTTCCATCGATCTGCCGGAACTGAGCAGGCACCAGAGTCGGTCTGTGTGTGCGAAGGAGGGCGAAAGCGGCCCTGGGGTATTTCTGCCACCGAGAAACAGTCAGTTGCACGCGTAACGGAGAGGAAACGGATCTGGATGGAATATTTGGCATTGCCAAAAATCATTTAGCAGGAAAGCATTCCTCATTTGCTTAAATCACAGGTACGTACCTTCCGTTCATTGCGTTTGCTAGTCGCTATTGGTTAGTCAGCGATAATTAGTGCAGTTAGAGGCGCTACCGGCTTTATTTAGGAGAAGCTGGAATGTAGCGAATTTTCCTCGGTAAACGGCAGGCGCTGTTCGGAGTGGATTTGATCAGCGCGATGTGGAATTACTGTGGAGCGAGATGTCTCCAAATTTGCGTCACAGGATCATTTCCACCATAATGCCACTCAAACGTAAAATAATCTCTGGCAGTGATGAATTCGTCATTGTAGTGATTACCGAAAGAACCATAATGATTTCTATGCCTTTATTTTTTATGATAAAATGTGGATTTAGTTTATGCTGATTTAGAAAACTCAAACGGATCATCTGGACTGAGAACCGAGAACCGTTTCCATTTTTAAACGAATAATTTCATCACGTTTCCGTCAACGGTTTTCGAACGTGCCATCATCATTCGCTAATGCGGACAGATCTCCGTACCAAAAACTCTTTGACAGTGTTTCCTGCACTACTATTCAGCGGCAACACTGCCACCGAATCTAGTGATCAGAATAGTTCGATTCCCGAACAAATGACTATTGTGAGCCGAATCTTTTTGACTGAATCAACCACATACCGCGCGGCCAATGTAGACCGATTCCCGAACGATTTACTCGTTTGAGTCGGTTCTTTTAAGTGATCCAAAACATTCAGTTCGGCCATTCTAGTTCGATTCGAACGAATGACTCTTATGAGCCGGTTCTCTTAGCGAATCAAAAACACATAAATCACTCTGAGCGTAAGTAAATTTATTTGAGTCACTTACTGAACCACAATTGATTATTTTTATCATGCTCATCTTTTGACTGCTGAAGGAAGTAAATATGAATAATTCTTATGTCTATTTGTTGTCTTCAAATGTACAAAAAAACGCTCATATAGAATTACAATATCAACCAGTATCATTAAATTTTACTTCCATCCCTGTGGAACGTTTATAAGGAGAAATGTCGCTCAGTTTTTTGACAGTTTCTCCATTTTTCTTTTAAATGGAGGATGTGTGCTTTTCTAAGTACATATCAAAACGTCCCTCACAAAATCCCAGCATCCTACACAGCATATGTGGTCCACCAGTTTTTAGGTCCCTCATGCTGTATTTATGTCAAACACGATGGTAAAACTTGAGGTAAAATGGGTTTTGTAAGATGTACATATGTTATTGTAGAGTTAGTCATCTGATGAGTTCCTCATGTTCTTTGGGGTCCGAACAGGTAAAAGAGAATTTGCTGAGATATGTGATTAATTCAGAACAGCTGCCACCTGCCACACTCTCCTTCACTCTGTTTATACCCCTATCAGGTGTCGCCCCAACTGGGCATTTCTTAAAATAGGGTGGAGGGAGGCTCATGTTTGTGGGTGTCTCTAACTTGCCCTGTCTCCTGTTACCCTGAGAGACATGTAGTTCTTCTTCTTTCTTCACCATGCCAGTGAAAGCCAAAACTTTGGGAAACAGAAGTGCTGCTGGCAGCAAACATGCTGTTATGCATTTGTGTGGTATTTGACTTTACAGTGTCATTTGCAGCTGTGAGTGTGTACGGCAAAAAAACATACATTTTTACACACATTAGCAGACATGACTGACTGCCTCCAATTTTTTCTCTAATGAGCACACACAATTCGTTAGCTTAAGGGCCTCATTAGTATGTTAATTAGCCTGAGTTGTTCATAGGCCTTTTGTGTGAATATTTGTAGTCTGTTTATTGTCTGAAGTGATCACTAAGATGCCTCTCAGCAGCAGTTGTCAACAGTTGCTTATGAACAGATTTGTTGAGGGTTCTGCGACGCAGGATGAGGTGTGATATATACAAGAAGGAGAGACCGGAAGAGTGAAGACGGAAGACGGTTTCCAAACTTACTTTTCCCCCACAATTTATGCCTAGCGTGTTGCCTGTTTACTAGTAAGTCCTTGTCATAGAGAATTTGTATGCTTCGAAAAACATCAAGGCAGCTATTTGCTATTTGCCCATTGATTACAGGTGCCAACAAGGTACTTTAACACATGCTGAGATCCACATGATCGTATTAGCCTGCAACCCACAGGCATCTCATTGCTATGGGAACAGCTGAGGCGGTAGAAAGGAGGCTACCCACGATTGGCTCACCGTGCTGAAACGCTGCCAGTCATGTTTCTTGAGAGGTCTGACCTGATCTTGGTATGAATGAGATTCAGACTCACAATCTGTGTGATTGGATCAAGACATGGCTCCTACTTTAATCTATTGAATTAATTTCATTGGACCAGTATTGGAGATGTAGCTATAAACTACTTATAATTAAAGGATTCCTATTATGATCTTTCACTTTTTTAATTTTAGTCAGTGTGTAGTGTGTATGTTTGGGCAAAAAAAAAAAAAAAAAGATCTTCACAGTTACAAATCTCAAAGTCCACTCCAAAGGGAGATATTTCATTAAAAAAAAAAAAAAAAATCCCTTTTCAAGAACTACATCCAAAGGCTCGTTTGGACTACAGAGATGTTTTCCGGGTTTTGTGATGTCACAAAGTGGTCCATAGAATATCATTAAAGTGCCCTTATTATGCCATTTCCAGTATTGCTTTTAAATAAAGTTTTGCAATAAATAAAGTTATTGTCTCGCAAAATAAAGAATGACTTGACCCCGCCCACAAATACGTCATTATAGTGACTACTGCTTCTCTAATCTCTGGGAGTTCATCACGGGTTTTACAAAACGCTTGCTATTGAAAGGTGGATCAGGATCCTGTTAATTTGGACCAGCTGCTCCACTGAATCACGACCTGTGAGTATGATAAATAATAGATGATTATATGTTGTATAGAGCGTTCAATATACAAAACTACTGAAATAGGTTTATAGTTTCCAACACCGACCAGAGCAGAGTTTGAGAATCGTTGGAAAATGAGGTGATATTAAATACATATTTTGAGAAAAAGAAAGCATTCTTTGACCTTGCATTTATAATCCTATTGTAGGAGTCTCCCAAAACAATATTTAGATCGGTAAAAATAGCATAATAGGACACTTTAAAATAATTCCCGCCTACGGAAATTCAAATAGCTGGGGGGTGGGGAGGATTAAGGTCGTGGCTTGGTTGAGTGCATCAGACAAGATGACGATGAAGAAGAAGTGCTGCTGTAGCGTCAAGTTTTCGTCTCGTTTTTTTCACCCCCGTGCCTTTTGAATTTCCTTGCAGCAGATGTTTTTTTTACCTCACTGGGCATTATTACACATGACCCTGAATAATAGTTATGTATGTAAATATAAATAACAGTTATGAAAACATTTTTATAAATTGCTGGCAGGACAATACTGGACAATGATGTAATCTGCAGAATTTACACTTAAATTATGAGATTATGGTAGAAATAAATTCAGCTGTATAACAGTTTCAACGCAATTCATGTCATAATGTTAGAATTAAAGAACAATAAACATAATATATATTACCGTTGCACTTATCTGTACATAGTAAATGCAGTTATTGTTGATTTATTATTTATTATTATAATTATTATTATTGTTATATTTATTATTAAAGGTATTATAATAATGAAAATCATGTGAAAAATAATGCGATGAGAGCATGAGAACATGTTCTAGTACACCCCCAAAACAAAATCAAGACTTTGTAAAAGAGCATAATAAGACCCCATTAAAAGTAGTTAACCCCCCAAAAAAGTCATTTACCCAAAAATGACAATTCTGGCATCATTTACTCATCCTCATGTTGATACAAACCTGCATTACTTAGTTTTTTCTATGGAACCCTAAAAGGTGTTTTAAATAAAATAAAATTACTAATTATAGCAGAGTATGGTGCTAGCAACGCCAAGGTCATAGGTTTGATTCCGAGGAAAACATTTTTTAGATCACTCTGGTCTGCCAGCTGCATTAATTTAAATGTAAATGTAAAATATAAACATTAGATGAACTTAAAACTAAGAAAAACTTTAAAACCTTGAAATGTTTTACTACATTAGTTGTAAACTAAGTAGTAAAATTAGTAAGTAGTACTACGGTAAGTAATACATTACTAAAACTAAAGCAACTAAATTTACTTATAAAAATTACAAAAATGACAAAAGCACTTAACAAAATTGCTAAAACCTAAATTAAGATGAGAATGAAAATCAACGTTAGTTCATAATATTATTACATTTTATAAATTAGTATATAAATTATACTAAAATAACACTGGTCCCATTCAGTTTGGACTGCAATATTCTTCAGAATATAATTTTTTCTTCTTTCACAGAAGTCACTCATACAATCTTTTACCAATCCACATAGTTAAAACATAGTATGCCGAGGGTCTTTAAATATCAAATTATCAGATTTCGAACCAATGAGTTGGCATCTGACTGAAAAAGAGTAAGAAAAACAGACCAAGAGTGGTAGGATGATGAAAGGAGAAATGTGTAATTGTAAGAATCTCTGTGTGGGCTTTCCATGCAATGCTGTGTGAAAGTGTGTGTGCCGTCTCTTCTACTGTGTTTTTAGTGCATTACTTTTCATGCTGGCATTGACTCTGATGCTGAGAGAGTGAAAGAGTCGGTATGCATGTGTGTTGTCATCTCTGTCAGCACTCTACCGTCTCACGGGTGTATTTGAAATAATGTATACGATTTTTTTCATGTTCTTAAGTGTGTTTGCTTACCTCCAAGAGTGCATCAACACATGTACACACACACACACACACACACACACACACACACAAGACCTGTACCTTGAGACTTGGAGAACCAAATTGAGGTTTTAATACACAGTGTTTTTTGAGGGTCAAATTGGGATAACACTCTTACACACATATGAATGCATTTGACCAGAGTCGTCTTTAACTTCAGAGGCTTTAATAATCAAAGGATTTTTTTTTTTAGTGTATGTAAAATATCGGAGCAAATTATGATTTAAGTATCACCTTTTTGTTTTTTGAAAATCTGCAGTCGTCATCAAAGCCATAGCTATTACTATACTGTATTTGTCTTGAAAAGCCACAGATGAGTGTGGAGATGAGCTGCTCACAGAGGACATTTTTGTTGTATTTCTGCCTTTCAAGATGTTTAATTTTCAAATAATGGCCAGACAGACTGCAGGTTCAGTGTCGTATGATTTGTGAGCATAAACTGAACAGTTTAAGTTTAAAACAACTCAGAGGAAGTGCTGTAAATGAGCATTCAGACTACTGTAGATTTTAAGCATGTGAAAATATTTATGCTTAACAAGGCTGGATTAACCTAACAAACCTGTACACCACATAACACACCTCAGGACTGTACATCTGTAAATAACTCTGTAAATAGCACTTATGTTCATTCAGAGTTCTGTTTACTGACATTTTCTTTTTTTCTCTGTGTTTTAATAGTATATTGTTATTTATGATTTATTGTCTATTCTCTTTATTATTAGTGTTTTTATTACCTTAAATTATATGTATGTCTGCACTGTGTTTGTACTTTCTGTAATGGAAGCTCCTGACACCAAAACAAAGTCCTTGTGTGGGTAAACACACTTGGCAATAAAGCACTTTCTGATTCTGATTTATTTGATGAAAAATACAGTAATATTGTAAAATATTATTACAGTTTAATATACCTGTTTTCTATTTGACTATATTTTAAAATGTAATTCATTCCTGTGATACAAAGCTGAATTTTCAGCATCATGACTCCAGCCTTCAGTCCCACATGATCTTTCAGAAAGTAGATTCTTGCAGATTTCCTGCTCAAGAAACATTTTTTACTATTATCAATGTTTTTTTGTTTTTTTTTTACATTTGTAGGAATTCTTTGATAAATAGAAAGTTCTAAATTATAAATTATTATAATTATATTTTTAATTATAAATCTATTTACATTGAATGCATCTTTGCTAAATAACAATACTGATTTCCTAGAAACTAATCTTACTGACCCCAAATGTATCATGAATAGGTCAAACTGAGGCTTAGATGTCACACTATATAAATTCCCACAACATTTGAACTTTGCTAAGCAGCAAATGTGAATGCTGTGAATGCTTGTGTTTTTTTTTTGCATGTATGTTTATTTAGCAATCGTAGTGGAACAGTAGTAATTTTATACCCATATGACATCAACTACATATAACACTCACTATGCTTGGATGGTAATGTTGTGTGATAGTTTGGTTGTTTGGCAGTAAATAAACAGTCACTGTGGTCCAGTGGATGGGATTCAGTTTCTCTGATGAGGAGATGCAAACCCACGCTGGGCCCCAAAACGTATCCAAGCTTTGTTTGATTTTTATGAGCATGATTTCAGAGACCCATAAAAATATTCCTGTCCCACGCGTTCCATTGTGTTGCTATGGTAACAGGTGCTGACTATATATCGAGGGATAAGACAAATCTTTCAGATAGCTTCAGACTATTCAGATATGCTACAATACCTCAGACACACACACTTTTCATTAGCTCCTCTTGTTTTAGTGTTTCTAACTGAAGTGTTGTCATTCGGGATTGTTTGCTGATGCCTGTCATATTAGTGTAAGGGACATGTTTAGTGTCCTAAAAGTAACAGGAAAAGATAAAGAGGGGTTATAAACACAGACAAGATTGTGTCTGTGTGTGTGGCAGTGTATTTGTAGTAAATTAGAGTTTCACCAGTTATAACCCACTATTTGTTTTGACTAATTTATCTAACTTGCCAGTAGTGGGTTTCTCTCTCTCTCTCTCTCTCTCTCTCTCTCTCTCACACACACACACACACAGTCTAAATTGCATCAGTCTAAATCTAATCATCTATAATTAATCGGCTTGCTACTTCCATAACTTCTTGTTACAGGCACATTTCACATACATACATACACAACAGACAGGAAATCCTATTTAACTGCATGGTAGACCACCGCGGCCTTGCTTTGAAGCATTCCTCTATCCATGTTTAAATATTTCAGCTTCTAACATTTCACTTCAGTTCTCTCAACATCTGTGACTGTGAGATGGTGTTGATTACCACAGAAAATAATTTTGACTTTTTTGACTGATTTGAGCATACAGCTGCAAGAATTAAAGGGATAGTTCGCCCAAACTGTGAGGGTGTTGTGGCCTAATGGTTAGAGAATTTGAATCCTAAACATAAGGTTGTGGGTTTGAGTCCCGGGCTGGCAGTACAATGACTGAGGTGCCTTTGAGCAAGGCACCGAACCCCCAACTGCTCTCTGGGCGCCGCAGCATAAATGGCTGCCAAACTGCATTTAACACACTTTGGATGGGTTAAATGCAGAGCACGAATTCTGAGTATGGGTCACCATACTTGGCTGTATGTCATGTCACTTTCAAAAATGTCATCATTAATTACTCACCCTCATGTCATTTCAAACCAGTAAGACCTTCATTCATCTTCGGAACGCAAGTTTAGATATTTTTGATGAAATCCGAGAGCTTTCTGACCCTCCCATGGACATCACACATTTAAGGCCCAGAAAGGTAGTAAGGGTATTGTTAAAATAATCAATATAACATCAGATGTTTTACCTTAATTATATGAAGCCACAAGAATACCTTTTGTGCTCAAAGAAACCAAAAATAATTATTTTATTCAACAATTTCTTCTCTTCCGTGTCAGTCTTCGCAATAAGAGTACTACTACATGTGTGGTGCTGCTGACGCATGAGCTGACGTGGATGGTAATAATCTTTCATGTGTAAAGTTTGTGTCTGTTAACACAGTATAACACACATCATGTGATTACAGGCTTCCTCCTCTTCCTCTCTTCTTTCACCCTTTATTTATTGTCACATATGTAGTGTAGACAGAGAGGAGGGAGTTGGGGGCAGCTCAAGGCTTCAGGCTGGGCTCTTTCGCTTTACAAAACAGTTTTTCCTCATTAGGCCTTCTGTTTCTACACTGTGCTGTTTACTTACAACCCACTGCATATGTGTGAGTATGAGAGTGTTTGTTTTACTCACTATTATCAGGTTTAGCCTGACAACTCTCGCATAGTCCATTTATGCTCATCTGCATCTTCCTTGCAACATCTTCTGGGTTTATACGTTTTTGGAGTTTGATCGTGCATCGTATTTAAACTGCTTCTTGAATGTTACAGTAGTTGCAGGAATCATAAAATATTTAATGATTGTAGTTACTTCATGGGACTTCTTACCAATTTGTAGAAATATATAATTAAGATTAAATGCAGGCTTTTCACAAATTAAGATATCACATGTGTCCCCTCTAGAATCAGTGCTTATACTTGCCAAAATACTGAAGCCTGCATTTAAAAATTCAGAGAATCAGTACAAACTCAAACATGTCTTTCGATTCTCTCAAGACCAAATTATCTGAAATATGCTGTATATACAGTAATATTTTTTAAATGTCATAAGTATATATAGTATAGTATATATATATACTGTATAAGTATAAATATATATATATGTATATATATATATATATATATATATATATATATATATATATGTATATATATATATATATGTATATATATGTATATATATATGTATATATATGTATATATATATATATATGTATATATGTATATATATATATATATATGTATATATATATATATATATATATGTATATATATTAGTGCTGTCAAAATTAGCGCGTTAACGCATTCGATTAATTTGAAATATTTAACGCGTTAAAATAAAATAACGCAATTAACGCGGTTGCAGTTTTTTTTATTTCCAGTTGTGGCCTATGTGTGTTCAACGTGCAAAGAAATATGGATAAGACCAAGGAAGGACTTTTAGACGGAAAGTTTCAGTATAAAACTCTGCCGGATTACTCTTCAGTCTGCCACAAGAAACATTACTCTTCATTTAGTCTGCCACAAGAAACAGCAACATTAAAATCATGAACTCAAATGTCATTGTTTAAAAAAAAAAAATGAAAAAAAAAAAAATGACTGTAACAGTGCGTAAATCAGACCTTTCTGTAACGCTAACGTTAATAAGCTTAAACGAAATAATTGTGTAGCGGAGTATTTTTTGTACACAGTGCCGCGAACTGTCAATCACTCCTGTGCGCGTGCATCACTGTCCTCCTCGCAGCTGCAGCAACTTGCGCTCTCTCTCTTCATCAAGCTTTAAAACAAAAAGGGGACAAAAAGATCATATTGTCTTTGTGCATAGGCTATAGATTAATTAGATAAATGAATATCTAAATTTGTGCCTTGCCGTCTACGGTATTTTTTTAGAACTTAGAAAAAAGATGCTGCAGCCAATGAACAGCCAGCGGGGGCTGCAGGACGACTCAACCTCCGCAGACAGTTTTTAATGTTTATCAGACAATAAATACTCAAGATTTTGCTTTAGTATAACTCACAACGAGTTTCACACACCTTCTCCGGCCACGTTGAGTTGTTGACACTTAACAGCGGGAAAAGCGACACATGCGCTATTCACTTGTATAACTTAAGGGTGAATGGGTAATGTAGTTTCTGCCCTGGGTGGGATGAATTAGGAAGCTTGCATTGTGAAGGGCGCTCTGAAAATCGGCGGTGCAGGTAAAAGATTAAAACCTCTATTAAAACAGATGTCCAAATGAGCGTACCGGTACGCTACAAGTACGTTCTGGGCGCACAGAGAGGTGGCGGTACGCTCAAGAGCTATATTTGGAAGTGACGGTACTGAGTACTGGTGCGTACTGGCCCACTTAAAGCACTGGCAATGACTATACTTTGGAATTTTTTTGCAGTCCACTTAGAATTCAACATGGAAATCATTTTTGTTTTTCATTGGCATTGATTGTTTTGAAATTCAAATGGTACTTACATGCCTGTGTTTTTATTTCTGTAATAAATATGGCTTTCAAGCCAACAGTTAATTTGGAGGATATTGATGGTTTATTGCAGGTATGTTGTTTACATGAGAAAATCTGTGTTACAAGTTAAACAAAAATTCCAATAAACAATCATATTTTGAATTTAAATATTTTGAATTTAAATGTAAATGTCTTGAGTTTACATTAATTATTTACATTTTACATTTACATATCCAAAAAGTTTCAGTCTTTTAATTTCGATTAATCGCGATTAATCGCGATTAATTTTTAAAAATTGTGCGATTAATTAGTTAATTTTTTTTAATCGATTGACAGCACTAATATATATATATATATATATATATATATATATATATATATATATATATATACTGTATATTTCTGCAGTCATGTGATGGCAAAAGTGCATTTTAAGCAAACATTACACCAGTCTTCAGTGTCACAGAAATTGTTCTAATACGCTTATTTGGTGTTCAAGAAACATTTCTTTTTATTAATGTTTAAAGCAGTTATGCTGATTAATACATTTGTATTTTTTTTTTATATTTTCAAAATCTTCAGTTCAAAAGTCAGTTCAAATAATTATAAATATGTCTGTAACTTTTGATCAATTGAATGCATCCTTGCAGGATAAAAGTATTGATATCCTATAAAAATTTGGATTACAAAAATCTTACAGACCCCAAACTTTTCAACAGTGGTGTATTTGAATCACTTCTCCTAAGGAATTTAATAAGAAACATGAGACATAGTGGATACTTTAATGAGACATCCATTCTGAGTTTTCAAAGAGCAGCCCCTTGAGCAACACAAATTTCCTCTGGGTGAATTTCTGTGTTAGAGAAAGAGCAAATGAACCACACACACACACATATAATCTCTATCTCCATGTGGATTCTTTAGAGCTGCTTCCACACTCTCCCAAATACACACTCTGATCTCCACTGGTGCAGTGGGATAAAAATGTAATGAAATAATCTGTGTCCATATTAGTTAATTATTCCCAGCTCTATGGGTAAAACATGCAGACATTTATTTTCTAGAACAGCCATAAAGATCTGTTACAAAACTTAGCGAGATTATTAGTATTGACCTGAACCATTTCTATAATTCTTTTCAGTATTTATTTAACATCATCCACCAGCTTGGGTTTATTTTTTAACTGAGGGCAATTTACTTTTCTCAAAAAACATAGTTGGAACAGAAGGACAGGCTACCCTTGCGCTGCTGTTGATGTTTTTCTGTGCGTCGTTTCGGACATTGCTTAGTCTGGAAACATTCACACCTGCTGAGTGAGCCTTTTAGTTTTTTTTTGCTGTGTGAACCTTTAGTATTTCACCATTTTATATTACACACATGCACTACTTGCAAATCTAACAAAGTATTATGTTTTTCTTTGCAGTATTCTCAAATGCGTTTGTTTACATTACTTTTGCACTACTCGTACTCCTGACCCCTGATGTCAGGTGTCTTTCCTCTGCCATTAGGAAGGTGTTTTGATTAGTTACGTACCGATTTCTTGTTCTCTGATTCACTCCCTGATTTTCTTATCTCACAGGTGGCGTGTGGAACCAAAGACAGCCCAGTGCTGGATTCCCAAAGGACAGCTAGAGATCACAGACCCTTGAGGTGAAAGAGGTTGCATGGATCACTCAAGGACAAAGACTTCTGCCTACCTCTGGTTGGGCGTGGTCTCCGTGGCAGCAACTTTCTTCTGCGCAGAGGCAGGTGTCACACCAAGCCCATCCCTCTCACATAACATCACATGCATCGGGGAGGCAGATCGATGCAAGCCTGGCATTATCTTACCAATTTGGTACCCCGAGGACCCTTCCATGGGTGACAAGATCGCCAGGGTCATTGTGTACTTTGTGGCACTAATCTACATGTTCCTGGGGGTATCGATTATTGCGGATCGCTTTATGGCCGCCATTGAAGTCATTACCTCCCAGGAAAAGGAAATAATCATCAAGCGTCCAAATGGTGAGACGACAACAACGACAATCCGAGTGTGGAACGAGACCGTGTCCAACCTCACACTCATGGCGTTGGGCTCTTCTACCCCTGAGATCCTTCTCTCTGTTATCGAGATTTGCGGGCATGAGTTCCACGCCGGCGAACTCGGTCCATCCACCATCGTAGGCAGCGCTGCCTTCAACATGTTTGTGATCATCGGCCTTTGTGTGTCGGTGATCCCGGAAGGGGAGGTCCGGAGGGTAAAACACTTGCGTGTGTTTTTCGTGACAGCGGCGTGGAGCATATTTGCTTACATCTGGCTCTACATGATCCTGGCTGTGTTCTCGCCCAATGTAGTCCAAGTATGGGAAGGGCTTCTCACCTTGGCGTTCTTCCCAATCTGTGTCGTTCTAGCTTGGGTTGCTGACCGTCGCCTGCTCTTCTACAAGTTTATGCACAAGAAATATCGCACAGACAAGCACCGAGGCGTCATTATTGAGACAGAGGGGGACCGTTCAAAAGGCATCGAAATGGACGGAAAGATGATGAATTCTCATTTTGTTGATGGCGGAGCTGCTAGTAATTTGATGGGCCTGATTGAGGGCAAGGAGGTGGATGAGTCTCGCAGAGATATGATCCGTATCCTGAAGGACCTGAAGCAGAAACACCCGGAGAAGGAGCTTGATCAGTTGGTGGAGATGGCTAACTACTATGCACTGTCACACCAGCAGAAAAGCAGAGCGTTTTATCGTATCCAGGCCACGAGGATGATGACCGGTGCAGGGAACATTCTTAAGAAGCATGTGGCCGAGCAAGCCAAATGCAGCACTAGTGTTCAAGAAATTCGCACAGAAGAACCTGATGAGTTTGTGTCCCGCATTATGTTTGAGCCTGCCATTTACCAGTGTCTGGAGAACTGTGGAGCTGTTCTGCTTACAATAGTGCGTAAAGGTGGTGACATCGCAAATACAATCTATGTGGATTATAAAACGGAAGATGGCTCAGCGAATGCCGGTGCGGACTATGAGTTCACCGAGGGCATGGTGGTGTTCAAACCTGGCGAGGTTGTCAAGGAGATTACTGTTGGCATAATTGATGACGACATCTTTGAAGAGGATGAACATTTCTTTGTGCGGCTCAGTAACGTCCGTGTTTTGGAGACTGAGGATGAGGTGTTGTCGCCCAGTAGCCTTCCGTACCCAAAGGCCTTGATAGGATTTCCTGCTGTTGCCACGGTTACCATCCTCGACGATGACCATGCAGGCATCTTCACTTTTGAAAGCGAGTCCATGCACGTGAGTGAGAGTGTGGGCGTCATGGAAGTGAAAGTGCTGCGGACGTCCGGAGCGAGAGGGACGGTCATCATTCCGTTCCGCACAGTGGAGGGACTCGCTAAAGGTGGTGGAGAGGACTTCGAGGATGCGTACGGAGAGCTAGAGTTCAAAAACGATGAGACCTGGTAAATACACTTTATTTAATTCACATTTATTCCCTTTTTACAAGTCCAGATGGTAAAGAAGGTAAGATTTATTAAGCTTGAAATATACAGTGGCCCGAAAAAGTACTTGGAAGTTTTTGGATACATTTTGAAATGCCGTTGCATTAGATGTCATTGAAAAATGTCAAACCAAGTGTCACCTGCAAACAGATGATGCTAAAGCTAACTAACTTCACCTTTCTGAACCAATTTGCCATTACTTTTGCCCAGCTGGTGTCAAGTTAATGGATGTATGAAGTCACACAGGTGTCCTAGCAGAGAAACCACAGGTATAGTTAATCACAGGGAAATTATTTCCCAATATTTGAGAACCAGAATTCTAAGTACTAAATTACTTCTAAATCCAAATACATTCTAGTCTTAATTTCAGTCTTAATACCTTTTTTTGGGAAATGCTTTGCATAACAAGTGTATTTACACTATATTTTTTTATTTTTGCAAAGTCATTCATGGATTTCTAAGTCCAATTTGAGATGTACAAATAGTTTTTGGAGCCACTGTAAGGATGCTTGCAGGTAGTAGGTTTTTAGGTTTAAAATTTGTGGATGTTTAGTTTGTCAGATTTGATCATGTATTATTTGGTCATGTAATGCTGAGTTATAATGGCTGTAATAGAAAGGCACATGTGCTGGAAGTTACAAAGACTTATTTCCTGCTGTTTCTATTCTATCTTTTTTCTAAATCTTTTGTGGCTTCCAGAATGAGTTGTATGCAATTTAATCACTTTTACATACATACATTTTCTGTATTTAAGCACACATAGTCACTCCAGAGAGGTGTAGGGAGGGGGTCTGAAATCTCTCTCAGGATTGTTGGTATTTAATTAAATTCAGTTCATTCATGTGAGATTTGGAAACAGATCCAGTAATTCAGTAACACATGGACTGCTGGTCCAGATATCCTGCTGGTTATTAATAGTACAGTAAGAATGTTCACACCATATTCCACATGACACTCCAACCCACCCACAGTCTATATGTACAGTAAGAGTATTTGAGTAGCTGTCACATAATGTATCCATGGACTTTTTGTTTAATTAAAATCAAGATTTTTGGTTAGACTTTATATAAATATTTAAGGGGGTATGTATATCTTTTTTTTTTTTTTTTGTGGTCATTAAGTGTTTCAGCTATTTTAATCCCATTTTTAGTTTACAAAATTAAAGCAAATTATCCTGCGTAAGGAGTGGTTTGATTGAACTGACCACATTTAGACATGAATGCATTATTCCTCCGGTGTTTTAGATTAACACATTTGACCTACTTTTGAATTATAAAAGATACACAAAATAATAATTAAAATATTCATTCAGAGTACCGTACACTGGGCTGAAAAATCTCAGGAGGCGTAGATAATCTGCTTCTCATTGCAAAGTGGTGTAAAGAACAATGCATCCAAACAGCACGAGTGGTATCATGTATTGAAAGTGACAATTCAGCTTGTGCCGTACCCTAAATAGTGATGAAGGTATAATTTCAATACTAGTACACGACTAGCAGGCACCAATCCTAAAGTTACATTCGAGCCAATGGACTACTTGCAGAGAGAAAGTTGAGTAAAAGGCATAACCAAGCACCTGCCATTGCCACAAACAGGTTTTAAATCACTGGCACCCTAACCAGTACGCCAACTAACTAGATTATATGGAGTTATCCTGCCTTCTGTTCTGCTTTAAGAAAGGTCAGCTGTCAGCACAAGGTAGATATACACAATTTGTCTCTCTCTCTTTTTCATAGTAGGCTTCTTATGTCGCTGTGACCCCTCTTCAATGACCATTAAACCCTTTGGAGATAGAGACAGTAGATGAGAGACCAGGAAAGAAAGATATTTAGAGAAAAATGTATTCATCAGATGATGCTTGTAACATACTAAAGCTGACAGAGTAAAGAAAAGAGCCCCACCTCTCCATCTCTTTATACCCATCTGTGAACACTGTCATTGTGTTAAATACAATGTGTAAGTGTGATTTTGAGAAAGCGTGTGCATAGTATTTGTGTGTGTGTGTGTGTGTGTGTGTGTCGGGGATCTCCTTCTCGGCTGGTGCTTGTTATATTCCCATGATGCTGCAGCACGATGCACCAGAATGCACCAGGAACCACTTTTCTCTTTGTCTCTTTTTCTCTCAAGTACTTTCATTTCATATCACCACAAGTTATGTCTTTCTGTCCCGGTTTTATCAGCTTTGATTGATTATATTACTTTTGTTGTTTGGTAGTAATTATTTTAGCTTAATTTGAGTTTATTAATAATTAGCTGTGATTTGAGTTGTTGTAGTTTATTACTTTCTGTAATTTGAGCCCACAAAGTTTAAGTAGATGAAAGGCAAGTTACTTTATGACTAAGCTTAGACACTGGTTTATAAATAGCTGTGGTTATAGTCAGGTAGATTTATTAGTTGTAATTTAGTTTGCTGTAAATAAAGTCACTGGGGATTAAGTATTACATTGTACATACAGTATATTTAAATTCAGATGCAGTTTTGATTGATATTCATAATTCATATTTTTTTAAAATATATTTAGCACACACATTAAACTGATGAAAAGTGACCGTAAAGACATTTATAATGTTTATAAGTTTTATTCATCAAAAGGTCACAAAAATATTAATCAGCACAACAGTTAAAAAAAATAAATAAATTTTGAGCACTAAATCAGCAGGTTTCAATGATTTCTGAAAACAATGTGTTGGGATTTTTTTTATATATATATATATATAAATGCATTGTCACACACTGGAGTTATTTGCTGTGACTACAGTACCTGGAGTTTGTGTATTAGTAGCTTTAATTATTGTGCCTGTAGTTCAGTCAGTGTTTGGTAGAACAATGAAAGGAACGCAACAGTAGAAAGAGGATGTGTATCATTAGCCTTCTTCTCAGTTCGTCATTGCCTCATTGTCTCTTGCCTCTCTTTGGACATTTAAACAGTTTTTGTAAATCTGCATTTATAGCAGAGCTCCACTGTGTAATGAATCATTTAGAAAAGTAAACATTACTCATTTATTATAATGAATTAATAGGTGCTTCTAGCGAATATATTTTGAGTTCTTCAATAGTAGCTGAGCTATTATGAAGTGCAATAAGCTGCTGGCGTAAGGTCTTTGTAGGCATATGGCTCATAAGTAATTTTGTAAAGTTAGAAAGATGTCCAGAACTACATTGTGCTTAATACAATGATTTTTTTAAATTCTTCCTGTATGTGCTGTATGGAAGCCTGTTTCCGCCACAGAATAAAAAAATAAGAAAGGAATTGTATTTGTTTTTCTGACCTTTTCTCACAATTCTGTGTTTATATATTACAATTCAGATCTTGTAATATACAAATTATGAGAAGAAAAGTCAGAATTGTGAGATAAGAAGTTGAAACTGTCTTTTTCAATTAAGAATTGCGAGATGTAAACTAAGAATTCTGAGGTTTGTAGAAAGTCTGAGTTTTTCAGTCCTGTGTTTATATCTTGCAATTATTAATTTTTCATTGAATTATGACTAATTCTATGTGGTATGTGTAATTGCATTATTTTAAAACTGTCTTATCTTCTATATTTACTGCTACCTTTATTTATAACTTCCAAGCCGTCTGACACAGTTAAAAGAAATACATGCAAGGATCTAGGATTATATAGAGGAACTGTGCTTGTGTCTGTGTGAATTTGAGTTCACTTCACTTGCTTTATACTACATTTACTCCAGACATCATCTTAGTGACTCCTGTGATTGGAAAACTCCCTGGTGACATGGAGTGAGGGAGCAGACAAGGAGAGCTGCTTGAATAATGGATTGAACAGCAAAGAGGATGAATATATGATGTAAATTATAAATAATTTTGGATTTCAAGGAATGGTTCATCCAAAAGTGAAAGTTCTGTCATTATTTACCCGCTCAAATCCATGTCACGTTCCTTTTGTGCTGTTTACAATCTTTGTAAGCTTTAACCTAGGTCACAGTCAAGACTTCAAGACTGAAGTATGCAGCACAAAGTCATCTGCGAGTTTCATTGAGTTTCTGACCACTGAGGCGTTATAATTAACAAACACAGAAAGACACAGAGGAGCCCTTTGGAACTCCCTTTGTAATCTAAAAGACAGTTGGACTGAACACCGGCATTAACATTACAGACAGGGATCGATCAATGAAATGATTACAGCACCCTCCACCGTGAATCAGAATCCCATCCGAGAGTCTCTACAGCCATTTTCCAAAGAGGAATAGCTGATTAAGGACATGCTTAAATAACAAACACTGAGGCTACACTGTGAATCATAGCGTGGGTCAAACCAGTGGCTTACTGGAACATTTCCCTGAGTACCGTGTTGGGATCCAAGGATTTAAAGTGAAAAGTGAAAGTGAAAGTGAAGTGACATTCAGCCAAGTATGGTGACCCATACTCAGAATTTGTGCTCTGCATTTAACCCATCCGAAATGCACACACACAGAGCAGTGAACACACACACACACTGTGTGCACACACCCGGAGCAGTGGGCAGCCATTTATGCTGTGGCGCCCGGGGAGCAGTTGGGGGTTCGATGCCTTGCTCAAGGGCACCTAAGTCGTGGTATTGAAGGTAGAGAGAGAACTGTACATGCACTCCCCCCACCCACAATTCCGTCCGGCCCGGCCCGGGACTAGAACTCACAACCCTTTGATTGGGAGTCCTACCCTCTAACCATTAGGCCACGACTTCCCAAAAAAAAAGTTTGGTAGGTACGATTTGTTTATGCTTTTGAAAGAAGTCTCATATACTCAACAAGGCTTTATTTATTTGATCAAAAATACAGTTAAAAAACAGTAATATTGTGAAATGTTTTATACCATTGTAATATGTTTGTAATACAATTTATTCCTGTGATGGTAAAGCTGAATTGCTCCAGTCTTCAGTGTCACGTGATCTTTCAGAAATCATTCTAATATTCTAATATTTGGTGCTCGAGAAACATTTCTTATTATCATCAATTTTGAAAACAGATGTGCTGCTTAATATTTTTTGAGGAAAATGTGATACATTTTTATTTTCAGGATTCTTTGATGAATAGAAAAAAAAAACAATATATTTGAAATTGAAACATTATAAATGTTTTACTGTCCCTTTTAATCAGTTTAATGTTTTCTTACTGAAGTATTAATCTTTCTGCCCCCTAACTTTCAAATGGTAGTCTATATAAAATAAATAATAATTTATATATTTTAACTTTAGATATCCTATTACATTTCTAAGAAAAAAAAGTAAAAGTTGGATGTCGGATATTTTTTTAGTTGCTGTCAGCTTGTATGTGTTTTGGATTGAATCACAGATTATATATCATCCTTAAAATAGATTTAACCTTGTATCACACTGCAGTTCCAGCCACTGGCGAGTAACCATTTTATTATCTTGCCAAAGCCAATTTTTACTTGCATTTGGTACTTAGCACGTGTTAATATGAACCCTGCCGGTAGGTTGCAGGTTAATCAGAGGGTAATACTCACAGTTGAGTACAGAAGTGGCCCCATCTGAGTCTCAGCGTCACACTAGCAGCTAGCTAAGCATGTTATTAGCGCCACTAGCACTGACCACCCTGGGGTAGAGGTTCCAGTCTATTGTTAATAGCCGCCAGTGGAATGTTGCCTGAGGTGAGCTCCAGGAAACAACACTAACAAGAGTAAGTTATCTTATATAGACATTTTTGCACACAAATGTGTGTGTTAGCATACCGATTCGAGAAAGTATCTGGGAAGGCTATAGTGTGCATGTGTGTGTGCAGAGCTTTGCTCCTTTTCAGCTGAAGGAAGCTGTGTCTCCTTGGCAACCACAGAGAACACGAGCTCGCAGGCATGTGCGTGTGCACAGTGTGTGTTTGTGTTTGCGTTGAGTCAAATTAGTATGTGAACGTGTATCTCTCGATGTGTGTGTGTATTTGCCCATCATTGCAGACATGCATGCACTCACTCACACACACACACCCTTTTCACTGCAGGGTTTATTTTTAGCACGTGCCTCTTATATAATCAGGGTGACACTGGGGAGAACATAGACTCTCTTTCTTTCCTTCCTACTCACTCTTGATTTGGATATCTCTGTGTGTGTGTGTGTGTGTTGTACGCAGATGAGACAGAGGTTTTCTTAGTTGCATATTTCTGGTGCAGTAATGATGCTCGAGAGTGTCTCTGTGCCTGCAGGTCTGAATTACTGAATATAGAGGAAAATATGCTGCATAAACACAACCAGTATGCACAGAACACCTCATAGACACACAACACTACGCATTGTGTTTGCAAGTTTACACTAGTTTTAAAATGAAATCGGTGTCAGTCAACTCAGGGCCTGATGATAGTCCACTTCAGCAATGTTGTTGTTAGCTGAAACTAAAATTGTTAAAATAATTTTCGTTAAGTGAAATAAAGCTGAAAAAAATATATAAGATTATATGTTAGACGTAAAATTCAAAAGCATAAACGAAAATGAGAATTGTTTCCTTAGTAACTAACTAAAATAAAATAAGTTTAAGTAATAGTTTTACCTAAATAGAAATATTTAAGAGCACATGACAAATTACTAAAACTAAATAAAATTTAAAAGAAACTAAAAATGTTAACTAAAACTAAAAGCAAAACCTATTAAAAACATTTCCATCTATTAAAAAAAGCTGAAATGAAATAAAATAAAACACATATTAGATGAAAAACTTAAAGAAAATACGAAATGTTGCCTTGGCAGATAAAAAATGTTTAAATAAAATAAACCTAATTATATATAAAATTAAATCAATAAATACTTATTTGCACTTAATATTATATACTTAATACTAGTAAATAAATAATACTAAAATAACATTGCTTCATAGCACTTTGCCTTCAAACTTGACAGTAAATCAGTGTGACACTGGAACTTTTTCATTGTTTAAAGAAGTATGTAGTATACTTGGTATAATGTAGTATGTAGTAATTGGAAAATGGACTGCATTTATATAGCACTTTCAACAGACCCATGGCCATCCAAAGTGCTTTACAAGTTGCCTTACATTCGCCCATTCACTCACTCACTCATACACCGACTGCGGTGTCAGCCATTGAGGGCACCGTCCAGCTCGTCGTGAGCAGCTGGGGTTAGGTGTCTTGCTCAAGGACACCTCGACACTTGGTCAGGTGGAGGCGGGGATTGAATCACCAACCTTCTGGTTTGTAGACAAACTACATGAACCACTGATCCACTGATCCACAAGTATTTAGTAACTTTGTTTGTATACTGCACATTTTAGTCTGGGTATTCTGTTTGGCATTTATTGTCCTCATTTGTAAGTCACTTCAGATAAAAGCATCTGCTAAATGATTAAATATAAATATATTATACAGGGTTATCTGGGAATTCCATGCAAACGAGTCACATGCCAAGCACAGTACATTGCATCCCGAGCACTCAGCATGACCTTTCATTTTCAGTGTAACAAATGAACCGGAAGCAACAGTAAATGTCATTTTATATGCATGCAAAACATGCTTTTTGACTCATTAATTTTTTATTAATCGGTTGGACTGGCTAAAATGAGCATTTTTACATAAAACTGAATGAAAAAAAAGAAAAAATTACTATCTATAAAAACCCCATCTTTTTTCAACCCTTTCCCCCACTCTCTCTTTCTTCTTCCATCATCCATTTTGTTCTTTCTCTTTTTTATCTTCTCCATTTGCTCCTACTTTCTTCGTTCTCGTTCTCTGTAGATCTGCTAACCTGAGTTTAGCCTCCACTGTACTTAATTTTCCGCTGAACCCTTGATTAATTGGTTCAGGTGTGTTTGATTAGAGCTGGCACTAAACTCTGTGAGCGCTGAAATATCTCAGGTTTTGATTTGTATGAATAAATTAATTAGGACATTTGAACACAGAATGTCCCACTGCTTATCATTGGCACAGCTGTTCAGGACACAAATTCGCATTAATGTGACCAAGATTTTATCATTTGTCGCTGTATCACGCTTGGTTTGGACATGATGTGAAGCTGTGCTCAGACAGAGTCATCGTGATTTTGCCAAGTAAGACATGTTCCTGGATCAACATCTTCTGATGATCCTGGATCAACATTATTCTCCAAAAATATAGACTTAAACCAATCTGCCTACCCCTAAACTTAACACTACCCATATTTTTTTTTTAAATCAGTGGGAAATGATAGCTGAATAACAAGGATGTAGAAGCACCTAACCCTGATTTTAAGCCTAAAACTGACATTTCCTGAAAAATTATATCTCAATTCTGATTGGTTGATTGGAATGTTGTTCCAGGATCGTGTTGTACGTGACAGGGATTTTTTATTTTTTTTGTCTAAATAGACAAGTCAGTTACGCCAAGCTTATTTCTTACAGCTGTGTCTGAATTCATTTATTTCCACTCACATGTGACATTTACTATGTATGAATGGGGATTGAGTGAATGAGTAAGTGGTCCTGAACGTAGGATATGCATGAATGAAAATGCATGTTCCTCATGCAATCCACCACATGTCAGGATAAGTGGACTTAAAATGTTTTTCATCTTTTCTTTCCACTGTAACTACTACTGTATTATCTCTTGGTATTGTGCTGACTTTATCCAAGGTAAATAGGTAACACTTTAGAATAAGGTTCCATTAGTTAATGTTAGTTAACTACTTTCGTTAACATGAACTAAGCAAGAACAATCCTTCTACAGCATTTATAAGTCTTAGTTCATGTTAATTTCAACATTTACTAATGCATTATTTAAATCAAAAGTTGTGCTTGTTAACATTAGTTAATGCACTGTGAATTACCATGAACTAACAATGAATAACTGTATTTTCATAACTAACATTAACGAAGATGAATAAATAATAAATGTATTATTCATTGTTTGTTCATGTTAATTAATACATTAACTGGAACCTTATTCTAAAGTGTTGCCGGTAAATATACTGGATATTGACTGCACAGTTTGGAAAATAAGTGTATAAAATGAGTACAGAAGGATTGGGGCAGTGTGCATTTGAAATCAAAGCACCATTCTCTTATATTTCTCCCATGTGTAGAATAAATACCATTAGTAGTCAAGTCTACTAAGAAATATATTGGCTGTGTTTTTGTCAATGCAACAAAATGACCTTGGCTGAAGTGGGCAGCTTTAGTGCAGATAGAAATAACAAATGTCAGATATCTTGATTTAATGATGTTGGATTTGAATGGATGTTGTTTGCTCTGAGTTTTGAGGATGGAGTTGACTGGACTGTCTTAAAGAATCACAGATTCTCTATCTAACAGTTTTTTCTAAAAGAGGGAAGAGCCTGTTGGGCAATGTGAATATGTGGAAAGTGGGAATGTGTATTCTTTTAAATATATATATTTTTTTGGATGATTATGCCGTGAGGAGCAGAAGGAGTTGGGGGATGGACTGGAGATTGATGAATGTGATATCTAAAAGCATGTAAAATAGTGTCTGCGTATTGTGGCTGTATTAAACAAATATGTGCAGAGAACACCTTTTATCTGTCTTGATAGTACTTTATGTTAATTGTTTTAAAAAATAATTTTTAAACCACATTGGAACCTAAAACTGTTAAATTCAAATCCAGATCTAACATTCTAGTGCTAGTTCTTTCTGGGATGGCAGAGCGGCTCGAGTTGTTATGGCAACCAGATACATTCCAAGCTGATTTGCTGATAGATGTTCTAGAATGAAGGTATCGGCAAGTCAGCTTGCAATGGCAACGTTACAGTTCTGCAGGGTCATTCTACTGAGAATCACAAATGATACCAGAGACTGCAGACAGCTGAAACTTGGTGGTATTTATGCTTTTTAGTGCATCTCCAAGGCACTAGGACACACACACCTTGTGAAACTGGGTTTGTCTCAGGTAAAAGGGACGTCTGATCATCCTAGATCACATTTCGAAATGCAGTGGCGCGTGAAAGTGTGTTTCAGGCTTAAGATTCCATTTAATTCCTGGAGTAGGAAAAGAACAGAGGAGGAACATTGTCTTTTCTGATTTCGAAGGTTTAGAAAGATTTGTTTGTGGTAAGCTCAGGCAGTCTGCCGAGTCACTACAACTCGAAGCAGGTAAAGGAGCCACTGTAGGGATTTTTTTACAATACAGGAATAAATCTTGTTTACTGTAAATTCCATACTTTTTAGCATGCACACTCAAACACACACACACACCTACACGTCTTGGCCCAGGCATGTGGGTGTGAGATTGTTAACCAAAGCACATGTGTCATTCCTTTTATGCAGCACTTTTTTAACTTTATATTTAAATATACAAATTTTTATACATTCTCTGACTTTTTATAAATCAGTCTGGTCAAAATCAACAAACACATTGGCAAGAAAGCAGAATGTCTAACAGAATGGAAATAAAGACCTAGTGAAAACTTATTTTAATATTTTGATTTTTTTTTAAACCATAGGCCTACTGATTTCTGTAATTTTATAAAAAAATTATGTAATGTAATGTCTTACATCATTATGGAAAATGCCATTATCGGACTGTTTTGAAAGGATCTAGAGACCTTTATGAATAGAAAACTCGGATGTACAAGAGAAATTTCTGCATTTTGATGTGCTTTTATATTTTCAGAATCACAGTTAAGCACTTTGCAAACCAAATTATAAATGACTTTATACATTAAACCATGTAGAACAAATTATAAACAAAAAGCACTGAACATATGATATTGTACAAGATGCAAAAACAAATAAAAATAAATGTTTACCCTTCACTTAATTGTGACATTTTGATGCAAAATATTTTGTAATTATTAGTTCAGCATAAAATGAAACTTCTGTCATTATTTTCTTACACAAAAAGCTATTATAAGGCTTTAAGTGGCTTGGAATTTTAAATATACAGACTTCTTTATTATATTTCAAATGAAATTAATACTTTTATTCAGCAAATATGCATTAAATTGACGAAAAGTAACAATAAAGGCTTATATGGTTACACGATATTTCTATTTTAAATAAACAATGTTTTGAACTTCTTATTCTTTAAAGAATCCTGGAGTTCATACTAAAATATTAAGATGCACTACTGTTTTCAACATAATGGGTAATATTAGGACATTTTTCTGAAGGATCATGTGACACAGAAGACGAGTCAATTCAGCTAATTGTACCATTCCTTTAGATATGATGGAGACACAAAACTGTACTGCATGGTAGGAATGACCTATATCAGATCACAGATCCAAACATGCAGCCCTGTCACAGTCTCTCTTTGCACGCTGTCTCTCCCTTCACTGTGTGAGAGCGAGTGAGAGAGGCTGAGAGGACATCTGAGTGTAATGTGACCGCTAATGGAGGGGAAACAGGGCAGAGCAGAAGGGAATGTGAACATGAGTATGTTAGACTTAAAGACATATTAGAGAGAGATGAAGTGGTGTGGGTCTGCGGACAGCTGAACTGTGAGTAACTGATCTGAATGAAGGGTGGGGGATATTCACAGGTCAAACATGCGCACACACATACAGAAACTCTCATTGAAACAACTGAAACAGGTGTTACTCACAGTCACAGAGAAACCAGGTCAACATCAATCACATGCTGAGTTATAAATACACACACACACACACACATGCTGAGAATTTAGCAGTGAAATAGTGACAGAGTATGAGAGAGGAATGGATGTTATAAGAGTTGTTAAGAGATTGATTCTTTAAATAAACACCCATGTAGGCTGATCACAATTTGTTCGGCTTCTACTTTGTTGCTAGCTAGGGAAATTAGCTAAGGTAAGTTGAAAGCTAGCCGTTAGATAACTAGCTTGCTACATTTAGGATACTTTATAATTTTTCATATAGTTTGATCCAATACATGTTTAATGATGAACCAAAATCATCTCCAATAGACAACAGATCAAACATTTATTGGCTGTTTTTATCTATGTACATGTACTACCATTCCAGTGGTTTTGAAATGTGTTTCCATTTATTTGATCATTTATTTGAAATACCGTATAATTGTGAATTATTTAATTTTTATATTTTTATTATATTTATTTCTGTAATGCAAAGCTGAATTTTCAGCATATTACATCAGTCTTTAGTATCACATGATCAATCAGAATTCATTTTAAAATGCTCATTTGGTGCTTAAGAAACATTTATTATTATTATCAAGGCTGAAAACAGTTTATTAATTATTATTCATTTATTATTTGTAAAAATGCTACAAACAGTTTTGATTTATCTGAAACCCATATACCACTGTTTTTTTTATTTTGCAGCTAACAAGATTGATGGTACAAGACAGCAAGCGAAATGAATCATAGAAAGATGATGTAGTGTGTTTGAATGAGCTGTTTGACCTCTGACCTCAGGACAGCCCACTGACCCCTCACTTGATCAGTGACCCCTGATGTTGTGTTTCTCTCTCTCTTCCTCTCTTAGTAAAACCATACAAGTTAAAATCATCGATGATGAGGAGTATGAAAAAAACAAAAACTTCTATCTGGAGCTAGCAGAACCACGCATGGTGGACATGAGCCTTCAGAAAGGTAAAACACACACACATAGTGTACTCACAGTAAGATCACATCCTGTGACCATCGTCCACTTTTGCTGTTCATTTAATCTGTTTTCTCATTTCTACGTTTATTTCCATTCATCCAGTGGCTCTTTCTCAGTTCATGTTTTATGTCTTCACGTGATTTTTTTTATTGGGAGTAGCAAGAGTCTTCTATTTATTTAAGATCCACTATATAGTATATTCACATACAGTCTCTTTCAAAGGTTTGGGTCAAGACATTTTAATTTTATTCAACAAGGACACATTGAATTGATCAGTGACGGTGAAAGTAAATGCTGTTTTTTCTAGTCATCAAAGAATCCTGAAAAAAACAACAACAAAAATCAGTTTTCACAAAAATATTAAGCAGCAAAGCTGATTTCAACATTGATAATAATAAGAAATGTTTAGTAAAACACCAAATCAGCATATTAGAATGATTTCTGATGGATCATGTGACACTGAACACTGGAATAATAGATCAAATTTGAAACAGTTATTTTAAAATGTAGTAACATTTCACAATATTTCTGTTTTACTGTATGTTTGATCAAATAAATGCAGCCTTGTGGACCATAAAAAGACCTATGTCAAAGACATAAAAAAAAAAAAAAACATACTTATTCCAAAATTTTGAATGGTGGCCTATTTCTGCTTTCAATGTCTTTTGAATAATGAAGCAAATTTTCTGTCTCTATGAATAGATGCTACCAGTAGAGGGCACCCAGGATGGCCCTACAGGTTCAAATAGAGTCAGTATTTAGAAATGGACTGACTACTCATCGAAAAATAAATGGGGAAAAAATATGCATTTTGCCATTCTTTGAGCTGAAGAAGCAACATTTTTAAACAGTTTTTGTCAGATTTTATTTCCTACATAATTATAGAAACATAACGTCAGCCAACAGTTTCTGAGATTTCCCAATTCAAGCAGATATGATGCCTATTGCCTAGATAAAATATAGCTACCCAGCGGCATGGTGACTTGCCTTAAAGGGACTTTGACTTAAAGCACATGAATTCAGTGAAGACCCACAGAGCGCAGCTCTCAAACTGACTCATCTCCGACTCATACAAGAAATGCTGCGATGACGTTTTTGTATTGCTTTAAAAATGTCAACGTTCCTGTTTTTATCTTCCAGTTTTAATATAGTTTCCTAAATGTCTTGAGGTTATAGTTTAGAGAACTATGTGAAGGATTAGCTAGCAGTGTTGCTTTTTCATTGACTTCTTTGAAGTTTCAGTATTCATTGACCTTAATCGCCAGTGCCAGATCTGAAATAGTGTGAGAAATGAATACACGTGCGCATGCACAACCTCCCCCTCACCCAAGTAGTCAAGTTTGTCTCTCAAAATCTCTCCATAAATCAGGCAGACATACTGTGTGTGTGTGTGTGTGTTTGCATGTATGTATGTGTCCTTGTCCCAGTATTATACCCTTCAGAAAGAATGAGAGATGAAGAACAGCTGGTCCTCTCTGTTTGAGCTCTCATCTCGTCTGGACAACACTACACAACCTACTTATTAACGTACCTAAGCACACAAAACAACATGTTGGCCGTCTCCTCACTAGTGTGCTCGTAAATAAGAAGTTTATAAATTATTCATTAGATATGTCTTTATTTTCATGCCAACACAGATTCGAATGTGATTGAATTTTGATATATTTTGAGAAATCCCGGGGGAAAAAGTACCTCAAAGTCATATGTGCGTTCACAATTATCATTTGTTTGACAACCAATAATTAGCAAAATATGAACATTGTAAATCTGTTTCCATGGGGAATTGTATATAGTGCTGTTTGTTATTTAATGATTGTGGTTCAGATTCTGATTGCTCCTAATAATTCTGGATCTTTGATGATTATTAAGTGAACAATTTAAATAATTCAGTGAATGAGTCAGATCGAGGAAAGTGTTCAAACGAAAATGAAAATTCTTTCTGTCTTCATGTCTTTCCAAACACTTTAACTTTTCCTTTCAATTTGTATTCCTTAAATTTAGTAACTGACCTGACTCACTCATAAGGGTTTTTTATTTGCACTGGTATGATTCACGCTGTAGATTCAGTTTTCTTTGCAGACAGATAGATACAACTTTGTATCAAATGGGTTGTATGTGTTTTTGACACCGAACCTGTAATATAATACACATCACTTGTCCTACATCCAAACATGACTTTAGAACTGCTGATCCTGTGCTGTCGCCGCAAAATATGTGTGAGCGGTTGAAGGATCTTAAGAAACACTTCCAGCTTTATACATCTAAATACAGGATGCTTTCTTTGGCATTGAACCCTCTTATACACCAACTGGATTAAATATAAAAATGTGGTGGTAGAGACAGGCAGGAAAGCTGTGAGACAGGAGAAAATGAGAGAGAGACAGGGTGAGCAATGAAAAAAAGACAGGAAATGGAGATCAGAGAAAAACAGGAAAGAGTTTTTTGTTAATTTTACACCGTTTGTTTAGTTAATTTAGTTTTAGTCACATTTTTTCACTTTTGACAAAAATTAATTCTGAAAAAATATTTAAAATTTTTAAAAAATGTAAAAGTATTATTCCTTAGACAAAAAAAAAATCATTAAATCATATTTATAGATTTTAGTCCATTTTACTTTATTTAGTGATTTAAAAAGTTAAGTGCAAAATTTATGAAAACTTTTTGGTGTAAAAATGAATTTTATATTTAAGCATGTATATGCATTTTAACAAAAATGTGTACAAAAAAACTATAGATTCCTTTTCATTTCCACATTGTTGTCTATGATTAGCTTAATTGACAGTCATATTCTTCATATTTCAGATTTTCTTTAAAAACATTGTTAGTATATTCAAATATATACAAACTCAATAGTGTATTTTAATTACATTTAATTTGTGTCATGATCCTCATTTTTCATCTCATCTTTGTTATTTTGTTTCCTAACATTTTTGTCAGACATTCATACGACCTTAACACTGAGGCTTTAAAGAAATACAGTGTGAGACAGACAGGAGATGGTGAGAAAGATGACGAGAGAAGGACAAGCACAAGAGCTGTGAGACAAATAAACAGAAAAGGGTGAGACAGGTTTAGTTTAGTTTAGTTTACAGGGACAATGCACATTAATAAACATAACTGTAAATGTGCCAGAATTAGCCAAAGAGGCTATTTTTCATCCCTTGGCAGAATGTTAAAAAGTCACCCTAAAGCAAAGCATCATTACACCTATACACATATGAAAAAATTACGAAAACATAAATGCTCAATAAAAAAGCATTACTAAAGTATAAAAGGAAATAAATTATCTAGAAAAGTCATACAGGAAAGGGGTGAGACAGATGAGGAGAGAATGAAAGAAAGAATAGTGTGAGAGACACATGAGAACAGTAGGAGAGGGGTGATACAACTGAGGACAGAGAGACAGACAGGAGAGATCTGTTGTGCTGCATCTGTGTGCAATTAATATCCCATGGAGCCCAAACCTGCAACACCCCTTCCACATGTCCCAGATGAGTGTGTTAAATGAGAAGATCATCAGAAGTGAATCATTTTATCACAGAATTGCTAACAGCTCACCAAAATATCACTTCACTCTGTGTAAGTGTGTGTGTTTGTTTGTTAGAGGAAGAGATCTGTGCGTTTATATGTGTGTGATGATGGAATAACTGTGAATGAGCCAGCGACGGGGGTTTTCGTCTGAATATCGACACCTACATCCCACGATCTCATTACCTCACAGAATGCAGGGAGGAGAGAGCTGTCTGGGATCTGTTGCCAGGGTACCATCAGCTGTTGCTAGCGCTGATGTGCAATAGATTTACACTGAACCTTTGAGTCGAAGCTTCCAGGAAAGAACTGTGAGAGAGAAAATGTGGCGAATAGATGAAATGAATTCCTTTGTGCATTTGCCACGTCTTTGTGTGTTACGGTGAAGAGCCTAGAGCTGACGATGCTATACACAAATTGCAGGTTAATAATGTGCATCAAGACACATCCCCCCTCCACCACCAACCCTACTAGCACACACATTTGAGCATAAATTATGAGCTTATTTACACAACCAGCTTCTCATTATAGGTTGACATTTTCATCTCAGCACACACGCACACACACACATACATACACTTAATCAAAGCTTGTTTGTTCACTATCTCATTCATCCTCAGCGACAGAAAATTACAGCACTGATTACAGAACTATTAAAGTCATTATACACAGATAAAGAAAAAAAAGAGAGACACATTTTTTTTTCTCATTTGTAAATGTGTGTGGGTTTGGTTACTATATATATAGTATATATATATATATATATATATATATATATATATATATTTGTTTTGTTTTGTTTGTTAATTCAGGAAACCTGATGTACTAAACCAATTGAACCTTATTGTTATAAGGACAGCTTACCCAAAAATAAAATTTCTCATTATTTAGTCCAGAGGTTCATCCGGGGGACCTCAAAATTCCTTAAAATAAGACTAAACTAGATTTAAAATATGCTTATATTAATGTCAAGATATTTCTTATTGTAAGTCACCCCCAATCTGTCTTCTCTTTAAATAATCAGGACTCCCTCTTAAAAACCTAAAAACTCCATAGGCATTTATATAGTGATTATAATTATTATATAAAAAAAAAATTATAGAGTAAAGTAGTTAAAATAATTTACCCAAATTGTGTTAATTGTTTGGGCAAAAAGTTTTACAAATAATTTAATACTTTATAAATATTTTATAATATTCTTTTGTGTTCCACAAGATAAAAAAAACAATGTCTTACATATTTGGAACAGCATAAGTGTGAATAATGTTTTTTTTTTTTTAAACACTGACATTTTTGTGTATAAAATATCCCTTTAAGGGTTACCAATTTTCTATTTTAATATAAAACTAAAATGCAAAAAGGTTTTTCTGAAGATTAGTGGATGGACAATATCATTATCTCAACACAAGCAATTGAAGTCTACGGAAAAAAAAGCATCACGACAGGAAAGCAAATGTGTGTGAATAATTAGCTTAGGTTTAGCACGTCTTAGTTCTGGCGCTACATCTCAAATGCTACTACGACACTCCTGTTGCTAGGGGCAACCACCTGCTCCAGCGCTCTGGATCGGCCCACACTATCACATCTGATCACATCTGCTCGGTCACACCTGTCGCACCTGTCTGGCTCAGAGATTCCGGGCAGGGTGATGAAACGCTGAAGGCTGCAAATATTTTCATTCGTGTTTATCTGAGTAAATACATCCTGTCCAGTATCTCATTGCATTTCCCTTCATCATTATCTGTCTAGTGTTTTCTTCATGTCATTCCACTCCTCCCTCTCTTTTTTTCCCCCACACAGCTCTGTTATTAGCTGACGGTAAGTGTGTGTGTTTATGTGTATGTGTGAGGTAAGATGAGGCCATCTGCAGTAATTGTGGTCTTGTCTGCCTCACTTTCTGGATGAACACACACGTGTGTCTCCAGGTTTGTGTGTGTGTGTGTTGTAACACATGCACGAGAAGATAATATTTGGGTTGCAGGGGATTTTGAAAGTTCATCCCATCTTTCAGGCTTTTTGGTGTGTATTTTTGGTGTGCATTTTGTTCTGTTGTCCTTCTGAATTGCTCGTTTTTATAGCACAACTCACACTGGGTTCAGTCGAACAAAGTTTGGCTGTTAATCTATTGTGTGTGTTTGCATGTGCAATCTTCCTAATAACAAAAACTATAATGACAGTTCACCTCATTCATAAAATAAAAGCGGCACCAATTTCTGTACAAATTTGTTTGTAAAAATGGTGTTACGTAAGTAGTCACATTCGATTCAATGCGACAAGTTACGTAAGAATGTCTTTATGAACATTTTACATGAATTCTCTGTCCTTTTGTTTCATCATGAATGAACACTAAATATGCACATGATGTTTAGTTTGAAGTGACCATGTATTAATGAATATTCCAAAGAATTATTGCAAGTGCATAAATCACAAAGTGCTTTAAAAGGGACAAAAAGCCCACTTGTTGTGTAGAGTGTAGAGACAGATGCTGATTGATGCATGTAAGTGATCAGCATTTGTGTATCTTTGATAAACTATTATGACATGATCCAACACAGAAGTTTCCTTTTGTCTCTTTATCTCTTGTAGATATTCCAGACAGGAAGTTTTCATCAGAAGAGGAGGAAGCAAGAAGAATAGCAGAGATGGGAAAGCCTGTATTGGGCGAGCATGCGAAAATAGAGATCATCATTGAAGAGTCGTATGAATTTAAGGTACACACACACAATGCCAGAGAACAGCAGTCTTTCGCTTTATGGAATAATTTTCTTTATTCGTATTTATGTTAACGTGATACATTTTGTTTTTTTGTGTGCTTGTTGTAGAGTACAGTAGATAAGCTGATTAAGAAGACTAACTTGGCTCTGGTTGTGGGCACAAATTCCTGGAGAGAACAATTCATGGAGGCCATAACTGTCAGCGCAGGTGATTACCAGCACTGTACAAAAAGTATTCAAACCCAAAAAACTCAACCCGTACCCAAAAAATGTTGCTTTTATTCAGCAATTATACTTTTATTCAACAAGGATGTATTAAACTGATCAAAAGTAATAATAAAGGCATTTATAATGTTAAAAAATATTTATTCTGCAAATTAATTCTGTTCTTTTGAACTTTATATTCATATATTCAATATAATAATAATAAGAAGAAATGTTTCATCAGCAGGAAATCAGTATATTAGAATGATTTCTGAAGGATCATTTGACACTGAAGACTAGAGTAATTATGATGAAAATTCAGCTTTACCATCACAAAAGTTACATTTGAAAATAAATTCAAATGGAAAAGTTATTCTAAATTATTTATAATAACTCACAATATTACTATTCTGATATAATATATGCAGCTTTGGTTACATACCAATATTGTTTTGAAAAAATACTAGCTACCTCAAACATATGAACAGTAGTGTACTGTAGCTCGTCTCAAAACTCACAGAAACGTACTGAAAGAAACAAAACTCACTTATCATATAAACATACGCTCATGTTCATATTGCACACAAAATGTTCTATTTATGTTGTGAAATATTACACGGCCCACATGAAAACTGAGCCTACAGATCTCCTACACGGTTCTCTTCCATCCTACAACCCTTCTATACTCTAAACATTTTTACTAATTTGATCTTTTGAGATATCAATAAGAATGTGGTATTATCAGCTCTGTGTGATACGTTTCACTTTGTTTAAATTAATTCCTATAGATTTTCCCCCAAATCAAAATGGAAATGTCCTACATATTAGTCTTTTATGACCCCGTGTCGAAATAAAAATGCTGCTCTCACAGTGTGTAGCCTTCAGTTACCGTGACTATCAAACAGCCGGTGTTACCAAGGCAACAGGACCCCCAAATCACCATGGTGTCAAATAGATAGCTTTGCTCAGGTATGCAACTTATGTAATGTGGGCGACACCCCAATACTAACATTTTTCATGTTCTTATCTTTCTACTCCCATTCGGCCTGCCTTTCCTTCTTGCTTCCTTTCTTTCTTCCTGTCTTCCTGTCTTTATCTCAGGAGATGAGGATGAGGATGAAGGGGGAGAGGAACGTCTGCCATCTTGTTTTGACTACGTCATGCACTTCCTGACTGTGTTCTGGAAGGTTCTGTTTGCCTGTGTCCCACCCACGGAATACTGGAACGGGTGGGCATGCTTCATTGTTTCCATAGTGATCATCGGTCTTTTGACTGCTGTGATCGGTGACCTGGCCAGTCACTTTGGCTGCACCATTGGCCTGAAGGACTCGGTCACCGCTGTGGTGTTTGTAGCCCTGGGAACATCTATCCCTGGTGAGTTTGTGTATGCTCTTATTTGCCATTTTAAATGGACCATATCATATAATTATGCTACTTTTAGTTTATGGTCAGTAAGAATGACTTTTATTCAGCAGTCGCATTAAATTGACCGAAAGGTAAAGATATTTATAATGTGACAGGATTTCTATTTTAAATGAATGCTGTTCTTTTAAACCTTCTAATCATCAAAGAATCCTGAAAAAAAAAACTATTAGTTTCCAACAACAAAATTAAGCAGCACAGCTTTTTTCAACATTATAAAAAAAGGTTTCTTGAGCATCAAATCAGCATATAAAAATGATTTCTGAAGGATCATGTGACTGGTGCTTTGCCATGACAGTAATAAAATAATAAAAAGAAAATATTTTTAATTTATTTTTATCAAATAAATGCAGCTTTAAGAGACTCCGTCCAAAAACATTAACATATCTTACTGTGTTTAGTTTTTTCCCAGAGGTCCACATATAATTAATAAAGTTGTTTCTGCCAAAATCAATCATAATTTGGTTTTGTATGACCATTTCAACCCCCTCACTGTCTCTTGAATTTACTGAGGTCAATCTGTCTGACATAAAAAAACTGTGAGGGTTCACAAGTCAGTTGTGCTGCTTAGTTTTAATAAATGCTCCTTATTTAACATACAGTTACAGTATGTGTTTATCATACAATTAACTATATTATGCTCATAAATCAGATTTCTCCTGAATTGCATCCTTTTATTGCTTGTTAATCATAGATTATTACACTATTTTATGAAAGCATCTACATCACATCTCTCTTTTCTCCTCAGACACCTTTGCCAGTAAAGTTGCAGCGGTGCAGGACAGTTACGCAGACGCGGCTATCGGTAACGTGACCGGTAGTAATGCTGTGAACGTTTTCTTGGGAATCGGTGTGGCCTGGTCAGTGGCTGCCATCTACTGGAACATGCAGGGCCGTGCGTTCGAGGTGCAAGCAGGTTCCCTGGCATTTTCTGTCACTCTCTTCACTATCTTTGCCTTCCTGGCGGTGAGTGTCCTTCTGTACCGACGCAGGCCTCACATCGGTGGAGAGCTGGGCGGCCCGCGCACACAGCGCATCTTCACAACACTCTTTTTCTTCAGTCTCTGGTTTCTCTACATCCTTTTCTCCAGTCTTGAGGCTTACTGTCATATAAAGGGCTTCTGAAGAGAAGAGATGGGGTGGGAACGGGTGGGGGTTGGAAAGAGATATATGGGAGGAAACTTCTATCTGTAAATGACAGACTAAGAGCTAAGGAATAATTCAGTAAGGTCGCTAAGCAGGCATGGATTTGAGCTTTAAAAAAGGAGATTTATTCTTCAGATGCCTTCACGCTGAAGATGAAGAGTGTGAAACATTTCTCTAAGGGGTGGGACAGTCTTAACCTGGAGTCGGAGCTTTTCACAGTCTATATTTTTCTCAACACCTGCTGAGAACGACTTTTTTGTAATGAAGTATTTTGGGAAAAAAATGCATAAAAAATAACAAAAAGAATTAAAGGATACAAAGGACTATTTTCAAATCTGCTTCCAGGATTATAAATAATATTTCAACAAAAAAATTTAAATATATGACTACATGGAATCTGTTATTGAGTGACATTTTTGATGGACCCATAACGTTATTATTTATTTTTTTCCTTGTTTAGTTTGGTAAGAACTCACAGAGATTACAGCTTTTACCATCAGGTCCCAGCTAGGGAGAGTGGCTCGGAAACACACAACGCTGAGTAGACAAACGAAGAATCGAGATGAATATGAACAATGGCTGAACACTGCATTTTCTCCCTGATATTCCTGTATGGATACAATCTGCTTCCATATTTTTTCTGTATTTTTGTGTATTTCCTTGCCGAGTGTTGTTATTTCAAGAATCATGGAAGCTTCAGAGGGTTGCAGAAGAACAGAATGCAAAAATTTATACAGGGGGAAAATGAGGCCTTTCTTTGCAATTGAACATTCATCAAAATGAATCACTAGTGTATTTTCTGATAACACCGTGGAGGAGAGTGCACTGCATCTGCTATTACAGTTGTTGTTTTTTGTTTGTGTTTCAGTCTTTCAGTGTGGTTGAACAAACATAAAGCACCCCTGAAGAAAACTCCCACCCCCACTTTACCTTAGTGAGTCCCTCTATATGGAGTCACATGACCATTTTACCAGGAACTCCTTAAGTGCGCATCTAAACAGTGTCTGAAGTGTCAGTGATCGTTGGTGGTGAATTCTGAGTATTTTTCATTGGGTCCTTTAATGTGGTTTGTAATGTTTACTGGCCTTCAGTCCAGGAAAGACTGAGAATGGATCAGTACAAACAGATTAATTTAACGTAGTGATGAGAGTTTTTTGGATTTCAGGAAGCAGTAGAGAAATTTTTGGCAAAAGTTTAAATAAATGGTTCACCTAAAAATTAAACATTGGCTGGAAATGTACTCACCCTCAGACCATCCAAAATTGTACATTAGATGAGTCACTTGCTCACCAATGGATCCTCTGCAGTGAATGGGTGCCATCAGAATGAGAATCCAAACAGCTGATAAAAACATCACAATAATCCAAAAGGAATCCAAATGACTCCAGTTCATCATTTGATTTCTTGTGAAAATCTGCTGTTTGTAACAAACAAAGTTTTTACTTTAAACTGTCACTTCTGCCCTAGAGTGTGAGTATATTTTCAGCAGTTTTTTCATTTTGGGGTGAATTATTCTATTAAAAAGCAGTCATCAATTCATCTGACTGACTAAAGTGTTTCTGTGCCTATTTTTGCTGTAGTGAGCTGAAAAGCAATGAAGTGGGTGGGATTTCTGTATTATTTGGGGAAGGGATGTCATAAAGAATTGTTTAGGATGGCCAATAAGAGCCCAGAACCAAAGAACAGAACTTAGACTGCAACTCAGAAGCTGCAGTGGTTCCCTGGGTTAGTGAGCTTTCCACCCTTGTATGTTCGTACAACTCTTACATTTTGTGTGTGTGTGTGTGTGTGTATGTGTGTGTGTGTTTTGACATGTTTCTTGTTTGCTCATTTCAAATACAGGCCAAATCAGTTGTATCCAGGACACCAGTGTTGGGATTACAACAACTACATATGTACTTCATTTTTATTATGTTTACATTCAAATACAGTACAGCTGTGTATGTATTGCTTGTGGGTGAGGGTAGTTGAAAACACATTTATTGTCTGAAAATCCCTTCATCCAAATTGCAAATGGACCTGCTGGCATCGCTTCAGCCTGCTCTGTGCTTCCTACTCAGTGACTACTCAGTTCATAATCGATGTTTTACAGAAAAACGTACAAGAATCTGCTCTTTATGACTCATACAGGCTCATGTTCATTAATTTTTAGTGTTTGAACTTGTTGTATGCAGAAAGGCAGGAGTGTGTATTAGCTTAGCTAAACCACAAACACTTTCTTTATCCACACACAATGACATTGCGAGCATGTACTGCCTACACAGACAGCTTCATTTACATCTACTATATGCAACTAATTATGTTGCTTTCTAAGATGCTTTGTTTTGGTGGTGTTCGTTAAGGAAAATATCTTATTTTCCAAAAAGTATTGTTAAAAATTGTTTATTAGTCTAATTTAAAATGTGCCCCCCCTAAAAAAAAATAAAAATAAATAAATCTATAAGTAATTTATATTACCTGATATGTACACTACCATTCTGACAAGTCAGTAAGATTTTTTCTTTGTTGGTTTTTTAAATATAAATAATTTTTAATTTATTCACAAATGTATTATTTATATTAATTGATCAAAAGTGACAGTAAAGACCATTAATGTTACAAATAAGTGCTGCTTAAAATTTCTAATCATCAAAGAATCCTGGAAAAACTGTATAATCCTTTACACAAAAATATTAAGCTGTGCAACTGTTTTTGACATTGATAATGATAAGACATTTTTTATTATATTAAAATAGAACATTTTATTTCAGTTGTAAAAATTTCAATACATAACTGCTTACTGCATTTTTGACCAAACAGATGCAGCCTTGCTCTGTATTTTTTATGCAATCACATTTTTATCTTAGCAACATGATAACAGCAAACTCCATTGAATCATTTATGAGTCGAGACCACTGATATAGATCAGTGGTCGAGACACCCAAGGAGCACAATTTAGTACATGATTTGCTGCCAATGTAAAGTGTTCCAAATCAGTCACTTTTGATGTTCCCTGTGTAGGCAGTAGACAGCAAGGCAGCTCACAAGGTTCTGGAACACAGCCACTCACACACCTCATAAGCTGTTCTGTGCACCAGTATTAGGCATGATAAAAAAAATGTAAATGAAGAAATATAATTAACACAGTATTCAGCTTGAATGCTCTGCTACTTTCAGCGAACCACTTGTATTCTGCCAGCATGTGTTGTTGATTGTGTTTGGTGTGAGTCAGTGGGCAGCTAAAGTAGATCACAGCAGATCTTCACCACATCTGTGCACATGTGTGCATGTGTATTTTTGAGATGGTTGGTGGTAAAATAGCAGTCTTATGAACCTTCTTTGCCAGTTTGGCTGACTTGGCTTATGGTCACGCTCAGAGTTCGGCTTTAACTTAGTGTGTTTAGGACTCTGTATCAGCCTGGATCAGATCACACACACACACACCTATGCACTCACACATGCACACTTGAGTTAACTAAACATTACTGAGGGTTATTATGAATATTGGGGTGGGCCTTCATATAGGATGGTTGAGCATGAAAATCAGCTGCAACTACCAGCTTTGAACTTTTTCTACTGCCAGCTAACACTTCCAGCTGTTTAGATGCAGGTGAACTGGTTTACAAGAGATTTCAGATGATGTCACTTATAACCGTAAAGTCACACAAGTCTTATAAATGTATCAGGGGTCTGAGTCTCTCTCTCTCACACACAAACACACTCCTCTTCAGCCTGGTGATGAAGCAGATGGTGGTTATATTCATCTATTGTTGTTTTCTTTCTTTTTGTTTTGTTTTTTACTCTTCTCTCACCAAAACAAAAACAAAAAAAAATGTTTTATTTTCAGGGAATTATGCATGAAATTTACCTTAATTTATGTCCGCTGATTTATTTTGAATTCTTTTGGTCAACAGAAAAATAAAAAATAAAATGTATTTGAAAAATCTGATATCAGTTTGGATTCATTTTATCTGGTCTAAGTATTTCCATCAGATTGTGCCACATTGTCACCGACAGTTACAAATGTATCTCATTTGATCATAAAATCACATTCTTGCTATATTAGTAGGGTAACAATTGAGGTAACTGAATATATAATTAAGTACATTTTAACCTCACACTTTAGCTTTCTTAGCAAAAACTTTTTTTTTCATAAGTCATGGGTGGGGAAAGTTGTCACGCATGTTATAATACCATAAATACTTATATTAAAACACATTTCTTAAATACGATGTTTGTGTGATAAAGATTTTTTTTTTTATTATTATTATTGCATGGATTATTTTTGTTGCTGGATTTTTTTTTCATAATTATTTTCCTGATTGTGGCATGTTATTTAAAGTCGTATAGAGTATGTACAAAAAGCTATTCACTGGTGAAAATGTGTGACAACTAACCCCAATCTAGTTTTATAAACTGATCTCCTTGTCCCTTTCAAAGAAAATGTGCTAAAACAAGCTACTAACGGTATTTTGGACTATTTGTTGTGTCAGAAATGTATTGATCTTTCTTCTCGACTCAACCTTTTTCTAGTGCGACGGCGCGCTGTCCAGCCCCGTGGTGCTGAAATGATTCTCCCGCATTTGCTGTGATAGAGATTTAGTGGGCGGGTCTAATAAAGAGGAGAGACGATTGATGCACTACTGCGTCAATCAAAGCGCAGCAATCAGGAATTCGTTAACGCACTGGAATCGTGCTGGGACTGGGAGGGGTTGAATGCTGGCTCAGGAGAGGATGAGGGGTGCGGGACATTGTTGTAGTCAATTACAGCAAAATGTGGCCTATGTTCGGGACCGAAAGATCATCTAATGATCATCTAACGTGCAGCAGGTCTGGAGCTCGTTGAGGCGAGAGGTTTCTCGGATTAATTGCTACTAATGCTGCGGCTTTGCGCCCGGTCTTGAGTCCTGCGACAGGTGAGGAGCTGAACCGGGGCGGGTCTCCCTTATGGATCGGCAGCATGGATGCTTTCAGTTTCCCCTTTAACAGCAGCGGCGACCCGGACAGCAAAGACGGCGATGAAGCCGCAGAGCCCTGGCCGGGAGCTTGTCTCCTCGGGATTGGCCCTGAGGCGGTGGCGACCCCGTCCGGAGCCGGATACTGGACCGCTGTGTTCGATTACGAAGCTACCGCCGAGGATGAGCTCAGCCTGCGGAAGGGGGATCGGGTAGAGGTGCTGTCCAAGGACTCGCTGGTGTCCGGGGATGAGGGGTGGTGGACAGGTGTGATCGGGGACCGGGTCGGTATTTTCCCTAGTAACTACGTGAGTAACGACATCTCGGAGAAGATTCGGGACACGCCGCAGGCCTATTGCGATTATTCGTTGCCTCGGTTACACTGTAAGTAACCTTATACCTATGTAGGCCTACTACATAAACATATAATACATTTACCTTCGTAGTATGCTTTATGTATTGGGTTTAGTTGTTGTGCCCCACACTAATCAGTAACCACATTAACACAGCTTGTACTGCACATGTTCTCCATCTAACGTTACTGAGGGGGGAAAAATCCCTAAACCAATCTAAGATAGTTTGCTGATCTTCCATCATGTCTAAATTGGAGTTCTGGCCTCCCAACCTGACTAGTTAAGAAGTCCCAAAAAACCCTCTAAATTCAGTCAACTGACTATGTTAGAAGACTAAGACCAAACAAGCTTAGACATGGTAACAGGTTTCAGGCTGTCCCAAAATGGTCTTTAGCTGGTTTATCAGCACTTGTTTTCCAAAAACCAGCTGATATCTAGTCAAAGATTGACTATCAGCTAATAGCTGTCATGTTCCAAAAGACTGCTACAATCTTAAAGGAATAGTTCACCTTAAAATTATAATTTTGTCATCATTTACTGACCCATATTTACTCCAAACCTGAATGACTTACTTTTATCTATTTGCAACACAAAATAAGATATTTTGAAAACAGGATTGGGCCCCATTGACTTCACTGTATCGACAAAAAAAACCTGAGACATTTTTCAAAATATTTTTCATTTTGGGTGAATGTTCCCTTCATAAGGATTTTCCAGCAGCCTCCTCACATTCAGATTCAAGTCAGGCACTGATTTTTATTGATGGGTCTCATTCCAATTCATTCCAGCGTTATTCAGTGCAGTGCACATCTCGATTCGTATGCCACACCAGACTAGTAAAACATTTTATTGGTGGCAAGGTTTTTCCTCATACTTTAGGTCATATAGTGTGTTTGTTGATAAGGGGTCTTCCTTTAATTATTTTTATGCAAATTTAATGTGTGTTTGTGTTGTGCTCTATGCTTGAGATTTAGAAGCATATCTGTTATGTTTTGCATCCTTTCATGCTCTCTGTTATCATCTTAGTGCCCTTGTGTTATCAATTAATTATTTAAAGTAAACAGGACACATCTGTAGCAGTGTTTTTAACCTATATTCTCTCTTTCTCTTCAGTTCTTCAGATAGATTTCAGTGAGCTGGTGCTGGAGGAAATGATTGGGGTAGGAGGTTTTGGAAAAGTGTACCGTGCCATTTGGAAAGGGAAGGAGGTGGCAGTGAAAGCAGCTCAACGGGACCCCGATGAGGATATATCGCAGACACTGGAGAGTGTCCGTCAGGAGGCCAAGCTCTTTGCCATGCTAAAACACCCTAACATCATGGGCCTTCTGGGAGTTTGTCTGCAGGAGCCCAACCTCTGCCTAGTGATGGAATATGCACGTGGTGGGCCGCTCAACCGGGCCCTGGCTGGGAAACGCATCCCTCCAAGCATACTGGTGGACTGGGCGGTACAGATCGCACATGCCATGCTGTACCTGCACTGCCAGGCCATTGTACCCGTCATTCACAGAGACCTCAAGTCCAGCAACAGTAAGATATTATTAGACCCTATGCCAGCCATTTTAAAAAGTTTTAGTGCCAAGTGCCCAAAATTATTATAATCTCCTTTCTAGGGCCCCTCTTCCTAAAATATAATGGCAGCCATATAAATTCAAGTAGAAATATACATTTGTACATATTATAAAGAGAATAAATTTTGTTTCTAAAATAAATTAATAGGATAATATAATTTATATTTTGATATATTTTATGTAAAGAAAGCAGAGTATTTATTTTATATTAAGTTGATAGTGTATCTTAAATATATTTCCGTTTTCTTTCTGCCCACTATTAGAATAATGTAAGATGTACGAACCTTTAAAACGATTTGTTTTCAAATTTAGTATACTAGGACTTTCAATGGAATTAAATAAGTTTTCAATAAATGTTTAAAAAGTAAAATGAAAATGAATGAAACAGAAATAATCTCAAATGTATTATTATTAGTATTTTGTTAACATTTAATTCTGAGATATTCAGATAATTAATACCAAAAGTTAAAATGGTAACTTTGACAACTTTAAAAATAATAATAATAATTTTGCAAAACCTTTTTTTTTGTTCTCAGATTTCCCCCAACACCCCTTTGTGGCCCCAGATTTGAAAACTCATGGAACATGGAGCAGTTTTATTGTCTGCTTTTTTCATGTGTATGTGGTTGTTTGTGTATTGTAATGTATTAATGGAAGGAGTGTGTGTTGGTGTGTGTTTTTGTAGCTGGAGGGCTTGGCTGGTGTATTGGCTCTATAAATGTGTGTAAGTGGTTTGTAATCCTATGTTTGGCAGTTGACTTGTCTGATTGGATCCTGTAAACCCAAAGCATTTTACAGAGGATTTGCTCTCACCTTCACTCCCTGCCACTTGATTGGCCTCTCGAAGCATGTCCTGGCCTCTCATAGGCCATTTAGTTATGTTTAGGATAGGACCTTGCTGACAATTGGATGATGTAGTTCAAAGATAAGTCTATAAGCTTTTCATTGGCTGTGTTATGAAAAACTAAGTCATTTAATTTTAATAACCCAAACTTAGACAAAAACACGCATAATGTCACATCCAAGTTGTGATGTACATAAAGAAGCATTTGAACTGTAAATCTACTCAACCAACCATCACTGGATTTAATTCATTACCTTTTTCATTCATGTAATACAATGTTCTAATGAGGTTTAGAGTTGCTGAAGTTGTTACAGTGACGGCTTTGACCAATTCAGCACCACTCTGGTGGACAGCTCTTATACAAAGCTGGCTGTCATTTAAATGCCAAACCTCTGTTTCATGTACTTCATCATCACTATTGACATTAACTCCGTCCCACAGTTCTGATTCTGGAGCGTGTGGAGAATGATGATCTGAGCAACAAGACTCTGAAGGTGACAGATTTCGGTTTGGCTCGGGAATGGCATCGGACCACCAAGATGAGCGCGGCGGGGACGTATGCCTGGATGGCCCCTGAGGTCATACGCTCCTCTACCTTCTCCAAGGGCAGTGATGTTTGGAGGTAGGTGCAAAGAAATGTGTGTGTGTTTGTGTGTGTGTTTGTGACCTAGCTATACTAAAGGCAAGTTATTCCACATGGCAGCCATCTTGGCTTCAGCATCTTATACTGTCCCTGTGTAAAAAAAATAACACAATTCATTTGAGAATATTCTCCAGAAATGTCATAAAGGTTAAAATAAACGTCAAAAACATATATTGTTTATGAAATGTCCATACAATGAAATTAGATTAGTTTTTGATTAGTCTGTAGTTTCTGTCATTTGCTATAAATACTATATGAAATCTTTTTTTTTTCCATATAGTATTTGTTTTTTTACAATTTGCATGTGTATGTATACACACACATACAAACACACACACAGTTTACCTTACAATCACCTTATTATATGTATTATATAAATATATATATAAAGGGAGAAAATCATACAGTTGTAACACGACTTGTATAACCAAAGTACAGTTTTATTTATCAAACTATAGGTCTCAGATAGCAGTGTCCAATAAAGGTTTTGGTTACCATGGTAACAAACAAATGGTGTCATTAGCCCAGTTTTTGGTGCTGTGCTGTGCTTAGCTATTAGTGTCTGAATTTTGCTTCTCATCACAAGTTCTGATTACAGAGTACAGAAGAGGAGTGATGGATAGTAAAGAGATATAAATAGAAAGCTTCTCGATACGTGTCAAAGCACTGTGGTTCTTAACTTCTTTAGATACTTTGTTCTCTACCTGCATTAACAAGGTGTGATGTGTCTGTTGTGTCTGTGTGGCTGCAGAAACAGCTGGTTGTACTCCGTTTGATTTACTGTTACTGTAAGTTTAAATCTACAGTAATATATATATATATATATATATATATATATATATATATATATATATATATATATATATATATATATATATATATATGTATATATATAATTATACATATATATGTATATGTATAATTTATAGTGTTTTTTAGTGTTCATTTATAGCCAAACTGTACCAAACCTTTTTTTTTTCACCAAACAGTTGCTCATGTCTTTCTGTCTTTTCTATCAGGATTCTTTCAGACTGTCAACAAGGCAAATCTTTTTTGCCCAGTTTGCCACTGAAGCACATATTTTACATTTTGAAAGAATATGACACTACAAAGACACATTTTGAAATGTTAATACAAGTTTTTCTGTTTACTTGGGAACACAATACCTGTCATCCATTTTATAGTGTTGCATTTTTATAGGATTCTGCTAGTCACTGTACAAAAAATGTTGGTGACAGCTTATTACATTAGTAGTTTTGTTTAAACTTCAAACTCTCTGTCTGTCTGTCTCTTTCTCTCAGTTATGGTGTTTTGCTGTGGGAGCTGCTGACAGGAGAGGTTCCATTTCGTGGCATTGATGGTCTGGCAGTAGCTTATGGTGTGGCCATGAACAAACTGTCCCTGCCGATCCCCTCCACATGCCCTGAGCCATTTGCCCGGCTGATGGAAGGCATGAAAATCTCATATACAACAGTTCTACTGTAACATATTAACTTAAGAACTGTATGTAACTAAATTAAAATACTGTCATCATTTACTCGACCTCCAAAAGTGACAAGTCAGCATAACAAGTATCAAAAACCGGCAGCTATGCTTGCCAGAAATTCACCATAAAAAGTATTTTGACATTGTTTGTAGTATTGGGACGCCTTAATATTTTACAACGTTAAATAAATAAATAGAACAAAATTAAATACTATATAAAATATATATACAGTTTATTTTAAAAACTTTTTAATAATGAAGTAATACTAAATAGAAGTAATTTAGCTCTTAAGGTTAACATAAAATTTTCATTTTTGTTCGAACTTTCTTTTAAATTGAATAAGTTTGAAGACAATATATAGAAGGCTCATTGTCCCACTCACACCCCATCTCTGAGTGCTCAGCTGGTGTTCTTTTCAGCTGACCGTCAGTCTGAAGTGTTTGTTTTTCTCACCTGCTGTAGACTGCTGGAATGTGGACCCTCATGCAAGACCCCTCTTCACCAGTGTTCTAGACCAGCTGACGGCTATCGAGGAGTCGGGCTTCTTTGAAATGCCGGCAGAATCCTTCCAATCCCTGCAGGATGACTGGAAGCTGGAGGTTCAGGAGATGTTCAGCCAGCTCAGAGCCAAAGAGAAGGTTTACGTGTTCTCAAAAGCTGTCTAAATAAGGACATACCATTGACTTTTTTTATATATATAAAACTATAAAAATACATTGTACTACTGAATAATTCAAACACTTTGCCTCAAAGCCTCAAAGAAAACCTTTTGTATTTTTAAAATAAAAAAGCATATACTTATCAAAAGTTTGCGATTTAAAAAGGTTTGCTTTTTATTTGATCACAAATACAGTAAAAGCACATATGTTGGGAAATATTGTTACAGTTTAAACAAATAGTTTCTGTTTTCTTATACTTTAAAATGTAATTTATTCCTGTGCTGCTTAACAATTTTTGTAGAAACCGTGATAAATTAAGATTCTTTGATATTTAGAAAGCATTTATTTGAGATTGAAATCTGTTGTAACATTGTCTTTTATGTCACATATTTCATAAATTTAATGCATGGAAGTATTCATTTCTTTCAATAAAATTCTTAAATCACTCACACTTACTAAGTAAAAGTAGCAAAAGAACTTTAATTTCATCTTGAAATATATTAATCAGAAAAAGTATCAGGACACAGCAGTCAAAACATTGAGTAAACATTTTATTTGCAGTCTAATCTCTGTTCAATTTACTGTTGTGGTGGTAATGCTCATTAAACTCCTTAATGGATGTGTGCCAAAAGAATTTAGCAGACTATACACACTACATAGAGCACAATGATGAGTAGGCTGGATCTCACAACTTCTCTGTCTTGCTGTAGGAGTTGAGATCCTGGGAGGAAGAACTGAGTCGTGCAGCTGTACAGCAGAAGTACCAGGAAGAGGCTTTACGGCAGCGGGAACAGGAACTGGCAGAGAGAGAAATTCACATTCTGGAGCGAGAGCTCAATGTCATCATTCACCAGCTGTACCAAGAGAAACCACAGGTTCAAAACCGTCATGGAAAGTTCAGGTGCAGTCGACTCAAACTGCGTGATGGGAACCGCATCAGCCTGCCCTCTGGTTAATATTTCATAGTATTAAATGAAGAATTCATACAAATAGCAGTACTAAGTACTTTGACTATTTTATTGATACTCCTTGCTCTTAAATAAATTACAGTAATTGAAGCATTTCTCACACTTTGTCTGTTATCTTGGAGTTTTTCACAGTGTATTGTGGAATTGCCTGAATGCAAGTTTATGTAATATGAATGTTTGTTTATATAATGGTATGTATATGTTTCAGATTTCCAGCATAAGATTACAGTCCAAGCTTCTCCTTCTTTGGACAGGAGGTGGAGTCTCTTGGGCAGTAACTCCACCCCTCCAAACAGCCCCTCTGTTCTGCCACGCCTCCGAGCAATCCAATGTAAGTGTGTTCATGGATCTGTTTGATTTTGTGTATATAATTGTGAATATTTGGGTCTGTATATGGCCAAGTTCTTGATATAGAACATCCTTCATGCTGACAGTGACCCCTGGGGTTGGAGGTCAAGCCTGGGGTCGTAATGCTGCTGCATTCCAGTATGACGAAGAGGAGGAGAGGAAGACTTGTAAGAAAGGCAGAACGCAAAGGGAACACAGCGCTGATGAGAGGTGTGCGTTTATGTGTGTTTCTAAACAAAGCATAAACCTTTATCAAATGTTTATTCAATAACAGCATGTATTCCTCACTCAGTCTGAGGACTCCTAAAGAGGACAGTCGGCAACGTTCCTGCAGTGCTCCAAACCTGCGACGTTCCCCCAGACACAGTCCTGCTGTTCCTGGCGTGTGCAGCCTGGCAGAGACGGGTAACAATCACATTACACTTGATTTTTGGATTCGGAATGTTTTCTTTTTAGAATCTCCATTTGTAATTTTTGCCTACACTACCTCCTAGATGCAGTCACAATAATACTGATGCACTGGACTTCACACGTCAATTTTCTAAATGCATCTTATTGATCTTATTGTGAAAAAATAATCCACAAATAAATTCAGTAATTCAAGTTAAAATTCCAATTCTGCAACCTGTGGATTCTGGAAAAATTTACATTTTTGCCCAACTCTGTGTCACAAGGCCATGCACTCCTAAGTGGATACTTTCAATCACATAACATTGAAAATTTGTGACGCTGACATTATGTTGGCATCATTGCATCATGCTGATGAAATGTTTTCATTATTTTGACATTTCTGTCATCTCACTAATAATAGACTAGTTTAAGCTCATCTAATGAGGCAGAAATGTCACAGAAATGTCACATATTTTTACATTATAATATAAACAACAAAGGGAAAAAAAACATAAATCAAAAAACTTCATCATGTAACTGACAAGATGTGAGTTATGGTGGTTATGGTGCAACATTGTGAAATCTTTCTCTCGCCACCCGTCTCTGTAGAAAATGAGGACTGCTGCTTCCACTCAGAGTCAGCTGACTCCCCTGGCCAATCGTACCTCTGCATCCCGTTCCACAGGGATGGATCCACTGTGGACAGTTACGGCATGGAGTGTGGCATAACTGGAATGGATCCTGATGTTTCCCCCAGTTATACACGGCGGAGCCCCAGTGGATGCCGTAGATCAGAACTGGTGTTGCTGAGCTGCGGGGCGGCTCTGGCTGCTGTCAGTTTAGGTCAAAATCTATTGGACCTGGTGCGTGTGGAAGAGAGTGTACGTCCCCGATGGGAAGGGTTGTTTCACCGTACCGGGGGTCAAAGTCATGGCGCCAGTCCCCCCATGCGCAAACTGTTCAAACGGGAAAGCCCCCGTCGCCCTCCCCCTCTCCCCACATCTCTCACACTCCTGTCTCATTCATCTGTGTCTGATTGTAACTCAACCCGTTCTCTCCTGCACTCTGACAGTGAAGAGCTGCTTGTGCTACATCCACCTATGCCCCTTGCTCCGCTCCCTAGACAGACCCCACCTCCACTGAACCCACTGGTTATAACCCATCTGGAGAGCTTTAAATGCCACCCTTGGCAGTCTCTGACGCCCACACACTTGCCCTCTGTGCCTATTGCTGCCTGCAGGCTTCATCGTACACCTTCAGATGGCGCGATAAATATGGGGTGCCCACCGCTCCCTAACAACCACAATCCCACCCCTACCACACCCTCCAAAACAACAGGTGAGAAATTAATGCAAACCTCTGGGTCAATGACAGGATGCTTATGTTTTTGCCTGGATATTAATAAAAAAAATAGGCTTGGTACTGTTCTGATATAATAAAGAATAAGTCTCAATAGAAGAATGCCATTCTTAAAAATGAACTCTTATTAGGTAGTTTGGCATCATCTTTCATTAATATTTATTCAGAAAAAAAGCAACTTTCTTGTTTATTCATATTAAAATATTCCTCAATATTTGTAAAATAATAATTGTTAACTTTTTTGTTTCAAATAGTTGTCAAAGTCATGTGGCAACCAACATGCCAAAAATACAGAAATATATATATATATATTTTAGGACTTTGACTGTTTCAAAATCACAAGTCTTTTAAAATTAGATTCATTAATTGTCATATTAATTCATATATTATAAATAAATACAAATATAATATATATATATATATACTAATCCATTACATCCTCAGTGGATCTGACTCTTGTTCACACTTTCATTCAACTACAAAACACCTGCATTGCTTACAAGAAATTTATTGTCACTACAGCTGCTCAAGCACGGAGAAAATGGTGGACAGCGTACAACTGACTGATGGGCAGAAATATACAAATACGGGACAGACCGTTAGCGTTCCTGGGTGGGGCTTGAGCAGTATGACGGTATGATGGATGACTTGATAATTGAGACTGTTTAAGTTTTTGGGGGGATTAAAAAAAAAAGAGAAGTGAATGGATTTGTATCATTGTGGGGTGGTTGTGTACATACGCTGATAAGACACATTTGTATTCAAACAACATGTAAAAGTGAATTTTGCATCCTATGCCCCCTTTAAATTAACACAACAAGTGGTTTGAATTCATTTTACATAAATTGATTCAGTTCATAGCTATAATTTGTTTTCATTTTGTGCCTTCTGTAATGCTGTTTGTGCAGTGACTTGCAAATCTTGGATCTTCCCACCTACGCCCATGTTAGCGCTTCCTACCTGAGCGTCCCAAGACTCTGGACTTCCTGGGTAGGCCCCGTACTTGTCCACGAGCTCGCTGTGGATCCCAGTGGGGTGAATCTCCCACCCACACGTCCAGCACTTAAACGCAATCCACTGTGAAGTTTGGAGGAGGTGTGGCTGTCCTGCCTACACCAATGGAACCACCAACCCCCGGTTCCCCTTGGGACCAACTGGATAAAGGACAATACAGGGATGGGACACGGTCTCTCTCATCAGATCCCAGAGACTCACCTTGCAGAGTGCGATCAGGGTTTTGCTCCTGATTTCACCCCTCGCTCATAATTTTATCCTACTTGGTATCAGATGTAGCACTTAGACTATCAAGTCAATGCAAGGGGGAATTCTGGATACCATGGAGAACAAAACCCTGCTTAAACCAGACTAAGAATGTTTCTTTACCTTCAGCAAACTTTAGATTAAAGATGGTTTTAGCTGGTTTAAGATAGTCTCCAAGCTTGGTCAAGATGGACAACTGGTCGCTCAAGTGCTCAAAACCCCTCTTAACAGACCAACTATATTGGACTAGAAGACCATCTAAGACCAGCAAACGAACTTGGCCTGGTTGGAAAGGTTTTTTTTTCCCGGTTTTTTTTTTCGATGTGTATATAACTATTCTCTATGTTAAGAATTGATCTTAGTGATATGGATTAATTACCCTGCATAAACCAAAGGTGCTTGGTTTTGCATAATCCAGATGCTGTTCTGGTCTAAACTATTCAATATTCAATTTAATATTACAGATTTTCAACACACACGTACACTCCTCAGTTTTTTTTTGTCTCACTTTCCAGTTTAAATATCTAAACATTCTTAAATCAAGATACATTAACTTGGGAATCAAAATGACTTAAGATTTTAAGTCCTGTTAGAAAAGAGAAAAAGAAAAAAAGAAAAAAAGTTAATCCAATTTTTTTATTTTTTTACAGAAACGATTTAGTAATTTTGCTGCTAAAACGTTTTTGTCTTTATTTAAGAATGTTTAGATATTTATTCTGGGAAACAAGACAAATATACTGAGAAAGAATATGTGTTGTTTTTTTTTTTGCAGAGTGGGGCCTAACTGTTTGAAAAACTCTTCTTGAGTAATGTCAATCGAATCTCCAGCGGGAATAATAAGCTATCATATAAAAATACAGTCCAAATGTTTCTTTAATTGCCGGACTGATTTCTGAGTGCTATAGAAAAAAAGTACAGGGTCTGCAGCTTTTTTTATTTGCAAAAAAAAACTTATTTTTTTATTCTTACTGAGAGTGTATTATCTCAGCTGTCCTGCTGCACTGTATTGACTTCCTCTCTGTATGTACTGTACACAGCTCTGCGTGTTTATAGTAGATTTAGCTCCCTGAACACGGCACTGAATTAGCTGGGGAATATTGGACAGTTTATTTCTGGTACTCTTTGCAGTTTTCAGGTTTTATTTGTCATACATGATTCAGATTGTACACCTTTAGAAATGCTTCTTCCAGTCTCATGAATGTATAGTTCTGTCATACTTGTCATATTTAGACCATTCGAGATCACACATTTTTTTGTGGTTTTCACTGTAGCATAAAACACATAGTCTTTACAAATAATATGCTTGTTTAGTGACCTCTTCACCATCCAAACCACCAGAATTAAACATGGGGAAACATCTTTAAGAGAAAGGTTAGAATTTATTGGCTCTAAATTTGCAGCTATACAATAATCAGGTACATTATTGCAGTCTTTCGGAGTTGTGCATTGGCAGTATGTGTGGTGTGATGAGTATGTGTGTGTGTGTGTGTGTGCTGTTATGCATGCAATTCAATGTAACTGGTGGTTTTCAAGGTGTACGTACATTGAATTTTGTTGGACATTTTTGAGAATTCATATTGAAGTAGTTTTAAATTTTTAGTAGGTTTTTTTGCTATATTTGTTAATGTAAGTTTACACATATTTATTTATTTAAATTATTATTATTTTTGACAAATTGCTAAGAAACTTTTCTGTCTGAATTTCTGGACATGTTCAGACATGCAAGGTGAACATTCTTTTGCTCATATTCACAGCAGTGTTATCCTCCGTCTCTCAATCCAGTCTTTCAACTCTACACTGGCAAAAATGTCCTCTAAAAGACAAAACAAAATTTTTTAGCCAAAACACAGTAGTGCTTGTTTCTGTCTACCCATTTCTTTCACCTGAAACCAGATTTAGAACCTAATTTTTCATGCACATAACAAAATGAACTAGCAGTAGAATGCAGAGTACTGGCAAGGAAATTTGGCTGACGAACTTTCACTTCATTCCATCTGGATGTGGAACAGGGTGTATTTTTCTGGCTTAAAGGAATGTGTAGCCATCATCAGTAGCATCTGCTATCATTTATCAGCACAATCACTGTTGTCCTGAAGAGCAGATATTTTGGGTTCAGACGCTGCTGTTAGGAAACTTGTATTTGCACCTGAGCACATTAGACTTGTGTAAGAGCTGAATTAAAGCCCTGAAATGCTGAGATGTGGTGTTTTGTGACTGACTGTCTTGGGGTAGAGTACTAGAGGATGATTTACACATATTATTATAATCATCACAGCAGGTGAATGAGACTAGACTAAATGCATTCTCTGTTTCACTTAACATAAGCATTAAGAAAAGACAACCCCATTATTTTTCCATGCACTAGTCTCGTTTAAAACTAGTAAATGGAAAACATCCAAAAATACACATTTAAGTGTTTGTTTTATTACTTTATCTGTTTGAATCTGTAGATTACAGTAATGTATTTTAAAAGATTTTCTTAAAAAAAAAATTTTTTTCATGCACCGAGCCAGAAATCTCTTCTCCCCTTCACTTACGTACACCAAACCTTCCCATTTAAAAAACAACAACAACAACTATATTCTAAAGTTTGTTATTTATTTATAATTCATCAAAATGTTGAATTTATTTTGTGGCAGTGGACAGTATTTTCTGATTTATGGAAGGGATCAAAATATATATTATATAAAACAAGAATTTAAAAAATAAAAAAATAAACATTTTGAACCTGGGTTTATTTAGTGTTCAGATTTCTGTTCTGGGCATTCTGGGGTCAGTCGTGGCCTGATGGTTAGAGTCGGACATGTAACCCAAAGATTGTAGGAGGGGGATGTGAATGGATTGTAGGATTGTAGGTGGGGGGAGTGAATGACGAGTGCAAGGCCCCCAAACTGCTCCCTGCGTGCCACAGCACATGGCTGGCCACTGCTCTCTCTGTGTGTGTGTGTATGTGTGTTCACTACTCACTGCTGTGTGTGTGCACTTTTATGGGTTAAATGCATAGCACAAATAAACTGTTAAAAAAACAATCAATGTACTGTTAATTATAGATAATAATTATAGATATGTGGGACTTATTTAGTGTGAGATTATTGCTCTGTAGCAATACAGCTTCACTGGCTCTCATCACTGCAATACGAAATACTTCATCAGCAATTTAATGTAATTTAAACATTCAACAGATTAAAATTTCATTCTTCTGTTTTACACAGATCTGTCTAAGCGAGCATGTCTAGGACACCATCCCCATCTGTCTCCAAGAATGATTTCTGTGCAACCTCACCATAGCAACCAGAATGGAGCGCTGAATTGGACTGTTTTGTAAACCTGCTGTTTAGCTGCAAGTAAAACCCATAATAAACAGTTGGGAACAGTGGAAATATATAAAAACTCCCTTCTCTGTTCTCACTCTCAGTAAGAATCAGAGATAAATCAGCCAGCATGAACAAAAACACACACTCCTAAATATAAAAATGACTACAGTTTATTGTACTCCATGCTTTTGTATATGTGTGTCAGACTGTGTTTTATTCACATGCTTACACTCATGTCCACTGTGTGTATGTGTGTATGTTTGTACACTTACGCCCACTCTGTGCGTGTGAGATCTTTCCCACTGCGATTTGAATGTGGGTGTTAAGTGAAGAGTAGGTTGTATATGATTGGCATCGTTTTCTCTTAACTGCACTTCAAATGAAGAAGCTTCAGGTGTTTCTAGCAAAACTCAAGCAGAATCTCTAATAAAACATCTTTGTCATGATCTGGAAACAATATGCGAACGAAAATGCAGGAATATGTACAGTACATGTATTTCACCAGCCACAAAATGATCTGAGGGTGTTCTGTGGAGCACATATTCAGACCCCAACCACCTTAAGAGACCTACATCGGTTTTTAATTGAGGAACAAAAGCAAACATTTTGACAGCACTACTTTACTTCAAAAAGCATACCAAATGCCATTGAGATCTCTGGTGGCCTCCATCCCTGTTCTCCACAGTCTACTGCAGGGCACAGCACACCTGATTCAGCTCTTCAGTCTTAGCCAGACTGTTTCTGACAGGACTGAGACAGGTGTGTTGAGCTGCACTGGAATAAAGTCTTCCATGAAATGCCGAACCTCGTCCACAGAGAGTGTGATGAGGGAAGTGTGGGGTGTCCGCAGTGGAAAGCTTTTCGAGCGGGAGCTGTTTTTATGGAACTTCTGATTTCTCTCTCTGGGCATTTCGTCGAATCTTCATTTCCGTGAGTTGGATGTAGCGGATGACATTTGTGTCTGTTCCACATGCATGGACAAAGAGGAAACAGCTGATTTAACTGAGAAAGTGTGTGGAGGAAGTGTAGTGAAATATAAATCATTTCAGTTAGTGATGATTTATTATTAACTTGTCAGCAAATACATTATGGAACCAGGGCCACTGGAAAATGTTGTGTTTGGTGTTGCACTCTAATGGCTTTTGGTTTAGTAGTGAGATTTAACGATTTGAGACAGACTTCCAGAGGTCCATGAACCCCAGTTTGAGAAACGCTGATGTATGTGTGAGAGTTTGATTTGACTGACCTGTGGGCTGCTGTTTGTGTGACTCTTTTAGGTAGTGCAGGGCTTTGTTGAAGTCTCCCAGATGATAATATGCCACACCGGAGCGATACAGGGCTTTAAAATTCTCACCCTCCTTTCTCAAAACCTTCAGACAGTACTCCTTCACTCGTTCATAATTCACTAGCTCCATCTGCAACAGACATGCTACATACAAACACAGACAAAACAAATTACACCAATGCAAATTTGAGGATATGAGTTTGTAATATCATGTTTTTTTTTGTTTTGTTTTTACATGACTAAATCACGTTTTTACAGTTTAATAATGAAATGTAGGTATAGGTCCTGTAATACAGACAAACCATGACATCATTCTGCATGCAGAATTTAAGACATTCTCTCACAGATCACTTTCTTTCAAGGCATTTTCAAGATCGGGTGGACAAATCTAGCAGTTTGCCACTGGAACCCAGTGCTTATTTTAAAATTTTGGTCTGCATTCAGTCTTAACAGGTGGGATACATAGAAAACAGACCTAAGTGCATTGAAAATCCTCGGGTCAAAGTGGTAAACATGATGTGTGTTCCCACCTGCAAGGCTGTTGTAGCACTCCAGCTCCGCGTTCTCCACCGCGCCCTTCTGCTCGTCCGTCAGGCTGGACTTGCTGATGCTGGTCAGGACGGCAGACGGGGACTTACTGGTGTCCGGATCCCCCAGCACGCGACACAGACCCTTCATTTCCAGCAGCGCGCGGTGGTACTTGCCGATGGCCTCGCGGTATTTTTTATCCTTGTAGCACTGCGTGCCTTGCGTCTTGAAGTCCAGTGCTCGTTTCACCAGGTCCGCGGGTTCATTTTGGGGTTTCACCATCGAACCGCTCTGATGGGGTGCGTGCTGCTGGTAGCGCGCGTCTCCGCGGCTCCGGCCACCGGGAAGCTGCACGACGGTGGAGTTCGCGCTGCCGCTAATGACGCTCATCGCGCCGTTTCCCTTACGAATCATTCCTTCAAATCTGCCCTGCTCCACACTCATCCCACCGATTTGATAATTCTCTAAAACTCACGTTTCCGAGATCCGTTCGTTGCCTCTTTGCGCGTTTACATGCCCGCGTGACGACCACGTCTACACGGTCCTGTTTTAAAGATGGATTCCCGGCTGATTCAAACACACAATTCTGTGATTTTTTTCCTCTTTTTCGCCTCCTCTGTCTTTTTTCTTGTCTGGAGGAACGGATAGAGATCGGTACGTCCTGTTCTCACCAAATGATTCAGAAGGGAGTGAGCGTGCGCATGAAGCCACAGCACGCGCTGCCCTCAAGAAATGCGGTCATCACGGATGGTGCGCGCTAACTGGTCTGTCAGCCCCCCTGCGCGAGGTCCCGTTTTCATTGAAATCCAGCTGAGCGCAACTCAGCCGTTAACAAACGCGTATTCACTTGCTCAAACGATTTAGTGTGCTGTGATTTCTGTCGCCAAAACACAAAACAGCTGCTGCTGGACACTGAAAACAGCTGTTTAAACACAGTTTATCCCTATTTCTTTTGATCTTCCCTTGATTCAGAAGAGCTGGTCTTCTCTCTTTCATTATGCTAGCAATAGAGTTATTGTTACCCACATTTATTTATTTAATAAGTCATTTTGAACATCTGCTTCATGGAATAAACGTCATGTTTGTCCCACAGGTGTGTGTGTGTGTGTGTGTGTGTGTCTGGGTGTGTGTGTTATAAGAGGTTGTGTCTGGGTGTGTCGTGATTGCGGTAAATCGTGCTGGGAGGGGAGCTCTGCCTTGCTCAGTCTGTTATTTTCTTCACTTACAAACACATTTGCATGTCATGCACATATTATAGTTCGATCGGACTGAGAAAAAACCAAGGGCATTAGTGTCTTTCTTTATTATCCAGTACTTTTCCTCTACTGTCTAAGTTTTTCATTTTTTTTTCTTCTGTTTTATCACAACTGATTGAAAGTTTGCTCTAATGTCAGATGCTTAACTCATACAATTTTAATGTGACTGCAGGGTGGTAGCTGATATTATTTAAATATATTTTTATTTATATCCTATTCTACAGTATATTTCCTGATCAATATGTTTTAATAAAATGCTGTCTTTCTTAGTGTATATGTGTACATTATAAAGGAAAATGTTATAATTGCTTCTATGATTAGAGCACAGAGCACAGCTTGCTCCGCCTGTCTTTATGGCAAAGCATGCTGAGTTTGTACACAGTAGTCAGGACTTTACTTATTTTTGTTTGTTCACAGTCACATAATTGAAAATTCTGTTTAGGAACAGATAGAATTTTCTTTCTATTTTTAATTTTTTTTTATTTTAATTTAAACTAGAAAATGTTAAAGTCAGTGATTTTCTGGGCTTTTATGAGTTTAATCCTATTTTTGCTCTGTAGGAATTATGTGGTGTTTTCTACTGCGCCACACTCATATAGGATATTCTTACAGAATTGTGCCTGCAGGGAGTTTTTTGGGAATTTGTCCCATCTGATGAATTCTTCTGTAGTGATGATGTTCCAATGCATTTTTAATTATGTCCAAATGCAATTCAAAAAATTGCTTTCATGGTCATGTTGACTATGCCTTTTTAAGAATATATAATTATTTTTGTCTTAACTGCACTCTTTTAAAATAATATTGTTGTGTGTGTGTGTGAATGAACACATGTAACATAGCAAGACCTTACTGATGTAGTATTAATATATGATCTTATTCATGGGGGCTACGTTAAGACTGTGTCATAAGAATTAGCCGACTAGCTGTTAACTAAGGGGTAATCATTCTTATTTTGCAGATTCAACTTAGACTAATCTATGATTTTAACTGAATTAAAGACTTGCAATTAAAGGACTGAATTTATAAAATGTCATATTTACACACACAATGCAGACATGATAGCCTAATAAAACATATTAAATAGGCAATACTTTAAGCAAACTAGGTTACAGGAGCAAATCAAATAAGTGTTGATTAAAACATTAAGAAATAAAAAAAGATAGAAAAACTATTTTGTTTTGTATATTCAAAAGAGAGTGAGAAAAGTAGACTATCAGCAAATCTTTTTTAATTAAAAAAGAACCACACAAAATGATATGGATGCCCCTCAGTATGAGAATTTTTCAATCCTGAATGTTAATTGTAAAACAAAATAGAATGTGTTTTTTTTATTCATAATTTGGATTGGTTTTGTTTTGTTATTGTAGGCTGCTATATGTAGTAAATGAAAGTAAAGCGTCATAGAGTGTCGACGATTATTGCGTCATCAGCCTGCGTCTGAATGCGAAGATGGCGTCGGTGGATTTAAGAGGTACTTATACTTCGCGAATTATTTTACAAATAGTTTTATCTTTATTTCTGTTAATTTCCTTTCTTCGTCATATTAAAATGCTGTAAAATAAATGTAAAACATCTTATCAGAATGTTTGCTTTATCAGGATAAGGCAATCCCATTACTGCTCTTGCATTGTCACTATAGTTTGTTGTAGAAGTAGGCGAGCAGAATTATCTGCATTTATACAATGTTTTTATTTTATTTTTTCATTCCTTGCCCCATTTGAATATGGTTTTGTGTTTTGTGTCGGTCAGACAATTTGCTGGGCATCTCGTGGGTGGACAGTGGCTGGGTGCCCATCCTGAACCCCAGCAACGTGTTGGATTATTTCTCCGAAAGGAGCAACCCCTTCTATGATCGAACCTGCAACAACGAGGTGGTGAAAATGCAGAGATTAACCCTGGATCACCTCAAGTAAGCACTGCACTATGCCATTAAAACTGTTATGCATGAATCAGATGTATACTCTTAGTCATGTCGGTTATATTTTTGAAATAGATGTATAAAGCATGCACGTGTGTTTATTTTACTCTCACTACTGATTTATTTATTTTTCGATAAAACAGGCAGAGCTGTGTTGTTTGTGTCTAATTGTGTTTTCTGTGTGTATAGTCAGATGGTGGGTGTGGAATATATTTTACTTCACGCACAGGAGCCGATTCTGTACATCATCAGAAAACAGCAGAGACAGTCACCAACACAAGGTGAGTTTCTGCTGCCTGTGTTGATGTATTTGCTTTTAATATTGTAAAATAAGGATATTTTTTGTTTGGGGTCTGCATTGTATTTTCAGATTATGCTTTTTTGTATTAGGTGTAATGTTGACTGTCAGTCCAGGTCAAGTAGAGTTTGACATGATACTTAAAACAAAGGACATTGTCTGATACAGTTTCAACGGGATAGCTTGATTGTTAGGCATATTAATAAAAGTAATACTAATAAATGTTTAATGTGGAATGAGACACTAGCACTAAAGAACACTGAAAAGGTTCAGTCTCTTAATTTTGCTCTCAAAGTGCACGAGAATAAAAAAAAGAACAATAATGCAATTTCAAAACATTTTAAACATAGAATGATGTTTTAGCATATTTGCAAGCTTTCTACATGTGGTTTGCTGACTATGACTATGAATTTGAAGATTTAATAGATCAAATGCTTTCATCACTAATACATCAAGTTTTTTCGCTTATACATTAAATCTTTGAGAGACTGAATTGCAAGAGAATTTTAGGTGAATTCTTGCATTTTAGTATTACCTACTACTATTATTGTTATTGCAATACAATTTTTTTAATTCTGAAAGACCAGGAATGTTCTTTATCACAATAAATGGAATCCTTTTTGTTGCCTTTACATTAAATATGCTTCCGTTACATTTCTTTGCAGAATAAAAACATGTATGTGTTTCCCTTGCTGTACTTTTCCTGCAGTTATCCCTCTTGCTGACTACTATATCATAGCTGGAGTGGTGTATCAAGCTCCTGACCTGGGATCAGTCATCAGTTCCAGATTGGTGCGTTATAACCCTAGAACAATCTCTCTAACTTCTACCTCTATCAGTATGATATTTAATATTTTGTTTGTTTTGTTGTGTCCTAGCTCTCAGCGGTTCATGGGATTCAGTCTGCGTTTGATGAGTCGATGTCCTTCTGCAGGTACCACCCATCCAAAGGGTACTGGTGGCACTTTAAAGACCAGGAGGAGAGAGGTGAGAACACACACACACAGCAGCAGGAAGCATCATTCACCAAGTACAACTGTACCTATCTTAAATTGTGTTTTGTTTTTGGTATTTATAGAAAGGGTAAAGCCTAAATCTAAGCGGAAAGAGGAGCCGAGTTCTTTGTTCCAAAGGCAGAGAGTTGACACGCTGCTACTGGACCTGCGCAATAAATTTCCCCCAACTTTCTATCAGGTATTACTAATATGCACATGAAACATTTCTAACTGGTTTATGAATCTTGTTCTAATTAGAGCAACATTTAAATTCTCATTTTATGTCTGTTTCAGCCCAAACCAGGAGAGAAGCCTGTCCCAGGTACCCAAATACTTGACTCCGTCTCATTGCATGCTATAGCTGAAAATTTGTAAATGATTAAACTCATCTGTATATAGGCATTTAAAAAATACTTGAATGTAATTACATGTGTAATTCGTATATTTGAAAAAGCAGCATAATATACAGGTGCATCTCAATAAATGATAATGTTGTGGAAAAGTTCATTTATTTCAGTAATTCAACTCAAATTGTGAAACTTGTATATTAAATGAATTCAATTCACACAGACTGAAGTAGTTTAAGTCTTTGGTTCTTTTAATTGTGATGATTTTGGCTCACATTTAACAAAAACCCACCATCTCAGCAAATTAGAATATGCCAATCAACTAATCAACTTCCATACCACCTCAGCAGTGCCACAAACTGATCACCTCCATGCCACGCCGAATTGAGGCAGTAATTAAAGCTAAAGGAGCCCCTAACAAGTACTGAGTACATGTAAAGTAAATGAACATACTTTCCAGAAGGCCAACAATTCACTAAAATAGTTTTTTACATTGGTCTTTGTAAAATACATGAAGTATTTTAATTTGTTGAGATAGTGAATTGGTGGGTTTTTGTTAAATGTGAGCCAAAATGAACACAATTAAAAGAACCAAATACTTCATGAATGAAAAGAAAGAAACTACTTCAGTCTGTGTGCAATGAATTTATTAAATACACAAGTTTCACAATTTGAGTTGAATTACTAAAATAAACTAACTTCTCCACGACATTCTAATTTATAGAGATGAGCCTGGTATTACTGTTTATATGTGGTTTGATTGAAGACTTGACAAGCCGTTAAAAAATTTAGCAGAATAAATAATTTCATCTCTAATACAGAAGACAAGAAAGTTAAAGCTTTGTTGGCAATAGAAGTATCCTTCGCTCAGTGCTGATGAGAAGGGTTTATGTATATATATATATATATAAATATATATATATATATATATATATATATATATATATTAAAAAAACTCTTATTCTATATCCATAGTGGAGGTAAAGAAAGAACCTGAAGTGCCAGTTGAGATCGTGAAGCCTCCAGAAGAGCGAGAAACAAAGCCCCCGGCCCCTCCCGGCCCTGCTCGGCCAGCCCCACAAACTACACCCAACAAACCTCCACCTGAGAAACGTGCACGCTTACAGTGACACACATACTGGCCAGCCACAAACAACTGTGATGTTGCAGGACTTATGTGGACCGTTCTTTGCACCAGCTAACCAAGGGTGGACTGTTACGGTTATTGTACATAAAGACCTTTTCTTTATAATTTAATACTTTTTGTAATAAGGGAACAGAAATGTGTCTGTATCACGTTATTTTCTATATTTCAGTGTTACTGAGTTGTAATATTATACAATTCTGTCACTCAAAGTAAAAAAAAAATTATAATTCAATACCTGTAACGGGTTGTTGTTGTTTTTTTTTCTGATTAAAATGTTCATATATGTCCTTTGTGAGTGATTCAATAAAAAAAATGTCTATTTGATTGCGTGTAATGGTTTCCGATAAAGATAAGACAGCGCCCTCTTGTGTTCATATGGGTACGAGCATCTCTTGCTCTGCTTCGTGAATGTGAACTCTCTTTAGTGCACTAAAACATATTCATAGCCAGCAGAAATGTTCTGAAGAGAATTTCGTTTTTTTCTTCATATAACTGTAAAAATTAGCTCAACTCAAATACTGCCAGACCTGACCTAATTTATTGCAACTGGATGCGCACGGTAATCATGCTTACAGTAAACATAACATACATAACGGGATATATTCACTTCTTTTTAAACGTTTCCACGATATTTATTCGTGTACAATCAAATGGACTAAAGGAATCTCGAGAGGGATTGGCTTATTTATTAAATAATGTATTTAAGTAAACAGGTTGCAAAAAAAAAAAATAATAAAAAAAATCACAGTATCGCCCCAGATGTTTTTGTTCGTCGATACTCGCGTTCGTCACGCGGGGGCGCTGCAAAATAACGCATCTCTAGCACTCGCAGCGCCACTCTCTGCGCGAGCTGTACGCGAGCTGGCGGGTGCGCGCATAGCACGATGGGACGGGAAGCGCAGCGCTGGAGGACCACAGAGAAGAAGATGGCTGCGACGGGTCTTGACGGGCCAGCGCAGTATCTCCTGCGCCGAGACGGTTAGAGGGGGGACAGGGGGTAAATATGGGGTCGCAGACCCTCCAGATCCTGCGGCAGGGCGTGTGGGCGTCGGTGACGGGAGGATGGTACTACGACCCCCACCAGAACACCTTCGTGAACGCGCTTCACCTTTACCTGTGGCTGCTGCTGCTCTGCCTCCCGTTCACGCTGTACATGGTGAGAGACGCAGCCGTCGGTGTTTTCTTCTCTCCATCCTTTAGTCGTTATCAGCCCGTCTTTATCTGTCTGTTCTTTCCTCATTCTTCATCTGCCTCTCCATCCCCCTCTGTTTCTCTCTAGCTCATCTCTCTGTTTCCAGTACACACACAGGCTGTATTTCTCTTCATCTCCCCCCCCACGGTGTTTCCGTGGTCAAGGAAAACCCAGAAATATCAGTGAATTTTAGAAATGTGATTTGCAGATCTGAGAAGGTCAAGGAAATTTATATGACGTGTGTGTTTTCTGGTTATGCTCAGGTCTGTGATAGTTCATTGCTTATCCATTGTTTTATGTGAATGGAATTTCTGCTAATGTAGTATTCTGAAAAAAACAGAATTTCCAGTGTTCGCAAACAATTGGAAGAGTCGTGGAAATGTGTTGTTCCAAAGGTGTGGAGTCCTTGACAGCGATGAGGGTCAAACCGCTGAATCAGTTCTGTTCTGGTTTGACGGGTATTTGTTGTGGTTTTGATTTGGTTTTTCAGCAGAGTTGGGTGTTTCAGACCTGCTGTCATGCGGTTTGGTCTGTGTTTGGTCTCTGTCTGCTTTAAAAGGATAGTTCACACAAATATGAATATGAATATTCTGTCAGAATTGACCCTCATGTCTTCTCAAAACTGTATGACTGACTGACTTGTGGAACACAAAATAAGTTATTTTAAAGAATTGTAGTGGGCCAAACTGTTTGACTTCTCTTGTTTAGAAAGAAATACACAGAATAAAGAACTTTACCATACATTAACACACTGACCCTGCCATAGAAGACACATTTTGGCTTTAAAAAAGAACTTTTTAATCAATAGTTAATAAAATACAATAATACTAATAATCTCAAAAACCCTTTTCCACTACAAAAAAACTTTATGTAAGTAAAGGTGGCGTAGTCCCATAAAATTTAGCTGAATTTTCAGCATCATTACTTCAGTCTTCAGTGTCACATGATCCTTTCAGAAGTCATTCTAATATTCTGATTTAGTACTCAAGAAACATTCTTGTTATGAATGTTGAAAATAGATCTGCTGATTAAATAATGATGTGGAAACCAGGATACATTTCTGTAAATATATATTTTTTACATTATAATTGTCTTTACTGAAAAAAGGTGTACTTTTAATTAAAAAAAATGAAGATGATAATCAAAAATATTGTGTATATTTAATTAAAGAAACTGTGATTCAGTGTTGTAGAGAAAATATTGAGGACTTTTTACCAATAAAAACAAGAGATGTGTTTTCCTCCTTGGAGGTGATTGTTAGTTCCCAGCATGTTTTGTATATGGCTGGATATGTAGATAAGATTTTTTAATTAAATGTTATTTTATGTGTTTTTAGTGAAGGGAAACTTCTATTAATGATTAATGTTCAGTTATGTTTGACATTTGAAAGAGTTTCTGTTACACAGTAGTTTCCATTGCTTAGTGTAATCATTACCATTGTGCAGAAGAGTAGAGCTTATGGTTATGGATACTACTCTAAAGCATTAAGCCTTGATCAACGTGCAGTAGCTTTGCTAGTGCTAGTGCAATATTTTCCCACTTGATTTGTTTAGCTGTATACAGTCTTTTAAATGTACAAAAAAACTTGACATCAAATACGACCTCACTCAAAATCTTTTTGAGAATCAGCATAAAATAAATGAGCACATTTCACTATTTATATTAAATTCATTGTGTCATAGATTAATTAGTTTAGGAGATTTCATGTGATTCCATTAAAATTAAATCCTGGAAAAACTACTCAAAAGTGTTATGTGTAATATTGTTACCATAAATTTTTAAGTAAATAGCTCGTTCAGTTTTTTACAGTGAATGGTTTTTGCTGAATTATTTAAAACGAATAATACTGACCCCAAATGTACCAAAATGGCTTGTTTTCTACTCTCTTCCTGCATTTCCTTCCAAATGTTAAAGATTTTAACATGGAAACATAGTTGTCAAAACCTTCCCACCATCCCACTGTGGCTTTGTTTATAACGCATATCAGCTCATTTTTATTATGCTTTCAGCCACCAAAGTGTAGTTGTAGACACAGTTTACCATATTTAAAGTAATTCAACATATTTCACACCAAAACCATTACAAAAAATGCAGGAAAAACTGTACAGATTCCATCTTTGTCATAACAACTCTTGCGCTCTCCTTCATCATATTGAAATCCTTGACCATGTAACATTATACTCCAGTTTGCAGTCTATTTTTAAGAAGATACTTGTAATAGACAATGCTCTGTATTAATTTTAGCCATGCTCTTTCTGTGGGTGAGGTATCTGAGCAGGTCTATGTCGGTAAGGTTTTTTCATGTTTTTAAAGAGGACTTTTCTGGCCACCAAGGCTGCATTTTATACAGTGAAAACCAGAGAATTTTGTTTTTACAAGTTTAAATAACTGCTTTCTGTTTTATTATATTTAAAAATATATATTATTTCTGTAAGGAGTAAGCTGAATTTTCAGCAGCGGTTACTCTAGTCTTCAGTGTCCTATGATCCCTCAAAAATCATTCTGATTTGCTGATTTGTTGCTGAAGAAACATCTTTTTATTATTATCAGTAATATTGAAATGTGTTATGCTGATTAATATTGTTGTGGAAGCTGTGATGCATTTTCTTTTTTTCAGGGTTATTTTAAAGTTCAAAAGAACTTGACAGAGGAAGTCTGACATCACTATCAATTTAATACATTCTTTGCTGAATGAAAGTGTTATTTTCTTTAAACGTAAAAAATATATATTTGTTCAAAATCACAAAAATGCTTTTTACCTCAACTCATTTGAAATCTCCTGCTGTGTCTCTCTTTTTCTGTAGGCATTGCCCCCCACATTGGTGATTGTGGGTATCTATTGCGGGGTGATAGCAGGAATGTTTGCACTGCTGAAGGCAGTGAATTATCGCCTGCACACTGCGTTGGATGAAGGGGAGGTGGTGGAGCTGCGGGCCAAAGGAAGCGTGGGACGGGGCCAGGGGGCAGAGCGCCAACGTGAGGGTACCAGCACCCGGCAGGAAGACTCAAACGGGCCTGGGTAAGAATCACGGGTTTCTCTTATAAGCCAAAGCGGTTATAAGCCAAAGAGTCACTGCACAGGTTAATATTTTTTATATTGTATAAACAGATTTGATTTAACCTAGGAAGGCACTGATTTTGGCTCAGACACAGGTTTGAATCGTCTCATAGTCTGAATCATCCCAAGACACATTGTGAATCTTCTCAGAAAACGTTCCGATTTTTGCTCAGGATTCAATTTAAGAAAAGCTTTTTAAATCATCTCACGTTTAGAATCTTCACAGGAAAGATTCTGATTCTGCTCAGAAAGGTTCTGGTTCCGCTCGGTAAAGCTCTGAATAAAGGGACAGTGCTGTTGCTCAGCGGTAGGGATGTTTCTGAGAACTAATCTGCTGTCATGCTGGATCTATTCATCACCCGCTGAGACAGAGAAAAAGGGAGGAGGGAAATGGGTGTGTTAATCAGGAGAACTGAAATAGAGCATCACAAACCAACACACACGGGCTGATACTTTTGCTCATTCACTCAGAGGAGTCAGAAACAGTCTGCAAACTTTCAGAGGTGAGATAATTGCTAGGTTGCACATTTTCTACGAGAACAAGCATTGCTGACAGAGTCAGAGCACATTAAACACTGTAGCTCAAATCAATGAATTAAGCACTTTAGCAAAGTTTTTATTAAGACATCAACAACTCTTCATCTATTAGACCACAACACATGGCTTTTTTTTCTTGCAATCTTATCTATATGTAAAAGAGAAATGGAGAGTCTTAAATGTACTCACATCTGCAGGGCCATTCCTGGTTGTCCAGGTCTGTACATGGTCAGCAGTAATTGAGGAAATATATGATATTTCTGCTTCAGACCCTTGATATGAAGAGCTCATGTGTTCCCAATTGTTCCAGAGACGTCCTGAATGAAATTAATGAACCGCCCATTTCTAGCCGTGGGATTACCATTCACCACAACATTTTATCATTTGGGGGGGCCAAGCGAAATAAACCTCCTAAAAATATAAAAAATGGTATAATCTCCCATAGGGAGGATGGGTGGATCTCTGTCTAATGGGTGGCAGACATTAGATAGAGAGACGCTAGAAATGATCTCTCTGTCGATGCCTGAGCTGCTTTGCTAGTTTGATCATAAATGACATTGGTAACTCTCTTGAACCCTTTGGGCTGTTCCTCTGTTAGTGTTGCTAGGTAACTAACCTTGTGTGTGTGTGTGTGTGTGTGCAGGGATCCAGGGGGTGGAATGGAGATGTCTGATTTTGCACGGGAGGAGACGCCACCGGTCGACTGCAGTTCACGAAACTCTTACGTAGGAATGGACTCCAACCATCAGGTGTGTTTGTGTGTGCTTTATAACCTGATTTGATTAATTAACCAAATCTTTCCTAAAATGTGATATAGTTCACAGAAATTCATTACCACTCCAATATACCAGTACCACCACAGTGAAAAATGTTTTTGGAGGTCACAACAATTATGCTAACAGATGAGGACTAGCTACAAATGGGACCATAAATTCGAATCTAACAATAATACTTCTTTTCTTCACAATTAGACAAGACTGAAATAATTGTTTTGTCCCAGAAATAGTTAGTTACCTTGAATGTAAAAAATCTTATTTTCTAGAACATCTGAAATTGCTAATGAGAACATTTATTATAAATTGCATTGTTCATTTTAAACAGAGTTGGGATAATGTATTACTAAGTAATTAATTACTATAATTAAGTAAAAGTAATTTTGTTTCTGTTAGTTCTGATGTTATTGCATTAAATGCAATTCTGTAGAAAACATTAGTGGATTTAACATCGAAGTTTAACATCTAATGTTGAAATATATGTTTTTGATGTAACCTCCCTTTAAATATATTGGACAGTTCAAAAATAATTAATGCAATTTTATATTATTTATTTGAAAGCATTAAAAAAAACGTTTCATGTCAATCCTTGTACTTTAAAACTGGTCAAGGCTGATATGAGATTGTAGTATTAGAAATTAGTATTTGCGATACTTTAGTAAAGTAATATAATTACACTGTTGAAGATGTTATTAGTAGTTAGCAATTAATTACTTTGTTAGAGTAACTTACCCAACACTGATTCTAACATTACATTTAATATAATTTTAGTATGGTACACTGTAAAAAATTTCTTGTTGTTTTTACAAAAACTTTTTGGCAGCTGTGGTTGCCAGAATAATTTTGTAAAAATACAGAAAACTGTAAACACATTTACGTCAAAAACTGTTAATTTTACAATATAAAGCTGTAATTTACAAACAAGAAAATGTGAATATAAACCAGTAAATTCAACAACACACAAAATTAAATCTGTTTTGTACCTTGAAAATACTGACAACCACCATAATAATAAAGATGGTACTGTATAAGAGAAAGCCACATGAAGTATCAAAGCTCATCACAAGTAGCTTCACCACAAGCAGAAGTATATATTAACATATAGAAGGTGCACATTTATGGAAACACAAAACACCATCATGGTAACACACGTGATACTTAAATAATGCAGAAAACTTTCATTAAGCAACAGAAGATGTAACATAAAGCTCAAATGTACATAACTGATAACAAGAACTATTTAAAAACATGATTATTTAAACAAAATACTTTCAAACGTGGAGTGTCACGCAGGGAATTCTGGGAATATCAGTTTACAGTTTTAGACTGTAAATTATACATTGATTTGTTCTTTTTTTACTTCTAAAAGCTGTATAATTAACATAATTTTACTGTAAATTTACATTAAATGCTTTGTTAGATCTTTTACAGTTTTTCCCTGTATATAGTACGGGAACTTACTGTTAACCTATTATCAGTTTTTTTCCGTAGCGTTTTTACAAAATTTTACAGTTAAAATTACACTTATTTTTTACAGTGTAATGAATATAAATAATATATTTTTTATAAATATTTTAATTACACAATGTTTATAATATTCAACTATTTTATATATTATATATATTTATATTAACTTATATATATTTTTTATATTTCACATACCTATTATTATGTACTACTTTTTGCATATACCCGCACTGATTGGGTTGTAACATTTGTGAATATTAGTGTTATTAGCTAAATAAAGCTGTCCTGGTTTAGAGTATTTGTCTGTTTGAGTTCAGCCCTTCAGTCAGAATCTTTGCCTTTCGCTGAAGTTTAATTGGTGAAACCTCAAGGGTGTTATGTTCTGGCTTATGCTGGGTACACACCAAAAGATAATCGAGCTGAATTTGGGCCGATTTCCCCCATTCCGACAATCCTAGCTATGTCCTGATTATCTTGATGGTTCTATAGAGTATTATCAGATTTACCCTTGGTGTGAGATGTGTTAAGAGTGTCCTAACTTGATCGAAAGAACATCGGAGCAGCCCTGATCGCGAATAGTCTGCAATGCTTATTCTGAAGTCTTGCGATATTTCCTGTGTTCACAGTCGAGACTCTGGTTGAAAATCTGTTCGTGTGCTGTCTTTGTCACATCATGGCACACCACACACTATAGGAGCAAACGGTTAAATCTAGGATTTTTTATCCTGTTTTTGGTCTATCACATTTTAAAAAAACCTTAAAAGATGTAAAAAATCTTTTGGTGTGTACCCAGAATTATAGTACTGCTTGTCCCAGACAAGCAGTCTGTCTGTGTGTGTGTTGGGTCAGAAACTGTTGGTTGAATAATGAAATCATAGAGAGGAATCTCAAGCTGAATGTCATGTCATGTGATTAAATGACTGTGATGTGTTTTTGTGCAAGTCTGCTAAATTAGTATCAGTGATGGGAAGTTAGAAACGTCATGATCTCATGTAAATGACTCATCGGAGCTTGTTTCATTGATCTCATCTGTCTTTCTTTCCCTACAGACAACATCCCATGGAGGCTCTGTCACAACCAAACGTGAGACATAGATTTTGTTTTTTAAACTTCTGACAGTATTAGTATCTGGCAACAAAATTAAGGAATAGTTGAAACTGGAAAATTCTGACATTATTTACCTGCATTTACACAAATTACTAATCTTCTGTTTCTTGATCACTCTTGATTAACTGTGTGCATATACAAGATGAGTCAAATAACAGCAGCAGGAACATTACAGGGTATTCTTTAGTGTACAGTAATAGTTGTACGACTTTTTTTGAGTTGTTAAAAAACAAAGAGGACACTGTGTTGTGAACCAGGTTTACTGTAGCCATAAATAGAAGTGTTTAGGATCTAAGAGAAGAGGTTTTCTGCAGACAGTAGTGATATGTCAGAAGACCTGCAGTACTGCGGACAAGGGCCAGGTCAGGGATGTGTTTGAATAAAGTTGCAAAGGTGAGCAGGAGAGAGAGTGTGAGAGAGGGGGCGGATGTGTTAGGTTAATGAATAAGTTATAAAACTTGACCTTCTGTTTCTCTCTCTGTGTTTTCAGGGGCAGGTGTTGGAAAGGCTCCCGATGATATCAGTTTGACTTGCAGTCAGGACCAAGGTGTGAATCTTAATTGCCATCAGCCATAATATAATGCAATGCAAATTAGGCTCTAAAAACTCTAAAAGTTCACAACTGATCTCTCTTTAACAAATAGTTCACACAAAAATGAAAATGCTGTCATTGTTTATGCAACCTCGTGCCATTCTAAATTATTATTATAATTTTTTTTTAATGTAACATCCAGACAGACCCTGATGCATGTCAAATCCTTTTTTTATAGAATAGATTTAAAAGATATTAACATCAGGAATCAGTTTCTCCATTCACTTTAATGGCAATGAAAATGGGCAATTTTTGTGTGTGTGTGTGTGTGTGTGTGTGTTTTTTTTACTGGCTCACAAGGTGCTTTGGTGGTTTGGGAAAGTTTCTCATTTACAAATGCACTAGAACATATGTCTTCATGTCCTTAGCAGAACTGAGAACTGGTCGGTTAGGCTCGTATTCTTACTGACCACAATTTTATTCAACTGCAAAGTGTTTCATTTTACTAACATGAAAATGGATGTCTGTCTCTCCAAACCAGAAGTTTGTGATCACTATAAAAGCTTTTTGAGAATAATGAGATGACACACAGAGGTAATGTCAGCACTGCACACCTTTCTAAAGCACTTAATCAAAAGACCTTATGGACAGTGTGGTGTTTGGACAGTGTGCTGAATGGATTCTTGGGTATGTAGGTCAAATGATTTTGGCAGATGACTGTATCGGTTATTAACACTGCATTAGTGCTCAGCAAACTGTGTGTTTATTAGGGATGTACAGGACTACATTTTGACTTGATCCTGATTTCTTTAAGCAGTTTAAACATGTTTTTGAATTCAAAAACTGCTAAATGGAGCACAACGGGGTCTCAGGCTTGTTTTTAAATTTTGGACTGTAATGCTGGATAATCAGTGATCCAGTGATTAAAAAGTGGCTATTTGGTTATTGATTAACTTTATCATAAAACCTTCACTGCCTAACAATGCATGAACATTGCAGTGGAAAAACTTAGCTCAGTAACATTCAAAATACTACAACACTGCCACTTTGGGTTGTGAAATGAGTTTTAGTTTTTCTCAGTACACTACTAGTATAAGCAGTTATATATGCACACAGTTAGATTTGGAAAGATTCAAGCTTTTCTTCCGAATGCCCAAAGTAAAGATACAGTGTCAATTTAATAATTTTCTTAACCCAGGTCTGCAAGTCGTCATTCACAATGAATATTTAACTTATATGTAACAACTGGAAAGCGTGCAATATGTAAACATAAACAATATGATTTACACACTAAATCCAGCAGAAATCTGTGCACAATCTGCATTCATCTATATAAAGTTGATGATTCTGAAATGTTTTACCCTTTCAACAGTTTCTCTTTTCCGCTATCAATCTCACAATCAATTGCAAAAGCTTGTTGCTTGACTCCCATAGGAATTAATTGAAAGCGCCCACTCTCCTCCTCTCAATCTTTGCCAAAGTAAATGCATCATAACTGACTTCAGTGAAAAAGGAAAGTCACAGGAAGAGCAAGTCATTACATTTTACATTTTTAATTTTCATACACTTTTTTTTACATTTCTCTTTCCCTCTAGATTTGATGTCAGACCCAAAGATGTTCTGTCTCATCTCCAATGACTCTTTTGCCTCCATGCAGCCATCAACCTCATTGGCTCAGGACCTTTATGGCTCCACTCCTCACCCTTTTAGTCAGTCCCTGTCCTCTTGTGACACAGAAATTACTGCCCATCTTTCCACTCACTCACAGTCTTTCCGGAAAGAGTCATCTCGACCTCGTGGATTGCCTCGGACCTCAAGTTCTGCTGGATCTGCTTTTCCAGACCCTTCTCTGCCTGAGTTCAGCCTGTACCCTCCACCTCGTCGGGGAGGACTGGATCCTGTCTGCGAAATGGAGGCCTCCAGGTCACAAAAGGCGACAGAGAGCTCTGAGCAGCCAGACTCTGGAACTCCCAGCACTTCAGGAACGGAATATCACAGATATCATCCGAAGGAGCACCACAGGGTATCACGATCTGTTTCCCGAGAGACAGGGGAAGGAGGGTGTGCTGGGGAAGGGGGTTCTGGGTTGTACCAGTCAGAGGGTGTACAGGGTGGTCGGGAAAGAAAAGGTGGACGAAGTGCTGAAAGTTTGCGGAGTTTAAGCACACGCAGTAGTGGCTCCACCGAAAGCTACTGCAGTGGGACGGACCGGGATACCAACAGTACTCTGAGCAGCCTGCACAGCGAGCAGACAAGCTCCACACATGTAGAGAGTCTACTGTCATTGTCTGGGGATGAGAAGGCAAATGCAGGACATACCGACCCACGTAACTCTAATGTGGCCTCGGGGGAGGCTAATAAAAACCCCCATGCCAATGAACTTGCTACCAAATTGCCTGTCGGCGATGCTTCCAAACCCACAAACTTAGAGGGCCAAAAGGGGGAAGGAACTGTGGAGGCGGCATCAAGGACTAGTGCAGATGTCTCTGCTGCTGTTGCCCACCAGCACCAGGAGGCAGATCCAGACAAAATGCGTCCCAAAACAGGCAATCTTGTTCACCGGGCTGCCTCCTCATCTGCCGCTAGCCATAGTGGCCGGCGACGCAATGGTAAGCAGCGCGCAAGCAGTTTTGACGCCAGCAGACACCGGGAATACATTTGCGGACGTGGCATGGCAAAGCCTCGCTCTGCAGTGTTCATGAAAGAAGACTCCAGTGATCAGAGTGAACTTAGTTGTGCCTCCAGCCTGCACTCCTCCCACCAGCTTAGCACAGACTCCTCATCCAGCACACTCCACTCCTGCCCCTCTCCAGAGGATCGGCGTGGCCCCTCGTTACGGCCCAAAATGAATGGTGTACAAACCCACGGTCAGAAGTACAAGGAAAAGGAACGGGAGAAAGACAAGGAAAAGGGCAAACACAAAGCTTCACGACGCACTCCAAGTACAGGCAGTGCCAAAACTCATGCCCGGGTCTTGAGCCTGGACAGCAGCACTACTGCTTGCCTTAATGACCCCCACCATTTGGGGGCACCAGCAAGTTCCAGACCCCTTACCACCTCCAAGTCAGACCTGGAGGCAAAAGAGGGGGAGGTGTTGGATGCGGCTTCCCTGCTGGGAAGGGCCTCTCAGCTTGAGTCCGTGACCCGGTCGAGAAACAGTCTGCCCTGCCCTATTTCCCTTAGTCAAACGCAAGAGGCAACAACGGGATCTCGAGGTGAGCACACAGTAATGCGAGTTTGTGCATGCACTTATTCATTAAGGGCTGGGAGATGATTCAAATGGTAGTTAACCTAGAAATAAAAGTTCTGTCATTCTTTACTCAACCTCATGTCAATCCAAACTGTATATTTAGTTTCATGAACCCACAAAAAGGCGAAGTTTATCAGGATGTTCACGCTGCTCTTTTCGATATATTGGAAGTGGATGGTGACCTGGAGCTGTCCAAATGATTAAAACATAAAACACCCAAGCCATACAGCTTTGTGTCAGGAACATACTTACATTTAAAGATGCAATGTAACAGAACTATAGACAGATAATTTATTTCATGTTATGGCTAAGGGTGTGCAATATGGCGATTTTTGATAGTGGATGATAAAAATCTCTCCACAATCTGCTTTTGAAGAAAGTATCGTGCTACAGCGCACATTCTGTCAGCTGCAGTTCTGTCATATACTGTACAACGCCACATGCATTCACAGCAGTGTTAACTCAGCAGTAGAGTTACTATCGCATTATTTGCATGTGGTTTTAAATTTTTCATTGCCGCACTGGTCTGACCTGTGCTTTTTCTGTACACCCGAAGCGCACGCACTAAAGCTTGTCCAACGGCGCCTGATTATTGAACTAAGTTATCTTTTGTGCTAATGCTGTCAAAACACACAAGGTTTACATGTAGACTCAGTTGATTATGTCTAAAATGAAAGTAAACGGTTACTATATTATGAATATCAGGTCTTAAAGGGACAGCAGGCCTATTAAACATGCAGCTTACTGTCATTACTGTCAAGGCATAGATCACCCTAAAATTAAATTTCCAAACCTGTATTAATTTCTTTCTTTTGCTGAACACAAAAGAATATATTTTGAAGAATATGGGTAACCAAACAGTTGCTGGTCCACATTGAATTTGATAGTAACAAAAAATACTATGGAAGTCACTGTTTAGTTTCCCCTATCCCTTAAAATAGCATTTATGTTCAGAAGAAGAAAGAAACTCATTCAGGTTTAAAAGCACTTTTGAGTGAGTAAATGGTGGTATTAAAGTTTCACTTTCTGAGGTTTTTTAACATTAATATGAGTTCTCCTAGCCTGTATATGGTGCCCAAGTTTCTAGAAATTTAAATTGGTGTAAATTGAGATTTTGCTATCTTTCTCTGCCTTTGAGAAAATGGAAGCTCAACCGGGCTGATCTTGAATCTCCTCATTGTGACGTTGTAAGGAGAATTGTTACCTCCCCTTTCTCTGCTTTGACCGCCCAAGTACTTACACATAATTCAGTCGCAATGTCAGCACAGGCGTTACAAACAGACTTTTATGATATGGATTCGACAGCACAGCCACAAACAGTGAGTAACAGTGTTCATTAATGCCTGATCTGTGATCAGTGATTTCTGATGTGTAGCTAATCATTCAAGTTCACACAGACTTTCTTTCTAAATCGTTTAATACTGTTTATGCATCAGTGAATCAAGCCAGTGACTAAACGATCAACTTCACGTTGTTTCTCTTAGTAGCATTAAACAAATCTGTTATTTAAATTGTGATTTAACTACAGAGAGCGATCAAAGAATGCTCCCTTTTTTTCCGGAGCTGTTACACATCGCTAGTATATCTGCACACTTGCCCAAACTGCCGTTACAATGAATGACGCTGTTATGCTGCACAACGGAGCTCTTACTGTATTCATGTGTTTGCTGTTAGCTGTGGTGAAAGCATTTTGTGAGAGAAAACGTGTTGCAATAATGACGAGATCACTGCATTCACGCGATAAACAGACTCTGTCTACTCAGTGCTCATCACTGCAGCCTTTCATGTGATGGGAAAAGATCGCAAAAATAATTATATAATCAACAAATCCACGATTTGTTAATCTCGACAGCCGTTATAGTATATATATATATATATATATATATATATATATATATATATATATTTGAGAGGGGTTCCACATGTAATACGCATTTTGAATGCAAAGATGTCAGCCAATCACAACAGTTGTAGTTTACTCGGAGTCTCACAGCAGACACGCCCCTTCAAACAGAGCATTCAAGCCAGAGGGCTAATATCAGGATCTAAAAAATGCTTTTTTATTTCTAAATTTTAAATCTAAAAATCATACTAACAATATAAGTACACCTAAGGAAACATTAAAAAGCATTTAAAGAAAAGGAAATTATCCATGTCATGGGACCTTTAAAATAAAAAATTATGACAGAATTGACAGACAGCTGACAGAATTTTTATTTTTGGGTGAACTATTCTTTTAACGTTAATAAAACAACAAAACACAAAGAGAAAAACCAATCACTGGTCTTGAATGAAGAAATTTAATACAGTTGCTTCAGGAATCAGTTTATATAGTGTTTTATGTTTATATTTGTTCATTCAGTTTTTGAATGTTCCTGCTAAATACACCTATTGTACCTGAAAATAAAGCAAGTAAAATGGATTATCGAAAATAAAAAATGTAGGATGGGGACTTGGTTCAGTCCACTGGTTGCTGAATGGATGGAGGCAGATCTGAATGCAATCTTGCAGTTGGGTTGTAAGAAGAAGTGGGGTTTAAGCAGACTGAATGATGAGAGAAGTCTGGTATATGTCATCAGTGAGTCCAGAGATGCTTTAATGAAAAATTCAGTTATTGCAGTTTTATTAAAATTTATGAGGTGAATAAATGAAACCCATTTCATGGATAGTTTCCATTTCATGCCGCCAGGTCATTATTCACTTTCAAATCTCATTTATGTTTGCATATTTTAAAATAGTGCATGACAAGACATGGCATTGCAGGTTTGACATCAGTAATGCAGGCAGTGATCAGTACACCATGATTTGTAACTGATTGTTAACCCATTCTGAATATGCGCACATCGAATCACACAAATGAAATTTTCAGTAAAAAAAGACTATTCCTCACAGATATTTGTCTTGAAAGCCATTGGTCACCTTTCACTTTCAACGAATTGCAAAAAACATACCACATTCTGCCCAACATGAAAAGAAAGAAAATCTTAGAGGTTTGGAATAAAATGAGGGTGAGTAAATGATGACAACATTTTAATTACTGGGTGAACTATCACTGTAAGTCATGATCTCATTCTGAGATCAGTCTGAAGTGCTAGACATCGGAGGTCTGCAGCAGGTCAGAGCACAGATGGATGTTTTTCAGCAGAATGGAGCCGATCAGATAAACAAGCTTTGCCCAGAAGCTTGTAGCTGTACAAGCAGTGTGTTTTGCCAGTGCAGCTGTGACCTACAAACCCCTGCAGAATTACTGAAGTCTTACTCTGACAGCCTGTTGAATCTATATATAGGAGATCTGCAGGGTTTGTTCTTTCCTCTGGTCCACAGTCTTTGTGCAGCATTTGCTTGTGAATTGCAGTGTGAATGTGGATTCAGTAATCATAAAACACTTTGGCCCCTATTTAAAACTTTACCCACTGCTAATCACTTGTGATCAGATGTTTTGAAATGGATCTTAATTTCAAATTTATAAATGCCCTCTTTCTCCATTCTCCATCAGTGTTTCTGTGTTTGGATGCACAGAATGTGATATACAGAGTTGTGTGTGATGTTTAGATGCGTGTGTCGTGTTTGATATCTTTTCTTGTGAGTTTGTTCAAATGTTTAGAGAGTTTTACATTTTAGCTCTGTGCATTTCTGTGTGATGTTTATTCCACAGCACCAGTAACTAGATAACGTTTGAGGGAGCAATGTCTCATGTTCGTTGTCATGCTTCTGATGTCTTTCTTATTGCTCACAAATTAAATGGTCTGAACATAGCAAAAGTATTGTTCTAGAGTAAACCATTCTGTCCTAACACCCCTTTTAGTCCAGCGTGAGATTGTTTAGACTGTTTTATTGTAGTAATAACATTTTACTTTCAGTGATAAGTCATCGGGTAAGGTCAAAGTTCATCCGCAGTGGGAGTGCTGCAGTTAAAGTCCATGTTTAACACTGCTTGCAAAGGCGATGCGTTTAACCATCTGTAGGAAGATGTCAAAGCAGATTTAGTTTATAAAATGCAATTATCACAGGAAGTTGAAACCACATTACCTTGAATTTTGCAAGTTCTCCTTGGCCTGTGCCATGTTCAGGAAAACTTTGGGAGACTTTGTGGACATATAGTTATTATGATATTACATTTTAAATGTGTGTGTGTGTGTGTGTGTGTGTGTGTGTGTATATATATATATATATATATATATATATATATATATATATATATATATATATTTCAAAAATAAATATGTAAAAATACTGTATACATATATTTTAATATTATCAGTTTTTTCATTTAATGTTATATAACAGTTTATTAAGTATATACATTAAAACAATAGATGAGTGTGTGTGTTTATATATAAACTATATACATTACAAAAGTTTGGGATCAGAAAGAGTTTTAATGTTTATTTTATTTTTTTTACAGGAGTTTCTTGTGCTCATCAAGGCTACATTTATTTTTCTGTATTTTTGATCAAATAAATGCAGCCTTGATGAACAGAAGAGAAAACATTACAAGTCTTACTGACTCCAAACTTTTGACCGGTAGTGCAAATAAACTATACTTCTTGTGCCTTAGAATTTACTTTTTTTGCATTTTTTTTTTTTTTTTTTTTTTATGTTTTCTTTGATACCATATGCAAGGGTGCACATAATTTTTTCAGCCTGGTTCTCATAAGAGAACCTGGAGATTTGGTTTGGTCCTCACACTGCATATAGCGTGACCCATTAAATATAACTATAAAAAATGAATTAATAATAGTTAAAATATGATTGCACTTTATTTTGTTATATATATATAAAATAATAGTAAATAAACCAAATAATACTGTGTGATAAAATTATTAAAAATAAGTCAGTCCTAGAATTAAATACAAATATATTTATTTTATAGTAAACTAAAAAATAAAATGCTAATATTTACTACTATTTTGTTTGCCTCTTTAAGAAGAACCGCTTTATGTATTCCCCAGTTTTAAGTCACTTAAAACATTTAGGCATCTAAAAATAAATAAATAAAATCGATTTCATCATATTCAAACTTAAAATCAGCAGGCTTTTATTTTGGTAGGTTGCCAGCAAGTAAGTATATGCGCTACCGATGAATGTTACAGTTTTGCATTGTGCTTTGAAAACAGCATGGCATAGCCAAGATTTATGCTTTCAGGTTGAAAATAAAACTTATGTAGTATAGTTTGTGATCTAAAATGGTAATTTGTGTATTAACAGCTGTCAACCATCTCGGTTCGCAAACGCGCTGTCAGAACATATTTTTTATTTTGGTCGCGCATGCGGACCTGCGGACCATTTATGTGCACCCCTGACCATATGGCATGAAATCATCAGGCTCTTTGCATTTTGTTTTTAATCGGTGTGTTTGATGATTCTTGTGTCTACACTGGTCTTGCATGCAGCATTGCATTTTGCTAGTTTAATAAAAGCTTATTTTTGGTGGCCCTCCTGTCTTTGTCTTCTTACGGCAGCCCCTGGGAATGACGACACAGTCACGTTTCGCAGAGAACGAAGTACGTTTCGTCGACAAGCGGTGCGTAGACGGCACAACGCAGGAAGTAACTCCACGCCCCCAGCCTCTCTCATCGGATCCCCACTCAGGTACGACTCACCCGGGGAGGGATTGAATGGCTGCAGAACACCAGCTTTGACTCATCTGTGCTGATGCCCACATCATTATTCTTATCAGCACATTTCACCTCCTTTCTCTTTTGCTAACACACTTCTCTGGGGCATTGCATGAAATGTAATCCTTAATTTGCTTGCTACCCTCTTCTTACTACTGTACGGACTTAAAGCCCAAGCTGATCTCTTTCTGCTTCTGCTGGTACAGGAAACCAACATTCTTGCATGTTGCCTTTTCAATGCAATTCAAGTCTTATTTTCTTCTTGCATGAGTTGTTTCCATACTTCTGTTTATTTTTGCCCAGTATCTATTCATGTGCTTTCACTTGTTTTATCCTGTTCTGATGAACCACGTCACATGGTGTCTAACTTCACCCTCACTGTCACACACTTACACATGCTGCTTCTGGGGTCTTTACTACTGTATCCTGAAGAGTTACAGTCACTGCGTCCTTCTCTCATATACTAAATTTCTCCATAACCCCCAGACACAGTCATCCTTGCCATCATAGACCGCTTCAGATGCTGAGAGAGTGTTTGAGTGCTTTGTTTTAACATCAGGCCTGGGGCATGTCTGTCTCTCTTGAAGTAGTATCATCATGATGCTTTCAGTGGACTAACTTTCAGGTTCTCCAGTCAAGTTCTCTGAAATCACTCACAGGCTTCGTTCAGACAGTCAGCAAGAATCCATTTCATTTTTTTGTCATATCCAACTTAATTTGTTTTGTTGTTTTTTCGGCCAAAGAGTAAAATCCACATGGAGATTTATTTCTACAAACCTGATCCAAACCAAATCCACAGTACAAAAGTTTAGGGTTTATTTTTTATTCAGGAAAGATGCATTAAGTTGATCGAAAAAATAAATAAATGTAATGCTTTTTTTTTTTTTTTTTACTTTATATTCATCAAGGAATCCTGATAAATGCATAACAGTTTCCACAAAAATATTAAGCAGCTATTTTCAATGATAGTAATAATGGTGAATGAGCAAGCAAGTGTGCATTTAACACACCGTCCAAATGAATGTGTAAACACAGTGATGCCTCTAACACTTATGTTGCACTGATGAGTTCAGCAGTTTTCTATTTTTCCGTCATCTCTTTCCAAAATGACAGTGAGCAACTCCCTTACTACACTTTTTTTGTTAATGTTTGTTCTGTTTGCACACACACACACACAGACACACACACAAACCTCAAAATCGCTTGTGCTTTTTCTAGCAGTGAAATCAGAATACTCATCCTCTTTTCTTCCCGTTCAGCTCCCCTCTCATTTTACACTTCCTGTCAGCTCTCATAACACCTCCAGAACCCCCTTTCTTCTATCACAACCATTTGTCTGTTTTTCCTCTCTAAAATCTGACCTTGCCCTTCCTTCCAGCATCTTGTGCTATTTTTGTGCTCCTTATCTTTATACACGCACACACACACTCATTCTTACTTTATGGATGGGCACAAAAACATAAAAATTCAGTTCTTTTTCTCCTTCCAAAAATTCCACTGAACATATATCATATTATATTAGATTGATTTGATTAGATTAGATTAGATTATTAGCATTTTTAAATTTTAACTATTTTTTTGTTGACACCAAAACTGAATGTAAAGCTTATGATGCAATCAGTGTTGTTGTAGTAATTTTATATACTATTATAGTATTTATTAGTATTTTAAATGAGTATTTAAATTTTTTCCATCTAAAATGTATGTTTTTTTTCATTATCAAAAAACCAAAAAATAATAATAACTAACAGCCTTAATTGTAGTTAACAATAACAACACAGGTGCAACATTATCATCAAAGGGTACACAATCAAAGGGTGAGTACTGAGTACTCCGTTGACTTCTTTGTCGAGTACTAAAGTTGACCAAAGCGCCCATCCCTGTGTCCCACATCTGTTACTCACGTCTGTTACTCATTCTGAATCATGAATATATCTGCTCCTCCAGTCTGCAGGAAGCTCTGAGTCAGGTATCTCAAGCTTCAGGGTCACAGGTCAGAGGTCAGCCATCCCGCACACCGTCTCAAGTGACGGTATTGAGCACTAGCACCTCCCTGCTGGTCAGGAATGGAAGTGCGCAGCTGGAGGGCTGTCTGGATAAGGCGTCCACTGTGGGCGTGGCCAGCCTGCAGGATGACTTTGGTATGCACTGTAAAATTGCCTGCTGTCTGTCACACCTTCCTGTTATATTTGCATCCTGTGTGTCTCACATTTGCATGCTGTCAGTCACACTATTTGTCACGACTGCATGCTGTTTCTTATCACATTCCATTTGCATGTAATTTTCTGGTATAAATATTCAGTCAGTATGCATCTGTAGGTTTTCATCAGGTTGAATTGGCTGTGGAACTTAATCGTTATTTATCAGTTTACCGATTTTTTTTGCATGTATTTCTGTGTTTGGGATCACACTGATTACACCACTAACATAATGATCTTATATCGTATTTTGCATGCATGTGCATGTGACATTGTCTTTCTTTGGTCAGTCAAACTTTTCCCTGGTGGTCTAGAGGTATTGATGCACTCCCACTGCTGCGGTTAAGGTTTGCTTCCGGTCAAGGAACATGCTTGCTTGTTTCCTCCCATGATCAATAATGCATCTATATGTCTATAAATATCTCTTGTTTTTGAATAGACAAAGAGAACAAAATCACAGTATAGTGGGTTTTTGTGAGTGGATGAGGCTCATTGCATTTGTAAAGAAAGGATTGTTTAGGTTTTGTGTGCACCTGGTATTAACTTTGGTCGCATTGAAGATGATTCATGAATTTTATTGGCTTATTGGCTCTTTTGACTATTTATTGGCTTAAATTTGAACATGAGTTTCAGATTTTGTCTGAAAGTGGTTTTATTTTGTCTGATCACTAATTTTTTTGACCCCATTTACACGTGTATAAAGTGCTGTCAACTTGTGTTTAGATCACTTAATGTAAACCATAACAATTAATGTTGTTACTGGCAGTCAAGTGTAAATTTCTTTTAATTTCCTCTAGAATTTTATTCTTGCAGCTGTATTATATTAAGAATTTGTTATGCTGTAGTGTAGAAATTCTCAGTGGTTCTCTCATACCCCTTCCAAATTAGATGTCATATCATATTCCTAATTTTAAGAACATTTTAACATTCTTAGTCATTTTTATTTTTATTTTTTAAAGAAATTGACACTTTTGTTCCCCATGGATGTATTAAATTGATCAAAAATTACATTAAAGTACCTTTTTTCACAGTATTTTTAATCAAATGAATGCAGCCCTGGTGAGCATAAGAGACATGATTTAGTTATTGTCATTAAACTAAATCATGAAATAAAGTTTATAGTAATCAACTGTAACATGTAATGTATAAATAAAAAGGTTTTATTATAGAAAACTTTTAAAGCCGCTTTGCAATGCATTATTCACAGAAGAGGGACCCGAATAGTAGGGTGTTTTCAGTTTAGACAGTTTTCCTGATTAGAGTGATCTAGTTTTGTTGGCATCTGCCTTGCAAGATTGAGGTCTTGTTGTTCTGAAAACCAGCTGGCATTGGGGGTCAGTGTCCTGTATGTGGCAAAAGGCTTAAGTACCACACTTATGTGACACTTTGTGATGTCTGCTATGTGACCCCTGACCCCCTGTGTGTTTGTGTTACTCAGGGAAGCTGACACCGCCTCTCTATGAGGTCGGAGGATGTGACATGTCCATGGTGAATTTTGAGCCCACAACCAGACGAGCATCCAACAACCTCTGGTGAGTTACACCTAGTGTTATCTTTGAGATACTACTATAATTAGCATTAATATTTGTATTTTATAAACATTATTACTTATTATATTTTTCATACAAAATGTTGTTTTGTCATTATTATTAGTGTATATATGTGTTTGTGTTTGTGAATGTGTGTATATATACACATAACTAATTGTTTTCTTAAATTGTTTTAGATTTAGTTAACTGTAATGCAGAACAGAATCCTTTGTTAAATATCCCAGAACTAACAAAGTCTTTATCTCTGCAGGGAAACAGACTCTCACCTCTCCAGTTCTACCTCAGTTCGTTTTTACCCTCATGATCTGGTGAGTGCTATCATATACACACAAACACAGACTGAATGTTTTCTTCATGCAAACACTCTGAGATATAATTCAGCCACAGACTGAATATTTGACTTAGTGTTTAGTTAGTAAGATTATGCATTGCTCACAATAACACTTGTATGAGAAGCAGCACAGTTGAAACAATGAGCTCAGTGTGTGTGTGTGTGTGTGTGTAAACTCACCCTGGCTTAGTTCTCCTTTCCTCAGATGCGTCTGAATCGTTTGCTGTCCATGGACCCAGAATTGTTGGAACAGCACGATGTGGACGGGAGTCCTGACCTGCAGGAGGCGCCGCACTGCACGCAGGACTCCACACATAATCACACACACTCACACACACACCCACACAAAACCAAGCAGTACTACCGCCTCTGGCTGCTGCCGTACCTGTGGGTCGGGCTGCACTTTGACAGACTCACATTACTTGCCCTCTTCGACAGGTACACACAAACCCACACATTAATGTGTATTACTGATGTGTCTCAGCTCATATCCTGATGATGCTGCATGTGTTTGTCAGGAACCGGGAGGTTCTGGAGAATGTGCTCTCAGTGGCTCTGGCGGTTCTCGTGGCCTTCCTGGGTTCTGTGCTGCTAGTTCATGGGTTCTTCACAGACATTTGGGTCTTTCAGTTCTGCCTCGTTATTGCCAGTTGCCAGTACTCATTGCTGAAGGTGAAAATCACACACTTTTCAAAAACATACAAATCTAATGATTAATTTTTAATGAAACATTTCTGTTCTTCAATTAGAGTGTCCAACCTGACTCTTCATCACCACGACATGTGAGTAACACACACATTCATATACAATAACACACTTCATTACAGTGAGCTAAAAGCATGTACATCAGTGGTGGAAAAATCAATAACCCAAAAATGAAAGTTCTGATATTATTTAATCACCTTTAATTTGTTTCAAACCTGTATGAATTTCTTTGTTCTGCTGAAAACAAAAGAAAATTGTATAATGTTGATAACCACACCGTTACAAAAAAATATTGAGCTGCAAAAGCATTTTCAACATTGAAAATGAAAAGAATGTCTCTTGAGCAACATATCATCACATTAATGTCTGTAATGTCTGGAGTAATGGCTGCTTAAAAATGGGGCTTTGCCATCGCACAAAATGTATTTACTTTCTAAAATATTTTAAAATCGAAAAAAAGTTACATTTTGAATTGTAGTAAAATTTCACAGTATTACTGTTTTTGCTTTATTGTTGATCAAATAAATGCAGCCTTGATGAGGAAAATCGACTTCTTTCAAAAACATTTAAGTCATATTGCCCTCAACCCTTTGGTGTATATTCGTGATTATACATTATTTAATAGGGGTGTAACGATACGCGTATTCGTATTGAACCGTTCGGTACGACGCTTTCGGTTCGGTACGCGGTACGCATTATGTATACCGAACGGTTCGTTGGAGTAATTAATTATATTTGAAAAAAAAAAAAAAGAGAGAGAGAGAAAGAAATATAATGATATGCGTTCAACAAGGTAGCCCAATAACCCAAACAACGTAACAGGCAACGCCCCTGACACTCCCGAAGAAGAAAAAAACAACATCTTATATGTTTATGTTAGGCTACTCAGCAGGCGCTCGCTCACTCAGTACACGCTGAAGGCTCGTTGCAAAATAGCCAATGCGTTTAACAGACTAGAAATGAGAAGATCCTCCAATAACCAACAGGTCTGGTGTTTGGGTGCACTTTGGATTCCCTTTAAGCCAGTGGTTCCCAACCTTTTTCAACTCGCGGCCCACACAACCAAACACATATGTTTGCGCGGCCCACTTCAAAAAAATTAACTGACCCCGCTATTGTTGGGTTAATAACTTAGTACTCAGAAGCTAGATTTTAAACTATATTTATTGAATAAACTAGGGCTGTGCGATATGGACAAAAAAAAAAAAAAAAACTATCGCGATTTTTTTGATCAATTTTGCAATTGTGCTTTTACAGTCATAAATGCATTCAGGATTAATTTGAAACATATTTCCAAAAGAAAACCAATCAGAGCTTTATCAAAAAGTTGTAACATCTCTAGAACAGACATAAGTCAAAATTATCACTATAGTGAAGATGTAAAAAAATTTATAGACTTGTGGCAAAAAAAATAAATAAATAAAAAATCCTGTATACAGGGACTTTTTTTTCTTTTTTGCCATGCATTGTTCATAGAGCTCATTAATTGTAGCGGTGCCTCAGGTGTTTGCAGTGTGTATACAGTATGTGTATGCGGTCAGCAGTGAGAGCGCATAAATATAACGCGAAAGCACATTAAAATAATGCACGAGTGTGAATCTCTCTGTTCGCAGCAGATTTCCTTTGCTCTGTCACAAAACCGGACGTGCTTGCTCAGATACACGCTGCTTTGCGAGGAGAGAGTGTGCACACTTAAAACGTGTCTCCTCTCACTTAAACTGCATCCTGTTCACTAACAAATTCACTCTATGCTCATGTGTTAGACATGAATTATTTTCGCACGTTTTATTTCTAGCCTTTTACCGCAGTGAGAACGCTCTGATCCATCAACATTGGCTCAGAAAAAAAGGAGCATCACAGACAGTGTGTGAACCTGGAGTTAGGCATATGCGCACGCTCAAATCGTGATTTTAGGACGTTTTCTTTTAATCGCACAGCCCTAGAATGGACTGGAAATGAACAGAAAATAATTGGCGGCCCACCTGCAAGGCCGCGGACCACAGGTTGAAAACCACTGCTTTAAGCTATAATAGTGATGGCAAGAGAGTGGTGGATAAAAAAACAACGGTATGTCGCATCTGCAACATGACAGGGTACACCAGCGGGATTACAAAAAAAAAAAAAAAAAAAAAAACAGCGGGAATATCTGGGATATATGCGTCAGTACTATCTGGGAAAAGACGAAAAAAAGGAGAAACATGCACGCAGCAAACTATCCCTGCAGCATTTAGACACTATAGCTTACAGGGAATCCAACCCAAACACCAGACCTGTTGGTTATTTTAGGATCTTATATTTCTGGTCTGTTAAATGCATTAGACATTTTGCAACGAGCCTTCAGCGCGTGCTGAGTGAGCGAGCGCCTTAGGGGCCGTTCACATATCGTGCCTAAAAACGCATGGAAAACGCTAAGCGCGTCTTTCTCCTCCTTTCCAAAGCGCTCGGGCAGAAGCGCTCATGAGGCGTCTGTCTTTGCTAAGCAACAATGACGTGCTCTCTCCATGAGACGCGGAAATTTCAGCGAAGGATAAATGGATTTGCAGCTCTAAAAATCGCTTGCAGTAGCTCTGCTACTGAATTTATTTCAAAATTGCAATCCATATACAACTATGATCAGCTGTTCCTTCATCTTGGCTGAGCTCTCAACGTTGTTACGGGAAAGGATGAAGCTGATTGGTTGGTTCTTGTCACATGACCCGCGGTGCGCTTGCGGCATTCTGAAAAGTTGAGATGTTTTTACATTTTGCTGTATCTAAAACGTATCGAACCGAACCGAACCGAACCGTGACATCAGTGTATCGTATCGAACCGAACCGTGAATTTTGTGAACCGTTACACCCCTATTATTTAAGTAATAGCACCTAGCATGATTAATTGCGTTTAAAGGTGCTGTAGGGAACTTTTGTAAAAAAATATTTTTTACATATTTATTAAACCTGTCATTATGTCCTGACAGTAGAATATGAGACAGATAATCTGTGAAAAACTCAAGCTCCTATGGCTCCTCCCAGTGGTCCTATTGCCATTTGCAGAAAGTCATGCGCTCCCTGTAAAAAACAACCAATCAGAGCTGCGGTCCGTAACTATGTTTGTGTTCAAAATGTAGAAAAATGAACATAATAAGCGAGTACACCATGAATCCATTTTCCAAACCGTGTTTTTAGCTTGTCCTGAATCACTAGGGTACACCTATAATAAGTGTTTATATTCGGACTATTTTAGATTGCTTTGGGGGTAACAATAAAGTGTAACAATAAAGACTTCCTATTCATCGGGAAGAAGGAGGCGGGAACCGGCGCACAATCAAAACTCATTTTAATATCCAAAATAAATACAAAACGGCGCACCAGCCCCTCACGGCCGACTGGTGCGCATAAATAAAAAGCACACACATTAAAATAATGTCCCAGGCCTGGTCCTCTCTCGTCCTTCACGGTCGTCACTCCAGTTTTATATCCTTCCATCTCCTACGTGGGACTCAAGACCGGCGGTGGGGCGCAGGTGTAGCTCATCTCCAATCACTACACCTGGCCTCACTTCTCGTTCCCACGCCTCTCGGCCCCGCCCCACTCGCCACATTAAGTTAAATGACAGATTGGGGGTCTAAATTCATAGATTCTATGTTTTTCTCACCCTTCTGTCCGTGTTTGTTTAGGGTCATAATCGAATCATCGCTTACAGCAGGCCTGTGTATTTCTGTCTGTGCTGTGGACTGATCTGGCTGTTGCACTATGGGAGTGTAAACAGCAGCTCCACCGCAGTGTCTCTGTATGGAGTCGCTCTCACCAGCTCCGTCCTGCTGTCTCAGGCGCGGGATCTCCTCATTGGTGAGCACTGATACACATGAGGACATAGATTCACAGGAGTTATTGTTTTGCTCTTTTATTGAAATCTGCATGCAGTACGATTTTTCTCAGCATTCCTATGAAAGAGTAAAGACATTCTAGAGCTGAGTACAGAGAAAATCCTGCTGATGTGACGAGACTTAAGTACTCGAGTGTTACATTATCTCTCTCTCTCTCTCTCTCCAGTTTTCACTTTGTGCTTTCCCATCATCTTCTTCATTGGGCTGCTTCCTCAGATTAATACTTTCGTCATGTACCTGCTTGAGCAACTTGATATTCATGTCTTCGGAGGAAACGGTGAAACATATGCACACTTTGACATTAGGACTGGGGAAAATAAGCATATGCACTGGGATTCTTTCTTTTCTTTCCTTTGAATTGTTACAAATTGTTATTAATAATGTCTTAATAAAATTTGAAATGAACATGAACTCATTTTTAAAAATCTAGTTAATTAATGTGGAAAAATAGAACCTCATCGTAAAGTTACCAATGTTTCTACTATTTAATTTCATAAACTACAAAACTGTGTTGTGTTTTAGAGACTCATTATGTCTGTCTTCACTCCCAGCGAGCACCAGTCTGCTCTCAGCTCTCTATAGTGTTGTGCGCAGCATCATCACCATAGCGATGCTCTATGGGTTCTGCTATGGTGCTCTAAAGGTGATTCTTTCTTGATTTTGGTTGTATTTGTATGGATGCTGGATTGTTCTGTGTTGAGCACATTAATATTCCTCTGAATATTATGTTTGTTTTCAGGACTCGTGGGATCCTCAACACATCCCTGTGCTTTTCTCAGTGTTTTGTGGGCTGTTGGTTGCTGTTTCATACCATCTCAGCCGCCAAAGCAGTGACCCCTCTGTTCTCATGTAAGTCTTAACTCTGAGTGTGTGGGTCTGTGCTTTTGATAGATAATTCTTGCACTTTTCCAGCTTTAAGTAGTTTAGGTTCTTTGACTTTGTATCCTCTCGGGATTCAGTGCCTCAGGAGCTTTTGTTGTTTGACTGCAGAGTGGTTAATTAGAATTTTCTGAATTTGAATATTATCCTGTGTTTGTATAGTTCGTTAGTGCAATCAAAGGTCTTCCCTAATGTGAAAGAGAAAAATCCAGAGGATCCCCTTTCTGAAGTTCAGGATCCTTTACCAGAAAAACTCCGCAGCTCTGTGGTGAGTGATGTACACATAAATCTCTCAAACATAGATACAATGCTCTCTTCTGTTGTGAATGATGCATCTGTGTCTCTGTTTTTCTCTTTGACTGCAGAATGACAGACTACAGTCAGATGTGATTGTGTGTGTTGTCATTGCTGTCCTGTATTTCGCTATTCACGTCAGCACTGTCTTCATTGCCTTACAGGTAAAACATTATGATTAGTAATGCAGCAATGTTAACATTTTGTGATAAAATGCTGATAATTTTAATTTGTGTGGGTGATAACCGATACATGGCCATATTAAAATATGTTCTACATTATTTTGCTAAAATAAAAAATGCTAAAAATTAAAATCAGTCATTGCAAGTTAATTTTGGCATCACAGCATTATAATGTACACTATTAAAAGTTAATATTCATTTGGAGATTAGCTATACATTACATTTAACAGTGTTATTAAATCATTCATGTTTTTAAATATTAACTGAGAGTGTAAGATTACAGCAAAGGTAAAAAATAAAAATAAATCAATAAATAAATTAGGAGAAATAAGCATGCATAATAAATCTTCCATTAAGTATTCCATTAAATTTTGTTTTAGCTTTGCCATCACAGAAATAAATTACAATTAAAATGGAAAACAGCTCTTTAAAATGTTAATAACTGTCCAAATAAAACTGTAGTGAAATATCCAAAGGATAATAAATAGGCAGGTCTTGACACTTCTTGTCCCTCTTTCCTCTATTTTAGCCTTTTTTGAGCTATGTTCTGTACGGTCTGGTTGGGGCAGTAGGCCTGTTAACTCACTACCTGTTGCCCCAGATGAGGAAACAGTTGCCCTGGTACTGCTTCTCACACCCGCTGCTCAAAACCAGGGAGTACTATCAGTTTGAAATCCGGGGTAAGTCACCCTACAGATTTTGCAAATTGATTGTTATGCAAAGATAACACTTTTTTTTCTGCTGGGACTCGGTTAGCACAAACAGTACTGAAGCATGTGTTTTCTGTATTTAGGTGCCGCCCATGTCATGTGGTTTGAGCGTACACATGTGTGGCTGCTGTTTGTGGAGAAAAACATCCTCTATCCACTCATTGTGCTTAATGAGCTGAGTGGCAGCGCACAGGAGCTTGCCAGCCCCAAGAAACTCAACACAGAGTCAGTATTGCCTCTTCAATCTGACCTCCTGTCTTACTTCCTTACATCCAGTGTTACGATGTTTAATCGACTAACTGACTGACTGTCTGCACCAGATCATTGTGTATTAGCTCAACATTGTTCTGCGCTATCATTTACACGCAGTCAGCTAATAATTTTTCTCTCTCAGGGTCGGGGCTCTAGTAATAACCATTGCTGGACTGAAGCTGCTGCGTTCTTCCTTCAGTAGTCCAACATATCAGTATGTCACTGTCCTCTTCACGGTCCTGTTCTTCACATTTGATTACCGGCAGTTTTCCGAGACTTTGCTGCTGGACCTTTTCATTATGTCCATCGTTTTCAGCAAGGTCAGTCCTAATTCCTATAGCATCCTTTTACTTTTTTTTTTTTTTTTTTTTTTTTTTTTTTTTTTTTAAGAAGTTCTGTTGTATAACTGTGTGATGTGTTGTGTTTTTTGTAGTTATGGGAGCTCTTTTACAAGTTAAAGTTTGTTTATACCTACATCGCGCCCTGGCAGATTACCTGGGGCTCTGCCTTCCATGCCTTCGCCCAGCCGTTTGCAGTGCCACGTATCCCGAACACACAAACCTGCTTTAGATTTAACACAGTTTACAGGCTTTGTCAAATTCAGGTGTCTTTCTTGTTGTTTCGTGCTGTGCTTCCTTGACTTGGTCCACTCCAGACTCTGCCATGTTGTTCGTACAGGCCATTGTGTCTGCGGTGTTCTCCACTCCATTAAACCCTTTTCTTGGCAGTGCCATCTTCATCAGCTCATATGTACGACCGGTGCGCTTTTGGGAGAGAGAATACAAGTAAGACACTCTTGAATATCAGTATCTCCTGTTTTCTTTAGCCTTTTTAGCCCAGACCACAAAACATTTATACGATTCGAATGTAATTTTTGTGTTTTAGTACTAAGCGAGTCGATCACTCCAACACTAGACTTGCTTCGCAGCTTGACAGAAACCCAGGTACAACTACATACACTGAATGTTGTAAATGTAAAATCATTCTTAATTTAGTTTCTTGCCTGTGGTGTTGTAGATTTGTGTGGCATGACTTTGGCATCACTTCTCATCTCTCATGTTGTCAGGTTCAGATGATAATAACTTGAACTCCATCTTCTATGAGCATTTGACGCGCTCCCTGCAGCATTCTCTGTGTGGAGACCTGCAGCTGGGCCGCTGGGGAAACTACAGCATTGGAGACTGCTTCATCCTGGCATCTGATTACCTCAATGCTCTCGTTCACCTTGTTGAGATCGGCAATGGCCTCATCACCTTTCAGCTCAGAGGACTTGAGTTTAGAGGTGAGGAGAGAAAAAGCTAAGGAGAGAGAGACTAAATGAGCATTTGAAAGAGAAATATACACTAAATCAAATAGTTACACTTATTACAAAATTTTTCTTTTTTAAAGAAATTAATACTTTTATTCATTACAGATGCATTCAGTTTATCAAAAATAAAAATAAAGATATTTATAATGTAAAAAAAATCCTAATGTTAATATTTCAAACTAATTCAAACTCATCAAAGAATGCTGAAAAAAATGTATCATGATTTCCACACAAATATTAAGGAGTTTTCAACATAATAACAAAATAAGAAACTTGTTTCTTGAGTATGAAATTGGCATTTTAGAATTATTACCTACATATTAGGTAAAAACAGGATTTTTCTTGCTCTTTTTAAATGAAATGGTCACTGTTCTCTAAATTTAGAAATTAAAGCTCTCTCCTCAATCCACTCAAACCATTTGTAAATAATAAGCTGGTGTGGTTATTGAGATTTGAGGAGGTAACCATTCATAAGGCCGACGACACACTGGATGCGTGGCGCAAGCGTCTCAGCTGTGTGGCGTGTCTGTTTTTTATTCGGCTCCCATGTTAACAGGTTAGAGCATGCAGACTGCTTGTGTGAGACGTGCGTGCGGAAAACGCGTGCATGCTAGAAATAGAACCGACGCCTATTTTTCACGCGACACATGTGTGACACGCGTGCCACGCTTCTGGCACGCAGCAGAGACGCCACGCAGCCAGTGTGTCACCGGCCTAAGAGAGATCATTTACATATCTTCACGCATAGTAGCAAAACAGACATTTATAACAATTTAAATTAGTTGTTAATTTTGAAAGGATTATATGAGTCTAGTTAAAATATTCTGTCTCCTTCCTTCTCCTCTCTATCTCAGGGACGTACTGCCAGCAGAGGGAGGTGGAGGCGATAACAGAGGGAGTTGAAGAAGATGAAAGCTGTTGTTGCTGTGAGCCCGGTCATCTCCCCCATCTGCTGTCCTTCAATGCTGCATTCGGACAGCGCTGGCTGGCCTGGGAGGTTCTGGTCACTAAATACGCCCTGGAGGGCTACAGCATCACCGATAACAGTGCGGCGTCAATGCTGCAGGTGTTTGATCTGCGGCGAATCCTCACCACCTACTACGTTAAGGTCAGCAGACAACCTTCCAGTCCTGTCCCTGTAACTGCTCTGTCCTGAAATTGTTGAAAATCATTTGTTTTATTATTTATGTTTGTTTGTTTGTTTGTAGGGCATAATTTATTATGTCATTGCATCTCCTAAACTGGAGGAGTGGCTGGCAAACGAAGGCCTTCTTGAGGGCTTGAAGAGCTGCAGAGAGCGAAACTATGTTGACTTGGATCCGACTTTCAACCCCAATATTGATGAAGACTATGACCACAGACTGGCTGGAATCTCCAGAGACAGTTTCTGCTCTGTCTACCTCAGCTGGATCCAGTACTGCAACTCACGGAGAGAGAAGGTAGACATGTTCAGCCACACAACATGTCAGCTGGTGAAAAGTCATCTACACTGCCTTTTAAAAGTTTGGTGTCTGTAAGGTTTTTTGTAAGTTTGTGAGTGATGCTCACCAAGACTCCATTTAACTGATCAACAACAACAAAAAAAGACCCAGTAATCCTGTTAAATATCATTGCTATTTTAAAATACCTGTTTTCTGTTTTATATTAAAAAATAAATGTAATTTATTCCTGTGACTACAAACCTGATTTTTTTTTTTGCATCATTACACGAGTCTCAGGACATGTTTATTACTATTATAAGGAAACCGTGACATGTTTTTAAGGACCCATTTATCATTAGAAAATTAAGACAAACTGCATTTTAAAGTTTTTGTTTTTTTTTTGTTTTACATTTAATGCATCCTTGCTGTATAAAAGTATGAATTATTTTGGAAAAAATATAATAAAACTAATGGTACTGACCCCAAACATTTGAACTGTAATGTTAGTAAACAAACTTTTTACCTTACTGCTGTCTCTCTATTTCTCTCAGCCACTGGACAGTGAGAAAGACTCTCTGTTGGTTTTGTTGTGTTACGGCCTGTGTGTCCTGGGAAGGAGAGCTCTAGGAACTGCATCTCACCATATGTCCAGGTGGGGGAGCAAAAATCATTTACTGTGCTGGAGTTTTTCCAAAACAAATTGAAGACATTGTTTGCGGTTTGTTTTGTTCTAATGGTGTGTTTTTACAGTAATCTGGAGTCTTTCCTGTATGGGCTGCATGCCTTGTTTAAGGGAGATTTCCGGATCTCATCTGTAAGAGACGAGTGGATCTTTACTGACATGGAACTGCTGAGAAAGGTGGTTGTCCCTGGAATTCGCATGTCACTTAAACTGCACCAGGTGAGACATTTGTGTGTGAAACAAATATTAATGTCATCTGTTCTCTGTGTCATATCAAATATGACTTATTATTTTATGCTTTTGGTTCTGATTTTAACCAGAGTTAAAACTTTCTCTGCAGGATCACTTCACCTCCCCTGATGAGTATGAGGAATCGTCTGTGTTGTTTGAGGCGATCTTTTCACACGAGCAGACACTGGTGATCGCTCACGAGGGTGACCCGGCCTGGCGCAGTGCTGTCCTGTCCAACTCTCCCTCTCTGCTCGCCCTTAGACATGTGTTAGACGAAGGGACCAATGAATATAAGATCATCATGCTTAACAGACGCTACCTCAGCTTCAGGGTCATAAAAGTGAGCAACAAAAAAGATGGGATAAAATGGAAGAAAGTAGACTGGCAGAGAAAAGACAACTTATTTTATTAGCATGTAAATGATTTTCTATATCTACATGTTCATAGGTGAATAAGGAGTGTGTACGCGGCCTGTGGGCGGGACAGCAGCAGGAATTGGTGTTTTTGCGGAACCGAAACCCAGAGCGTGGAAGCATCCAGAATGCCAAACAAGCACTACGCAACATGATAAATTCTTCATGTGACCAGCCAATCGGATACCCCATCTATGTGTCGCCTCTGACAACATCTTACTGTAATACACACCCACAGCTAAGACGCATACTGGGAGGACCAATCAGCATTGCCAACATACGAAACTTTATTGTCAACACGTGGCACAGGTTTGTGTGTGTGGTTGAATGAATGAGAATTGACATGTTTTGATAGGAATAATAATGACGCTCATCTTTCTCACTGCAGACTGCGTAAGGGTTGCGGTGCTGGCTGTAACAGTGGCGGGAATGTTGAAGATTGTGATGCAGGTGGCTTGTCATGTGGCAGTGGGAATTCTGGGAATTCTGGGACAGCAGCGAGTGATTCCCAGCACAGCTCGGGACACACAGCACTGCACGCTTACACACCTCATTCTCTAGGTAAAGTCAACACAGTCACTTGCTGGTTGTACATACGCACGTTTACTGTGTAATTCTCATCACCCTCTTTAAAGTAGTTACATTTTGTTGCTTTGCAGCCTGAAGATGGACACAGTTTTTTTTTCCAGCTGTTTTAGCAACTTGTGAAAGATATAACACCAACATATCAGAAAAAAAATCTAAAATCAGTATCAGAATTGAAAAAGATCACCCCCTTGTGTCTGCATTTTACTTAACCACCTTTTGTTTTAATTACAGCCTTTAAGTCTGTTGGGATATGTCTCTACTAACTTTGCACATGTAGACTTTGCAGAAATGCTTAAGTTCAGTTAAATTTGATGGTGACCGTTTGTGGACTGCAATCTTCAAGTCATTACACAGATTTTCAGTGGGGTTTAAGTCTGGGTTCTGACTAGGCCATGCAAGGACATTCACCTTTCTCCTCCAATCACTGTGTGCTCAGTTTTCCTGTGTGCTTTGTGTCATTGTCATGTTGGAAGGTAAACCTTCTTCCCATTGACAACTTTCTAGCAGAGGGCAGCAGATTTTCCTTAATTTGACAGTATTATGACCCATCCATTTTTCCTTCTATCCTGACAAGTGCTCCAGTCCCTGCTACAGAGAAACATCCGATATCACCACCTCCATGCTTTACTGGAGGAATGCTGTTATTTGGATGGTGAGCTGTATTGGATTTCCTCCAGACTTCTTCCATTTAGTGTTGAAGACAAATAATTCAATTTTAGTCTCATCTGCCTCAGGATCTTTAAGGTGTGTTTTGGCAAAGCTCAGTCGTGACTACATGTGGTCTTTCTTGAGGACTGGCTTTTTTCTTGCAACCCTCCAATAGTCATATTTGGGGAGAATTTGTGATATTGTTGTCACATGCACACAGTGACCACTCTTTGTCATAAATTCCTGCAGCTGCTTCAGTGTTGCTGTAGGCCTCTTGGTCGCCTCTGTAACCAGTTTCCTCCAGGCTCTATCATTCAGTTTGGACTGACGTCCTGATCCAGGGAGGGTCTGTGTTGTACCAAATTCTTCTTAATAATGGACTTCTAGGCATTGATAAAGCTTTTTTGGTATCCATCTACTGACTTGTTCCTCTCCACAACTTATCCTGGAGATCTTTTGATGGATGCCCATAGTTGATTGTTAGCTTCAACTGAACTACCAGGGACTGAAATGCTCCAGGAAAGCTCTTTTCATGCTGAGCTTATCAAAATAACAAAAGCTGATCTTGGTTGAAAGTCAAATGACTTTGTGTGCCATTGAGAAGGTGATTAGCGGCAACTGATTGAGTTCACAAATAATTTTTTACTGTGTAAATACAGCTGGATAACACAAAAACTGTGTCCATCTTCATTTCAGGCTGCAAAGCAACAAAATGTGATTATTTTAAAGTGGGTGATTCTTTTCTGTACTGATGGCTGGATGGACGTGTAAAAAGATAAAAAAAATATTGATGGATGGACAAAAAAGGTAGATAATCTCATGGATGGACAAATAAAAAGATAAATATATGGATGGATGATAGATAAAAAGAATAGGTAAGCAGATGGATTGACTGACTGATGGATATATAAATTAATCGATGAAGCATGGTAGATATAAAAAATAAATTAACAGATAGATAGATAAATAACAAGAGAACAAGAATGATGGATAGATTGATGGAAGGATGAAAAGATGAAAATGCATAGATAGATAGAAAAGAAAGAAAGTAACCTACAGTCTCTCTCTCTTTAGGTACGAGTCAGAGTTCACAGTCAGTGCAGTCTGGTTTGGTTCGTCAGTCTCCTGCTCGTGCGTCTGTCGTCAGTCAGTCGTCCTCATATCGTCACAGCAGCAGCCGCCAGTCATCACTCCGAACATCTGTGACGGGTCTGGAGCCCTGCAGACGTTCCTCCAGCAGCCAGCTTTCTCTCCGCACGCTGCCAACCTCCCTCCAACTCCGGCTGGGCACCAACGCCTCAGCCGCCAGCTCCGACCCGCCAGGCCCCTCCAGCTCCCTCTCCGCCCACTCCATCCCACCCTGCAAACGACACACCCACACACTCGCCAGCCTTCTGGGAAACGAAGCCTTAGGGCTGGGGACGGACAACCATCCTCACCCCCACTATCATCTTCACTACATCCACCATCATCATCACAATCCCTCGCTGTCCTGTCTGAGAAGGGATGACATCTCCTACAGGGTGCAGGTGAGCAGCTGGCCTTCTCGTATTTGGCCCTTTAACTGTGTGAAATGTAATGTTATAATGAAGCATATGCACGTTTTGTGTGTAGATTGTGGATGTGAGTCAGGTGTTGGATGTAATGAATCATCCCAGGAGGAAGGAGCTGGTGTGGCCAGATGAGAGCATGAGACTAAGATCTGGACGCAACTTTTGGAGGGACTGGAGTCCCCTAGAAGGCATGGAGGGTCACGTGAGTACATCACACACTAGTGTTGTTATTATTAACTGAAATGTAAAAAAAAAAACATTTTTGAAATTGAAAAAAAAAAAATTGTAATTTGAATAAAATGAAAAAAGTGAAAAAACTAATATTAAAAATGTCTTAAAGTAATACTGCAATTACTAAAACTAACACATAATGAAAAATATATTAAAGCTAAATAAAAAACATAAAAAATAAATAAATAAAAAAACACGCTCTGTGAATTTCACATTGAAATCAAAGGGGGGAAAAATTAGAATATTTTTTAAGGAATTAAAGCATGTTTTAGGACCATATTATTGGACTTTTTGGACAGTTAAGCATTCTTCCCCCAGATTCACCCTGCTTTCCTAATTTCCCACTACTCACTCTCTCTACATAAGGTGGTTCATCGTTGGGTGCCTTGCAGTCGTGATCCGGTTAGTCGGTCTCACATTGATAAGACCATCCTGCTGGTCCAGGTGGATGATAAACTGGTTCCCATTATAGAGACAGGAGTGATTGAACTGGGGGCAGAGGTGTGAGGACACACTCGTAAAATGTCAGACCAGAAGAAGAATGAGGCCACACTCACTTCCAGCTGCTGATCAGGGCGCAGGATGCCAGGGAATCGTGCAAATGGAGAGCATACACACTCACACACGCTGCAAGAAGCACACTTGCTCAAATCTGGACAGAAAGCTGCCTTGCTTTGTGTTCCTCAGATATGCTGCATGAGAGATCAGCTTCTATAAACTCTTCTCTCTCTTTTTCTCTCCTTTACGAGCAGCTGCGGTCTCATTGGGGTTTTTTTAGGTTCTATGCATCTCATCAGAAGTCTGTAAACACACTCACAGGGAACACTACAAACGAGCTTGATGTTCACGCAGAGAAGAGTTTTTTTTATTACAGCTATAATTAAGTTTTATTTTGTATTTCTGCCAAATTAAGTCAGGCGCACAGTGCTGCCCTGGACATGCAGTGAATCATGTGACAGACTGTTTTTTACTAGCTGCCAAGACAGACAGATGATCACGTTGAGGATGAGGATGCTGAGGATTAAAACGGAAGCAGGTGCTTCTGATACGGAGCTCACTTATGTCATTCTTATTCTTCGTCCTTGTTTATTTTTTTGAGGATCCATTTGACAACAGAGAGGTGTTATGAGAGACTTTAACTTGCACTACGATTTGTTTTGTTTTTGATTTGCAGCTGTGCACTACTTTCTACGATCACACCTTATTTATTCCTCTACGGTTTGAATCATCATGGTTACCGATGCCTTTGGAATGCAAAATGCGAAATCATCAACATTCTTTTCTGCCATTTTGACAGTTATTTCTTTAGCTTGCGGACAGAAGTGGTGTTTAACCACATGTAGTTATGTATGAATATATAAATGTGTCTGTAAAAAGATTTGGCTTTGAATATTTATTATTGTATTTACATTTTGTTATATTGTTTTTCATTTACAGGACAAATAAAGACAATGCATAAATATGATTTAGTCCTGTTCCTAAGTGATTGATGTTATTCTTTTATGAGAAGGATGAATTTAAGTGCATCTGGGACATGAACTCTTATTCATGTGATTTGGGGACGCAGCACTTAAATAGACTGGGAAACAAGGAAATTGCTCAATTTGCTGATCACTAATGTTTTTTTATGCTTATTGAGTGTGGCGATTCAATGCTTTGGCTGTGATCACTTGCATAATCTGTATATCAGTATCATGTCTTTAGGATAAAGAAAAGCAGTTAGTATAAAGCCGATATCTCGAAATAGAAAAACATAAAGATATTTTGGGAAGATGTTACATTTCACAGTGTGCTAAACCTGTTTAACTGGTTTCCTATTACACTTAAAGAGATAGTTCACCCAAAAATCTAAATATGTCATTAATAACTCCTGAGACATCCGTTTATCTTTGGAACACAGTTTAAAGATATTTTAGATTTAGTCCGAGAGCTCTCAGTACCTCCATTGAAGCTGTGTGTACGGTCTACTGTCCATGTCCAGAAAGGTAAGAAAAACATCATCAAAGTAGTCCATGTGACATCAGAGGGTCAGTTAGAATTTTTTGAAGCATCGAAAATACATTTTGATCCAAAAATAGCAAAAACTATGACTTTATTCAGTATTGTCTTCTCTTCCGTGTTTGTTGTGAGAGAGATCAAAACAAAGCAGTTTGTGATATCCGGTTTGCAAACGAATCATTCAGGTCACCAAATCAAACTGAATCTAATCATTCTAATATTCTGATTTGCTGCTAAAAAAAAACACATTTATTATTGTGTTGAAAACACTGGATAATTTTTCAGGTTTCTTTGATGAATAGTTTAGAAGAACAAAATTAATCTGAAATAGATATCTTTTATAACGTAAATGTTTTTAGCATTACTTCTGATCAGTTTAATGTATCCTTGCTAAATAAAAGTAGTAATTTATAATTTCTTATTCTAAAAATCTTACTGTTTAAATATGTTTGACTGTTAGTATAGGGTGATTATTCTTATAGACAAAAAAAAAAAAAAAAAAAAAAGAGTATGAAAAGTGCTACAGAAAACAACAAAAAAACTGAACAACAATAAAACCAGGAAATGTTGCTGGAGACGGGCTTATTGAAAATGTAAATTCGTTCTCTGCCAGCAGGAGCCGCTTTAAAGTGATAAAAGCACAGACTGTATAAAATTAGCAGATGAACGCTTCTTTATCAGATCAAATGAAGAGTTTTGGCAAAGTTATTATAAATTGTTCATGTTCCAATTATTAGTCTGTGTGTTTTTTTTAAAGTAATCCAGCCATGAGACTCGGTAAATTACTTAAGATGCAAAAGGGATTTACCCGTGAGAAACAGTACATAGCCTGATCTGAAACAACAGTGAGTATCAGGTCTATTTTGTCTCAGTGTTGCATGTAAATGGTCTGTTCCTGCTTTAACGTTACTGTTACAACACCTGCAAAAACAGCACAACAGGTGAGATCAATCCAACTATAAAAATATGTGTGGTGTAGTGAAATATCATCATATGACAAACGGACGACCTGATCATGTGCTCGATTATTTTCTGCTCAGATAATTACAAAAGAAGGGCATGCAGATATTTATGCTGAGGCTTCTCGTTTTTTTAACCATTATTAAATCCCCTAAAACAGTTGAGGCTTTTCCCCTGAAACAAAACAACTTTCCTTGTCAAATGGCAGACCACTTCAACGCACAACTTTCGAAAAGCTCAGAAACGCTTCCTCTTTTCTTGTTTTGTTTTCAGTCAAACTCGTTGCACATGACCGGCTAGTCACGCGGTCAGTTGAGGCTCCGCCCAGGAGTCATATGTGATTGGTTGCTGCACAGAGCTGTGTGTCGCTGATTGGCTGCTTTGTATGCGTCCTCGTCTGTAAAGCGTCGCGTCGCTCCACCACGGGCAGCTCGGGCAGCGCGTACAGAACAGGTAAGAACATTGAAACGACGATTATTTATATTTAATTGTAAATTAAATTAGTTCTACTTATTTTGTTTGGTTGAAGTTTGTATAATTAGTCAACTCCGGGGTAAATGCCAAATTCAGCTAACACGAGTACAGTTTAAATCCCCCTATGGCCTGTGCTATTATTGTAGCCTGGTGTCCTTGTATGTTTATATGATGATCACGAGACCACTAACAAAAATATACCATAGTAAACAGTCATTTGTGTCTGTTAAACCGTTAGTGTTTCCTACCATTATCATCTTAAATAAGACATTTAACTAATTTTTAAAATCTTATTCTGTTTGAAGGAAATTCGTTATGGTTTTATAGTGTAACAATAACTGTAATTAACTATGGTTGATTTTTGTAAATATGAAATGTTCAGCAGAGTGGGAAACTTTGCTTACAGATTTTAAAATTTCACACTTCATACTTCATTTCTGGCTTACTGTAAACAGACCCTTAGGCATGTGTTGTCACATGATAAAGTCAACACCGCTTAATTTGCATAACTATAAAGGCTTAGTGAAAATGAAACTGTGTTGGGTATTTACAGTATACCTAAATTAAAATATACATGTATATTATATTATTAGTAAAATTAAAGTCATTAAGTTAAGTACTTTTTGTATTCTGATAAATACAAATGCTTTTTAAAGGAAGTTTACAATCTTTAAACTTATAATAGCAAGCATTATGTTGCAAGAATGCTGGTTATTATTCATCTCTGTTCCAGGTAGATCGCAGAGATGAGTCCCCAGATAGGAGCGGTTTTAGGTCTCGCCCTGAGCCTGGGGCTGGTAGCGAGTGGTTTTCCTGCCGAGCAGTCAGATACTGGGAAGCACTGGGTCGTCATTGTGGCCGGATCGAATGGCTGGTACAATTACAGACACCAGGTGAGAGTTGACCTGGATCTTCGAGGTGGAAAAAGCACATGGGTTTTTCCAAACTGTTCGTCAGGTGTCATATCTGAAGTCTTTTTAGATTTTTATTGTGTTTTATTTGTGTGTGTGTGTGTGAATAGGCCGATGTGTGCCATGCGTATCAGATTGTCCATAGAAATGGAATTCCCGATGAGCAGATTGTGGTGATGATGTATGACGATCTTGCTCAGAACGAAGAGTGAGTATGAAATCTATGATTTAATCTAATTGTTGTGTAATGACTCCAAGGCCCTCCTATGTCTAAAACAATATTCAAAATCCCTTTTATTTAAGCTTATATGTACTCTGGTACTTTAGTTTTAATTAAAATCCGTAAACTTAAAAAAAATCTTGTACATAATTTGTGTTTGTTGGTTAATTAAGAGTTTAGATTTAGTATATTAACAATACTATTAATTTTAAGACTTATTGGGGCCCCCCTGGTTGAGAACCAATGGTATAGTGAGATCTGGACTGGTAACCTAAGAGCTATTGGATTAATGTAAGAGAGTCATGATATCCAGTTGCTTTGGGCAAATGCAATAGTGATGCAGAAGCACTTTACCCCACATGGCCTCAGATTGTAGAAAATTTGCCGTTAGCTGTTTCAGATATGAAAAAATATATCTGGGTAATTTCTCACTAACACCAAAATGTGCACTTCCCCTAAATCGTTTTGTTGAAGTGATGACTTCCAAAGGCAGACATGAAAAATTATTTAGCTCCACCACGTGCATTGGTGCGTACACACACGCACACAGAAACAAAGCTTTGAGTCAGTTCCTTTGCAGAAGTCATAACTATCTAATCCAACCACCAGAATATTTAAGTGTGCCAACAGGAAAAATGGATTAATTGTTATTGTTATTTATATAATATAATATATATATTTATATTTCTCAGATTGAAAGAAGTAAAACATTTTTTGGAAGTTGGATCGCTGTGACATTAATTGCTTCAGTGGCTTTTTTTGATGAATTCATATGTAGGTCAGGTGTTCCAACTGAATTAAACAATGAAAGAAAGAGATGAGGTGATTGTTGACTTAGCCACATGGTTTTATGGTTAAATTTTAACCTATGTTTGCGGTATTTTTATAATCGTTATGCTTTTTAATAATCAATCAGCCAGTTTTTATTCTTGAAAACCAAAAGCCTTTACAGTGCAGAGGTTCATATGACACGGTGTCTTTGTTTGTGTCCAGAAACCCTACTAAAGGAGTGATCATAAACCGACCCAATGGAACGGATGTTTACAAAGGAGTGCTGAAGGACTACACTGGTGATGTGAGTCAACGTGTACCTCTGAATCTGAGAATTGAGTTGGGAAATGGTGTGTTTGCTGGCCATTCATTAAAATAGTGTTTGTTTTTAATATAGGACGTGACTCCTCAGAACTTCCTGGCAGTGTTGAAAGGTGATTCTGCTGGTGTGAAGGGAGGCTCTGGAAAAGTGCTCAAAAGGCAAGTTACCATAAAAACTTTGGCACAGGGGGGCTAGAGGTCATTTGCATGTTTTTTTATTTCTTTGGGGGGGTGGGAGTTGATGGTGTGTGTTTTGAAATGTACATTTTGATAAGATTGTAGTGACTTACTAAATGTATTGCCCTGTGAAATCTCTGTCTCTTTTGTTTCTGTTTGTGCATGTTAAGGCAGATACATGGAAAAACAGCTCTTGTGATATACTTTCCTTTCTCAGTGTATTTTTATTGTTCTTTCTACTGGCAGTGGTCCAAATGATCATGTGTTTGTGTATTTCACTGATCATGGAGCCCCGGGTCTGCTGGCCTTCCCTAATGATGATGTAAGCATTTTCTGCTTTCTGTGGTCGTTTAGCTGAGTGTGATCCTTTCAGATCCTTTTTACACACAGTATACAGTTCTTTCCAAAGTTTCAGACTACTAGTGCAAATGCTTCTATCTAATATATTTATCTAACTTCATTACAAATTTTCTAATCAACATAAGTAGTTAGTTTATTTGAAAAACAAAAAATCCCAGATGGTCTTAATTTGACACTTTGAAAACATTCAAACAGTAGGTCAGCTGCTAGAAAGATTTAATGTTGAGTAACACATTTGACTTGTAGGAGTTTTAGCTGTGAGTTGCATTAAAAACTTGCTGCACTGACAACTTTTCTGGTAATCGTGCATGATCATTGGGTTGGGAGGGTTATTGCTTCACTTCCCTATGCATGGTGAGTTTATAAATTAATGGGAATGTTGTAAATGTCAAATAGATGGCTTTATCTCTAGAAACAAACAGTAAATCATACTTCTTTTTTTCTGTTTTTAGCTTCATGTAGACGACCTGATGAAAACCTTAAAGTACATGCACCAAAACAACAAATACAAGGAGGTGACTGTTAAATGTGTTTGCTCATCGATATTAAGATACAGTCTAGATTTTCTGTTGCCATTTTTTATTTTTTTCTCGCACACATAGATGGTTTTGTATATTGAAGCTTGTGAATCTGGCTCTATGATGAAGCCTCTGCCAGCTAACATTAATGGTGAGTTTTTCTTTGACATCATACATGCTGCTGTGTGTAAATAACCATATGTTTAATCAGGCTGTGTTCTCTCTGTGTGTCTCAGTCTATGCTACCACTGCTGCCAACCCTCATGAGTCCTCATATGCCTGTTATTATGACGAGGCCAGAGACACCTACCTGGGAGACTGGTACAGTGTCAACTGGATGGAAGACTCCGACGTGGTTCGTACATCTCTAACAGCAAACCTTGTGTAGATTCTATCTTCAAAGAGACGGAAGATAGAAAAGTGCATTTATTCAGCATGAGCCATCTGACTGTGGGAATGTGGTTTAAATGGTGTTGTGCGATTTTGTCTCTTTAGGAGGATTTGAATAAAGAGACTTTGGCCAAACAGTTCAAAATCGTAAAGGCCAAAACCAACACCAGCCATGTAATGCAGTATGGAAACAAGGTACACTCACAAACACCAAGATGTGAAATACATTTCATAAATATTAAAAATTAACACATGCATTAATAAAACAAACACTGTCTTTACACTCCCAAGCACCAAATGCAAGGTTGATTCGCATTAGTGATGCTGTGAAGTAATTAATTTACTAAATTACTAAAGCAGTTAGTCACAAGAACAAAAATATTAATTTAATTCTGGTCCCTAAATTGTAGCATCTGTGAACAGCATCCTAAAAATAGTTTATCAACAGTATGGTGTATATTGATCTGCTGTGAAGTTCTTTATGAGTTAAGGTTTAGCATTGGCCTCATTCTCGGCTAGTTCAGAAAGTTTCCATTTATAGTCATGTATATTTTGACAAGGAAGTGTTTGATAAAAGCAAAATAGCTGCTCTGAGTACTGTCTGCATGTCTGTACTTGCCCAATGTAACTCTCTTGGTTTGTTTGTGTTTTAGACGCTGTCCCACATGAAGGTGATTGTGTTCCAGGGTAATTCGAAAGGTCTTGAGAAGGCACCTGAGCCGCTGTCGTTGCCTGTGATTACTGAACATGACCTCATGAGCAGCCCCGATGTGCCCCTTGCAATCATGAAGAGAAAACTGCAGAAGTCCAATGACATTAATGCTGTTGTTGGTTACATGAAAGAAATCCATGAACATCTAAAGGTTTGAAGCACTACTTTTTTACCAAACAATTTAAACAAATAATTATTATTGATTTATTCATTTATTTTACTTGTTAAGTTAATTAACACTATCGTTCAAAAGAATGGTGTCATTAAGATTTCTTTAATGAAATTAATACTTTTATTCAGCAAGGATGAATTAAATTGATCAACTGAGAGTAAAGACATTTATGTAAAAAAAAAAAAAAATTATTTAAAATAAGTGATGTTTCTTATAATCATGAGAAATGTTTCTTGGGCACCAGATCAGCAATCAGAATGATTTCTGAAGGATCATGTGACACTGAAGACTGGAGTAATGATGCTGAAAATTCTCCATTGGCATTGCAGAAATTAATTACTTTTTAATATATTAAATAAATAAACATTATTGCCAGTTTTACATTTTTGATCAAATAAAAACAGCCTTGATAAGGATAAAATACTTCTTTAAAAGACTTAAAGCTTACTGACCCCAAACTTTTAAATGCTAGTGTTTGTAACATATACTGAAAGTGATGTATGTGATATACATTTCAGGCAAGATGATCATATTATAATGGATTTTATGTTGTTGTGTGTGTGTGTGTGTGTAGGTACGTGAGCTGCTTGGTAACACCATGCGTAAGATCGTGGAGCGTGTGGTGCAGGAAAAAGAGGAAGTGCAGGATTACCTGAATGGACATGAAGAACTCACAGAGTATGAATGTTACAAAACTGCTGTCGAGCACTACAAGAAACACTGCTTCAACTGGCACCAGCAGGAGGTATGAACAGTCCTTGTTCTCTATTATCTGCATGATTCGTTGTGTTGTGCTTTGTGTGACATCTTTTCTCTCTTGTTGCAGTATGAATATGCTCTGAGACACCTGTATGCTTTAGTAAACCTGTGTCAGGGAGGATACCAGGCCCAGAGGTAAAAAAACACCTCTCTTTTTTTTTTTTTTCTCTCTCTCTCTCCATTTCCATGTCTTTTCTCTAGTCTAGATGATGTCTATAAACTTTGTAAACAATGAACCATAAAAGCTGTGAAGTGTTATCCCATTTTAAACTGTGCCCCCTGCCCATGATAGTGAGTTATGTTTTATTCTAGAATGTGAATGGAAAAGCTCATTTTTATCTGTTATTTAAATCTCATATCTGTCCTTTCTCACAGAATCACAGCAGCCATGGATGATGTGTGTTACTTCAGTAGAAACATGAACTTGTGAGCCACTGAGGACTTTTGAATGGACTTCACTTTGCCCAAAAGTATCACAATGTTGGGAAAATCTCTATCATCTTTCAAATTTGACTGATCTTTTTGAAAATGTTACTTTTAATGAGGATTTGCACTTCTGAAAATGTAATGGGATGTTTTACTGATCTTTGTTTTGTTTTAAAGAAAGAAATGTGCTTTAAGATGCCGCCCGGTGACCACTGACAAACACTTTGGGCCATTAACATTTGTTCATATTTTTTTTATGTGTATTTTTCCCCCCTTCAGATGCCTCCTTAATGAGACCAACAGAAATTTTGTCAGTAAAGCTTTAGAATGACACAATTTTTGCACTTCAGTTACTGTCACCATAATTAAAAATACATTTTAAGATGTTTTTGGAAGCCAAATGTCCAATCAGTGAATGAAGTCCAATCTCGCAGGATGTTGAACAGGTGCATTCAAACAATGTAAAACAAACACTAGCTACACGTTTAACTAAACGCTGCACTAAGATTTAATTTTAAATTTTTATTTTTTTTTATCCGCTTGTTGACAGAGCCATGACAATACACAATTTCTTTCCTGTAGTTAAATCAAAGAACTTTTCCTTGGTTACTGACTAAATGTATACTTATTAAACTAAAATGCAAACTAACCTAAATATCTGAAGGCTGTGGTCATACATAACAATAAGTGTCTTAAATAACTGAGATCACTGCTTGAAAACAGCTGTAGTTTGAGCAGTTAATGAGTGGGTGTGTTTAGTGTAATGGTTGATGTGCTATTATGTCAAGTGCCCTCTGTTTAAAATAATTTGAGACCACTGAACTTGAGGGAGATGTAATGTTTGAGGAGTGTTTGCTGGAGTTTGAGCTCTGTAAGAAAAGTGACTTTGCACTGACAACATGGGTTAAACACTTTGTGAAACGATACACTGAACTACTGTCAGTGTTAAGCAGTGATTTATTGAGTATAAAAGCCATAATAAACCTGAATTGAATGGTGAATTTGTTGAATGTATTTTTTCATTTTCTTTCTGTCCAAGTTACAGCTTAATTCTGCTGACAAATAAAAACTTGTTACTAGATGGAAATTTTAATTGCATTTTTTTTCTCTTATGTCATATAGCAACCCATTTTCTTTCTCAGGGGCGGATCTAATAACCATGGTTTTATTATAGTAAAACTGTAGTAACCCATGGTTTTTTGGCGTATTGACTGCCATTTGTAAAACCACAGATTTACTACAAATACCATGGTTAAACTATGGTTAATATAGCAAAACCATGGTTAATTTGTGGTTACCATGGTTTAACTACAGTAACCATGGTTTTTTGGTTTTATTTGTAGTAAAACCATGGTTAATTTTCGTAAGGGGTGGCATAGGGTGTGTAATACCACCCTAAAAGAAAGCCTTGCCACCCCTCAACGAATTAAGCTTATGGCCATTTTGACAATTTACCTCTGAACTCCCGAACTGTTTCAAATGATTTGCGATCCCCAAACTGACTCAAATGATTCGTGATCCCTCTCCGAACTCTCAAACTGACTCAAATGATTTGCGAACCCGCTCCGAACTCCCGAACTGATTCAAATGATTTGCGATCCCCAAACTGACTCAAATGATTCGTGATCCCGCTCCGAACTCCCGGACTGATTCAAATGATTTGCGATCCCCAAACTGACTCAAGTGATTCGCGAACCCGCTTTGAACTCCCGAACTGATTCAAATGATTCGCGAACCCCCTCCGAACTCTCGAATTGATTCAAATGATCCGCGAAGCCGCTCCGAACTCCCGAACTGATTCAAATTATTTGCGATCCCCAAACTAACTCAAATGATTCGCGATCCCGCTCCGAACTCTCAAACTGACTCAAATGATTCGCGATCCCGCTCCGAACTCTCAAACTGACTCAAATGATTCGCGATCCCCATAACTGACTCAAATGATCCGCGAAGCCGCTCCGAACTCCCGAACTGATTCAAATGATTTGCGATCCCCAAACTAACTCAAATGATTCGCGGTCCCGCTCCGAACTCTCAAACTGACTCAAATGATTCGCGATCCCCATAACTGACTCAAATGATTCGCGATCCCGCTCCGAACTCTCAAACTGATTCAAATGATTCGCAATCCCCATAACTGACTCAAATGATTCGCGAACCCGCTCCGAACTCTCGAATTGACTCAAATGATCCGCGAAGCCGCTTCGAACTCCCGAACTGATTCAAATGATTTTTGATCCCCAAACTGACTCAAATGATTCGCGAACCCGCTCCGAATTCCCAAACTGACTCAAATGATTTGCGATCCCCAAACTGACTCAAATGATTCGTGATCCCGCTCCGAACTCCCGGACTGATTCAAATGATTTGCGATCCCCAAACTGACTCAAGTGATTCGCGAACCCGCTTTGAACTCCCGAACTGATTCAAATGATTCGCGAACCCCCTCCGAACTCTCGAATTGATTCAAATGATCCGCGAAGCCGCTCCGAACTCCCGAACTGATTCAAATGATTTGCGATCCCCAAACTAACTCAAATGATTCGCGATCCCGCTCCGAACTCTCAAACTGACTCAAATGATTCGCGATCCCGCTCCGAACTCTCAAACTGACTCAAATGATTCGCGATCCCCATAACTGACTCAAATGATCCGCGAAGCCGCTCCGAAACTCCCGAACTGATTCAAATGATTTGCGATCCCCAAACTAACTCAAATGATTCGCGGTCCCGCTCCGAACTCTCAAACTGACTCAAATGATTCGCGATCCCCATAACTGACTCAAATGATTCGCGATCCCGCTCCGAACTCTCAAACTGATTCAAATGATTCGCAATCCCCATAACTGACTCAAATGATTCGCGAACCCGCTCCGAACTCTCGAATTGACTCAAATGATCCGCGAAGCCGCTTCGAACTCCCGAACTGATTCAAATGATTTTTGATCCCCAAACTGACTCAAATGATTCGCGAACCCGCTCCGAATTCCCAAACTGACTCAAATGATTCGCAATTCCCATAACTGACTCAAATGATTCGCGATCCCACGAACTCCCGAACTGACTGAATCTGCCTAGGGCACCAACTCCCAGAGGGGGCACCATCCCAGTTGCTCCAAAAAAAAAAAAAAAAAAAAACTCCCTCCATTCTCCCATCCGCGCTCGCGACCGCTCGCACCTCATTTTTGTGGCTGAATGTTCACAATTAATGGATGAATCCAATCCAGCAAAGAGAAAAGAAAAGTAAAAGTAAAAAAAAAAAAAACAGACATAAAGTTGGCTTTGATGTTGGACGACGAGTCTCAAATTTAGGGACCATCTTTAAAGTTACATGCGATATTGGTATACACTTTTCTAACGTCAGTAGCATTTGAGGAGAATGACTTATAGTCATAAAAACAACTGTAATTGTTCATGTAGGTGTCAGCTATAATGCACAATTTAATTAAATGTTTGATATTTATTCAAATAATCTGTAAATCATATGTAAATTATGCTACTATTTCACACCTTATACATTTTTAATATATATTAAAATAAAGTATAAATCATTTAGGTAAAAATGAGGCCCGTTTATCACTTTCAGGCACATTCCTGTGAAAGTTTTTTTTTTTTTCAGGTTTCCTTACGAAAATTACACATGGTTTTAACAATAACACCACAAATTATTATTTTTGTAGCCATGGTAACTGCAAATCAACCATGATTTTGTTACTTCAAATAATAATTTACAAAGTATTTATATACTGGAATATTTTTTGTTGTTGTTGTTGTTGTTGCTATAAAAACAGACCTAAGCCTTTAAAACGACTTAAAATGCATTATATAAAAAAATAATGAGGCAATAATGATTGGTTAATAATAATACTGTTACAATACATAATGTAGGCAAATACAAAATAAACAATTTATGTACATGTTATTACCAATGCCATGTAATTGCTGCTGTGACACTTACAGGACGATCAAATCCTTGTTTAGGCTACTGACCAAACATTTAATTCAAATATTCACTAAATCTTTCATTTTTGGACACCTTTTTGCCATAGATGACACAGCCTTTATAATTTCTTCAACAAAAAATGTGCATATCACAACCCTTGCAAAAAAAAAAACATTATTAAAAAACATGCTTAATTTCCTTTTGCATGATTTCTGAATGCTTGAGACTATAAAATAAATTTGAGTCATAATAAAGTCATAGCCATAGGTAAATGTCGAGAGCTATTAATTATGATTTGTAAATAATACAATTTATTCATTTACTTTTTTATTTGATTAAAGTTCTTTTTTCAGCCTATAGTAGGTGTTTTTATCATCATCATATTTGAGGAAGGGGGCACAACAATACAATCCTGCTCAGGACACCCATTTGGCCAGCAGCGGCCCTGAAGGTGTTGATATACACGTCTCTGCTCTACTACTACTACACACACACACACACACACACACACACTGAAGCACGTTTTGTCTTTCAACTCTTCACTATATTGACACATGATGTGGGCTACACATGTGCACGTCAGCGCACTATGAGAGGATTTCACCATTTAATTTGATAAAACTATCGTCATTCATTCTTATCGTATACACAGACTGACAGAAACTGCAATTTCTTAATGACAACCTGTCAAAATAAAATCTCGGTATAACTTGAAGACATTCAAACAGAACTATAGTACTATTGCACAGTAGAGTATGCTATACGTCAAGTAGGCTTAATAGCTAATAATAATAGTTAATTAAAAAACACAGAAACTCTGGTTACAACCCACCAAAATAAAAGTTTGGTCTAACTCGAAGAAATTATGTAAGAAATTGCACAGTAAAATATAGCCCACTTTAAAAAAGATATACTAAAACATTATTTTAAAGGAATTTCACACAAGTTTTCATAGACAGAGTTTTAATTTAAGCTTGCCAAACCAATAACACCATATTTTTCAAAAACAATTTCTAAAAGTACATTTGTATTTGTGCCTATAATGCTTATTTATTTATTATTATTGTCAGCTAATAAAACCTATGCTTCAGGGACCATATTCATATAATATCTAAGGCTAAATGTAGCTCTTGACTGGTTGAGTTAGATGGTGATTAACACTAAACAGTAGAAAATCAGTTGAGTCTCCCCATCTGTAAATGTCATTGGCTGTTAAATTCTTGTGTTTCTTATAATAAATTGACATATTGATAACACTGAACCTTTTTATTATGCTCTTAATTACATGTTGATGCATACTGCATACATTAGTGAGTGTGGTGGTGCTTATCGGGTATGGTCACTTATTCCTTACATTAACTGTTTCAAATGCAAGACATTGATTGCATGAGATTAAGTTTGTTAATGGCAGCCTGTGTCCTTTTGTAGTGTGCACATATATTTATCATCAAACTGTGATAACTGTGACTAAATTCAGTATATATACGTCTGCCATATGTTGCCACCCCTCAAAAATTCCTTCCCCCTTCTCGCCACCCCTTCAATATTTTTCTAGATCCGCCCCTGGCCATATTAGATTAAATTATATAAAACATTTATTATGTAGCAACAAAACTCATTAGTTGTAGGGAATATTTGCAATACATACAGTGATTCAGTATAGAAAAGAATCACCCCCTTTACAATAATAAAATGTTGTTGCTTTGCAGGCTGAAATAATGATGTACACAGTTTTTGTTTCATCCAGCTGTATTTACAAAGTGCAACTTCTAACAACCAAGTGAAAGATATAACACCATGTCAGAAAAGCAAAAACAGAGTGATTGATCACCCGTCTCCTAAAAATGACTTGCAAACTTAATCAGTTGTAGCTAATCACCTTCTTGGCACAAAAAGCCATTTGACTTTCAACAGTGGTCAGCGGTGCTTATTTTGATTAGCTCAGCATTTCAGTCCTTGTATGTGCAATTGAAGCAAACAATCAACTATGGGAGGCAAGGCACTGTCAAAAGATCAAGGATAAAGTTGTGGACAGGCACAAGTCAGGAGATGAATAAAAAAATTTTTTCAAAGGCTTGATCAATGCATGGAAGCACAGTGAAGTACGTTATTAAGAAGTGGAAGGTCAGGGAGTCACTCCAACCTGGATAAAAGAGCCAGGATAGTGTAACACTATTTAGAGTCCCAGCTTAGAAGAGACAAGAAGAAGTTGATGTATTTACTGTATATTAGACTCCTGCCACAGAGATCTAATATAAGAATGCAATTTCTTTCCCAGCTGTTTATCTTTACAGACATATTGTAAAATATTGCAAATCTGCATCAAGACCGAAAATGGCCACACAGACTTCTTCAAGATTGTGACTGGGGTCAGGCTAGGATGCATCCTGTAACCCTCCTCTTCCTTATCACCCTCAATTATGTCACGTGGTGAGCTGGAGCATGTGTTGGGGCCTAGCCAGCATCCACTGGTTCGAACTTGATCATCTCGGTGACCTGGATTGCACAGATGACATCGCTCTGCTTGAAGAAGATTAATCAAAGTTGTAGCATGCCATTACCGCACTGGAAGGAGAAGCAGGCAAAGTTGGCCTCAGGATCAGTGCCGAGAAGTCTAAGATCATCCACGTGCCCAGACATGGGGAGTCAAAGTCAGGCCACAGAAATTGGAGGAAGTAGAGAAATGTACCTACTTGGGTAGTGTGATCTCCCAGAACAGCGACACAGAGTTGGACATCAAGTGCCGCATTGGGAAGGTGGCAGCCGTTTTTTCAGAGGATGAATAAGATCTGGACCATCTCGTTGAAAGTCAAGCTTTGACTAATCTCCTCAATCGTGGTTCCGACTGCCATCTACACCAGTGAGACCTGGAAGGTGTCAGGAAGCAGAGGTGTCTACGCCAAATTCTGAAGATCAGATTTTACGAACACATTATCAGTGAAGAGGTACTTCTAAAGAGTGGCGCGTACAAACTTCATAACATCGTTGCGATGAGTCCCCCTTGGCGCCAAACAACCACGAGGACGTGCTCACCTGGCACCTGGCAAAGAATGTTCCTACAAGATCTGAAGACCATTAACACAGCATGGGATGCCACCCAAGACCGAAGTTGATGGAAAATGATTGCTGCCCAATATGCTACATAACATGGGAGGAAGAAAGTTGTCCAAATCTAGAATAATAGGTTTGAATGATAGCTTATGTTTCATAGAGGAACAAATAGTAGCAACTTACAAGTTTTCCACAATGCAAAAGAAATATGAGAAATGCACGTAGAGGGTGGATGATCTGTCCATCAAAAAAAACAAAAAAAAAAAACAGAAAGTGATGATTCAAGAATCAACAAGGTATAATTCAACCCTTACGTTCTCAAAAAAGAAAAAGAAAAAAAGCAGCACATTTCACAAGCCAGGAAACTTGACTCACAGCGGTTTCCACAAGATCACAATGTTCATCATGTTTGGATTGTGTTTATACATGCAAGTCCATAATCATGGACGTGACTGTGGTGGGAATGACGACATGTTCTTTGATGCATTATGTTGTGGTACCAATGTCTGACTGCCTGATATTGATAAAACTACAATGAGATCCTGCACTAGATCTGTATTTACTACATACTCAGACACTTAAAAACAAGAGATTGTAATTGAAAATTAGACCTGTGTATAAAACACTACATATATAAATATAATAGATATTTAATTCTATATACAGTATTTTGAGTCTATCTTATGTGTAGCTATAATGTATTTTAATGCTGTTAAAGTTATATATTTTTAATTATTTAATTAAAAAACGTTTCTAATGATTCTTTAATGATATTAATTGAATTTACATTTTATTTAATTCATAAAACTGAGTCCTGTATGACTAAGCATCTCCATTGCAATACATCTATACATTATACAATGAAATCAATCACGCCCTTTAATCAGTCTGTTACGTAATCACGTCTACAGGAAGTGTGTGTGTGTTTATTATATGACCGCGGAATGGCGCCAATGAGCGGTCAAGGACCTGAGAGCGTTTAGAAACTCCCTTTTAATTCTCACCTGGAGCCTCTTGAAGAGTAAGCAGAGAAGAGTATCTCATGCCAGAGGCGAGCACAGTCTGCAAGGACTGTTCAAGACTGGCTGCTCTCTAAGGAACAAGAGTTTCCTAAAAAAAAAAAAAACCCCGAATACTGTGGATATGCCTCACCTCAACTTTCCAGACCAGATTAACATGGACCGTCCGATGTAAAGGATTTTATAGCACCGAGCAAAGAAACTGAGGGATCCCGAAGTTACAGGTAAAAGCCCTCCCAAGTCTGCCAACGTGACATTAAACTTGTGTAATTATTATAATGCAAAGTCAGAACTAAAGTTAGAATTAAAATGGAGTATAGTTTTTAGACATACTCTTAGTTAGCTCCAGCGTTTGTTTAATCATTAAAATGTGGGCGCCCTTATATTTTGGTTTTACTTTCAGTAGTATGTGTGTCTTGGTCTCTCTTTCACTTCTTTGCTAGTTTTCATTTACTAACCCCATATATTTCTAATTCTTAAAGTCAGCGTAGTATTTCTTAAGATCTAATTTATATATATATATTTCAATTCACAAAACAATATACATTCAGAATTTTATGTAATTCTAATATGTCTGTGGGACTTGTCTAAAATTACAATTATTTTTATTTATTTATTTTTTTTATAAACATTCTTCCAATAAAAATTATAATAATATATATTTTTTACATTCTATTATGTTGCTGCCTTAATATAAAATACTTTAAATTACTTTTTTTTCAGTCTACACTCCATACACCATAATGACAAAGCAAAAACAGAATAGTCACAACTTCATAAATTTATTAAAAATAAAAAACTGAAATAGGTCCATTGCATTAACTAAATATGAAGCAGTTTTACAGTCTCAAGTTTTTTTTTTATGTTTGATGCATTGATGCAACAAGCTTTGCTCATCAGCATTGTGCAATTATCTGCCATCCTCCTCATCCTCTCAAGCTCTGCCAGGTTGGATGGGGGCACATTTTCAGGTTTCTCCAGAAATATTTGAATGGATTCAAGCTCAGGCTGTGGCTGGGCCACTCAAGGACATTCACAGAGTTGTCTATAAGCCACTCTTGCTGTGTGCTTAGGGTCACTGTCCTGCTGGAAGGTCAACCTTCTGCCCAGTCTGAGCTTCTGAATGCTCTAGACTGGGTTTTCATCAAGGCTATCTCTATATTTTATATACTCTATATCTCTATATCTCTATATCTCTATACACTGAAAAACAGCCCAAAGCTTGAGGCTGCTATCAGCTCACTTTACTTTTGGGATGGTTCTCTGCAGGTGATGAGCAGAGCTGGTTTCTTTTAAACATGATGCTTAGAATTGAGGTTCATCAGACCAGATAATCTTATTTCTCAGAGTCTGAGGGTCCTTTTTTGGTGCTTTTTTGTAAATTCCAATCGTGTTTTCATGCGTCTTAACTGAGGAGAGGATTGAATTTGGCAACACCAGCATAAAGACTGGATCGGTGGAGTGTTGGAGTGATGTTTGTCCATCTGTAGATTTCTTCTATCTCCACATATGATCATGGAGCTCAACTAGAGTGACTCTCAGGTTCTTGGTCACCACACTAAACAAATCCCTTCTCCATCAGTTGCTCAGTTTGGCCAGGAGGCCAGTTCTAGGAACAGACCTGGGGTGCGTTTCCCAAAACCATAATTGCTAACCTGTTAGCAACTTAGTTGGTTGGCAATGGGAAATTGCATTGCAACCAACAGAGTTGCTGACTTAGTTAGCAACTATGGTTTTGGGAAATGCACCCCTGGTTGTTTCAAACTTTTTCCAGTAAGGGTAACAGAGACTACATGCTGTGCCCCTTCAATGAAGCCACATTTGTGTCACAGATGTGTGGCTTGACGCAAACCTGTTTCTGAGCTCTATAGGCAGTTCTTTTGACCTCAGTGCTTGTTTTTTTGCTCTGATATGCATTATCAGCAGTTAGACCTAGACAAAACAAAATGTGAACAAAATGAAGGGGTATGAATACATTTGCAAAGCACTATATATATATATATATATAAGGCAAAGCGTTAGCTAAGGTCAAATCAAGTAACTCTATGAAAACTTACTGATATCATTTTTGTTGGTTTTGATTTTACATTGAAAACCTTTTAAAACAAAATAATAATTGACACTCAAGTATGTTCACGTTGTAAGAAAGATATTTTATTACTTTTAACTTGTGGGTTACACCACATTACATTTTTTATTTTTAAATAATGAATTTTATAGGAAATTCTGTAACGGTTCTGGTCATGCATATTTCTGCAGTTTGTGAGTTCCCTTTACACGTGTATCTCAAAAAGCTTCACCTTGAGTAGGTTTGATCATTAACCTGAAAAAGATAAGAGACCTGCAGGGGTTTGGAGGAGGTGGAGCGAGACAGAGACTTCTGGTCTTAGCTAGTATGTTGTTGATCATGGTGACTTGAGGGAGAGTGAGAGAGAAAGAAAGGTGATTGTAGGCATTGTTGATGTTGGGTGTGTCGCTGTGCGGCTGCCATGCTGGGGCTTGTTTCTGTAGAGATTCCAGATCAGTTGCGCAAGTGTGTGCAGAAGCAGGAGGTGTGTGTGTGTGTGTGTGGGTGTTCTCCACTGCCTAACTGTAGGAAATAAAGTTATGGACTGTTTTTTCATGGCTGATTTGCTTTTGCATGATCTGAATCTATTACTCACACTGTTTTGATGTGTATCAGATGCACATATTTGAACACGTGGTGAGGTCAGAGCCTGTTGTCATGAAGACGAGTCGTTTAGGAAATTTGTGCCAGTGGTAATCTGAGTGTTGTCAACATGTCAAGAATATTAATGTTAGCTTGGCATTCCCATTAAAGACCTCATAAGATTTTTGTCATAACACCCACCCCTAAAAACATAATATCATTATATCATGATATGAGAAATTTTATATCATAGCAGTATATATCTTGATCTAGTTATTTTTTCTTTTAATAAGGTTTTTTTGTATTAAATTAAGATTTGATACCATAGAATTTTCATAATCCTTGTCACCAATATCAATATCTCTGGAGATACATAAACAGTCAGTGATGAAATAAGAACAAGAAACTAATTACAAGCAATAGGACAAAAACTACAATAAATAAGAAATACATTGTGTAAATGAATTAGTCTTCACTGTGTAAGTTATAGCCATCTATCTATATATACATACACATAATCATTAACATTATTTATTTATTTATTTTCTTCTTACTCTAGTTACTAAAAGTGATTAAGGCAAGAGCAGTGAGAGATTTTCATGAATGGCAGAGAGGACGAATATTGAACAGGTTCCCCTTTAAGACTGAAGTATGGATCTAATATACTGTTACATATGCTCTTTCTCTCACAACTGTTTACATTCCCTTAAGACCTAAATTACTTGCATTTGAACGCATATGAGGGTTTGTGCAATCGTTCAAAGCAAATAAAGTGGCAAAAATGCTCACACTCTATTAGCAGGTGATGCGCAGCTTACGCACTTACAGGGTTTAATTTGGTTTTGTGTGTGGGTTTTCTGTTTATTGTATGTTTTAGCCGTGATTCCCATCCATTTACATTATAAGATTGATAGACTGCAACGGTTTGAGTTCAAAATCTTTGTTTGTGTTCTACTGAAGAAACAAAGTCACCTACATCTTGGATGCCTTGAGGGTATAAATATAAACATAACATTTTCATTTTTGTGTGAACTATCCCTTTAACTAAATCCTGTAGTGGCTCTTTATTTTTTTTTAAGGGATTTCAGTCCTGTTTCAGTTGGAAATATGCCACCACAGGACAGAAAACCGCTCTAAGCAAATACAAACCCAACTTGATATTACTAATGCCATACTGTCCCAGTTGAATTCTTAAAGGTATTTCACTAAAACAAGTGTCCTGAGAAATTGTACCTGTCAAGAAAAAGTCAGTGCTTGAATAAGAAACTCTGTCTGTCAGCAAAACTTGAAATCACTTACTGTAATTGCACCTTTAATTCAAAATAGAGAGAGAGAGAGCAGTCTCTTTTAGGCAGTGTTGATGATCATTTTCCCATGCTTGCAAATGTTGCTTTATTCAGACGGAATTAAAACTGGTTTTCTTTGGCTGATGTGAGGTAAAGTGACTGACAATTGTCTGATTTTGCGCAGGGACATCATGGATTGTAAAGTAACCCTTAGTAAACCTTCTGCTTAGACCACAGAACTTGAGCCAGTGTATTGCCACCCTGCAGCTGATTACATCAAGATTTTATAACTTTGATGTGTGTGTTTGTGGAAGATTATATATGTACAGAGTTTGAGAAGTTTTGATCTGAAACTCTTGATGAAACAGGCTAATCTGACGCTTAATCATTATTTCATCAGCCCTGATACCTGCGGGACTAATTGAGTGCGAGACACTCCTAATTAGTGTATGTGAATAGTTTAGTAAAACATAATGAAAGTGAAACTTATTTGGATTACATCAGCAATCAACATGACACGGTGAGACGGTTCTTGATTTATAAAGATAATACAGTGAAACAGTTCTGATTTCTTTTAAGATAATGCAAGTCGGTTCTGGATTGTAAGAAGATGATACATTGAGACATTTCTTGGTTTTATGAAGATGATACGGTCATTATGCTTCCATCCAAAAATGCTAATTTGACTTATGCACAAAACAAGAACATTGCATAAAACATTTGCCAATAAAGCACCATTTCTATCCAATGAGTCAAATACAGTAAAATCATAATTTTCTGATAAACTGGCACTAAATATCTCTAAGAAAACTAGAAGTAGTCACTAAATATAATAATTTCATGTTTAATAAATAACTTGCACTTCAAAGAGCACAGACGTAACACAATAAATGTGGTCATTGCTTTTAGACGTGGATGCCTGCTGTTTGAGAACGCAGTCATGTAAGACATTGTAATTATAAAGAAATGCTATGATGACAGACTTCCCTCAGGCATTTCAGAATGACCAAAAAAACACACGTTCTTACACACGTTTTCCTTCCACTAAACTTTCTGTCAACATGCTTAGATACAGCACTCTGTGAACAGCCAGCTTCTTTTGTAGTTAATGTTCGTGGCTTACCCTGCTTGTGAAGGGTGTCAGTGATTGTCTTCTGGACAACTGTCAGATCAGCAGTCTTCCCCGTGATTGCGTAGCCTATTGAACCAAACTGAAAGATCATTTTGAAGGCTCAGGAAACCTTTGCAGGTGTTTTGAGTTGATTAGCTGATTGGCATGTCACCATATTCTAATTTGTTGAATTGGTTGGTTTTTGTTAAATGTGAGCCAAAATCATCACAATAAAAAGAACCATAGACTTAAACTACTTCAGTCTGTATACATTGAATTAATTTAATACACGAATTTCACAATTTGAGTTACTAAAATAACCAAATTTTTCTTCCACAACTTTTTGAGATGCATCTGTAATATAGTGAAACAGTTCTGAATTGTTAGAAGATGATACCATGAGAGAGTTCTTGATTTTATGATGATGACACCATGAGACAACTCTTGATTTTAGGATGATGACACATTAAGTAGGGCTCTATGGAATCCATTTTATTTTTTTCACAATTCTGTTTTTTTCCGTTTTTATCTTTCTGGATTCCATTTTTTATTTCTGTTTTAATTTTTCTCAACTCCTTTTTTTAATGCTTACATTTAATTGTATTAATCTAAAAGCATGTCTAATTAATAAAAATCATAACACTTATACATTTTCACAACAATTTATTACAAGTTTAACAAAATGTTTAGGGTCCTATGAAATGTTTAATTTTTTCTTCATATGTTTTATTGTTACCTAATCCTGTTTTAGTATGTCTAATTATTTAAATGCATAAAAAACTTAATTTATTCAAATTTTTCTTAAAATAGAATCTTTTTTTTCTCTCAGAAATTCTATTGTGTATTTACATTTTTGTATCAAATGTAGGCATAAAACATTAATTAAATTTTTATGCCTGTAGCAGCTCTATTAAGACCCATACATTAGTAATCTCATCAAAGAAGCATCGAGGAAAAAACGGGATGAGAGAAAAAAGACAATGATGGAAGGAGAGGTGGAACTGGAGGAGGAACCCACAGGAATTATACAATTAGCAGTTGTTTAGGAATGTTACTCCTGCTCTCAACAAGCTGCTGCAAATCCCTAGAACACACGTGCACACACACACACAACACTGAACAAAAGCACAGATCACATCTATACGTCAGTGTTTTGTGCAGATGAAATCAGACTGAAATGTGATACGAATGTCAGTGCACATCTCTGAAGTTTGGAAATGAAATAGTGATTGTTATTTCATCGTCACAAGACGATGAAATCCGCTGGATTTCTTTCATGTCACATGGATATCTGATATAAAAACATACCTCGGGCGGTCTTCTCAGATTCATGTGTTTTGTGTCAGTCTGTGTTGTTGTGTGTTAATGCACTGTAATGGTAGCTGTGAGGAAAAAGACACTCCCATGGGGATATAATGTGCAGTTAGCATGACGGCTATCAGCACTTTCCTTCTTCGTTTACCAGAAGCACTGCAATGACCCTCAGCACCTATAGGGAGGAATTAAGTTCCTTAACCCTGAATTCCTTAGGTTTGGGGCTTAGAAAGAAAGGCATTTCCTAAATGCTTTTACAACATTCTGCGAACTGCTCCTGTCTAACACAGTTGTGATGCTGCATATAGTTGTGCACATAATGTCTTATGTGTAACCATCTCAAGATGCGTATCTCATGAGTGAATGTCTCATTTCTTTGACTGGAAAACCCCTGTGCACTGTGTGTGTGTGAGAGAGAGAGAGACAGAGAGAATGCCAGTCTGTACCATCCACCTGGTGAACATCGTGCCATGAAAATAGTAGAATCAAACTCTATATAAGGCAAGCATGGTTAAATTCTGCATGTGTCTGTTCATGTGACCACAGCTTTCCTGGTTAATACACCTCAGGTATTTTATCTTCCAGATTTACCTCCTTTTCCTGTAACCCACATGAACACACACCCTCTCCTGCTTTGCACACCTGCACACACTACAGCAGAGATGATAAGCCAGGTGTCTTGCACAAGATCTCTTGCACACACACCTCACACTGAGTTAGAGAGTGTAGCTGCTAGTCTAGGTTTGGAGTCAATAAGATTTAATATATATATATATATATATATATATATATATATATATATATATATATATATATATATATTTATTTATTTATTTATTTAGCAAGAATGCATCAAATATTATAAATGGTGTTTTTTTTAAATGTTAATCAAAGAACACTGAATAAAAATTCCACAAAAATATTAAGCAGCACAACTGTTTTCATCAATGATAAAAAGAATAATGATCACCATATGAGCATATTAGAATGATTTCTGGAGGATCATGTGACACCGAACACTGGACTAATAATGCTAAAAAGTTTTACTTTGGCATCAAAGGAATAAATCATATTTTGAAATATATTAAAACAGACAATGTTTGTTTAAATTGTAATAATTTTTCACAAAATTGCTTTTTTTAACTGTATTTTTGGTCAAATAAATGCCTTGGTGAGCATAAGAGACTTTTTATTTATTTTATTTTTTTTAATATTCAAAAATGTGCAAATGTGCAATGTTTCAAACATTAGTACGATATATTGTTGTCACATGACATATGCTGCATGTTAAATTGTTGTTCGGAGATCAGGTTTATCTTGTAAATGTAGCTACTACGGAGTAAAGGAAAAAGATTTTAAATCTGATATTACTACTGGTTCATCATCACACTTGAAATGAAAGCAAAACTGTCTGATCACATTGCATCTTACATTTTGGCATATTTAGTATACCATCTGTGCACAGTATACACTGCAGCAGTATGATGATAAAGCACTGCTAAAATACTAGTGCAATACTGTATCCCAGGATGCAGTGCACACAACGTTCCATTTCCAGTGTGATAAACAAACAGAAAGAACTTATCTTCTAATTTTTAGTTTTGATTTTTGAATTGAACCACACCATGCTGGTTTTCTCTGACCAGGGGAAAACTGGCCCCCCAACTGAGCCTGGTTTCTCCCAAGGATTTCTTCATTTCAGTCATTGATGGAGTTTTGGTTCCTTGCCATTGTTACCTTTGGCTTAGTTGGGGATGCTTGACTGATTGCACAGACAGTTTTGGAAGAGAGTAGAACTGGATAATGACATCCCTGAAAAATCAGTGAACTGACTTAAGCTGGAAAATACCACAAAAACTTTTTGACAAACAGACACGCCTGTTGGGATAGCAGTGCATTTTTCTCAGATCTGTGAAAGTTTTAGTATAGGAGTGTGTACAGTAATTGTCTGCAAGTGTGTATGTGAGGATTAGACCACAGGAAGAACATCCAAACAAAACAGACCTGTGATGTCATGCGAATAAGTTCCTAACATGTATATTATAATAACTAATGTGACGTAACTGAATGTAAATGAATGATTTGCAGCTTGCAAAGAACATGTGAGTCAGTGTTTATAAAGCTGATCCTGGATCAAACTGATATAATTACAATGAAGAGTGGATAAAGTCTATGGCACCGCTGCATGCTGGTTCTGCTCTGTTTGTTTTTGGACATTTCCATGGTGACCGAGTGAGTCAGAATGCTGCACTCTGATTGGTCCGTTGACCTGATAAACAGAGCTCTGCAGCCACGTGAGAAAGTCTTGCTCTCAGTCTCACTCTCACACGTGAAATCCACTCCAGTTTCCAGATTTATACCCTTGTGTTAGTGTGTCGCTGTACATTTTCTTCTTTTCTATTTCTCCATCATCCCTCTCTCTTTTTAGCATCCTGCTTTTTTTTAAGGAGCTCGGTTTATGTTAAACAGCATACATTTTTAAGTTGCTGTTTATTTTATGCCTTGTGCATTCATGTGACGTTCTGCTTTTTGTGAATGTTTGTGTTTTTCCATTAATTGAGTAAAATGACTTCCCTTGATAAATACATCTGCTGTGTGTATATTCAATATTATATAATGCCTTAAATGTTTTACACATCATGAATGTGTGTGCTGTGTGAGGGTGTGTATTACTATCTGTGTGTGTAAGGGTGCAGTCCATGACTAGAGGGTCTGGAATGAGACTCCAGTGCAATTTTGGGTGTACGGTGTACATTATTAGGGTCATACCCTGATCTATGCTGACCACAGATGTCAGTAACAATTCCACTTCTGTTCTGTGTTTGAGACCTCTTTAGGACAAGGATCATTTCCTTTTTAAAGCAGGATGTCATATGGGACACAGTTAGCAGTATTTGGTTTCCTAAGTAAGACATTTTCAAAATAAACCGTTTTTAAAATACTTATAGTATGTCCTATTTATACTAATTGGCCCTTTCACACTAAGAATCATATCTATAAATGTAATAGTGTGCTGTAATAGTTTACTTAACCCAGTCATCCAAGATGTCCGTGTCTGTCTTCAGTTGCAAAGAAACGAAGGTTTTTGAGGAAAACGTTCCTGGATTTTTCTCTGTATAATGGACTTTAATGGTGGCCAGTAGTCTGAAGGTCCAAATCAAAGTGTCCATGCAGCTTCAAAGTGCTCTACACGATACCAGCCGAGGAATAAGGTTCTTATCTAGCAAAACAATCGGTTATTTTCTTGCAAAATAAAAATGTATAGTTGGATTCAATTGAAAAATAGTGATCAGGTAATTTACCCTTTGCAAAGACCCACCCCCCCCCCCCCCTTAGTTACATCGCAGAGCAAAGAGGAAACCTACCATGCGTCGACAGACAAGACAGAGCAGGTTACTTTTGGTATGTAATAGTCTTTGCTTTCTAATTTTGACAATTATTTTAAAGAAATTCAAACAATAAATACTGTTTTGTGGCTCTTTAATGTCTCATGACAGATCGAGCGGCACGTGAACCATTTATCTCTTAGTCTTTCCTATTAATAGCAAGAAATAAACCTAAATAAACATCATGAGGTTTCTTATTTTAATCACAAATGATTTCAGTGCACACCATTTTGTCCCCCAATGTTAATCTACTCTCCTGTCTGGTTTGTTTGTCGGTCAAAATGGTAGTTTTTGCAATATGTTTGGTCAGATAGCCTGTCAATCAAACTCCCGGCGAAAGGTCAGTTTCTCAGAACTGCATTCTGCATTACTGAGGTCTAAAGTTGAATTTCCAGCATTGCCACATAGCTTTTCCAATATAGTTGCAGCATTTGAGTGTTTCATGATTCTGAATGAAATCATTATCTGCCTTTTGTATGAGGAGATGTCTACAGATGACCGTTGATTTGTTTTGAAGGGCATGAATACTAGTGAGCAATTCCAGGGAATTTACAGCCTTGACAAAAACAAGCTTTACAAAACAATGACTCATGTGAACTATTTCTGTTTTTGTGGCAGGCTGCGCAATGTCATCTGGCCGTGAGTCTGTAGGGGATCTGATTCCCCCAGATATGCTGCAGGTGTTCAATGAGGAGTGGCAGGGCGGCAGGGGCAAACGGGGCAGGAGAAAGGCAGGATCCTTCAGCCGTGCCTTCAAGTGGTTGAAGAGCCAGCGTAGGAAAACCCGCCAACGTGGTACAGAGATTCATGGAGACTTGCTCATCGCTGGATCACCTGTAGAACTACCAAAATCTACACTTACAACAGGTAATACTTTTGATAACGTACTTCAGATGTCCATCGTTCTACAATGATGCAATGGTTTTTGTTTGCTGGTGGGCCTGTTTCTCTCTCTTTTTTTTTTCTTGCTTGAAAGACTTGTTTTTATGTTAACTAGTTTCACATCAGTTATAACATAAACTGGTTCTGTAAGCAGATGAGTCTCAGGGAAATTAAAGAAAGAAAGGGGAAGTGCAGCTTGGCTAAGGAAAGGTATGTTGTGCCCGGTGTGTGTTTGAAATGAATGTAGGAAGCAAGCAACGGCATCAGCACAAATCTATAAGTGTATGTTTAAATTAATGTATTTGACAGACTCTTTTATCTAGAGTGACTTGTATTGCATTCTAACTATATACATTTGATCAGTTCATGCATTCCCTGGGAATCAAACCTGTAACCTTGGCTCTGCTAGAGCCATGCTCTACTGTTTGGGTTAGCTAGCGTTAATCGATATGCACAGTAGTGGTTAGAACGAGAGGTTTATGAAAATACTTATTACTTTTATTTTTTGACATTTGTAAATAAGAACATTGCAGTAAAATGTTAGTTATGCCCAGGTGGAAAATATCTCTCAACCATTTTGTTTGATAAAATCTAACCTAACTACCGAACTGAAAGTGGGAGATATTAGATATATAGAGATATATAGTTTTTTTTTATTTAAATAGTGTTTAAAATGTATATGATATTTAACATTTTGTTATCTGTCTTTGTATTACCCCAACTAGTAAACATAGGGTATATGTTTTAGAAATTATTTCAGTAGTGGGTAATGTGTGCAGACATTCAGTCATTTCAGTTCAGACAGTGTAATTAGTAGAGTAATCCCTTTACAATCTAGAAGAAGTCATTAGTTTGGGTAACTGGTGTTCATTGTTCTCCAGCATTTTGTTTTTAAATGCAACATTAAGCAGCTTTAATAATAATAATATCTTTCATATCTTTTTTTTTTTAAAGAATATCTTTATAAGAATATATTTTTTCTAGTGGTTTTGATAATTTCACTCCTAATTATTCATTTCTGTTTATTGTCTGTTGGACCCTAGAAGGGAAGGCTGACACATCAAATGACCCTTAACCTTCTTGAGATATGTCTCTCAAATACCTATATATTATTGGGTATATGTGAGCGAAAAGAAGTCTAGAAAATATTTGCTTTATCGCAAAGGCATGAGTTTTCCGGGCTGGAATTTCAACATGCCACAAAGATAAAGTGACCTTAAGCAGAGGCCAAATTTTAAGTACTCTCATTGTGTGTACGAGTGTTAAGTGTTTATTGAATGGATGTGAATTATGCCTTGTTTATGTTTTATTTTTGTTTGTCTGTGTGTGCTTTATGTGCTAAGCAGAAGATGAATGCAAAGGTTCCATATGGGAGGTAATAGCAGTGAGACCATACCCCACCGATTTACTGGAGCATGAATCCACACAAACACACACACACACACACACACACACACACACACATGCCAGGCTGACCGAACAGATTGCAGCTTTCTTAAGTAAAAGATAATGTACATCCAGCCGGTTGTTATCTCAGAATGACCCCTGACAGGGTGATCAGGATCTTTAAGTTGAAATATTTGAACGCAAGGCTTCTGTTGAGACAGCAGTTACGAGCAAGCAGCAAGTTCCAACTGGACGGATATTTAAGGGAAATGGTGCAGTCAAACCACTTATTACATTTCACCACAAATAATTAAGGCGATTAAACTATATTGATTTAAGATGTATAAAAAATCTTAAAGTCTGCGATACCAGGATGGCATAATTAAATAACTGTACACATAATATACTGAATTGAGTTTAAATATTTTATTAGCTAACTAAACGCAAAGCTTCCACAAAATGAAAATGTTCCTAGCAAGAGTACAGCGCTGACTGCAGTTACCCGGAGTATCCTGTGTTATTAGTTTTTATTGCTTGTTATCGAAGGATAACATACCTCGGAATGTTGTGACTGACCAATCAGAATCAAGTATTCCACAAAGCCATGTAATAATGAACGATATGGTGCATAACCACAAAAATGTTACTTCTTTTATGTAATTGTTCTGAGGGTGCACTGCTGAAATTATGCTGAAATTAAATAGGCAGTGTGCAGACCATCATGACACAATTAGTATTACGCATTGGAGAATGTGACTCACAGTTGATTTCAGTACTGTTTGATGTGGAATATTGCTAAACTTAAGGCATGATACTCTAAAACTCTTATTTCTGTGTTTTATTTTTTAAGATTTATAAATTCTTTTCATTCATTACTGAGTTTATTTTTGGGAATTATGGAATTGTCTTCTCAGTAAAGGACACATGCAGAACTGCTTTAGAATTGGGCTAATAGTAGGGACAATATTCTTACCTTTTGGAGCTTGCTTTGCTTTTGTAGAGCATCTATGATGTTTTAAAATGCGGTTTATGTAGTGTTTTATCATCTGTTTCGACTGTGTGATGTGATCAGTCTGGGTCCTTGTGAATGATCCTCTGTGTTGATTTTAAGAATTGTAACGTTAAAAACAAAATCTTACTGTGTGTTTTGAAACGTGATAGGATTATCTATGCTGCTCCCATATGGAGATGACGTTCAGTCTCAGTAAGCGAATTGATTAGATTAGTTTGTCTGGGTAAATTGCACCTTGTTTTCTTGTGACCAGTTAGATTTTTTTTTTTATGTTATCATTTATTTATGCTTTTGACGCACTAACTAAATAACTATTGGTTTACAATAATAAAAACGTGCACCATAAATATTTGTATTACTATTATAATATAGACTACTTTTTAACCGTTTGGTATCTGTACTTTATTTTTGTATTTGGAAAAAATCTGCATTTGTTTGATTAAAAATGTAAACCGTAATATGGTGAAATACTATTACAGTTTTAAATAACTGTTTTATATTTTATTATACTTGAATTCAAATTTAATCCTGTGATGTCAAAGCATAATTTTAAGCATAGAAATTTGTATTTTATATCAAATTATAATATTTTAACTAATAACTTTTAGAACCTTTGTAACATCATTGTATTTACTTATTTTATCAATTAAATCCGTCCTTGCTGAATAAAAGTATTAATTTCTATTAAAAGGGGTTTTTTTTCATCTTCCTGACCACAAACTCATGAATTACTGTTCTACACTAAGTTTAAATATTATATATTAAATTTGACTAAATCAACCAGACTACAGTAGAAGTAATTTTAATGTTCAGATCAGGTAGAAATAGCTCCTTAAGTTAACAACTGCATAATCTTTACATTTTAGTGCCTAAAGAAAGAAACTACACATCGTATTTTAGTGGTTCTGAGGATATTTTACGCTTTGAAAAGATTTGGGCACCAAAAACCAGCCCACGTTACAGCAACATTTAACCTATTATTTAGGGCTTGTTCATGCCCTAAATATGAGCGATTGGAATAGTAATGCTTACTTTAGGAAGCGCCACTAATAAGAGGGTCACAGCTACGGAGAACACACACATACAGTAATATTGTGTTTTGTATCCTGTATCCCAGACCTTGCAATGTCAAAACTTCCTGTGGGAAGTTGCTAGTTCACTCTGAACAAAGAACTGTTACCTTAAACCCGTTTCCCATGAAATGTTCCATTGACACACATACACACACACACACACACACACAGCTATTTCCAATGTTTTTGACATCTCCTGCTGGAAGTTACGCGCTTGCCAAGGGTTACCCACAATCCTGACCTTTCTATTCAACTCATCATGAGAAATGCCAGTCATTCCTCAACACCTTTTTGAACACTGTCCCTGTGAACATTTGAGACCTGAAGACAGACAGAGATTTTATGTGTGCATTTGTTTATTGTTACGTGTGGGCGTTTGTGCAGAATTCCATACCTTCCTGACCTTTGCCCTGAAGATTCAGATACAACGAACGGGTGTAAAGTTGGGAAACTGGTTTTCTGCTTAGCATCATTCAGCTTTTTCAGTTCTTGTGAACAGAACCCAGCTCTATGCCAGAACTGGACTGATTCAGAGTGACTTTTACCATTGCTCTTTCTTCCAAAAATGTTTTTAAGTCATAATTTTTTTGAATATGTCTAACATCCATATTTAGTCTGGTATGCGCATGTTGCCCCTTCAAGCATTGGGTTGTAAAGTGGTGATTTCAAAGCTGTTTCAGCTTGCCTTTTCCTTTGCACCTGGTCTGAATTTAAACTGATCTAAAAAAAAATTTATATTAATTGCATCATAGACTGGCAGTTTCCTATCCTCAGTTGTGTGTGCTTTCATTGTATAAGCACATGTTAGAACCTGATTTAACCTCTTTTAAGGCAAAAGAGAATTTTCAGAAAGACATTTCAGAATTAGATTAATAATTTGCATGGTGCAAGTGACCCACAGCTGTTATAGTTTTCACCAAGCAATTAAAACCAAGTTTTGTTTATCAAATACAAATAAATATAAAAAAAAATTACAAAAAATGAAAGTATCGAATACATGCGCACACAGAGCTCAACCAGTTGACTTTAATGCATGGCTGCGGCTTTGTGTTTTTGATATCAACTGAAGGAGGAAGTTTTATCAAAATATTTAATTTTGTTAGCCAGAAATATAGTTCGAGTGACGAATTGAACTCAAATGTAGTCAATCAATCACGCTCAGCTGATTTTAAACTCCTTCCAGTAATTGAATAAGATGTATATTTTCATCCTTTCTCACACTTGCCTTAGTCTGTTGCACAAATATGAGCTTAGTCAGCATCAGTCTTGTCATACAGAGATGTGCTAAAACAGCTTGAGTTCTGTCACGTGTCAAATCAGCTTTCAGTTTCATTGAACATAACATGCGCTAAATCAGACTTTGGTTCTGTCGCACAGAACACGTTGTCAGCTTTCGTTCTGTCGCACAGAAATGCACTGGTCTGTTACACAGACAAACGTTTAGTCCGTTCTGATGGACAGATGCATTAATTCAGCTTTCAGTCACTAGTTTGTCACAGACACCTTTTTTATCATCTCAAAGTCTGTCGCACAGGCACTTGTTTCTAGTTTGGCACCAGACACTTGCTCGACAGCTTCAAAATGTAAATGTTCCCACAGATACTCTCTTAAAGGGGTGGTTCATTGCCATTTGACTTTTTTTTAACATAAGTGTGTAATGTTGCTGTTTGAGCATAAACCGTATTGGCAAAGTTACGAAGCTGAAAGTTCAATTTAAACAGAGATATCATCTTTTAAAATGCAGGCAGTTTAATGCCTATAAAAATGGCTGGTAGGGACTACAACAATTTACTTCCCGGGTTTGTGACATCACAAACCCAGTTAAACCCTGCTCTTGGGAAAAGGTAGCAAAGGTTTTGAGGCCTGTAACAATATTCACTCCATACTCATCGGGAAGAAGGAGGCGGGAACCGGCGCACAATCAAAAAGAATTTTAATAATTCATAAATAAATACAAAACGGCGCACCAGCCCCTCACGGACGACTGGTGCGCACAAATAAAAGCCAAAACATAAAATAATGTCCCAGGCCTGGTCCTCTCTCGCCCTTCACGGTCGTCGCTCCAGTTTTATATACTTCCATCTCCTACGTGGGACTCAAAACCGGCGGTGGGGCGCAGGTGTAGCTCATCTCCAATCACTACACCTGGCCTCACTCCTCGTTCCCACGCCTCTCGGCCCCGCCCCACTCGCCACATACCCCCATCGCCCCTCGCAGGCCAGGGGGGGTACCCTCGAGACTGCGCTCTACTCCCCCCCCCCCCCCCTTCCCTCCGGGGGGGACCGCTCACGGGGACCTGCAGGAACCTGGGGGTAGGACAGACGAGGCGAGAGAAAAGGAGATGGAAGGAGGAGCGACAAGGACGAGAGAGGGGAGAGAGAAAAAAAAAAAAAAATAATCCGGTTCCCAGACGCACTGCTGCTCGGCCCTCCAACAGCTGGGTGATCTCCTCCGCGGTGCCTGGCGGTGGCACTGGACGGCCCTCGGCGGACGGCGCGACACTCCTCCGCCGCCCGATGGACGGCGACGGCTCCTCCGGTTTTGCGACTGACGCGCACAAATAAAAGCAAACACCTAAAATAATGTCCCAGGCCTGGTCCTCTCTCGTCCTTCACGGTCGTCACTCCAGTTTTATATCCTTCCATCTCCTACGTGGGACTCAAGACCGGCGGTGGGGCGCAGGTGTAGCTCATCTCCAATCACTACACCTGGCCTCACTCCTCGTTCCCACGCCTCTCGGCCCCGCCCCACTCGCCACAAGGCCATACTGCGCTGCTTTAGAGAAGAGGAAGAGAAAGCTAGGGGTGCACGTAAAAATATATTCATAAATGAATCACGATTCTGCTTTCTAATGATTTTAATGGATTCACAAGTTTCAAAATTAATCTAAAGCAGCGGTTCTTAATACTTTGCCTCACATCCCCCTGATCTGCATCTCTCTCTTTTTCTCTCTCTCTTAATCAGACAAGCTCCAGCAAAGAGCTGTTACAATTATACACTTATTTTCACACAGCAATGAGAAGCATTAAACATGTGCCTGTGCAGTTACTGTTCTGTATTAAAGCTTTAAACAGGATAAAACCATATATTAAAAGTTAACATAAGCAGTAGCATTTGCAAATAACAGCATATCTACAAGTTTGAAACAACAACAAACAAAAAACAAAGGCTTACCATGAATGGAACTCCAATGTAGTTCAGGCAGACCATGGCTCAGATGATTGTAATTCCTCCCTTTACAATTAAATAAGATATGTAAATTCTGTAATCCCACTTGTTTTAGTCTGTTGCACAAACATGTGCTTACCCTTCTCCGTCCCCAACTCCTTACACAGGCATGAGCATCTGAGCATGAGCGTCTTCTCCATGGAAATCATCTATCAGCTAATCGCTGCTTAATCTTGTCCAGTCTAATTTACAGACCTGCAACACTTCTGCATGGGATTTTACATCTGTTGCTTACAAAATATTCTGGTATTGCATAGGCTTTTAGGGGTTTCAGGCCTCAGTGAGGTTTGCTTGTGGACGGCTCCGAATCTGAACTATTCAGAGCAAAGCCTGCCACCAAAATGATGTTTAAGAACTCTACAATAATCTTAATCAAACAGAATGGTCCTGAATGCATTCTATTATTGATTGATTTATGCAGCGATTGTAACTCCTCTGGGTGCGTTTAACTGATGAAATACTACTGCAAAAATTACGTTACAGTTATGTGATACAGGTGTGGTAGGCCTTTCCTTACCATTTGCTGAAAATCATCCAAAATCGATACCTATCGATAGATACCTATTTTGTTTATATACTATTGCTGAAGATTTCTTCCAACATAATTATTTTCATGCTAAATAAATAATAAAGCATTAATTCTAACATAATAAAACATAAAAAATATGAATATTAATATAGTAATTTAAGATATTTATAGTAATTTATTTATATATATATATATATATATATATATATATATATATATATATATATATATATATATATAATACACACATACATACATACATGATCTTTTAAATTACTATATTAATATATTATAAGTGTATATAATGTTATATTTAAAATTAAAAAATATGTATTATATATATTTATATACAATATGTATATACATTGATGTGAGAAAGCTGGTGACTTTATAAATTGAAAACAAAAGCATTCTTTTTGTATGACATGAAAGCAGCTACAATGTGATGCCCCCTACTGCCCAAATTCAACACAGTCAGGGCAGGGCAGTCCCGAGCTCCTGGCAGGACACACATTGCCTGTGGATCTGGCTGCCAGTAATGAGAACTACACTGTGTTTACATTGCTTATCTCTATCGTTCATTTTAGCACATTGTGTTCCTCTTTCTTTCTCTTGCTTCTCAGTCTCTTCACCTATGAATCGACTTTAATAATTAAATGTTTAATAACCTTTATTCAATCTACTCTGAAGGACAGCAGCATCAGGCGCCAGGATAAAATCTCTCTTTGTGATAAAGTCAGGTTTTTTGCTTTGTTTTTTCAAAACCTGAGATAAGCTGATGTTTTTCTGTTGTTTTATTTTTAAGGGTTTCTGCTTTTTAAAAGAAAGACACAACCACCATAAAACATCAGGTTTAGTTTGATGATAAAGGTAAAGCTGTGTGTTGAGTTTTATCCTGTTTGAGACTCCTTGCAGCTGTTCTGACATCTGCCCTCGGCAGGTCCAGGCATGCCCAATCTTTCTCATTCTGTGCTGCTTTCTCTGGCTTCCTCAGAAGGTTATCAGAGTTTTTAGAAAGTCTCTGAACTACTGAGAATACATTCAAAGATGATCAGGTCATGGTCCAGATTATACAACCTTTAGCAATCAACACAGTTTTGTGCACATGACCTCTGTGGTTGTTCAACTATTTTAATTGTATAAAACCATTGCTAGGGACATTTTATCTGTGGTTTGGCTGTCTGTGTCTAAGACTGTCTAGAAATGCACATATCACTAGTGAGACAAACAAAGTACTCAACCAAGGCTCAGAAATATCAATGGTCAGATAAGTTATAACCTCTTTCTAACACTCTTTCATTTTTGTTTTGTTCATTCTTTTCTTCATTTATTTGGTTCTTTAACTTTGTAGTTGTGAATTAATTAATTCCCATCTGAAAAAAGTTGTAAATATCATTGTAGCTCTTACTGGTTGTCTTCTCTTGCTGTGATTAATGAATGAGGTAGGTCAGTCACATGGGATAAATGAGTGGGCAGGGCTTTCTGTGGTGAATGGCATGTCTGACCTGGTTTGGAGGTGCATTGAGATTGAGATGGGCTGAGGTTGGATTTAAGCATTCCTGCTGCAGTCCTCGCCGACCAGAGATCAACTAGTAATGAATAATTTAAGTACAATAATAAATAGGAAAGTGTGAAGTGTCAGAATGTGTGTCAAATGTGGAACTGTTACTCAACTCTCTGCAAGGATTAATAAATGCTGTTTGTTGTTTTACTGAGTTTATGACAAGGAAAACTTGTCTTTTGTTCTCCAGGTTGAGCAACAATTTATAGTTCACCCAAGGGATAGTTCACCCAAAAACGAAAATGTGATGTTTATCGGCTTACCCCCTGGGCATCAAAGATGTAGGTGACTTCGTTTCTTCAGTAGAACACAAACAAAGATTTTGAACTCAAATCGTTGCAGTCTGTCAGTCATATATTGGAAGAGAATGGATAAACATCAAATTGTCATTTTTGGGTGAACTAACCCCTTTAAGCACACCTGTGACCTAACAGTTCCTTTGTTCTCCTACTCCATCTAGTGGTGCACTGTAATTGTGTCTTAAATGTAGTCCAAAATGACAGAAGTACTTTTATTCCAAGCTTTAAGCATTTTATTTTCATATTCACATGATTTATCTTTATATTCATATTAAGTGAATAGTCTGTTTACTACAACCTAGAACCTTAAGAACAGTACATAATCTATAACTTCCTTTATTTTCTGCAGTTACACTGTTGATATAGCTTTTGTATTCCCTCTGTAAGCTTTACTAAAGCTTTCTAAATAATGTTCATTAGTTAGTGAAGCTTTTCACTCTAAAATTAGTTTTTACTAAAGAGTGTGCCATCAAATGGAGGATGTAATCACTTTAAACTCCTTTGGTAATGCAGAAATTATGTTCTTGCTAATTCAAAATGACTGTTCTCTTCTGTCCATCTTTAAAACAAAAGAAAGTCTTTGTCAGATTTTGTTATAAGTCACATTTTGGTTAAATTGACTAAGAAACTTTTTACAGTAGCTGTCTTATGCATATGTTCTTAATTTGTAATTTTCAATTTGCGTTATCAATCATGTAAAGTTGTGTATACATTTAAAGGCTGAATGATGAGTTTGTGAAAAGTATTGTTTTTAACAATTTTTCTGTTTTTGTTCTGCAAATGTTGTTATCAGTATTTTGTCTGGTAAATAATTGTGTGGTTATGGTAGTACAGTAAATCACAAACATAGCATTTCTATCAGGAGATGCAATGGATAGAAATAGTATGAAACCATTCAAAAAATGCTTCAGAAGACCCAAATGACTGGAAAACAATGAGTGAGTCAGCTGGTTGAATCAGGACACATGGTTAATTTGAGCATGGTCTTTTATACATTTAACATGGTAATTGATTTTGCATTAGCTATAGTTGTTACTGAAACTGACCTTCCTTAGATCAGATGATATAAGTTGCTATTTTATTTGTTTGTAAGCTTGTGTTTGTGTGTGTGTGTGTGTGTGTGTGTACTTTTAAAACATCCAAACCCTCTACATTGAAACATCCCATACTGGATTTGCCATCTGAAAATATATTAAATATTAAATGCAGTTATTTGTATTTATCTCTACAGGCCCTAAAGAGGAAGTTGTGGGTGCTACTTCTGTTCAGGAGTTCCAAGAAAATGTGTTTGCGGAGGGTAATCGGCCTAAATATGTGTTGGACCTTCACACAGAGGCCCAGCAGGGCCTTAAAATGCAGCAGCAAGAGGGTGAGAAAAGTCAAACTCCAAATCAATCTGTTTAAATTGCACACTTTCTTTTGCTCTGATCCAAGCACATGCATTTCTTCAACATACAACAGTTTATTTTATTTGGCTAAGAGTGATGTTTTATTTTACAGATGATAGGAATGGGATTGATTACCCTGATGACCAAAGTATGATCGTAAGTGTTATTGATTGTAATATGATTGTAGTGTTAATCCATGCATCAATCAGTCTTCAGTTCCTGTTATGAGTGATTATTTATGTTCCCACCAAAACAGTGACATCCAGTGACAGCCTGGTTTTTAAATTGTGCACATAAGCAGCTCCATGACTGCAGTATCACTGACTACTTTTTAACTGCAGACAAATGATTATAAATTTGAAAGGTTAACCATGCTGTTTTCTTTAGTCAACAGTAACAGCTCAGACTGAAGTCAGCATGGCCTTCAGTGAACTGAGAGGCTTTGAGTCTGAGAGCACAGCAGCTGATTCGGTTTCCATGCGCTCATCCATTTCTTCACGATCAACACGCTCAGGACTCAAACGTCAAGGTGACAGTTAATACATAAATTGATATAATTGTATCATATTTTTTTCATGAAAACATCTTGACCTAGTAAAGATACATCCATAAAGTGATTTAAGCATTCATGTCACATAAGCATTGTCAGAGGAACATTGTTTTCTGTTTCCTTTCTCCAGCCTCAACGTTCAGACCCTTGAAGCCAGATAAGACTGCAGAGAAGACAAAGTCTCGTAGGAGACATGTGAGAACTGTTGTAGGAATTCCTCGACACATCCAGAGAGAACTGGGTATGTTTTACCACGGTCTTCTATAGTGCAGAGAATGTCTGGAGTTTTTTTTAATGGAACACACTAAAATGTAAAAAATATAAACATGTTTATGTATATTTTATTTTTGCATATTTTATATCTGAAGGTTTGGACAGGGCAGCATGGATCACCACCAGTGCTCTTGATGGTCAGCTGTCCAATGGAGACATGATCATACCCACCATAATTTCCACTGTGGATGGTGTGTCTTTCAGCTGTGAACAAGAAAGTGTACCAGACCATCTACAAGGTGTGCAGAACCTGTACACTGTTAAGGAAACCAACGCAGAGCTCCTTACACTGACTAAACCCAAAGATGACCTCTTTCAAGGGCTCATGAACCATTCTGTAGATCCAGAAAAGTCCGGAGCAGGCATTCTAGGTGTTCCTTGGACAGAGAACCAAACTGGTGCGGTGATGTCCATCTCACCTCAGGCCACATACATGTCTAAAATCATTCCAAATGCTGTTCTTCCACCATCTGTGGATGTTGTGGAAATCAGTCGGAGCCAAAGTCGCAGCAGTGTCCGAACCGTCAGCAAGAGCAGTCTGGTGTCAGCCAGCCCAGCATCCACACGTGCTTCCTCCAGAGTCTCTTCACATCGTTCCACAGCCTGCTCAAACTACTCTGGGTGGAGCCACTCGGGATCGTCAGAAACAATAGTATCCAATTCTTCTACCATCTCCAGCAGTAGCACTCCCCGTGTGGCCAGCAGAGGGAGTCAGGTTGAGAACACATATAGACCAGTCAAGCTGAACAATGATGTTAAAACTACTAATATGAATGGGGGCTCTACAGAGGAAGAGGATAGCAGAAAAAAAGGATCTGCTGCTGCTTTCACACGTAACCTATCAGTGATTAAAAGGGGAAACAAACCTCCAGCTCCTCCCAGCAGGTCATACTCTTTACACAATGGGAAACAGGCCTGGAAGGCATCTGAGAGTAAAACCTATTTTGCTGATGTCAGCGCTCCCGATGAGTCCCCATACCCAGGTGTAATTTCTGTATCTAAAACGAAGACCACCATTCACAAGTTGAGCCCTAAAATAGACATACCTCCCTCCAGTGGACCCACAACTATCACATCAGAGGAGAGACAGCCAGTCAGCAGAGACAAGAAAACAATGTTACCTGAAGTAAAGATATACAGCAATAACCTTCAAGTGTCTTCCATTGATGCACCACATTCATACACAAATGGCACCAGTAAGCTTGCTGAACTTAAGAACACCCTTCTGTCAAAAAGTCTAATTAATAGTAACAGTTCCTCCCCAGCTGTAATGGCTCTCCGATCTCTGTTAGAGATTCCCTCCCATCCCAAAGTACTGGCTCCGCCAGCTCCTCCTCCTGAGACCTGGGCTCACAACCAGCGAACTTTTGAACTGCTGTGTGGACCCGGACCTGTTAACTATGCACGCTGGGCCAAAAAGAGAGGTCTTAAAGTAGTAGATGAACCAGATGTAGCCTTGGCAAACACTGACCGAGTAAATGCAGCATCTCTATTGCAGGCAGTAGAGATAAAAGGCAAAATTGAATCCATAGCACCACTTGCTTGTGTTGCCCCATCTCCATCACCTCCCCCAGAACATTGCCCACCAACACCATACAACAGCCAAGCCATACCTCCTCCACCCCCTCCAGACTTTGTTCCTTCAACTCCTACACTAGCTGCCAAAGCAATAAAGGACTTAACTACTTGGATCCCACCACCTCCTCTGTTTCCTCCTCCGGCGCCTCCAGCAGGTACGGCTTCGGCAGCTCCTGTCGTTGTGCAAAATGATATCGACTTTCCTCCACCGCCCCCACCATTTTCGCCACAGTTTCTACTGACATTGCCTCAATTACCTCCAGATATTCCACTGCCACCACCACAGGAAGTTCCACCTCCACCAAGACCACCTTCTGAACCACAGAAAATCCCATCCCCTCCACAAGAATCCCAACCTTCAACACACAAAGTGTTAGTAACATCATCTGAAACTTCTCAACAAATCAACGTTCCTCCACCTCTTCCACTGCTCACTGATTTAAAATCTCAACAAGTCAGTGTTCCTCCCCCTCCTCCTCCACCTGGAAATGTAAAGATGGAGGACAGACTAGAGAAAACAGAACCAGAGAAACGGACAAGCAGTCCCTCTCCTGCCAAAGAGGAGACCTCTGGTCCTGTGGTCACCCAGTCTCTCCTACAGATGGTTCGTCTTAGGTCAGTTAAGTCCAATCAGAGCCATGCTGTAGAAACTGATAAAACATCACAACCCAAACCTAAATCAAGTGGCAATCAAGAGGCACCTCCAAAGCCAATCAGAAGGTCTTTGATTATAACATCATTGCCCCCTGATGTGGAAGCTCTTTCCAACACAGAGCAAAAAACTGAAGCTTCGTCCCTCAACACAAACGCAACCACTGTATTAAGTATTCAGCAAGGATCACCTGAACGAGAAACTCAATCAAACAAGATTTCTCAAATGCCAAATGTTTCATCAGCTACATGTCCACCTACCGAACCAAGTAACAATCCAGCTCCTACTGAACCAGCAACTAAACAACCCTGTGCTGAAATAGAACTCAAACCCCAAACCAACATGGAACAAATTCAACATTTAGTGCCTGACCCAGCAACCCTGCTAAGCACAACAGAACCAAAGGACCAATCAATCAATGACCAAAAGTCTCAACACCAGGCACAAGAACCCAACAAGACCCCACATAATTCAGAGAAGCAATTAAGCACCATTGAAATGCACCCAAAGCTAGAAGAGGAGCAGTCAAAGACCCAAACAGCAATGCCTATTGTCTCTTCCACAACTCCCATAGTCTCTTCGCCAGCTAACCCCTCCATGCGTCTCCAGGATGCCATTCGTCTAAAGGCTGCCACTATGTCTTCAAAAGACAATCAAGCCAAGCGTTTTGGTCTGTGCTCTCCTCCCCCAGCCATGGCTAGTGGCACCACTGTACCAAACTCCCCTGCATCTACAGCCAGCTTCGTCTTCTCCAAAAGCCCAAAGAAGGTCATAATAGAGACACCGTCATCCTTAGAGGTTCAGGGTGACCTAAGGAAAACTCTGGTGGCAGAGTTAGCATCTGTCTCTGATTTAGACAAGTCTACTGACTCACACAAGATGGCTAACAAAGTTCCTCCACCTATTGCTAAGAAACCCAACACTAAGGTTGAGAGAGTTGTTCAGAACTCTGCAGAGGCCGAATCTGTAGCCAAGACTGAGCATGTGTAAACAGAAACTGTACAAACTGCCGGACAGGAAGTACAGAGAACTCTGAGAAAAGAAGTGAATGAACGTGCACAAATGATTTAATAATCCTCAAGTTTTTGCTTTATTTCGTAGATAAGCCAGGCTTTAGATCCTAGGCCCAAACTTCTTAAACAATTTTTAAATATACCAAAAAAGTCTTTATGTACAGATAGGCATATTGCACTTTTTGTACACTGGTTTAGTGTAACTGATTCTCATTCATCATGGGAATGCATGTCACTGGTATTTGGAAATTATAAATATTCTTATTTTATTTATATGTCCTCAAACTTAAACAGAAGCCATGCTACCTTCTAGTTTAGTGAACTCCTCCCTACTGGTAGCACTGTAATAACTGTGGCAACATAGCAGGAACGCACCAAAAGAGAAGTTTTAAGTTTATAATAGAGTTGAGCAATCAATCTCTATGCTTGATTTTTACAGTTATCAATGAATGCCTGAATATGGGAGCAGTACGAAAGGAAATTAGGGCAAAGAATGTAAAGAAGGTGAACAAAAGACAGAGAACAGATGGGAGAATAGACCACTGATTTTGGGGTGGGGGTTGTGACTATTCTGTTTTCCAATTGCAGAGTATAACTAAGCCTATTTTTACTAAAACACTAACTCCTTAAAGGTAATGGTAATGACATTCCCCACACCAAGTATCCATATGTAGAAATGTGGAGAAGGAATCTGAGCAAGTCTAAATGAAACAGAAGGATAGAGCCAATGAATGAAACCGAAGCTGTGTTCTCAACATTGTGAGTAGGCAGGTAGGGCCAAGAAGGTGGTCAGAAGTCAGGAAACTGCATAAACAAAATCATCTCTGTGTAAGCAGTACCTTTGGTTTAGCTGTTTTTATTTTAACACATAAGTTCCATTTGTTTACACAGTTCATGTACATTATAGTCTACAGACAGGACAAATAAAAGAAAATGAATGTTTTTGATACATTAATTTTTTTTCATGCACTAAAGCTTGCCTTTTTATTGTTCCTTTGATTTCAGCAATCTCTGATTATAATCTCTTAAGGAGAAATGTCTTATTTACATATTTGTGTCAACAGATTCACTACAAATATATAAAAAAGTTTATTCATTGTGTTTCATATGATGAAAGTAAAAAGTATAAAACAAAGTTACTAAAGTAGCTTCATGGTGACTTCCGATCCTTTGTGTTTTTTTTTTGTTTTTTTTGTTTTTTTACTGTTTTAGATTTTTTTTTTTATCCAATGCTGCAACATATAAAAATTATACTTCATTCAAAATAAAGAACACTGACTGCTTTACAATTACATGGATCTTAAGAACTGTTATATCAGGATGGTGGTAGATTCATCTTTAACACCCAGGTCAGTATTGCAAATGTTGTTGTCATAGGCATTACATATTCAGCTAATAGTATGGACTTCAAACAACAGTCAGACCAGTGTAGACTTACCATTTACCTACCATGTTATTTTTCCCCCCAGCAGGGAAATGGGGATTAGATATTCATATATAGGACCTGTTCTGTTTTACGTACTGGTGTAGACATACTGAGTGAGAATGCTTTTTTCGCTGCAGAAGGCTCTGGCTGTGTTTCTAGTAAGCATGGTGGGAGACTAGTTGACCGTGGAAAATTATAGTCCACAACAGAGTCGTCCAGGTGCTTAGGAAGCTTACTCTGTTTCACTGATTTCCCAGCTGAATGATCTAGACTGTACAGGAGGTTATCATCAGGCAATGACATATCAGTTACATACTGCAATGACTGCAGTAGTCATATCCGGCTTGAAGGACCATGTTTTGATTTAGGATATATATAGCTAGATTGATTTGCACCGACAGCTACAGTAGGGCAGCTGTGGCCTAATGGTTAGAGACTTGGACTTGTAACCAGAAGGTCACAGGTTTGAGTCTCAGTGCTGGCAGGAGTTGTGGATGGGAGGGAGTTAATGAACAGTGCTCTCTTCCGACCTCAATACCCATGGCTAAAGTGACCTTGGGCAAGGCACTGAACCTCCAGTTGCTTCCTGGGCGCTGGATATATAGCTGCCCACTGATCGGGTGTGTGTGTGCACTTGGATGGGTTAAATGCAGAGCACCAATTCTGAGTATGGGTTACCAAACTTGGCAAATGTCACGACTTTCAATATTCTTGTCAGAGAACTCAGAGTCTTGCCTCAATGATAGCCTTTTAATGATTGCTCTGGCATCAACATAGATGGACATGTGCAAGGTTTTCTAGAACAATAAAATAAAAATAATAATTAGCAGATGGATTACATAAGACTTTAAGTTCTCTGACAAGAATACTGTAGCGGTCAGTGCAAATCGATCCAGCTATAAATCCTAAATCAAAACAATGTATATAATATATGAAAAACATGGTTAATGGATACTACAGATGCTGGTCATGTAATTAGAATAGCATCAAAAAGTTGATTTATTTCACTAATTCCATTCAAAAAGTGAAACTTGTATATTATATTCATTCATTACACACAGTATGATATATTTCAAATGTTTCTTTTTTTTATTTTTTATGATGATTATAACTGACAACTAAGGAAAATCCTAAATTCAGTATCTATGCCATCCTTATCCTTCTTGGCCCTATGCCAAAAACTCTTGATCAAGTTTTTATTTTTTTTCGTCGACCTATAGAGGGCGGCAGTTTCCGATGCATCTGATCTTGCCTCTTGTTGACCAAGAGTCTTGGTTTCTTTTACTGTCTATGGGGTTTCCCCGAAGTGCTCTATCTCCCTGACAACGATAAGTATCTACAGTATACAAGGCTGTGTAAACAATCGTGCAAGGTCTGTGACTGGTGACTCAGCCAGTGTCTAATAGCGTTTACAATCTAAACAATCGTGCCATGTGACGCATGACGTGTTTCCATGAGGTCAGATACTAGGTGAATCCAGAACTTTCTTATTCTCGCTGTTCAGCGTTATATGGTTATGTATTCGGGTTTATTAAAAATAAACGTACAACACGCAGCAAACGCAAATGCTGAATGACATAACCGATCACAGCTGAAGCATGGCTCACAGTGCTGCGTTTACCCGAAATCATCAGAAGCGTAAGTAGATCTTAAGAAACCATTGTCACATTATTAAATTACATTACATTACATTGTTACTATATAAAACAGTCAGACCTCTTAGTGCTTTCCCTGTCAGTGCTCCATGTGGCTGGTTGTTCAGAGTTCAGTATCATATCTTGCCATAGTGCAGCCATCTGTCACAGTATTTTTGAGAAAATGCTTCTGTGTGCTTTTTAAGAAAATGCTTCTTAATTTAAGTTATTTAAATAAAAATAACATTTGGCCATTGCTATGCTAAATTTGTAGGCTAAATAGACTTTGACATTTATATTGCATTGTTGTTTTTAATACATTTTTCTTTATATTTTATATCTTAAAACATTCCTCATTAATGCTTATTCAGTTATTTGTAATATGTCATGAAAAAAGTAGTTTCAGTGTAGTTAGCTACTTTTTTGTAGTAGCTTGACTGTACAGTAGCTTAAACTATTTTAACTTATGAGCAGCTTAGCTTATCAAGTTACAGTTTCAGAGTAGGTTTCACAAAACACAAATGCCGTATCTATGTAAACAATCGTGACATGTGATGCATGACTTAGTGTTTACATCAGAACAGATACTAGGCGTATCCAGAACTTTCACATCCTCGCTGTTCAGGTTTCCATTTTGGGTCATTCTACAGAAACGTCCACAATTGGTATGGCAAGATCTCTTAAAATTGATTTCTTTTTCTAACATTTAAACTTAGACCACATTGTTAGATTACCCTTTGACTTTATGAGTACACATAAATTACAGCTTAATGATTTTTTATTTTTTGTGTGCATGTATTTAAAGACCGCATACACCATTTTTTTGTCACTGGTGTTACCTTACTTCTTTAGCGATATTAAAGGTGTTTATGAAATATTTTTTAATTTTTTTTTCAGCACATGCAGTCAGAGGTACAGAAAATTAATGATGATCTAAGTAATACGGTGATTATGTTTTATTTATTTTAATCAGGTTTGTTAAAAGTGTGACTGAATGATGTTAGTTCAATTGCACAACCATGTATTTGCTATTACAATGAAAATATTTGAAAAAAAGGTTTTAAACAAGCAATAATACAATCATTTAAAGCTTAACTCTTAAGTGCAGCAGAATTCAATGAATTTAAAATGATCATTATGCCACATGACAGATTTTATTTAATGTGAAAGAAAAAAAAACAGTAACACCAGTGACACAACAAATCACCAGTGACATACATAACATATACAAATGACTCATTTCATAAGAACTGAAATCAGAGTTAGAAAAATATCATAGACAACATTTTAACTTAACATTTTAACTTCATTTCTTCACCATTTCATATCTTCGTTTCTAACCGATGATCTTGTCTTTCAGTTTCTTTATTTCCCTTTGTTTCCTTTGTGCATCTCTCCTACGTTGTCTCCTCCCTCGTTGTAGTTTTCTGTAAAGCAAAATATTTTCTTGAAAAAAAGTTCTCACTCATTTAACCCTAGCTTGAGTGTGTGTGTGTGTGAGAGTGAGCGAGAGAGAGTGCTCTTGTTTCTGTATCATATCAGGACACAACTCTGTATAATGACATGGGTATGACAAAGGTATTACAAGGAGAGGGTGACTTATGAGGACATAACCCTTGTCCCTATTTTTCAAATTGCATATAAATCATACAGAATGAGATTTTTTGAGAAATGAAAAATGCACAAAGTTTCAATGCTCCTGCTCTGACTCTTTGCCTGCATCTTTGCTGACGGGCTCTCCATGCCTTTCGCTCATATCTTTTCTCCCTTTCACTCAAATTACTTACTCTCTTTCTTTTTTGTGTGACAATGTCACGGACATAGCTCTGTTTCCTTTTCTATAAATACTCTGCTCTGCGTTCAGGATCAGCATCCCTACGCTTTCTGTATAGTCGCTGTTTCTCAGCTGCGCTCAGTTTAGCCATACCCTCAATTTAGAAATACATGACCAAAGGAGGATTAACAATGACAAAGAAAAGTTAGAATCACAATTTTAGTGCTATTTTATGCAAAATAACTAAATGAATAGCTTTGAACAAAGTTTATCTATAAAAGGGAGTCACTGGTGTTACTGATCTTCACTGGTGTTACCCATAAGGAAGCTGACACCAGTGACAGTAACACCAGTGACAATTTTCATGAAAACTGCATTTTACAAAATGGCTGCTGCAAGGTATCAAACCACATGTTGTCAATCATGGTGTACTCACTAAATTAAGTAGGTTAATCCATTTGTATTCTAGTTTTTACAATGCCCAAACAATAAAAGAGGTCATACCAGTGACTTCAACTAAAAGCTTCATATGAAATCATGAGATAAATGAGAAGATTTCTGATAATTGAAAAGAGACAGTGGACTTACCATGGGCTTCTCTTCATAGATCTCCAGAAAATTGGAAGAAGAAAGTCGAGTGATGTCATCAGCGTGATTGTTATTTCACAATAAGAGCTTTTTTGTTAAACGGTAACACCAGTGACACAACTCCAGGGGACCACTACTTTCATTATATATTTTATAATATTTATTTAGCATTTTGTTTTTTAATGTAATTTACATCATATATTTTATAGTTATGGACACATGGTTGTATTTTAAATAGAAGAAAACACTGTTTTTGACCTCAAAATAAAGCATTTTCCCTCTGTACATGACTGTGGGGACGAGCACTTCTGTGGTGCTTGGAATTCTAATTAATTAATAAAAATCAAATATTGCCACATTGATGGCTCAAGATTACATATTGTTTCATTTTTAAATATAAAAAATTGTAAACCTAAAGTGTTTTTCAAGTGTAATATTTCTGTAAAGGCTAGGGACAGAAAAATTGACATTTCCGTAGAATGACCCTGTTATGTAACTTTGTTTTTAAGCAATTTCATTGTTTTATTAACCAGTAACATGGCAACACATTCACAAGTTAATTAATTCTGTTCTGTCCTTCGTGAACTTCATGATATCAAGAGATTTGTGTTAGGTTTAGATTTAGGGTGGTTAGGATTAGAGTTTAATGAATATCACTTCTGCACAAAATCTCTGCGTGTATAAGTTAATACAAAAAACTGTGTGTGTGTGTGTTTGTGTGTGTGTGTGTGTGTGTGTGAGAGAGAGAGAGAGAGAGAGAGAGAGAGAGAGTTAAGGAAATTATGTTCATCCAAAAAAAAATATTTGGAGAGATAAGAGTTAACAACATAAACATTAACTACTTTATTAAAAAGAAAGAAAGAACAATAGTTTTTGTTTACTATCTTCAGCTCTACAACGCCCCTTGGCACAATCTTCTGGACGTTGCTGTTACATTCAAGAATGTTCTGCAATTGTCTGCCACGTGTCGTCTTTTTTTCTTCTTTTATTTTAAAGACCAAACTTAGCGTTAGTCTGTGCTCCAAAGCGTTCGAGATTTACAATCTTTCCAGCGAGTGTGCTTGAGTTGAGAAACACTGCAGTGAATGGGTTTTAAGAAGATTGTTTGTTGCTCCGTAACACTCGTTGCTTGCCTACGAAGTTTCCCGGAAACTACGTCAGAGGTCGATACATATAATGGCGTTGAGGACTGACATCTCAAAGTTAATCGAATGTGACCTGGACAGGATTTCTGTTGTTAATCTCGGAGGGCTTCCCCGACATATGACAGAGGACTTCATCAAGTTTGATCTGGTGATTCAGGGATTTACAGAAGATTTATCTGTTACCAACGGCCGTGGACCGTGATATGAACCTGAAAGTGTTGTGCCTGGCTCTCATTCTTTCTGAAGCCACCTGTCGCAGTAAGTATTTCTGAGAAATTACTGAAACTATAATTAAATCTTAAAACAAAACTTATGAAACCACTCAAAGAAGTCCAAGTTATTGATTCAGTATTTACCGTTATGTTTCGCGAAACTATCGCTTATGTAATTACAAAATTGGATCTGATAATACCTTTTTATTAGACTCCATAACACAGAACTAAACAAACTTCTCAACATAACAAAGTGGTGAAGTGGCTCAACATGCTCTAGTTTAAGAATATCTAACTTTTTTTAAGTTCATTCATAATTAGCCATACATCCACGTGTGTGCAGTGCGCGTGATTTGAATTTGTTTATCAGTAATGTACGCGTCGCGTTGACCAGTTTAGACAAACTGTTGTCTAACACTAGGACTGAAATAAATAAATAATGTTTCGAAGTCCCGTAATTAAATTCTCCTTTTGATTTAGACGTTTTTTGTGAACCATAACTGAAGCAAAAACCCTTCTGTTCTGGTTCAATAGGGCAGCATAAATAATTTTGTATTTATACTATTTTACATATATTTATATCTAAATGCATTTCTAAATTATATATTAGTACCTTATTAGTAGTCAATACATTTTAAAAGGGTGGCAGTTTTGGTACCTTGTTTTCCTGGATGTGAACAGAAAAAAAAAATTGAAAAAGAAAAAAAAACGACACTAAGATGATCACAAACTTACATTCATTTTCATTAAAACGTAAAATTCTTCCACTTAACTGAAATTTAAACTTATAAGAACTAATTACTGGACTGATCAATCAAACTTGAGACTTCTCAGCATTCCTTTCATCTGGGCAATAACAATTTCCCATTCCTTGTCCGGAAAGTTTTGTGAGTTGTAGGGGTTTTCATAACTCATGTATAAGGATATAAGGAAACATTTTATCTTGGTTTCAGTGGAGTTCAAAATGATCTCTCTCCCATATCAATCATCCTTGTCCAAAAATAGCATTACAACTTAATCAGATTGTTAAACCATGTTTAGAGGAGGAAATGCTGTGAAATACTTTATTAAATAATCATCTCATCAATCAAGTAAAAAGTGATTGTGAAACTCATTTGTGGATGTATTTTCTCTCCATCACTCCCTAGCTGGGTTTGAGATTACTGTTCCCAGAGACACAGTCACTGGATTTTACAGTGAGGATCTGATCCTCCCCTGCACGTTTCCTGTGGACAGTTCATGGGATCTGAGAAGCACTGTTATTACCTGGCAGCGTGGACTGGATGTTATTCACAGTTTCTACTACAACCAGGACCAGCTTGAGCGTCAGAATCAACATTATGTCAATCGCACCAGTCTGTTCAGTCAGGAGATAGCACAGGGAAACGCATCACTCAAACTGGACAAAGTCACTCTTCATGATGCTGGTGTTTACACTTGCTCCGTCAGCACAAACACTGGCAGCCAGAAGAAGAGCTTTGGAGTGAAAATTGCAGGTAACAAAGCAACATGTCCTGATATTCATAGAAAACCGTGTGAATCAATATCAGGGTCTTACAATGTGACTGAAACTGCCCAGTGTTTTAATGCCTTTGTTTTATCGTGTTTTTCAGCGTTCTACTCTGAACCTCGTCTGCACTTCTCTCTGTTAACTGATGGAGTGAATCTGCTAGTGACTTCAGATGGGGGTTACCCTTCTCCTACACTGCAGTGGCTGATGGAGAACTCCGACATCACTAACCAGACACAAACGCACCTCATGCAGGACACTCACACCGGACTTTATGTTGTGTCTAGTTTGATAAACCTCACTGAAGTCACAAACTCCTCTCTGACGTTCATACTGCACAACAAACCCCTGGGACAGGACATCAGGAGAGAGATCCAGCTCTTTTCAAGTAAGGACTTTCAAAAACAAGTTTAAAATTCTCTTGAATTATCAACCACATTTGTGTCTAAAACTAATTTGCAGTTTATTTAATTTAATTTTCTTTTCTACTGTACAGATAAGAGTGAGAAGCAAGAAGAGTCAGCAAACAGATACCATGGGCTCTTCATATTGATCTCTGTTATTCTGCTGCTGCTGCTGATCGTGATGAGTGCATTGTTTGTGTTCATTACACGAAGAAGGAAAGAACAGACCAAACTAAATGACTTTGAAGAAGTGGAACAAGCTGAAATTCAAGTTCCTAATGGAAAAACAACGTGTCTATAAAGGTTATGTTACAAAACCACTTTAAGTTAAATATTATGAAACTTACGGAAGATGTTCTCTGATTTGCAATACAGACATAGCATATTTTTTATATTGAATGAAATATATTTATAATGTACTGTACACATTATTTTCTAACCTTGGCAGCTTTTAACAAATAATATAGTTAATAAGTGTTACATGACACGGATCCCTTACATTATGTAACATTTTAATTCAACATTCATCATTGGTGTCTTAACAGACCCTAAATAAATTCTAAATAGAATTTGTCACTCATGATATATGCTCTATGAAGCATTGTTCTTTTTCTACATTGCAAAATTAAGATTGCGATCACTTCCATTAGTGTTCCATTTAATATTCATGATTGTGTTCTGTGCAATTGGAAAACCGTTTTTTTTTTCACCTGCTGGCAGGATGACATTGCAGTGCATTAACAGCATGTTTGCAACACTATTTATTGAATATTATAGTGTTTTGTTTTCTATTGAATATCAGTTGGTTTTTAAATTCATTAAACTTTTATTTTTTACTATTGTAAACTACATTGTATTGAGATTTTAATTAGTATGGATTATGTAAACTCACTAGTGATATTCGTGATGGTAATATTTCAAATGTTCTGTTCTGAATAATCATACTTGGACCTGTTATAGGTTTATCTTATTACACTGCAGAAAAGAAATAAAAATTTGTAAAGTATTTCACCAGTGTGGTTTCATAGATCATGACTGTACATGTACATCTAGCTTTTTTCTTTAAAAAAATAAAAAAATCACGTGGGTTAGTGCTAATGGAAACCAAATCAGATGGAATTGTTCCAGGAATAATGGCAGTACATACAAGCAGTTCATTCAAAAGTACAACTATTACAAGTCCTGTAGAGATTACACACACATGAAAAGGTCGGTGTGGATGAGGAACACAAAATGTATTTTTATATCCAAAACTGATATGATGTGAAAAGGCATTCCAATGAATGATAGTATTTTGTCTGACTTTACCCACAAGTCTTGAAATGTCATTTTACAGACAGAAAGACCCAACATGTTCCCATGAAGACCCATAATGACATTACACATGATCCTAAAGATCACAACTGTTCTAATTTCTGATTCAATCATTACAGTGGAAACCATGTAACCAAAGGATTTTGACATGCCGTAACAAGAAAATGTATTTCTTGCAATACTGGTTTAATGACTACATGGTTCAATAATAAAAAAATAATTAAAAAGAGAATAGAAATAGAAAAAAATAAAATAGTATCTCATTCCATCTGAAAAACAATGATTATCTGAGTTTTGTGTAAGGTGTAGTTTTCTCACAATGCCCTGCGGTACCAGTTTATCAGATCCTGGAAACTGGTTTCTTTTCAAACGTTGAAAAAAATAACCTGGAAATTCAAACCTTCTTCCTTTTTATTTTCTGAAGAATTTTCATCTTCTGTTTCCTTTTGCTCTAAGATGAATGTTGGCAGAAACACCTCATCCAGTTGTCTGTCTCTCAGTGTTGATTCATCATTATCGGAATGTTGCTCAATGGAATGACTGTCCTTACCTGAAGTCTTTGTGGAACCTTTGTCCTTCTCAGGGACTTGTCCCATTCTCTGAACTTCCCTCAGTGAGTAATGTGAACCATTATTCGTGTTCTGCATTTTCCTGTCGCCAGACGAGCTCAAGGATGTAATGTCAGTCTGCTCCAGGGGATCTAAATCTGGCCTTTCAGATCACACAATACTCTTACTGATTACCATAAAAATCTCAACATCCCCATGTTTCTCTTCCTCCATCTCTTTCCTTTTCTCATCTGTGAGCTCCACTATGCTGATTTGAGACATGTGCTGTCTCTGATTATGGTCCTCTCTAGAAGATATCAGGTTAACAGAAGCAAAGAAGTCTGGTGTTGGACCTCTGCGGCTCTCTGGCCAGTTTGGCTTCAAACCAGATGACAGCATCATTTCTATGAGACATGACAGTGGAGTGCAGAGCTGAGGAAGCCAAAGTAGAGAGAGGAGAAGTCACAGGATCAGAGAAGAGTACTTGATCACTGCTTATGAACCCTGATGCACGGAAAAAAGAGAGACCTTTATTTACTTTGTGATCTTTATTATGCAGCTGAGAGAGCTTCATTTCCTGTGGACTAATTTCACCAAGTTAACCTAAAATTCTCCTAAATATTAATCCATGTTTTAAAGCCACAGCCTTGTACCCATGAACATATAGGAAAAGTTTAATAATTTGGGACCAAATTAAATGAAGGGAAAAGAAAAGGTCGGTCCATGATATCACCAAAAATAAATTTCATTGATTTCACTGTTTGTGCACTAATGATGAGATATCCTTTTTAACTTAACCTTAAAATAATTAAAACAATACTTAATATAAAGCTTCGTGCAAAAAAATGAATAAAAAATAACTCAAGCGAAATAGAAATATTAAAAACACCATTTAAGGTGAAAATATAGAAATATAAATAAATTTAAAACACGAATAAATTGTATAAAAATATTTAAATAATAAAAAACGTAGTTACAAAAAGTACACTTTTTGTACTTTTATATAGGCTATATATACACACACACACACACACACGGTGGGTACGGAAAGTATTCAGAACTGTTTTTATACAGTCTAGATAAAAATACCTTTTTTTTAATTCAAATTCAGATCCCCTTAAATTTTGTTCACAAATCAGCCATTTGCTAAAATAATTTAAGTTCTTTTAAATGTAAACACAGCACCCCATATTGACAGAAAAACACAGAATTGTTGACATTTTTGTAGATTTATTAAAAAAAGAAAAACTGAAATATCACATGGTCCTAAGTATTCAGACCCTTTGCTGTGACACTAATATATTTAACTCAGGTGCTGTCCATTTCTTCTGATCATCCTTGAGATGGTTCTACACCTTCCTTTGAGTACAGCTGTGTTTGATTATACTGATTGGACTTGATTAGGAAAGCCTCACACCTGTCTATATAAGACCTTACAGCTCACAGTGCATGTCAGAGCAGATGAGAATCATGATGTCAAAGGAACTTCCTGAAGAGCTCAGAGACAGAATTGTGGAAAGGTACAGATCTGGCCAAACTTACAAAACAATTCTACAGCACTTAAGGTTCCTAAGAGCAAAGTGGCCTCCATAATCCTTAAATGGAAGACGTTTGGAATGACCAGAACCCTTCCTAGAGCTGGCCTCTGGCCAAACTGAGCTATCGGGGGAGAAGAGCCTTGGTGAGAGAGGTAAAGAAGAACCCAAAGATCACTGTGGCTGAGCTCCAAAGATGCAATCAGGAGATGGGAGAAAGTTTTAGACCAAGGACTCTAGTCTGATGAGACCAAGATAGAACTTTTTGGCCTTAATTCTAAGTGGTATGTGTGAAGAAAACCAGGCACTGCTCATCACCTCCAGTACAGTCCCAACAGTGAAGCATGGTGGTGGCAGCATCATGCTGGGGGGGGGGGGTGTTTTTGGATGACTGGTTGCAACCGAGGGGAAGATGAATGCGGGGATATCCTGGACGAAAACCTTCTCCAGAGTACTCAGGACCTCAGACTGGACCAAAGGTTCACCTCCCAACAAGACAATGACCCTAAGCACACAGCTAAAATAACGAACGAGTGGCAACTCCGTGACTGTTCTTGAATGGCCGAGCCAGAGCCCTGACTTAAACCCAACTGAGCATCTCTGGAGAGACCTGAAAATGGCTGTCCACCAACGTTTATCATCCAACCTGACCGAACTGGAGAGGATCTGCAAGGAGGAATGGCAGAGGATCCCCAAATCCAGGTATGAAAAACTTGTTGCATCTACCAGCACCGTAAGAAAGTGAACCAATTGGTCAGTTTCAGAGTTCTACTGGATTTAGGTTTGATTTACTTACTTCCATATGGAATTTGTTTAGTTTAAAATCTTTGCTTTGTTTAGACAAATTAATATTCATATACATAAATTACACTATTCTATATTGACTTAAACTTTTTATACAATCACACAATAAAACTCGCAATAAATCTATAGAAAAAAAAGTTGAAGATATCAAAGTCAATAATGTGTTTCTTTTTACAATATAGTGTATTTGATAATACAATTTAGAAATAATATTAATTATATGGTCTGTGGTAAACAATAAAAAAAAAAAAAACTTCATAGCAACACTCAATGCCCACGTTGACTCCGTGATAATGGAGGGAGATTCGGTGTGATAGCAGCAAGTAATGAAGGACATATTTGTACAGTTTACCCATGGGCAAAGAAAGAAAATCGTCTATGTATGATTATTTATTTATATCCAAAACAAGACGATGTGAACATTATGGAGTGCTGAACCATTTAGTTTCTTTAAATAAATAGCATTAGTGGTCTGGTCTTATATTTTCCTCAAAACAATTGGTCCCTCCATTGTTCTAGACTGGATTACAGCCGTGTTTTCTAGAAATAAAAAAAAGTACCAGTCACCAGTGTAGAAACAATGAACCAGAGAGAGTACAAAGAGGTTTTCTTTATTATTCAATGAAGAAAAAGTTTATTTTGCTGTAAAAGTGCATTATATTTTTCAGTGTGCATATAGTTTAATATGGTTAATATACAGTATAAATATCTTCTAGACTATATGTGATATGATGACAAAAAAATGCCCACACAGGATATCTCCCAGGCCACCCTTCTATAGTCATCAAGAACCGGACCTGATACATAACCTCCGAATACATAAACCTGTGCTTGGTCTCACATGCACGCATGCACTGTCACGATCTAACGCCGGATCCTTAAAAACAGTTACCAGAAATCAAAAATCGGACACTTTCTGGAAAAGGATCTGGCTCGAATTGACACAGTCTGTGAAATAGCCGAACTACTAAATGTATACAATCACTTTTTGAACACACACACAAAATGTAAAGAGATATTGACATTTCATGCTGGAAAAAACAATGCACCGATTGACATAAAAAATTATAATCATTCCTTTGGTCCGTCACTAACTCTGATTTAGGGAATTGTTGTTCTTATATGAGCTGTGACTAAAACTTTACATGTGTTAATTGCTATAATCTAACCTGATCAGGTTTGTAGAAAATCTTTACACCACCTTACTCAATATAAGGCACTATAAACGTAGACCCCCCCCCCCGCCCCATCTTCCTCAGGCTGATAAACTGCTCACACAAGTGCAATGATTTCATGATTGTCTTTGAAAAAAAAATTAAAGGTGTTTTATATATATATATATATATATATATATATATATATATATATATATATATATATATATATATATATATATATATATATATATATATTAGTGCTGTCAAAATTAGCGCGTTAACGCATTCGATTAATTTGAAATATTTAACGCGTTACAATAAAATAACGCAATTAACGCGGTTGCAGTTTTTTTTATTTCCAGTTGTGGCCTATGTATGTTCAACGTGCAAAGAAATATGGATAAGACCAAGGAAGGACTTTTAGACGGAAAGTTTCAGTATAAAACTCTGCCGGATTACTCTTCAGTCTGCCACAAGAAACATTATGACTGTATGACTGTAACAGTGCGTAAATCAGACCTTTCTGTAACGCTAACGTTAATAAGCTTAAACGAAAATAAAGAAATAATTGTGTAGCGGAGTATTTTTTGTACACAGTGCCGCGAACTGTCAATCACTCCTGTGCGCGTGCATCACTGTCCTCCTCGCAGCTGCAGCAACTTGCGCTCTCTCTCTTCATCAAGCTTTAAAACAAAAAGGGGACAAAAAGATCATATTGTCTTTGTGCATAGGCTATAGATTAATTAGATAAATGAATATCTAAATTTGTGCCTTGCCGTCTACGGTATTTGTTTAGAACTTAGAAAAAAGATGCTGCAGCCAATGAGCAGCCAGCGGGGGCTGCAGGACGACTCAACCTCCGCAGACAGTTTTTAATGTTTATCAGACAATAAATACTCAAGATTTTGCTTTAGTATAACTCACAACGAGTTTCACACACCTTCTCCGGCCACGTTGAGTTGTTGACACTTAACAGTGGGAAAAGCGACACATGCGCTATTCACTTGTGTAACTTAAGGGTGAATGGGTAATGTAGTTTCTGCTCTGGGTGGGATGAATTAGGAAGCTTGCATTGTGAAGGGCGCTCTGAAAATCGGCGGTGCAGGTAAAAGATTAAAACCTCTATTAAAACAGATGTCCAAATGAGCGTACCGGTACGCTACAAGTACGTTCTGGGCGCACGGAGAGGTGGCAGTACGCTCAAGAGCTATATTTGGAAGTGGCGGTACTGAGTACCTGTGGGTACTGGCCCACTTAAAGCACTGGCAATGACTATACTTTGGAATTTTTTTGCAGTCCACTTAGAATTCAACATGGAAATCATTTTTGTTTTTTATTGGCATTGATTGTTTTGAAATTCAAATGGTACTTACATGCCTGTGTTTTTATTTCTGTAATAAATATGGCTTTCAAGCCAACAGTTAATTTGGAGGATATTGATGGTTTATTGCAGGTATGTTGTTTACATGAGAAAATCTGTTACAAGTTAAACAAAAATTCCAATAAACAATCATATTTTGAATTTAAATAGTTTCTTTGTCTTGAGTTTACATTAAATATTTACATTTTACAATTACATATCCAAAAAGTTTCAGTCTTTTAATTGCGATTAATCGCGATTAATTTTAAAAAATTGTGCGATTAATTAGTTAATTTTTTTTAATCGATTGACAGCACTAATATATATATATATAATACAAATTTTTCAACCCAAGTGCAAAAACAAACCAAAAATTCTTCACCAAACTGAAACACGTCCTCAAACAATTGCAACTCAACATATCCTTCACATTCAGAAAACAAAATATAAATCTATAGTCTCAAATGAGAAAATATATTTACAAGAATATGTGATGTATACGTAGTGGTTAGATTTGTACCTCATATTTATCATACAAGTATCCCTTTGTTGACCAGGGAGAGCTGTTCGTGTTAGTGAAAGCAGCAAATACTATATTTTAGTTAGTTAGTTATAGTAGCGTTCATAACAGGAGTGCAGATTTTTTTTCAAAGGTTAAGCATCCTTCAGTGTTCCATTTGAGGAAAGTTCTGTCCCTGAAAGATCAGCCGATAGATTTCCTCATTACAGCGGTTAAGATGTGTTTTGGCGCCCTCTGTAGGCCAGAGCTGGTATTTCATGCTGTGATGTCGCGCTTCAAGGTCTACATCTCAGTCTCTAGTACTTCGTTCCTGGAGGTGAGAAACGACACTCTTATTTTCAACAGCAAGTGCTGCTAACATGACTATAGTGGCATTAGTGATATTTTTATAACACCTCTGTAGAAAATAAAGATATTATCATAAGTGTATGTCCTACTGCAGCAGCAGCTGAAGCTGTTTGTTGTTGTTCTGCCTGCGTTCTTCATTGATGGGATACATTTTAAAGATGAGCAGCCCCAGAGCTATAAGTGATACAGGAGCAGCCGACACCAACATCCTCAACGTCAGATTCACAGAATCAGACTGAACACAAACTCCTGTCTCATAACCTGCAAAGCTAAGGTTGGGGACAGAAATCAGAAGAACCTAAATATGAGATGATGAACGTAAAAAGCCAGAATGTAAATCACAGATCATGATCGGTTCACAAATTTTACAAATTTCACAAATTTAGCTTTTTAATGTACATGCACTGAGGAAGATAGCGAGTGAGCTACCCTAATGCAAGTGTTGATATTCCAAGCGACACTCCAGACGCGAATTTGATGAAAAAAACAAAAAGAGTAGAAAATAGCTTCATGCCCTTGAGAGGTGGGATTCTGGAGTTTAAAATCATCGACCACATCTGGAAGCATGGACCTGAAATGGAAGTATGTGTAAGTGTGAAATTATGAACTTGATATTTAATGCTTACATTCATTATGGTATTGGTTTATGGGATCAGATGTGTTAGTTATATCAAACTCTTGAATCTAGAAAAATTATCAACAACTTTAAATATGGCTATTTATTCAAGGATTTCATATCATTTACTACTGTGACACAGAGGAGCACATGGAAAAAAGCAATCAGCATTTTCTTGCATGTCAAAGGTAACTAAATATAACTACCATTCAAACATTTGGGGTCTGTAAGGTTTTTGAATATTTTTACAAGAAGTCTTTACAAGACTGTAGTTTATTCCTAACGCCAGTCTTCAGTGTCACATGATCATTCTAAAACGCTGACTTTGATTATTAAGATTTTAAGATTAAGATTTCTTATCATCATCAGTGTTGAAAACAACTGCTTAATATTTTTTGTGGAAACTATGATAAAGTTTTTCAGGATTTTTCAGAAAACTCAAAAGAACAGCTTTTACTTGAAACATGACATTATAAATGCCTGTAATTCATTCTTGCTGAATAAAACTATTAATTTCTTATTGAACCCAAACTTTCCAATGGTAGTATATAAAATACCTGGATAAGTTATCTTAATTTGTTTGTTTCAATGAAGGGTATTTTAGTTTTTAATACATTAATTTATTTTTAAGTCAAAATGTCTTGATATTACCACATACAGAATATTTAATCAAATGTTCCTTACTCATTGTTTAGATATTTACAAAAAACGTGAATAATCTCCAGCAAAGAAAAAGGGATTATTAGCTGTACGAATGATTTATATTCATATTAGTGAATGGCACTAGCAACGTGGCTTTTTTTCCCCATATTTAACAAACTAGAAAATTAAAAAGATGACATTCTGTCATTAATCGTTCCAAACCCGTAAAAGCTTAGTTCGTCTTCGGAACACAATTTAAGATATTTTGGATGAAAACCTGGAGGCTTGAGTCTGTCCCATAGACTGTCAAGTATTTACTCTTTGGTTTGAATGATAATAGCACATCGGCACAGCTAGGGGGTAAGTGATTAATGACAGAATCTTCATTTTGCGATGGAGTAACCCTGTAAGACACAATGGTGTCTGCTGAATGTATAAACATAAATATATATTTTTAGGAAGTCTTTTGTTATAGATACTTCCTTTTTAATATCAGCTTTTAAAATCCTGAAATACAGCTCTGTCACAACTGCCACAGAAAATCCCTCACCAGGGCAGGAGGAAGGCCGCTGCCACACTGGCACCAGCTGCAACTGATACGATGTAGCACACCAAGAGACTACTGTTTACACACACCACCAGGATCATGAAGGGCACCGCCCACTAAAACACAAACACACAGACCATTAATCATGACTGCCAGTACACCTCTCTCACTACTGTAACACAAGCATCAGAAACTCACTGTTATGCCAATGTATACAGCTGTCTTTTTCCCAAACCGGCAGAGGAACCACTGCCACATGGGAATAGTAAGAGTGGCAGACAGCTGGGAAGACCAATCACACAAACATGTATTTATCTCTGATCACTACAAAACCTCATTAGCTTATTATACAACACCAAGATAATCGTGCAAACACTGCTGAAGTTATAAACCCTCTTTTTGCATGTCTTTTGTCACTATGGAGGCTGCTAACCTCATCCAAACTGCTGAGTGCTGTTATAACATCAAAACCAAACAATTCAGAGGTACAGAAAAACGTATTCAAGCAGTCAGTTGAAAACACTCTCACCATGATTAACAGTAAGACGTTCTGAAAATCCTCTCTGAATCCCAGTGTGTACTTGATGAACACAGCAAAATTTCCCTCCATCAGCTGCGAAAGGAAAACAGACAGATGAAATGAGATTCCATCAAGTGACTGATGATTATTGTCCACACAGTGTCTTCATTTCAAACCCAACTTCAATCTCAAAACAATTCTGAACTTCACTTTTGATCGCAAACCTGTCCTAATGCTGACTATGATTCTAAACCTAATCTCTTGCATGGCAGCCTCTCTCTCTCTCTCTCTCTCTCTCTCTCTGTGGCTCTCTTTGTTTTAACACACATAGCTCATCTCTGTAATGTAGAGCTGTGCGGTGGTCAGTTCCAGAAACTTGCTCTCTCATACATATCACAGATGTTTGTCACCTGAGAGACTGTTTAGTTAAAACACCATTTTTGCATCTTTTGTAAATGATATCCAATGAGATATATATCATCATAAAACAGGAATAAAAATAAGTACAAGAGTGACATGTTTTAGGTGCACTTCTAAAGTGTTGTTCTTACCATGAAGGCCAGAGAAGTGAAGAGGAAGGCCACCACCAGTTTCACATACGGCCCATGACCCATCACCAACCGCAAAGACTTCTGAAATGACACGTGCTTCTGTGCTTTTAAACCACTCTGATCTGAAAAATACAACCATAAAAAAACATTAAATGCATCAAAATACACATTTAGTGTTGATACACCAAGTTTCATGGTGAAATGTAAACAGCCTACAATTAGACCAGGGTTTCCCAAACTTGGGATCGCGAACCCATGGGGCTTCATTAGAGAACTCCAGGGAGTTCATAAGTTACAGAAGAGGTTATTTTATTATTTTAAAAATTTATACTTTTATGTTAATTTATAAGATATTATTAATATTTATATTTATGTTTTTAAATGATGAAAATGTAAAATTATAAAAATGTTAAAATCAAAACAATCAGCAATCAAAAATAAAACACCACAAATATGAAATATTTACATTTATTTACCTGCATAGGTAAATAAGGTTCAATTTGTTATGAGTAATTAATGCATTTGGTCTCATCAACTAACTCAGAACACATAGAAATAATATTATATTATATTAATCTAGGTTTGGAATTAATTTAGAAATATACTACTATTGTTTATTATTAATCCAAGTTCATTCATGCATTTTATTCATTTATCCATCAATCCACATTCATGTTTGTGTGTGTGTGTGTATGAGGGAGTGTATATGTACACACACACACACACACACACACAAAGTATTACCATTATATCACTGTTACTTAAAATCTGTAACATGTTTTCTCTTAGCATATTTTGATGGTTTTGTATTCAATATTTTATACTGACTCAGCATGAATAATGTGAATGTGTACAGTATGTAAAGGGAAGTAACTCACTGTCCTGCTCTCTCACTCCAAAAAACAGCACAACAGCACACAAAACATAGATCAAGCTTATGACTGCAGATGCAATCATATATGCACGCCTCTGTGAAAAAGAGAGAGAGAGATGATAAAGCAGGTGCTAGAGGTAGATGTGTTATGAAATGTCCTCTGCTGTGTAATGACCATGGCCCCCTCACCTCATTAAATAATTTGTTGTCCAGTAAGATCTGAGAGTTATTAATATGCATAGAGTGACTAGATGTGTTGGTCTGGGATGTGCTGTTAATGCAAGGTGTGTTGGCCATGCCTACAATCTGCCCCTGAATGGCAGTGCCTATTACTGTACCCAACACCTCTACAGTCATACCTGAAAGAGAGAGAGAAGAGAAAAGACATCACTAAAACAGTCAAACTGGTTATGCTGGGAAGGACAGGTGTCATACATAATACAATATGATTGATATGAGGATTTGTTTTGTTTTTTTCTTAAAGAAATTAGAACTTTTATTCAGCAAGGATGTATTAAATTGATCAACAGTGACAGTAAAGACATTTAAATTGTTACAAAATAATTTTATTTCAAATAAATGCTGTTCTTTTGAACTTTCTGTGCATCACAGAATCCTGAAAATAATGTTTAATGGTTTCCACAAAAAAAAAAAGAAAAGAAATTAGCAGCACAACTTTTTTCAGCATTGATAATAATAAGAAATGTTTCTTGATGTCACAGTTATAATGTGTTTGTTGCATGTATAATGTAGCTGATTGCAACCGTAAGGCGTTAAAATGTGTGTAAATGCTCTTACGGTACGCTGTGGCTGAATCTCGTTCCTTCAGCTCAGTGCTGATGAACATGGTCAGAGCCGAGTAAGGCACATGAAAGCACTACACACACAAACACACAGAGTAACTCATGGCTGGCTCACAACAAAAAGCATAAATATGCAAACTAATGCAATTATCATACACTACCAGTCAAAAGTTTGGACACACCTTCTCATTCTTTATTATATAATAAACACAAATGGAAGTGTGAATATGTGATTTTAATAAAACTTGTAAGCTGGATGGATCCTATGTATGCGCTCCTACTCATTCATTAAAAAAAAAAATGTAAAAAATGACTGTACTAAAAATACATTTGCGTAGTTTAAATATTAACTTTAGTGTTAAAATATTAGTTAAAAAAGACATTCATATATAATTTTAAGCATTTAAGCATAAATGTTTATATTAACCCTTTTTTATAGTGTCCAGATGTTTGACAAGTAGTTGAAATACATGTAAATAAATATAATGTTGAACAGAAAACAGAATAATAATAATAATGTTGCATTTAACTCATCAAAAACTACAAGAATGTGTACTAACTGTCTGGAGAGTTTGGAAGAGACAGTAGAAGAGCAGATACCACCAGATCTTTCCCTGCTCTACAGGTGGAACTACCCATATCAGGAAATAACACAACACAGCTGGTGTGGTGGAGATCAGAATCCTGCAGAGAGAAAGCAGTCATCATCATCTAATTGTACTAAGGCTTGTTACAGTTGTTGGGCTTTAGGGGAAGAACCGGGAAAAAACTGATTGGTTAAGAACTGATGTAAAACACCCAAACAGGATCTCCGTTCATTTGATGTTTGAGGGTGAATACGGTCACTTCTGTATTAACTCATTCTGTAATTAACTCATGCGAATCACATCTCTGTGAGGTTCACTGATCTTTCCCCTATGGCTCTAAACAAAAGTCAGCTAGAGTTTGGCAGGCCGTGAAAATGATTTCTAATCACACCACCTCATTCCAAAATTCCTCGCACTAGTCCAATCAGAGAGTCTACTAGGAAAACAGTTGTAGCAAATTTAAGCTCAAAAGGGAAATGTATATAAATAATTACAATTAATTATGTTTACAAAAATTACTAAAGGCTCTAAGAACACTAATATGTTGCATAGGTACAAACATACAATATACACTCTCGTTAAGATCATCAGAAGATGAATTCATAGATAAAAAACATGGTAAGACTACATATAAGATTACATAAACGAGTGCTTCTATCATAAGCAAGCATAAAAAAGTTGAATTCAACAGACAATATACAAAAGCAGCAATAATAATACACACATTGACCTGAAGGATATTCATTTAAAGAGAGGTTTTCTTATGAACTTATTAGAGAAGAGTCCCTTTGGGCATTATGTGTCTGTTTTTGAGATTACTTTAAGAATTGCTTTGCCACATTCCTGGGAGCAGCTATCAAATAGTGTGCCTGTTCTGCCTTTTTTTTTTTTGAGGTGATTGTTGCATTTCAGGAGAAGGGTCCATAGACCCTTTGGTTAGATGAGGGGGCGTTAGATATTATTTGTTAAATATAACTAATAGTTATGTGTCTGATTGGTCCAAATGCTACACAGTGATGATCAATAGGAGACGCTTTGAAATCAATGGATCAGACTGACAGCAGTGTTTACACCGGGATAGAAAAACCTCTTACAATAAGCTGATCTTTCTTTTCTATTAGACTGCAGAATTAGTGTTGGCAACACTGCATTTTGGGATGCAGTAATTTTTCCTGCTGTGTGTTCCAATTGTATAAAGATATTTTTGGAAATGTAATGGGTTTCATAAAAACAGCTCAATATGTGTAGTACGAGTTGTAAACAAATGACTATCAGAAGCAAATTCCTTTAAAGGGATAGTTCACCCAAAAATGTTAATTCTGTCATAAATTACTCACCCTAATGTCGTTCCAAACCCTTAAGACAGTTAGTCTTTGGAATAAAAATTAAGATGTTTTTGATGAAAACCAAAACACAACTACCACATTCAAGGCCCAGAAAGATCGAGAAGACATTGTTAAAATATATGGTTCAGCCTTTATTTTTATGAAGCTACAACAATAGTTTTGGTGTGCAAGAAAATATAAAATAACTACTTAAATTGTTAGTTCACCCAAAAATGAAAATTAGGCTGTGTTTAACTCACCCCAGAGGCAGCCTAGTGGTAGATGACTTTCTTCTTTCAGATGAATCCAGTCAGAGTTACATTAAAAATTGTCTTTGATGTTTCAAGCTGTTTAATGCCACTCAGCTGGTGTTTCATGCATCAGTCCAAAATAAGTTAAATAAAAAGCACCCATCCATAAAAAAATAATAATTACTGTCTCACACATCTCCGGGGGGTGAACAAAGGCCTCCTGCAGCGAATTGATGCATTTTTTAAGAAAAAAAAATCCATATTCAAAATACAATAATCACTTTAATGTAGCTTGCACCAACAGTTTACACAGAAGCAGCTCCGGGATGATGAAGTATGAGGTTGGTGCTGTGCATGCGCCTTTGAGTCTCGTGAAAACCAATGTTTGTTTACAGGATCAAAGGAAGCAAAGTTTCCTTACTCTTTTTCCTTTACAGAGCAGTTTAAGACCGGTGCTTTTTATTTAACTTATTTTGGATTGATGCATGCAACACCCGCTGAATGGCATTAAACAGCTTAAAAGATCAAAGACAATATTGAATAAAACTGGATTTGTCGGGAAGAAGAAAGTTATATACACCTAGAATGCCTTGGAGGCCAGTAAAACACAGCATAAATAAAATTTTTGGGTGAACTAACCCCTTTAATTCAACAATTTCTTCTCTTTGGTGCCAGTCTTCAAAGCGCATTCATGAGAGTGAGAGTGCATGTGCATTCCTCTACTTGTAAACAAGATGCAGTGCATCCGGGTTCTACATCAGAATGTCGGCTCTTGTGTCAGCAGCACCACACAAATGCAATTGATTTTCATACAAATAGTTGGAAACCATATAGTTATATATGTGTGGTTTTAACTGTGGTTATGATGAGGTAAATGTTTCTTACTATGGAAAACCAATGGTTAGTTTTAATAAAACCCAAACAGTCAGAATAATTAAAATTCACCATATAAAAATAGACAACTATTTTATAGATGTTACTGTTTTTGAAAATGGACATAAATTAACATTTGCATCCTAATAATTTAAGCTACTGCTATTGTCAACTCAAGTTACTTTCAAATGTGCATTTGTACAGGACAAAAAGATAAAAATTATTAATATTGCAGCCTGCATCAAAGTCAGGCAACAATACTCTTTCATGATTTGATACAATATCACTCAGAGCATGCCGAAAATAATTAATTGATTTTTCTATTAAGATTAGAGCTGTCATCTTTAATGCTTGCGATTAATTTTACAATACTTAATGCGTAAAAATAATTTGACGCAATTAACGCAAAATAAATGCAGTTCTAACCCTTTAATAAAGGAAACCAGCCTTATTACATTAGAGATTGTAGAGAAAACAGAAACTTGCTTTGCATTTACAGTGAATTATTAATTCCAGCATGTTTCCGTTTTAAACACGAGATCTGTCATATTCTGTGTTTTTCTCTTGAGGAGTACAAGACCTCACACGTGCTGTGTGAAGTACAGACTGAGTGTATGAGTGCTCTTGACGCACTGATAGCACATTTGGCCTCATTCATGAAACTTAAGTAAATATATGAGTCATTTATGAGTCATAAATTTATGAGGCACATAAATCTCAATTTCGACACTTAAGACTTGTTTTGTGGTCCAGCAATCTTCAAATCTTTTTTGTTGGCTAAAGACTTTGTTGGCTTTTTTTCACTTCTTAAACTATTTTGAATTTACATTGTGAATTTAAATTAATAGTACCCACTGCAAATCATCCCAGGGGTGGCCAGAGTTTATACAGTGGTGGCTGTGGCCACCCCTGGGCACCTCTTGGGGGCGCCCCTGGTGTGGAGAGGTCTGAAAGAGCTCATCAACTACAAGACACCATCCCACAGCACTGTGGATAATCAACAACTTGCAGATGATCTGAATGAGTTTTATTGCAGGTTTGAAAAAAACAGCCCCCACCCGCCCAGAACACCTCTCCACACAACCATTTACTGCACCTCCTGCAACCCCCTTCTCCTCCACACCTTCATCATTGTAGATGATGTGTGCCAGGTCTTCCAGTAGCAGAAAAGGAAAAAAGCACCAGGCCCAGATTATATTACACCAGCCTGTTTGAAATCCCGTGCTGACCAGCTGGCCTTGATCTTCACAGAGACCTTCAACAGATCACTGGAGCCATGCAAAGTCCCTTCATGGTTCAGACACTCCACCATCATCCCCATTAGGGATTTAACGATTAACTGTGTGCCGGTTGAAAATCAATTCAAATGTGTGATGATTCAAATTGGTTGAGATGCTAAACAAATTGTGATTCATTTATGAGTAGGAGTTTATATGAATGGGGAATCTGAGTGGAACTGAATGTCTTTAGAAAAGTTTAGATGGTAATGCATAGTAAAGTTCATAAATGCACCTCTGCTTCATTTACAGCAGAAAACAATGAAATGTTTTAAGCACCACCTGGCAGAGAGTGAATCTGCGTCTCATATACTGTTTCGTGCAGATATTTTTATGTATAGTTTCACAAAATTGAAGTCAAAACATTGTTTTTGCTTCAAATTTCTAAATTATACAATACTAATGATACAATACTTATTTAGATTAAGAACTGCTAATGTTGCATGTATGCAGCATCTTTGTTTGGATAATGATTAAAATGCAGTGGCTGCCACTCATTTTAAATGGAAAGAATACAGATTTTTATTTGTGTTATTTATTTAATTTGGGGTTAGTTTTAAAATTTCAATTTAGTTTTGCTATTTACATTGAGATTAGATTTACATTTTGTCATTTAGCAGACGCTTTTATCCAAAGTGACCTACAAATAAGGACAATAGAAGCAATCAAAACTAAAAAACAGTAATATGCAAGGGCTATTAGAATATTATTATAGTATTATATTTCAGTTTCACAAAGAAATGTGCAGCATTTTGTCCTAACAATTAAAAGGACACATTTGTCTTAAATCTCATTTTGTAAAAAATAATAATAATCATGAATCGAATCAAAATGTGAAATCAAAATAGTGAATCGAATCGAATCGTGAGCTGAGTGAATCTTTACATCCCTAATTACCATCCCAAAGAAATCCAAAAGTACAGGACTAAATGACTACAGGCTTGTGGCTTTAACATCTGCGGTCATGAAGTAATTTGAAAAACTGGTGCTTGCCCACCTGAAAGACATTACTGAACCCTTGCTGGTTCCTCTTCAGTTTGCCTACAGAGCAAACAGGTCTGTGGACAATTCAATATGTTACTGCAATACTTTTTGGACCATCTAAACAGATCTAGGACTTGTGTGAGGATCCTGTTTAACATCATCATTCTAAACCTCCTCCTGCCCAGACTAACTCAGCTCTCCGTGCCCACCTCCATCTGTCAGTTGATTAACAGCTTCCTGACAGACAGGCAGCAGCTAGTGAAGCTGGGAAAATTCTCATCCAGCACCCATTTAATCAGCACTGGAGCTCCTCATACGCCAATGACTGCACATCTAAAAAACCCTCTGTCAAACTCCTGAAGTTTGCTGATGAAACCACACTCATCGGCCTTATTCGGGACAGTGACAACTCTGCCTACAGACAGGAAGGTGGTGAACACACACAGTGGAGCGAGCAGACTTTTTCAGTGGCTCGTCTTCTGGGCTGGGTGAAGCTTTCCTCCTCCGAGAGGAACATGGCTTTGATTGCAGTGCTGGTGGCCTGCCGTCTCTGTCAGGACGGGGTCTCTGGCCCTTTGAGCCCTGATGGTAGTTTGGCTAAAGCTGTCTTGGCCTCACTGCTGGCTCATGTTTGCACCGAGCAGCAGCAGAATACCTGATACACATGGAGTATCACCATGACATGCAGTGCTGAAGCGGCCTGGCCTGCCGCGGAGAAAGCCACCAAAATGGCATCATCTTCATCCTCAGTTTACTCCATGGCACTGAAAGACATCATATCCCGCATGCTGGGGGAGGGAAAGAGATCTGCAGTCATGAATTGCGCTGGAAGGGTACCTGCAACAGGGGGGTGAGGAGCGTGTGGACACTGAGGTGCGAGCTTGTCACCTGAAGAGTGCGGCAGAGCTATTTGGGTGAGTTCATCGCCTTGGATGATGGCAACATGGAGCCTGAGAGGCCGAAGGGTCGTATCTCCAGTCCGATCCCTCAAACGCCGCCTCTTGGTGTGCGCAACCCAGGCAGAAGACGCAAGATTCGTAGCCGTCAGAGTGTTCGATTGGCTCCGTGCAGGAGAAGCAATCGTGAGAGGTCATCCTTGACAAAAAGCTCACCGGAATACAGCAGGGGAAGAGAAGGCATGTCCGCTGCAGCATGTAAATCATGGTGGGTACTCCTGATGATAGGCTTCTTGTTTCTAATAGAAGGTTGTCTGAAGGAAAAGATTGGATGACATACAAGCACTGCTTTATATAGAGTAGGAGCCCCCTCATATTTTGTGCACTTGACCGCCATTGGCCAGTTTCCCTGGTGTGATTCAATAAGACTCCAGTAGCATTTGGAGGAAAATGTACTTCCCATAGCAATGTAGAGTGACCAAATCGAAAGGGAACTGAAACTGTCCTACACAACATAAACAAACTGCCTCTCTCTTATCTCCTGCACGCTGCTTACACTCTCATTGGTCAATTCTGGTGGTGTGGTCGGCGGAGCCAATCAGAAAGCTAAATTTTTCCCTATGTCATACACACACGCACACCTTACAAATATAACAATAGATTTGCATTGTATTTCACTTCAACTCAACAAATATGGCTTTATTCTTACTGCACAAACTAAATATTGGTGTTACAACATAATATTCAAAGTTTCTATTTCAAACCATTAAACAAGCATAATTTTCTCAGTATTGTTATTCTGTATCTTTCATAATGAACGCAAATAAAAAAAGAATTAGTAAGCTCCTAACTGGAGTGTGTGTGCCCTTTTCTATTGGCTTACCGATTGGGATTGAAGATTTTTTTTTTAGTTTTTTTTTTTTATTCCACATCTGAGTGCACGCATAAACAGTCAGAAAAATCCCAGAGAAATGACAACACATGGTGCTCTTGCACATTCTAGGAAGGCAACATCGGTCCTGGAGTGTCCAGCTGTCCGGGTTCCAACTCTTTCATGAAAACCAGATTCAAGGACTTTTTACAGCATCATTTATTTTATATCAAGCACCTATCAAATTCTCACCCCAGCATATGTAATTTCATAAAACACCTTAAATTACTTAAAATTTCACTTACACTTAAAATTTACATAAACATTTTCAGAGTAATAATGTTTTAAATGAATGAATGTTTAGACCATTTTGTGCAGTTGTGTTCAAAATAATTTAATGAAATCCACAGAAGTCAGTACTGGTAATATTTAAATACAATGTCTAAAATATTGATAAAATATGCATCAAACTGTTTTTTGTTTTTTCTTTTGCTGCAGTTCTTGTACAAGATCTAAATTTGGATTTCTCAATTTTTACATTTAATAAAAAGGGGTTAAATGTTGTAATAACATGTTAAAACCTGTTAACATAAAAAATGTGTACATTCACTCAAAAGAGACATTATTCGTTAATTAACTCAAGGACTTTCTGCTTGCTTTAAACTGTAAATGCTTTTCACTTTGCTGTTTTTCCAATTTTTCATATTCTCCATTTTACTCCTTAGCTCCATGTTGCAGTAAGTTTTGGGAGTGTATTAGTTATCCTAAATTGTCTGTCTTGCAGAGACCGACAAAAATGAGCTCCTAAAACTTACAGACAGAATCTGGAAGATCAATTCTCTGGTCATTCAAGAGTCACTCTCAACTTATCTGATCATAAAGCCTATAAAAATTAATGTATTTCACAATACTGCATGACGTTATTTATGCCACATTATTCTCATTTAGTAGGGCTCATTTTTTGGGGGATTTTTTCCAATGAGCATTTTGCTGACCAAATCGTCATGCCTTAACTTTGAAATGTCTGTATTGCATTAGAATATTTCTCAAGGGGATTTAAAAAAAAAATTGACTTCTCAGTCTGAGTTGGATCTCTTTTTTGGCTCATTTAATCTGTAAAAGAAAGCCAGGCTTACAATTTCCAGTCTTTATGGCCAGTTATATATCACTTCTAAATGATTAAAGGGGTCATATGATGCGATTTCAATTTTTCCTTTCTCTTTTGACTGTTACAAACTTTTGGTGCATAAAGAAGATATGTAAAGTTGCAAAGACTAAACTCTCAAATCCAAAGAGATATTCTTTATAAAAGTCAAGAAACGGGTTGTTTCAACATGCCCCCACATCTATGTCACTGTGTGGGAAGATTTGCAAAACGCCGCCCAAATGTTCATGCAAAGAAAGGCAGCATACCTTTTATTCTCGCTGCGGAGAAGCTGTGTGTTTCATTGTGAAAGTGAAACTACTTTGTTTGGCCTTCCAAAAGAGCACGATATCTGATTCGTCATGCCTAAAGCTGATCCATGCTGGTCACTGAGGAAATACATCAACTTCATGCTGTGGATCTCCGGATCTGCTTTCACTGTTTCACTGTAGTCTAGCCCTGGGTCGTCACATGTGGTTGCCGCAACCCCCAGCTGCTCCTTCATTGAATCCGTTGGCCGTTCCTCGTTCTAACTGCTGGCTGCTGCTTACTTAATCTGCGGGCTATTCCTCAATCAAGCCCCCGGCTGTTCCTCACTCACTGGCCATTCCTCACTCTTTACAAGGACAGTCTGGAACTTCTGACTCACGGTATGCAAGTAGGTTTACATATGTTAAGGATTTCATGATGCTGATGCTGAAAATTCAGCTTTCATCACAGGAATAAATTAAATGTAACAATGTATTTCAAATAGAAAACAGTTATTTTAAATAGTAAAAATATTTCACAATATTCCTGCTTTTGCTGTATTTTGGATCAAATAAATGCAGGCTCAGTAAGCAGAAGAGACTTCTTTAAAAGGATAAAAATCTTACTGTTCAACTCTTGATTTATGCTATATTGATTATAGAAATGTTATATTGCAATGTTTTATGTTATATTGTAATGTTTTATATATATATATCTTTGGACCAAGACGTATAAAGATGACTGAACAAAATGTTTTGACGGAAATTGGTTCAGAGGCTGTATCGCGTCCAAAATTTGATCAATCCACAGAAAAACTTGGTACGCTTCATCAACACCATGATCTGAGAGCCCATGCCAAAGTTTTTAAGTTTTTAGGCATTCATATTTCAGACTCCTTTTCATGGTCTCTCCACATCACCTGTGCCATTAAGAAGACACACCAGAGGCTTTCCTTCTTGAGGTGTCTTAAGAAATATGGTATGTCTCTAAATATTTTTAAAAAAATGTACCGTTGTACAATTGAGAGTATACTGACAGGTAATATTACAGTGTGGTTTGGAAGGGCTACTTCAAGTGAATTAAATCTTCTGAAAAAGGTGGTTAAAACTGCATCAAAAATTATTGGGGTTCCACTGGAATCACTACAGGATATTTATTGGAAACGCAGTACTGGGAAGGCACTGAGAATTATACAGGATGTTAGTCATCCGGCACATAGTCTCTTCTCCCAACTCCCATCAGGGAGACGTTGGCAGAGCATCCCAACACGTACGTCATGTTTTAGGGACAGTTTTTATCCACAGGCTGTAAGGCTACTGAACGATAGTGTAAGAGGAAGGAGGGCTGAGATTTGAGCGTATGTTTTTTAAATTTATTTTTATTTATCTTATTTATTGACTGGTGCTGAGAAAGTGCTGAGGCACATTTCATTGCTGTGGTACTCTGTACGAATATGCATATGACAATAATGCTGAAACTTGAACTTGAAACTTGAACTTGAGTTGGGAACAGTGCCACCTATGGGTGAAGAGATGCCCAAAATACACATTTTAGCTTGAACAATCAGTCTGAAAATTAAGATCTGGTCGTCTATGGGTTTTAAATTCAAGTCCTTCTCTTTGTTCTATGCTAATAACCCGACTGAGAAAGATGAAAGCCGTGCCAGTATCACAGTGTCACTGAGAAACTGCAGCCATGGCGGGTATGTTTTTTGGTGTACAGGCAAAACATCAACAACAATGTGCTACATGTTTCTTTCGCCGTTTTTTTTTTTTAATTGATGAAAATCCATTGTAGCAATGAAAAACTTGAATCCCTGCATAAACAAAATTGATTTCAAATTTAATTGATACCCTCATTAATGGACCTATGTTTGTTTTTAAGTACTTTCCAGGATTTGAATCCACATTTCTTTTTATTCAAGAACTTTCAAATACTTTCAAGAAGCATGGGAACCCTGTGCAGAGTTTAGCTCTAACCCTAATCAAACACATCTGAAAAAGGTAATCAAGGTCTTCAGGATTACTAAGGTTACAAATAAGTGAGGTTTCGCACTCCAGGACCAACGTTGCCTACCCCTGGGATACATAATCCAGAGCAGATGGACTTGGCTTGGATCACCATGGCTAATGTTCATTTCTCTGTTTTAAATACATCTCTCTTTCTCTTTCTGTGAATAACCACCCAATCCCAGAGTACCAGCTTATAAAAAATACAGAGTTTTAATTTCCTTTTAATTTTCTCATGAATTTAGAAAACAGTATCATGCATATCGTACATTCGGCACATTACAACTCAACTCATCTGCACTCATCTCTGCACATCATCTGAATAGCAGTTCTTGTAGCATCGCTACACAGAATCCGTGTAGTACTTTAATATATTGTGTATATTTCATTATTTGTATTTAATTATCTTTTTTTATTTTTTCCCCCTTCGGATATTTCATTATTGTATTTCATTTTCTCTTCTTTTTTTTGCACAGTCTAAAAAGAGTATGCCAGATCTATATTTCACTGCTTGTTGTATGTCAAATAAAATCTTGAATCGTAAAACAATATAATTTCATGGTGTGGATTTCTGACAATCACATACCAGGGCATCATGCGTCCATGCCGTGTCCATGGGGTTCTGCTTACTAAAAACCCAACTGTAGGATCAGTCACAGCATCCCAGGCCCGACCCACAAACAGGATCACAGAAGCGTTGAGGGGATCCAACTAGAAAGACATTAATTACTGTAGGATTTACACACAACATTCTAAAGAAAACAATGATTTTGAAGAACATTCATTTCAGTATTTTATTTAAAGCTGCTTCGAAACAATGTGTATTGTGAAAAGTGCTACAAAAAATATCATCTACTTGACTTGACTAAACATGAGTTCTTTAACCACATCTCACTTCATCTGCTACCAATCCTTAATTTGCTTGACAGACTCGGATGAGAAGATCTGATTGGTTATCGCTATGGAATCGATTGTAATAATGAGGCAGCAGGAGTTTTGATCAAGATAACTGGAGCTGAGGATCCTCTGCCATTCAGTTATAGTGTTCACATATACATGCTCACCAGTGCCACATCAAGCAAGAAGATCTGTAGAAAGAAGCCAAGGGCACTGCCTGTGATCTGATATGGAGCCCCTCCGATTGCAAAACACACCTTACTCCATACAGTCAGACCTCTTTTCCTCTCCTGCGGTGGTGAGAGCTGAAAGGAGGTTTAAAAAAATGTGATTATAAAAGGACGGACAATGACAGTGATTTAAGCAAGTAAAACTAGACCCATGAGAGACCAATGAACTTTCCACTGCAAGAGGAGACAATAAAATCCTAACTGAAGGAGTTGATTAAGCTTGGATTCTCTTTTTGGGACTTTCCATTTAAAGCTCTTAAAAAAATACCAGTGTTCAGCATCAAAAACCTTTCATAACTGCTGGAATGCTCTTAGCATTACAGTCCAGCAGTAATAAAACAATCAAGTTAGTTTTCCTGCTTTGGCTCTGCAGGGACATTACAGATAAACTGGACATTTAAAGGGATCATATGATGCAATTTCAAGTTTTTCTTTCTCTTTGGAGTGTTACAAGCTGTTCATGCATAGAAGAGATCCCTAAAGTTGCAAAGACTTAAGTCTCAAACCCAAAGAGCTATTTTGTACAAAAAGTCAAGACTCATCCACGCCCTCCTAAAATGCCTCATTTAAACACACCCCCACATGTCTACATCATTGTGTGGGAAGATTTGCATAACACCGCCCAAATGTTCATTGTTAATTTGTATTTAGAATCAGAATCAGAATGAGGTTTAGACTGTCACGCTATCAGTCTCTGTTTCCTGGGTGTCCCCTAGTGAGCGCACTTCTCCTTAGGCACTTCACCATAGGCACTTTAATTCCGCTTGTCTGGTCATGTCGTCACAGTAATTGCACTCCAATTAAATCGCACAGGTGTTGACTATCCTTAGTCATTAGTCTCCCTATATAGAGCTGTCTTTCTCTGTCGTCTTTATGGAGTCCTTACCCTATGTGTCTCATGCTCTCGTTCCCCAAGACTTCCTCTACCTTCTTGTTCTTCCGAGTTCCCCGTTTCATCCGGTTCCCTCTTTTGGTTTTGTTTGTCTCTCATGACTGTTTATTTTGTATTTACCCTTCTGTTTAAATAAAACCCTTACCTGCATTTGGATCCAACCCTCTCTTTGTGTTTCTCCTAAACCCTACCGTGACAGAAGGACTCCATCAATCAAGGATCCAGCGGTATGTCTGCTGCCATGTCTTCATCAGCCAGCAAGCGAAATGGTTTTGAAGGCTCTCGCCTAGTGGTGTTCCGGGGGACCAGGGGAGGTCGCTCCGGAGCAAGCGGTCGAGAGGAGGTCCGGCAGCGATCGCCACTGTGGCCTCCCATCGAACCGAGATTCGGATGGGGGCTGCCATTTCCCCAGGATGTCCCGAGAGGAGAGGGGAGATGCAGATCGGCTGAGCCAGAGCCGTGGTACCAGATGGCCGCCAGTCCTGTGCAGCGGCACCAAATGGCTGCCAGCTCAGCCCCACAGCACAAGATGGCCGCCACCCCAACCCCACAGCACAGGATGGCCGCCAGCCCAGCCCCACAACCCAAGATGGCCGCCAGCCCAGCCCCACAGCACAAGATGACCGCCAGCCTAGCGCCACAGCCCAAGATGGCCGCCAGCCTAGCGCCACAGCCCAAGATGGCCGCCAGCCTAGCGCCACAGCCCAAGATGGCCGCCAGCCTAGCGCCACAGCCCAAGATGGCCGCCAGCCCAGCGCCACAGCCCAAGATGGCTGCCAGCCCAGCACCACAGCACAAGATGGCTGCCAGCCCAGCACCACAGCACAAGATGGCCGCCAGCCCAGCGCCACAGCCCAAGATGGCTGCCAGCCCAGCACCACAGCACAAGATGGCCGACTCAATGACACCGATTCTCCATCGTAGAGGGCGGAGGAGGAGACAGGCAGCTACTGTTCCTCAGGACCCGGAGAACGTTCCCGAGCGGGCCGCTGCCATCCATGAGGCCATTCCCGATGCGGTGCCCGCTGCTGTTCCGGAGGCGGTGGCTGAGGCTGTTCCCGATGCGGTGCCCGCTGCTGTTCCGGAGACCGAGGCGGTGCCCGCTGCTGTTCCGGAGGCCGAGGCGGTGGCCGAGGCTGTTCCCGAGGAGGTGCCCGATGCTGTTCCCGAGGCGGTGCCCGATGCAGTTCCCGAGGCGGTGCTCGATGCAGTTCCCGAGGCTGTTCCCGAGGAGGTGCCCGATGCTGTTCCCGATGCTGTTCCCGAGGCGGTGCCCGATGCAGTTCCCGAGGCGGTGCTCGATGCAGTTCCCGAGGCTGTTCCCGAGGAGGTGCCCGATGCTGTTCCCGAGGCGGTGCCCGATGCAGTTCCCGAGGCGGTGCCCGATGCAGTTCCCGAGGCGGTGCCCGATGCAGTTCCCGAGGCGGTGCCCGATGCTGTTCCCGAGGCGGTGCCCGATGCTGTTCCCGAGGCGGTGCCCGATGCTGTTCCCGAGGCCGAGGCTGTTCCCGAGGAGGTGCTCGATGCTGTTCGAGAAGCCGAGGCTGTTCCCGAGGCGGTGCCCGATGCTGTGGCCAAGACTGTTCCCGAGGAGGTGCTCGATGCTGTTCGAGAGGCCGAGGCTGTTCCCGAGGCGGTGCCCGATGCTGTTCCCGAGGCGGTGCCCGATGCAGTTCCCGAGGCGGTGCCCGATGCAGTTCCCGAGGCGGTGCTCGATGCAGTTCCCGAGGCTGTTCCCGAGGAGGTGCCCGATGCAGTTCCCGAGGCGGTGCCCGATGCAGTTCCCGAGGCGGTGCCCGATGCAGTTCCCGAGGCGGTGCCCGATGCTGTTCCCGAGGCGGTGCCCGATGCAGTTCCCGAGGCGGTGCCCGATGCAGTTCCCGAGGCGGTGCTCGATGCAGTTCCCGAGGCTGTTCCCGAGGAGGTGCCCGATGCTGTTCCCGAGGCGGTGCCCGATGCTGTTCCCGAGGCGGTGCCCGATGCGGTTCCCGAGGCGGTGCCCGATGCGGTTCCCGAGGCGGTGCCGATGCAGTTCCCGAGGCGGTGCCCGATGCAGTTCCCGAGGCGGTGCCCGATGCAGTTCCCGAGGCGGTGCCCGATGTTGTTCCCGAGGCGGTGCCCGATGCTGTTCCCGAGGCGGTGCCCGATGCAGTTCCCGAGGTGGTGCCCGATGCAGTTCCCGAGGAGGTGCCCGATGCTGTTCCCGAGGCGGTGCCCGATGCAGTTCCCGAGGCGGTGCTCGATGCAGTTCCCGAGGCTGTTCCCGAGGCGGTGCCCGATGCAGTTCCCGAGGCGGTGCCCGATGCAGTTCCCGAGGCGGTGCCCGTTGCTGTTCCCGAGGCGGTGCCCGATGCAGTTCCCGAGGCGGTGCTCGATGCAGTGCCCGATGCAGTTCCCGAGGCGGTGCCCGATGCAGTTCCCGAGGCGGTGCCCGATGCAGTTCCCGAGGCGGAGGCCGATGCTGTTCCCGAGGCCGATGCTGTTCCCAAAGCCGATGCTGTTCCCGAGGCGGTGCCCGATGCTGTTCCAGAGGCCGATGCCGATGCTGTTCCCGAGCCCGAGGCGGTGCCCGATGCTGTTCCAGAGGCCGATGCAGAGGCGGTGCCCGATGCAGTTCCCGAGGCGGAGCCCGATGCAGAGGCCGACGCGGTGCCCGATGCTGTTCCAGGGGCCGAGACCGACGCGGTGCCCGATGCCGAGGCGGAGCCCGATGCTGTTCCAGAGGCCGATGCTGTTCCCGAGGCCGATGCTGTTCCCAAAGCCGATGCTGTTCCCGAGGCGGTGCCCGATGCTGTTCCAGAGGCCGATGCCGATGCTGTTCCCGAGCCCGAGGCGGTGCCCGATGCTGTTCCAGAGGCCGAGACCGAGGCGGGGTCCGAAACCGTTCCCGATGCGGCATCTGGTAGCTGCTCCGTAGGGGAGGGGGTAATGTCACGCTATCAGTCTCTGTTTCCTGGGTGTCCCCTAGTGAGCGCACTTCTCCTTAGGCACTTCACCATAGGCACTTTAATTCCGCTTGTCTGGTCATGTCGTCACAGTAATTGCACTCCAATTAAATCGCACAGGTGTTGACTATCCTTAGTCATTAGTCTCCCTATATAGAGCTGTCTTTCTCTGTCGTCTTTATGGAGTCCTTACCCTATGTGTCTCATGCTCTCGTTCCCCAAGACTTCCTCTACCTTCTTGTTCTTCCGAGTTCCCCGTTTCATCCGGTTCCCTCTTTTGGTTTTGTTTGTCTCTCATGACTGTTTATTTTGTATTTACCCTTCTGTTTAAATAAAACCCTTACCTGCATTTGGATGCAGTTCCCGAGGCGGTGCCCGATGCAGTTCCCGAGGCGGAGGCCGATGCTGTTCCCGAGGCCGATGCTGTTCCCAAAGCCGATGCTGTTCCCGAGGCGGTGCCCGATGCTGTTCCAGAGGCCGATGCCGATGCTGTTCCCGAGCCCGAGGCGGTGCCCGATGCTGTTCCAGAGGCCGATGCAGAGGCGGTGCCCGATGCTGTTCCAGAGGCCGACGCGGTGCCCGATGCAGTTCCCGAGGCGGAGCCCGATGCAGAGGCCGACGCGGTGCCCGATGCTGTTCCAGAGGCCGAGACCGACGCGGTGCCCGATGCCGAGGCGGAGCCCGATGCTGTTCCCGAGGCCGATGCTGTTCCCGAGGCCGATGCTGTTCCCGAGGCCGATGCTGTTCCCAAAGCCGATGCTGTTCCCGAGGCGGTGCCCGATGCTGTTCCAGAGGCCGATGCTGTTCCCGAGCCCGAGGCGGTGCCCGATGCTGTTCCAGAGGCCGAGACCGAGGCGGGGTCCGAAACCGTTCCCGATGCGGTGCCGGAGGCCGTTCCCGATGCAGTGCCCGAGACCGCTTCGTCCTGGGGGACTCCGACGGTGACCATGAGGACGTGGTGGTCATCTGCTCCGCCCTGGGAGACTCCGACGGTGACCATGAGGACGTGGTGGTTATCCGCTCCGCCCTGGGGGACTCCGGCGGTGACCAAGAGGACGTGGTGGTCATCCGCTCCGTCCTGGGGGACTCCGGTCGCAACCACGTGGTGGTCATCCGCTCCGCCCTGGGGGACTTCGGCCGCGACCACGTGGAGGTGGTGGCCTTCCGCTCCGCCCTGGGGGGGCTTCTGCGTTGACCACATGGGTGTGATGGCCCTCTGTTCCGCCCGGGTGGGCATCACCTAATGTCTTCCAATTACCAATGTTTTTGTTTTCATTTGTTTTTTGTTTTTTCTATTTTCCTCCGTTGGACCTGGCCCTCCGTCCCTCCCCTCTTTCCTTCCGCCGGTCCACCACCCTCCTGGACTCCTTGTTTTGTGTTACACCTTCCTGTCTCTGCCTTTCCATCACGTCTGGTTGTTCCGTCTCTTTTCTTCCATTTTACCTGGTTGTCCTGTCTTTGTCTCTCCTTTTCACCTGGTTGTTTGTCTCTGTTTTCTGACCCTCCGTCCCTCCCCCTAGTCCGCCTCCGCTTCACCTCCCTCCTACCTCTTTTTCTGTTGGGTTTTCCGGGGTTTCAGGTGGAGCATCTGGTAGCTGCTCCGTAGGGGAGGGGGTAATGTCACGCTATCAGTCTCTGTTTCCTGGGTGTCCCCTAGTGAGCGCACTTCTCCTTAGGCACTTCACCATAGGCACTTTAATTCCGCTTGTCTGGTCATGTCGTCACAGTAATTGCACTCCAATTAAATCGCACAGGTGTTGACTATCCTTAGTCATTAGTCTCCCTATATAGAGCTGTCTTTCTCTGTCGTCTTTATGGAGTCCTTACCCTATGTGTCTCATGCTCTCGTTCCCCAAGACTTCCTCTACCTTCTTGTTCTTCCGAGTTCCCCGTTTCATCCGGTTCCCTCTTTTGGTTTTGTTTGTCTCTCATGACTGTTTATTTTGTATTTACCCTTCTGTTTAAATAAAACCCTTACCTGCATTTGGATCCAACCCTCTCTTTGTGTTTCTCCTAAACCCTACCGTGACATAGACAGGACAAAGATAATAAAAAGAATAATATAAAAATAGACAAAAAAAAAACAATGTACAAAAAAATCAAACACACAAAATATAATATAGACAACTATGTACAGGTATGATATGTGCAAAATCATAACTGCTCCAGAACAGTTCAACCTAAATCATCCCTCTACATAGGCGCACTACTCATCGTCGCTTTGTCACACGCAGAAAGAGAGAGAGGGAGAGAAAGAATAGACACGCTACATGTAAACGATATTCTTAGTTGTAGTTTACGGTCAAAATAACAGAGTTCCTTTGAATTTTTTCAGCTTCTAAGAACTTCCAGGTTTCCGATAGTGGGCGGAATTAATGCGCAAACGGCAATCTCATTGGCTGTCGCTAACCTATTATCGTACCTGTTTTGATTTCAGCAAATCAGTTCGAGCAAATGCACACAACCTGATTAATATTCATGAATCCAGTAAGTGTTAATCCTTAGTGCGTTTTTAGTTCTTATTAGTATTCTTATCATTATTATCTTAACAGTAAGTTTTTTCCCAATTTTTTTACAGAAATCCTGATTGACCAAAAAAGCACCACCACCAATCCTAAATTCAGATAAAATTACTAATACATCAAGTTTTAATTCTAAATAGCTACTAAATAAATCTAAATTCTAAAGTTCTATCATTAAGTAATACTTGATTATCATGTTATAATGTTTGACTGACTGATGTTAAGAGATATAAAAATGGCACACATGCACAAATTTTTTCTTTTACGAAGTACTGTATAACCATGCAATATAGTGACAAAAAAAATCACGTTTTTAATGAGATTTAGTGTTTCTGGCGTTAGCAAATAAAATAATATTTTCCGAAGACAAGATCATCATGATTAGCTCTGTCATAAACGATAAGAGTGAATCAAATAATATGACTCTAAAGGTCAGAGTAGTGATGGTCAGCTTGTCCATAGACACGGTTCTGATCACTTTTACCTGAGAAGATTTTGCTGCTTCATTTTCGGAAGTTAATCTTTACATTTCCCTTCTTTATTCTTCATAACCGCTGCGATATAACTCCGCCTAACGCCCGTTTCACACATACTCCGTCTGCGGTGCATATGCGTTGCGTATTTTTTTACGCACTCATGTTAACGGATTCCAGCGTTCACACTGCGCGCGGTTGCGATCCGTCAGTCCGTTCCAGGAGAAGTGCAGCGATCGTTTACGTACAGACTCTATTTTTGCTGTGCTGCATGCGCTGAATTAAAGTGACAGCGCAGTGTTCGCGGTAAAAATGAACATGGATTGACACGGAAATGCAGTCATTTCACAATAAATGTATACTAATCAAAGCCTACTATGTTTCACACGCAACACATGGGTTTTGGCTAGATTTAAAACAAGAAAAGGAGCAGCTTTAGAGAAACAAGGCAACATTATATATGCACTTTTATAGAGGCAGAAAAACAAAGTTATTTAAGACCCATTGGATTGTGTGTAATAAAGATTTAAATGCAAAAGGCAGGAGAGTCGACTGTTTCTGTCAGTGGTTAGTTTTAATTTTGAATGTTTGTGATATCCTAACAAGAAAAGTAGGCTAATGTTGTGTTTAAATGTGTTGCAGCTTGTTTCAGCAACTTATTATAAAAACTAGCAGTCAAATCCATGAGTAGTAATACGTTGTTTATATTTTAATTTAAATATGTCTATGAAAGATTGTTACTGTAGCCTACTGTGATAAAAGAGTATCATAATGCTGAAAAAGCTTTTTGATATTATTATCATTATTATTTTTTTACATGATTTGATATCAAAATAATGGACAAAGCTTGTGTTTTGTGGTTTAAACTGCCGCGCATCAGTAACGGACTGCAAACGCGTCCTGTGTGAAAGCACAATGAGTCCGTGCTGCTTCAGCACAACATACGTAACGCACACGGACTGTATAGCCACTGCAGACAGATTATATGTGAAACAGGCGTAACGGTGCAGATAACTTAAAAGGCTGTGCATCGGCTGTTACACAGACGCAGAGCAACTTAGACAGCTCACCAGAAGCGCTTCAACGCTCGAAAACACACACAATTACCTTATACACGTAGTCCTAAATGATTTATAAAGTCTTAAACGACCGCAGAGAATTTGGAGAAGATATGTGTCAGATCCGCATCATGTGCATCAAGTTTTAAAGGGGCAACGCTGATTTTAAAGTTAAAGGGGGGGTGAAATGCTATTTCATGCATACTGAGTTTTTTTACACTGTTAAAGAGTTGGATTCCCATGCTAAACATGGACAAAGTTTAAAAAATTAAGTTGTACGTTTGAAGGAGTATTTTTGTTCCAAAAAAACCTCTTCCGGTTTGTCACAAGTTTCGGAAAGTTTTTTTCGAGTATGGCTCTGTGTGACGTTAGATGGAGCGGAATTTCCTTATATGGGTCCGAAGGACACGTCTGCCGGAAGAGCGCGCGCTCCCGTATTGCTATGAGAGGCTGAGCACAGACAATCACTGGTCAGAGCGAGAGCATCGCGAAAAGTCACAAAAGAAGTGTGTTTTTGGTTGCCAGGGCAAGACAACCCTGCACAGATTACCAAAAGAGAAACAGCATTAAGGGACCAGTGGATGGAGTTTATTTTTACAGAGCATCAACGGAGTTGTGCAAGTGTTTGTGTTTGTTCCCTGCATTTCGAAGATGCTTGTTTTACAAACAAGGCCCACTTTGATGCCGGATTTGCACATCATTTATTTCTTAAGGATAATGCAGTCCCAACGAAAAAGGGTCACGATCTATAGGTACTCAAGATTAACAGGATATTGAGTGAAAACGAGCATTTCACCCCCCCTTTAAACCTGCTGAAGTCTGTCACTGATGTAGGCTACTACATTAAAGAACGAAAGAAAAAGAGAAATCACTCGACTGTTCAGTCGCTGGATAGCTTTTGTAGCTTTAATTAATTTATTATTCTGTGTATATTTTATGCATATAGAACTTATAGTTAACGTGAAGATTGTTTTAAAATCGCTTAATATTTCAGAGCCTATTTAATGTTAATTTAATAGTTCAATACTTTAAATCAATACTTCATTAATAAGAGGCTACTTAATTGAAAGATGCCATTAAAATATTTATTTCAAATATACTTGATGTTGTTTCTAAATTAATTTGGAGGTTCAGTGTGAAATTATGACAATATAAATATGCAAATAATATGACAAAAATATATTTATTTATTAAAATATATATTTTTAATCGTTTGACAGACAGCACTAATGTTAACCTTTTATAGATTTTAGATTTCAATTTAATTTCTAATTTTATAGGTTAGACCCCCGGACCTCAAATGAAGTTTATTGAATAGCACCGCTCTGACCCGTTAACATGGGCATGGAAAAAAATATGCACCGCATAAAGTAAAGTACCGATAAAAAAAACTAAAAACTTATAAAAACATTGTAAATATATTTAGTCATTGTACTAGTATAACTGCTTTTTTTTTTGCAGAGTTTCATGGTAAAATCTTTTGATAAATTTTAATTTTAATAAAATGTATAATTTTATAAAAGACACACACTAAAAAAATTAAATAAAAATGAAATAAAAAAAGGCCTTATAAAGGTCAAAATTCCCATAAAATGTAAAGATTTCTTGGAACAGATTAATTTCTATCACTGCTGTGAACTGACCAGCACACAGAAATGAAGGATATAAAAAAAGAAGTTTTTAAAATAAGTGACACACACACCGGTATGTAAAAGGACATCCAAATAACTAATTTCAAATAGTTTAACTAATACTATAACTAACTAATTTCATGTTGCAGAAAAATGTGTTTAAAAATTGTGTACGTCTCTTGTTTTTGTTCCAAGTTTCCTTTTTTGTCCACTCTTTACTGTTTCTCCCACAAAAGCCACAAAGCCTTCCAATAAGATAGTGAAGGCTCATGCTTGAGCTTTAGTTAGGCTGAAACTTGAAATTTATATTATCTTATTTTATTATTATTATTACTATTATTTAAATTCATGCCTTAGTTTTAGTTTGTGCTATCTTTTTTGAAAGAAATCTGAAAATGATTTTTGTATTTTTATTAATTCAATTTTATTTTATTTTATGTAAAATATTGTATTTCATGTATTTCATATTTATACAGGTGTGTTGTAAATGTAATTTATGTAATGCCTTCACCACATCTGTTAATAAAACTTTAACACAGAATCAGTCGCTGTCTTTATTCAACAAAATAATCTACTTTTATCTTTGAAATGAAAATATACAATTTACTGTCAAAAATCTAAATCAAACCAAACAAAAAAAAACAAAAAAAAAAACATTTAAAACATACTTGCAGTAGATGATTCAGAATGTCAGAATGACCTCCTCTCCTAGGTTCACGAAACGGTATGAATCTGTTGTAAGTAACCTTAAGATTCCTAAAAAATGCCTATTTCAGAATTCCAAATAAAGTGCTCCTGCTTTCGCCTGAAAACACACAACATCTTCCTGAAATGGCTGATTCAACACTAACTGCGGTTACTGAAACTACGCCTTCTTTCTTTGCGTGAAAATTTGGGTGGCATTACACAAATATTTCCACATAGTGACATAGACATGTGGGGGTGTGTTTGAATGAGCCGTTTTAGGGGGGCGTTGCAGAGTCTTAAATTTGATAAAGAATATCTCTTTGGATTTGAGACTTTAGTCTTTGCATCTTTACAGATCTTCTTCATGCACCAAGAGCTTGTAACACTCTAGGGAGGAAGGAAAAATTGAAAATGCATCATATGACCCCTTTAACACGAAACTTATGAATATTCATGTGTACTCCACCCAGTGACACCAAATATTTCAGAACACCGGCTTTTCTTCGCTGCATTCACAGACACACCTCAGGGAAGCTAGCATGTATCCATTGGCTGAACGTATATATTTGACAAATATGACATTAATGTTGGTAGCAAATAAGGTAAGCTCTTCGGCATGAACCTTAATGGTCGCATGCATATGGCACGTGCCGCTTTAAAGTGCTCATAATTTGGGTAATGTTTATATTTCGGGTTTTGGGAGTCCCTAACAACAGGCTGATATGCATGTAAGGTCAAAAAAATACTTTCATCGTCTTATGCATTTATTTTTACCTTACTTGCTCAACAACTCCCAAATGATTCGTTCAACATTCATTTTTCCAAACATCTCCTTGGTCTGAAGCTAATCTGTGGTGATTGGTCCTATTGGTCTCATTTCCATTTTATTATGCCTGTAATTCATGATAAAGCAGTGTTTGTGAGCACATGCTACTTTGTTTACAGCATGGGAAACATATTTTTACTGCTCCAAAAGCGACACCTACTGGCAAATAATGAATTTGCATTTTCATTCAAAGCAACGCGAAAAAGACGGGCGGGCAATATGCTAATTTTTAACTTTGACGTCCACATGAAAAGGCTTGGGATTCGTTAAAAAAATTACTCCTTTCAATGATTCAGAGTCGACTCTTTCTTTTAAGATACAATGACTTTATACACGGTGCACTTTCAGATGTAAAGCTTTGCGTGATATTTTTATTCACTTAGAGCTGTGTTACACAATGCATTTCAGATATCTATAACGGGGCACTTTAATCATTATATTCAACATCAATCTAAACAACTGCCTTAATATTTAACCCCACCGTCTGCTCTGGAACTACCTACTTGGAGCCAAAAATACAAAGTGCAAAAATCAAACATCAGTGATTTAATTAATATCCAGGTAACCTACCGTGGGAATTCTAATTCCATCTTGATTGATAGTTATGGCTGTAGGTAACAAACCGGATGAGAACTGTTCGGCTCCCTCTTCACATGCCATAACACTAATCTGAGTTATTTTTATTTCAGGTGCAGAGCGGGCTGCTTTATTCTTGCGTTCAGGCTAAGTAACACTGTTTGATAAAGTGCTGCTTCCACGAGCGAACAAACAAGATGCTGCTCTCCACTTCTGCCTTGTTGCTGAAGTGACCGTGTTCACGCCCACGGGCACGCACTGTTTTATTCACCGTCACGTATCGAAAGATGAGCACACGCAGGCGAATGCCGAGATGAATACTATCTATATGGTGGGGTGTTGGATAATCCAAAAATATCTGGTGCTGGTGTTCTTGGGCAAGGTACCCAGATTGTTGACATAAATTGGTAGAAGTGTGAATTAAAGTTGCAGTAAAAATGTGACATGGATCTGAGCCTAACAGATTTTCAAAAAATAGGAAAAAAGTAAGAAGGTGACTTGGTTATATCCACCAGGTCTGTTTATTAAATGAAATACATTAAAAGCAGAAAATAATAAATGCATAAACATTCACCTTCTACATTCATATGTATATTATATATTAGAGGACTTTATCTCTCCATCTCGAGCTAGCACAGGTGCTATAATATTTTCAAACCTGTAATCTCGTAATGTGAGCGACACATTGCCAAGTGGAACTAATCCAGCCAATCACAGTGCAAATGGCATAAACACTCTTATCATTAATCATAATGAACAGAAACGAAACGCCAAAAATGAATCGAATTAACTAAATAAAAGTAAAAAAAAAAATATTATCGCTTCAAAAGGCACCTATAGCAAATAATGAATTTGCATTTTATTCAGACCATTGACGAAAACACAAAGTGAGCGGGCAATACGAATCATTTCGATGATTCATAGTTGAGTTTGTTTCTGAGAGACAATAACTTTATGCATGGTGCACTTTCAGATGTAAAACTTTGCAGTATGTTTTCATTCACTTAGAGCTGTGTTACATGCATATAAGGTCATTTTCAGATATCCATAATAGGGGCACTTTAATGATATTCAACATCAATCTTAACTCCAGCCTTAATAGTTAACCCCATTGTCTGCTCTGGATGTATCTACTTGGAGCCAAAATTACATAGCTAAAGAAATCAAACATCAGTGATTTAATTCATATCCAGGTAACCTACCTTAGAAATTTTAATTCCATCTGAATTGACAGTTTTGCCTGGAGGTAACAAACTGAATGAAAACTGTTTGGCTCCCTCTTCTCTTTCCATAACACTAATCCTAATTAAATAAATACTAATACAAGTAGATTAACAGGTGGGGGATACTCCAAAGTTTCAGCTCCATCATATCACAAGTCAGCAAAATATATTGAATAAAAAAGTCTTACATAGTCTGCCTTTAATTGTTAAATGTTTTGCCGAAAGAGTGAATTACTTCACAAACTTGTTTAGGTTATTAAGAATTTGGTTCAGAGAATGGGGTTTAATGTCTTATCAAATGTTTAAAACTGTAATACTGTGTGAAATCATCAGCATTCTTGTATTCTGTCTGGAATATGTTTCTGGACTCTGCATCACATCTGGCAATTTAAAAAGGTCATTGTGATGACAAGTGCTAGGGTGACATCATCATTACAAGCGATAGTAGGAGGATGTGAGGTCTGTACAAACAACTGTTTTATGTATCTTTACATTAGCTATTAATGTTTGAGTAATTCTGGTGACTGTTGTCACCAGTCTGTTATGGCTTGCAGGCATAACACCCTGGAGCCCAAAACCGGTTTCCCATTGAAGCTAAGTAGGGCTGAGCCTGGTCAGTACCTGGATGGGAGACCTCCTGTGAAAACTAGGTGGCTGCTGGAAGAGGTGCTAGTAATGCTCACCCTGTGGTCTGTGTGGGTCCTAGCACCCCAGTCTAGTGATGGGGACACTATACTGTCAACAAGTACTGTCCTTTGGATGAGACATTAAACCGAGGTCCTGACTCTCTGTGGTCATTAAAAATCCCAGGTCTTTCGAAAAGAGTAGAGGTGTGACCTCGGCATCCTGGCTAAATTTGCCCATTGGCCTCTGACCATCATAGCCTCCTAACAATTCCCATATCCACTGATTGGTTTATCACTATGTCTCCTCTCCAGCAGTAAGCTGGTGTGTGGTGGGCATTCTGGTGCACTATGGTGGATGAGATGATACCCCCTGACAATGTAAAGTGCTTTGAGTTCCTAGAAAAGCACTATATAAATGCAATGAATTATTATTATTGTTCTAGTTTATTAGGTTTAAAATATAATTATTTTATCTGGTTCATTATGCTTTAACATTTATTTATATACAGTTAGATATCATGCGGTTGGCGTTGATTGCAGATAGATGCACATATCAGTTGTCATAGCTTCGTGTTATGTCTACCATATTTCCCCTATGATACATTTTTCCCCATTTAACCACACAGAGACAAGTTGTTGTTACATGTTATTTATTTCAAGTCTGTATTTATCTTCACATTGCAAACAGCCTCCTTGGAAGCGGAAACTCCTTGGAAGCGGTGTACTCACCATATCCTGGTCCGGTGACTCCTTAAAGGAGGAGGCAGGACTTTGTGGAACTATATTTGCTTCAAAAAAATGAAGTTAACTTTATTTAACTGAACTTAACTTTTTCAGAAAATATAAAAATTAAAAAATTACAGATTTAGCTTACGCTTCGCAGTTTTTCATTTGGTGATTTGACACAAACCTTTCGTGGATGCGGGCTTAACAGTGATCTACTCTGATTGGATAGTGAGCTTTTGATGGACAGGTGCTCTCTGACCTGGAAGTACAGACCTCACTCTGTGGCCCAAATATTTGAAAGCTCTCGTGGTAATTTGTATGCAATACACCGTGCTTTGTATTACTAAATATGTAAATAATATTTGACCAATCGTCTCTAAAGATAACCCCCTATCCTTCAAGGCAGCTTGAAGTAAGTTTGTGTTATTGAAGGACAATAATAACCCCAAGGCCGTCGCTGGTGGGGTTAAAGGTGGTGACGATTATAGGGGCCCACGGCTGAGGGGGGGCCCCGGGGATCTCAACCGTTTGGATGAGGCCAGCCTAAAAAGACGCTTAGGACAGTTGACAGATCACTGCTGCTTGTGTTCACGAAAGCTTATAATTTTCACATGTTTTAAGCCTTGCCACGTGTCAATTAAACATTTAAAAGAGTTTAAAGCATTAAAACACAAGACGAGGAAAAGCTCAACTGAGAAGCTGTTACTCGCGCGTTGTCTCCAGTGCGCACGCGGAGAGAGAGCCGCGTTTAACGGACACTGAGTAACGTGCAAGTCTGTTTTTTTTTCAAGTCTGTATGTGTCCAGGTACAGAAACCGAATAATCAAATGTAAAATAACACTGCATAGGTGCATTTATGACCTCAAGGTCAGATTATTGTAATGCTTTATTGTGTGGTTGTTCTGCACGCTTAGTAACAACCCAGACAGCAAGCAGTTTCGGCCCAGATCCGGCCCACATCTGGCCCGCATGGATTTCACGTGGGCCAGATGTGGGCCGGATCTGGGCCAACACTATATTTTTGTCTGGGAAACTACAGCTAGTCCAAAATACAGCAGCAAGAGTTCTTACTAGAACCAGGAAGTATGACCATATTAGCCTGGTCCTGTCAACACTGCTAAATTCGCCCATTGGTGAGTAAGCTGGTGTGTGGTGAGCATTCTGGCGCAATATGGCTGCTGTCGCATCATCCAGGTGGATGCTACAAAGTAGTGGTGGATGTGGAGATACCCCCCTGACAATGTAAAGCGCTTTGAGTGCCTAGAAAAGTGCTATATAAATGTAATGAATTATTATTATTATTATTATGTTAGGGTGAAAGAATCAATTTTGGTTAAGTTAGAGATTAATTCAGAGACCTATAGGCAACGTTTTATTGCAAAGGCCCTCCGACAAGGGGAGACTTCCAATGAGCTGAAGACAAGACTGAAAGATCTTTATGACAAATGGATAACATCCAGGCATTAAACTTAGGAGGAAATTGGAGATATGATTGTTCTGGAACAGTTTCTGGCAACCCTGGTTAACCCTGAAATCAGAACTTTGATCTGTGAACACAACCCCACCTCTTCGAGACAAGCAGCAGAGCTGGCTGAGACATTCATTGCCGCTAGACGATCAACTTACCAACTGGGTCACAGTCGAGGCGGCATCTACAGTGCGACTGGTAAGTCTGGGAGAGGGTTTGGTAGTGGTCAACCTTATAGCAGCATTAAAGGCTATAGTTCACAAACTCCCCAATCCAAAGCTTGCCCTAAAAGTTATCAGCAGTCAGAAGGTCAACACAAAGAGAAGCCAGTGATTATCTGTCATGGATGTGGCCCAGTAGGACATAAGAAGGCAGAATGTACATTACAAAGAGTCAGTAATGGGTATCTTTGTTATATTCCCAGACTGTCTCAAATACTAAGTAAAGCAGGTCGGAATATAGAAACAGTGGTCCCGGTGAAGATAGGAGGTAAGTAGTTCATGGCTTTAGATACTGGATCTAGTCATATGCTGGTGAGACAGGAGTATGTTCAAGATCTACCGATGTCCAGTCAAAGTAAATTAAGGGTCTGTTGTGTCCATGGAGACGAAAGAGAGTTTACTACTGTTGATTTGAAGATGGAGATTGAGGGACAACCCTACCTTTTGACAGTAGGCATTGTGGACAAAGCCCCTTATGCAGTTATTTTGGGTAGGGATGTGCCTGTACTGGTTGACTTATTGCAAAGACAGACTGGTGTAGCTGATGTCAGAGCAGTTACAAGAGCAAAGGCAAGATGGGTAGAAGAGCATAATCAGACTCTTGACTTGTAGCCTTCTGCAAAGGAGCCCAAAGGTAAAAGGCCTAGAAGAGAGAAAATAAAGGGAAAAGTCAGGGGAAGAGTTATGGCTGAGCAACTCCCGTAACCAGACAGTGATGACCTGTATGACATACCTCACTATATGGCCAATTTTCAGAAGCAGGATGTTACACTTGAAGGTCTATTTCAGAAGGCTGGTAGTTCACATTTGGGAAACCGATTTCCAGACAAAGAACAGTTTGTGATGAAGGATAACATGTTGTACCGACAAACAGATAGTGGTGATCAGCTAGTTGTCCCACAGTCAATCAAGTTGACAAAGTGGAGGCTGTACGTTCTTGCCCACCTCCAACAACCAAAAAGAGGGTGAGGTCCTTTTTAGGTCTGGTAGGCTGGTACAGGCAGTCTATTCCTAATTTTTCCATTTGAACGGCCGTACTCACAGACCTCACTCAGAAGTGCAGCCCCCAAAAGGTTGTGTGGTCACCTGAGTGTGAGGAGGCCTTTCAAGATCTCAAGGACTGTTTGTGTCAAGGTCCAGTGTTGCAACGCCCCAATTTTGATATTGCTTTCACAGTTCAAACAGATGCATCAGGAGTAGGTCTAGGAGCCGTCATGTTGCAAGGTGACCGTGAAAGTCGAAAGCCGGTGCAGTTTATTAGTCAAAATTGTTCCCCCGTGAGATTAGGTATTCTACTGTGGAGAAAAAGGCACTGGCTATAAAGTGGGCATTAGATATTTTGAAGTATTAACTCATTGTTAAAGACTTTACATTAGAGACTGAACATTGTGCCTTACAATAGATCCACAGGATGAAAGACCCGCATTACCCGCTGGTTTCTTTCACTGCAACCTTTTAAATTTCAAGTTAAATATAGGGCTGAAGCTCAGAATGTTGTAGCTGACTTTTTGTCCCATCCCTATGATGAGTGACAGGCTTAAGGGGTGGGGTGTGATGACGGGTGCTAGGGTGACCTCATCACTACCGTGATAGCAGGAGCATGTGAAGTCTGTAAAAAAAAAACAGTTTTATGTATCTTTTTTATTTTTTATTTTATTGTTCTCTGAGGTCCACTAAAATTGTATAATTACTATCAAAATACATCATCATTTGGAAGTAATAGGCTACTTTCTGTCCTGTTTTGACCCCCTCATCAGAATTCTCAGTTTGAATAGGCGTGGGGTATGGTAAACTCAGACGTAAACGCCCACTGCTATGATTGGCTTACAGTTGTGTATGTTGACAGCCTACAGTCTTCGCAATGATCAGTAATAACAGACATGGCATCAGTGGCCACATAATAAAAACAGTTACTTATGCTCTCAGTTCGGCTCAGTTACAGCTTTCTCAATTTATGACTGCTTTAAAGGGAATTGCCACCCACAAATGAAAATGCTCTCATCATTTAGTCATCCTCATGCTATCCCAGATGATATACACTTCTTTCTTCAGATGAACACAAACAAAGATTTTTAATGAATGGTAAAGTTTAAATTATTAGAAGTCTATTTGTATATTTTTCCCCACAAACTCCTAGCTTAAATCTTCAGAAGACAATGATGCATAACAGGTGTCAAATAGAATATTTTCATGTTCACTTTGTGTAGTTTTTGAAGCGTCATCTTTGGACATCCTGTACTTTTGCATAATAGATTAGATTCAACTTTATTTCACATGTAAGGTACAAGCCAACAAAATGCAGTTAGCATCTAACCAAAAGTGAAATAAGCAGTAAGTACAGAATATACAGTGTCTACAATATGTTACAAATGCACAATAAATATACAGATAACCCAGTGCTATGAACATAATTTACAGCTTTTTAAATACTATTGGCATGAAATACCAGGGCGGAATTCACTCCGGAGGCTTCTGAAGTGCCTCCCAAAGGGCAGGAGGTTAAACAGTCTATGGTCAGGGTGAGAAGAGTCCTCAAGAACCCTGCAAGCTCGACGTAGACAAAATTTTATCTGGATGTCCTCAAAAGGAAGTGGTGTCATCTGCAAATTTAATGATGGAGTTGGATGCATGCACAGCCAGGCTTGCAGTGTGGGTGTAGAGGGAGTAGAGGAATGGGCTCAGCACACAGCCCTGTGGTACACCGGTGCTGAATGTGATGGTGGTGGAGCAGGTGTGGCTTCGTCTACCATGCTGAGGTCTGTTGGTCAGAAAGTCCATAATCCAGTTACAGAGGGAGGTGTTAATGTCCAGGTCTCCAAGTTTTGTGGTCATCTTGCCACAGACAAGTGATGTGATGACAGTGTTAAATGCTGAGCTTAAGTCATCAAACAACATCCGTACATATGTGATGTTATTCTCCAAGTGTGTGAGTCCCGAGTGCAGCACTGTCCATACTGCGTCCTCTGTGCTCCTATTGCTACAGTATTCAAATTGATGTGGGTCCCGTGTGGGTGGGAGGCAGTTCTTGAGGTGTGCTAGGACCAGTCGCTCAAAGCATTTCATAACAATAGGTGTAACAGGGCGGTTGTCATTCAGGCACGCCGGAAAGGACTGTTTCGGCACTGTTTCGGCACTGGCACAATGTATGTCGCCCGGAAAGAGTGTGCACACTTAAAACGTGTCTCTCCTCTCACTCTAACTGTGTCCTGTGCATGCTCAAATATCTCTGGGCTCATGCGCTATAGATATTTATTCTTTTTGCACCTGAATCAAATGTTGTCAAAGGTTACCATTGTGCATTTTTAAAAACAACTCTCAAAACAGATTTCTGCAAGGCCTTTCCTTGATTTTTTTTTTTTATTGTTGTATTTTTGATTTATCATAAAATGGTCATTGTAGCTACTTTGATTTACTAAATCTCTTGTATTTTGATCTTTTCTTTGGCACATATGCATCTCTGTGTGAAATAGGCTACTTTGTTAACGCTGTTTTAAAAGATACTATAAATAAAGCTTTAACCAATCAGACCTCCACAGCTGACCGATGAAAATACTAAACTACTAATACTAAACACTAATCCAGTGTCTGTTTTCAGTTCAGATTTTTTTTCTTCATGAAAATATACTTAATAGTAGCTATACATTTAATGGAACTTCAATGGCTACAGTTATATGATAGATATATGTAATTACATTGTCTGCAAATGCATTTAACCTATAGAATATAATGAAGTAGTGTTTTGACAAATATGAAAATGTCATTTTGTTATATTTGGTCTCCAAATGTATAGGTTTAGGGAATAGTGCATCTGAACCATATCTAAATAGTTCAGTTTTTTCATATAATATAATATAATATACATTAATTTTCATTTTTGGGTGAACTAACCCTTTAATTTTTGGAATACTTTATACACCCCTGCTCATATTCTTAAGAGAGCTCATGGTGGAATGTTTTTTTATGAGACAGTTAAATAAACTAAACGTTTCTAGCTCTGTTCGGTCTAGATTTTATAGAGCCACTGTGGAAAGCCTTGTTTCAGCATCCATTACTGTTTGGTTTGCATCTGCATCAGCCCAGGTGAAGGTCAGACTACAGCGTATTGTGCGCACAGCAGAGAGGCTGACTGGACAAAGGCAGCTGTCAATTAATGACCTATATGAGGCCAGAGTCAGGAAGAGGGCGGCTAAAATTGCTGTTGATCAGTCCCATCCAGCAAGTGACATTTTTAGGCTGCTTCCTTCAGGAAGAAGGTACAGAGCAGTGAGGACAAGGACCTCACGCCATCTTAATAGTTTATTTCCAAGAGCCATTTCCCTTATGAATAGCTGATCTTGCACTATTTTTGGACTATTTTATTATTTGATTGATTGTTTTAGGCATGCTTTTGCAGCTATACGCATATATGTTTGTGTGTAGAGTTTGTGTGTTACTGAGGGCCATATCAAATTCCTGTGTATCTCCTGATGCATTTGGCGAATAAAGTGATTCTTATCTTATCTTATCTTATTACCAGCTTTGCTATTAATTAATTAATTTATTGGGAATTATCAGTGTATTATAAAGGTGCAAATATTTTTAGTGCTTTTATGTCATTTTAACAATAAATGTAAGTTAAATTCTTCAAAATTAAAATGTCACTACAATATTTTAACTGTGATGTTTTGGAAACCACAGCTGCCATTATCTTACTGTAAAATTCACTGATTATTTATTTATGTATGTATTTATTTATTTATTTATTTTCACAGTGCTAAATGTAAATTACTAACTCTTACTTAGCTAAATGTTCATAGATTCACTGAAGCAACTCTCAGAAAATCACAGAAAATCTAAGGGTGTGAGTGAATTCATCTTCTTTCCATCCATTATTTAAAATTTCAGTTTAGTGTGTTAATTACTGTTAAATGTGTAGAAGTCATGTATAATGTAAAGTGGTCTGTAACACTGCACACACACACATTCTGAAATGAGTTTGCTGTATGTGAACCTGATACTGTGGACATCTGTCTTCTGTAACTTGCACCTGTTCTTATTAGCAAGTGCATGTGGGTTGTTGACATGATGTAGCATTTTCACTTTCCCACAGGATAACAATTTATATAATTAATAGCGTCGTTATTTACAGTGCTGTGAAACGGTAAACATTTCTTCCACCTAAATGGAACTATTGTTAAAAAAGCTATTTGATTTTTATTTAAACAAATTTAGCCAAATGTCAAAACTGTCCTCCAACAGTAGGACTGTCCCAAGCATGGTTCCATAAATTAAAACTTTAATAAATTAAAAAGAAAAGCATAAACATGTAAAAACACCCGGCAAAATTGTACAAGTGTCTATTTTAGTGAATAGCAATAATTTTTTCATCTATGTATTTCTGAAAGTGTAGGAACTTCATACATTCTGTCTCTGAAAACCATGTCCTCTGGTGTAACACCATATCCTGATTATAAATAGGCCAATTCCAGAGAAAACTTTAATTAGCTGAAGGACCCCATTCATGATCATGTTACTGTAGCGCCCTGTCAAGCCCATGATGTGCACATGGTCAGTTTTTCTCTCAGAATTGTTAGAAATAATATTTAAATTTAACGCCATACTGTCACACCACAGGACTAAGATGTCACACCACAGGACAAGGTCTCTAAGCATTTTAGAGAATTAAACAACATTTATTTAAATTATTTTAAACTTTTTTGATCATGTTCTTAAATGCAATAGTTACATTAATTAAACTATTTTTTTTATGTTTTTACATAAAATTTGCACTGTTATAAATTATCATGAAATTAAGTATAAAATGTGATACTATGTTTTTGAGACAGAAAGAATTGAGGGAGAGAAATTAGTGGAAGAGAGAGGACATGGAAATACAGACAGAAAATTGACAGGGATCCACGCATAATGGAGGAGATCGTAAGAGGAACAATGCAGAAAGTAAATACTAAATAATAAAAAATGATGCCTCAAATAGAGTAGCCATACAGTTTTTAAAAGATCTATTCACATCCTAATGAGTATAGTTTGAATATCAATCTTATTAGCTCTGCCACACATGCAGAAGGGGGCTAGAAGAGTTTTAGTAACATTCTGATTGACTAAGAGACTGGGTTTTGTTGATGAGAAATATTTTTTTTGTTTTGTTCATGTTGATATTGTTTGTATCAAAATGAAACTTTCTTTATCCTTTTACATGTTCAATATTAAACATAAATAATTCACTACCATTTCTGTCCTTTTAATGTAATGTCCTATGATGTGACACACATAAAAGAACCTCAAATTCATTTTTATCTCAAAATATCTTTAAGAAAAAAAACAAAAACAAAAAAAAAAACAGTTGAGTTTTGCATTAGGGGAGATAAAATACTTAAAATGGTATAATTTTCAGCAGTTTTGAACGAATGACAGCAATGTTAGTCTTGTTGTCAAAAGTTTGTCTAGAAATTGTCCAACAAGTCATAACAATTATGTTCATTATACTTTCATATTAAATAAATAGCACTATATGAAAATAAGTGTCTAACAATGAACATAAGTCTCTCTTTGCTATTTTGTAGTATTAAGAGTTTTTTCCCCATAATTTTTGCCATGTCCCAACATAGGACAAATTTAGTTCAGTAAAAATCTTTAAAACAAAAAAAAGTAGTGAAAGAATTGACAAAGTTAGTGGTTGTTTTCAGACTTCACACTACATAAATATGTGCATTTCTTTTTTATTTCTTTTTATTTTTTACAAATAAAAGCAATTTTTACTGCCTATTTGTCAACTACATGTCTTTCACGCACACATGTTGTGTACATTATGAGGCAAGAATTGGAATTTTTGTTAGACGCGTGTGCCCCGTAAATGTTTATTTCATTTCTGTAACTGATTTCATGTCTTCTGCGCTATTGACATAATTTTCTCCCGACATATGCTGTATTCTTGTCATCTATTATTATTATTATTACTATTATTATTATATTGTTTCAGAGAAGTAACATGACCAGCAATTAAACTCATTAACAGCCGTTTTATATTATTATTTTGTAGTTCACTTATAAGGTTATCAAGATTTTTACATCGAAAACACGTCATCATTTGGAAGTAATAGACTATTTTCTGTCCTGTTTTGACCCTTTCATCCGAATGCTCAGTTTGAAGAGGCGTGGGGGGGGGGGGGTAGAATCAGAAGTAAATGCCCACTGCTATGATTGGCTAAGAGTTGTGTTGACAGCCTACAGCCTTCACAGATGGAAACTGTTATGGTTAAAAACACAAATCTACAATCAAACGATCTTTAATAATAACAGACATGGCAACAGTGACCACATAATAAAAACAGTTACTTATGCTCTCAGTTCGGCTCAGTTACAGCTTTCTCAGTTCATGACTTCTTTAAAGGGAAACGCCACCCACAAATAAAAATGCTCTCATCATTTAGTCATCCTCATGTTATCCTAGATGATATGAAAAATGTTTGGGACTGCTTCAAAAACCAGCAAGTGAACACAATGGTAAAGGTTAAAGTATAATAATTTTTCCCAGACACGCCTATCATTACACTTCAGAAGACAATGATGCATAACAGGTGTCATACAGATTATAGTCATTTTCAATTTGTGTAGTTTTTGAAGCATCATCTTTGGTCATCCTGTACATTTGCATTATATTCAGAGAGATGGATTTTTTTCTAAAGAAGTATGTGTTTATCGAAAGAAAGTCTTATATGTTTGCACAAGGGTGTGAATGGGATGATTCAGTATGATGAAACAATCTCCCCCCTCTCTCTCTTTTATTTTATTTTTTTAAATTTTTTTTGCAAGGTTACTTCTATTTTTTTAATACTTTTTCTAAAACTTATACTCAATAATGTTTTCGGTTATATGTTTGTACTTTTAACTGAGTAAAATGTTCACTGAGTATCTGTACTTTCACTTAAAGGGTTACACCCCTGCTCATTGTGTTATTTATATATTTATGGGGATGTATCAGTGTTTTATTAGGATACAAATATTTTTATTGCTTCAGCAGGTTGTCATTTTAACATTAAATTTAAGTTAAATTCTTAAAACCTAAAATGTCACTACCATATTTTTACTTTAAAGTTTTGGAAACACAGCTGCCATTATCTTTAATTATCTAAAATTATCTAAAATTACCTGATTATTTATTTATTTTCACAGTGTTAACAGTTGTTCCAGGATCAACAGGGATGTTGATCCAGGAACATGTTGTACTTGGTGAAATCACGCTCACACACTGCACACACTGCACACACACACATTCTGAAATGAGTTTGCTGTATGTGAACCTGATACTGTAGACATCTGTCTTCTGTAACTCGCACCTGTTTTCATAAGCGTGTGCATATATTAATTCATGCACACATGTGAGTGGCTTGAAAGACAGGAGAATGGCTTTAAATTTTTGTTAAATGTTATACGAAATGCTCCATTTCTTTTGTGTGTGCCCCGTAAATGTTTATTTCATTTCTGAAACTGATTTCTCGTCTGCAGAGCTATTGACATAATTTGCTACAGATATATTCTGTATTGTTGCTATCTATTATTATCACAATGATTCAGAGAAGTAACAAGACCAGCTATTAAACTATTAAACTCCTCCACTTTCAACAAAAACTGGATTATGAGGCTGTGCCTGCATGAATTTAAAGTTGTGGTGCCATCTGCTGGAAAAGATCTGCACCTGCAACTACAAACAATAAATAGATGAGGTATAATTTGCATTTGGAAATATGATCAGTTCAACCGAATCAGTTTTATTTAGTTCGAATGAGCGTGCATACAATACAATCATATGCAATTGTCCAATAAAAAAAGACTATATGATTTAGCCAAGCATATGAAAATAGAAAATAAAATGCCACCCTTTACTGAGATTATAATGTCATTTTCCAACTTTACTGTGAAAAATAAGTATGAGCACACTGAATGTATGGGGTCATGATTTTTAAATGACAATTACAATGACATATACATTTTAAACAGACTTCTCTTATCTCTTTTGTTGACTTTTCATGTGAATTGTACTTTTTGTATGGCCCATTCTCAGAACACAATGGCATTTTTTCTTAAAAATATATATATTCTTTTGAAAGCTGCTGCCAAACTTCAGTGTCTTTTTTGAACAGTACTATATAAACGGAGAGATAACCTTCATAAACTTGCAACATGTACACACAGCTGAAACTCATTCAGCAAAAAATCTTTCATCTTATAGTATAGTCTATAAGGGGAGACTGTTTGAGGTTATTTGGGTCCAAGGGGTTAAAGGTGAAGTGGGGGTAATAGGGTAGATAGGGTAGATAATAGTTTATAATAACTGCCGAGAGGTGTCAAGGCTCCATTTTTTCTTCACACGTACATATGAGACTGAGGCTTGAACAAAACCAGCTCCCAGCACACAGAACGACTGCTAGCCTGCAGTGCTAACCATCCCTAAACCCATTGTTAGGGGCTAATCTGTGGCCTTAACAAAGGACAGTAGCATGCTTTTGTCTCCCTTGACGGGGGGATGGTGGGGTAAAGAAGCAAGGGAGTGGAAGAAGAGGAGAGAAAGAAAAAACTGAGAAGCAGAGTGGGGGATTTGGATAATATTGGCATGTCTTTGGGCAACAGCTTTTGTGTCAGTGAGTTGTGTTGATGCTCAGATAGGGTTAAGTCTAGAGTTTAAACACCCACTGATATAAATTACATACAAATTTTGAAAATGTCTAAATATATTCACATTATGTGCTGTTTTATTTAATTTCATTGCCGTCAGTATTATAGAATTGTCTGTATACAAACCCTTCCGGCAGGAAAGAAGAGAGTATGAGCTTTCTTTCTGAATGGGGGATGGAAGAAGAAGGAGAAGAAAGAAAATCTTTTGTTTCTTTCATGCAAGCCAGTGATGGGTTAGGAAGTGTCATGCATCCTTTATATAGTAGGAGGCGCCCGAATGCAGTCTGAGTTGAGAATGTACACATGCTACTTGAGAGGTCTGTGGGAGTTCTTTGTGTGTCTAAGTACTGCTCACTATAAGCTTTTACGAATTGACTGGGTGTTTAGGCTGACCAGACTTATCAGAAGATGTTCCGAGCAGTTAATAGAGCATATAACGCTCAAATGCGTGTCTCCCAGACTTTTATATTAAGTCAAAATAAACTGAATGTACTCAACAGTGCTGACCTGTATAGTATATGAAAATGCTGAACTGGTTAAGAAAATAGTCACTGTTTCAGAACTTCCATTTCTCTAACTTTCCTGTATGTGTGTAGGGGTTTGATGATGGTGTAAAGTATATTCAGTTTTCAACTTAGCAACTTAACACGTTCATGTCCAAATTGCATGTCTACATTAGTATTGAACCCTTTCTTTGTCTTTATCCCATAAATACATGAGTACACCAGACACATTTCTCTTTTAGCACTGACACTTTTTACTGTAATACATCAACTTTATTTTTTACTTCCATATTTACAAAGTATCTGTACACAGCTTGTGAAAGAGAGCAGTTTTAGAGATATTTCAGCTTGATATACCTGATAGAAATGTCTCTGTGCAGTGCTGGATCTGCTCTGGTTATTTGCGTAGATGTGTGATGCCCTGTAAGGTCAAGTATTAGATCACACCTCTACTCGACTATCGTTCACGCTGTGCTCTCAAATGTGTTGGGTGGCCAGGGAGTGAAGGGGTGCGTGGATGGACTCTGATGTCAACACAACCATTAACTGCTCCATGCTAAACCACAAACCTGCCATGTGAGTGCAAAATCCAGATGACACGAAGAACACAACACAATAGCAGAGTTGGAATCTCTGACTGAAATCATTTATTAAAAAGAAATGCATAAACGGTTCTTCAACATATTTTAATGATACAACACTCATCACTGATCCATGAGACATGGGACAAAACGTCCCAGAACTATATGTGCAATTGGTTTGGTGGAATACATTAATAGATTAACTGAATAAAAACATAAATCGAAGAAGAAATCCACCATGAAATTAAATCAAATAACCATGTAATTTGAAGTTCTTGTAAAAATGCATTTAGTGTCTTATTGTTTTGTTGGTTTGTTTGGTCTGACTGGTGATGATTTAATGGGGAAAACAAAAAAATTAGCAAAATGGGAGCAGGATGAGATGGACCCACAATTAATACAAAATATTGTATTATATAAACTTTTTAGTTTCTTTCATTAGTTTAGGTTGTGCAGCCTCCAAATCTGGTGATAAACACTATATATATATATATATATATTTATTTTTTTTTTCTTATTGAATGTTATATAATGTTTTGTTTTAATTCTCTATAATATATTGCTTTCGAATTGCCATTTTATAAAACTTTTATAATACTAAATAATTTTTTATTTTATTAATTTTATATATATATTTTTCTTTGATGTTCAGTATATTTGATGATGCTAATAAAGCATTCTTAAAAAAACCTTTTAAAAATCCTTAAAAAACTGTTGTATATAATTTACACACATTAACAGTACACATACAATTCCAGCGTCTGCTTCTTGGTTTTTAATCAGCGCGTGCTGTCCTCAGTTCATAGCTGTTTTTAAAGAGTACAGTCTATGTTTCAGACACAACATATTGATTAGTGCGTCATGCATTACAACACAGTTAAAACGACGCATCAGCGTAGACTGGATTAGATTGGAGTAGTGACGTAGAGGCTTCTATTTTCATTCAAATACCTGTTTTAGTGCTGCAAATTGACTTCACATTCACAATAAACGGCGGTTCACACGCTCTCCCCGCCCTGCACCTCCGGTGGGTGGGACCAAACTGAGCTCTCGCACACAAAGACGTCGATCTGGCGCGAAAGCGCTTTTACCGGCAGCGGGCTGGGGGAGGGTGCGGCTGCACCACGCGGATCGATCGTTGCTGCCGTTGTAACAGGACACCTGCTTTATTTCCACAAAGGGAAAACAACTTTTCTAGTTGTTCTAGTTAAACGACCGTGAAACAAGGGCCATTGGAGTCGCGCGCTATTGTTTAGTGAGCGCGTGTGTACCGGAGTTCTACCGGACGCTGCGCTTCTTTGTTCTGATCTGCGTGTCCCGTAGACTCTCACTGTACTTTGCAGGTTTGCTACCCCATGGTAAGTGCATTTTTACACCAGGATACCATTAACTTGATTTGACATGAATTCAAAGTTAATTTCGTAGGCGTTAACTCGTGGACTGTTGAACATTTCCTGGTCCTTTAATCGGACAGGGAGCTCCTTTACCCCCTTGTTAGTGCGTCTAATCTTTGTGGGAGCAGTAGAGTAATTTAACGGTTACGTTACAGTCACTTCGCAACCGTTGGTTTCTGTGGGACTTTCAATTTGCTGTGGTTTGTTATTATTTCCTGCTAGTGTTAGTGAACTTGACGTGTTATTTCGGTTGTTCTGGTGCTGCAAAAAGCTTGCTTCATGCGGTTAACATATCTGTAGTAATGCATATGCTAAAGAAATATTCTGTTCTATGCATAAAGTATTTTATAAAGGGCGAGCATTTGAGTTTGCGTGTAAAAATGGCGTTTGCAATGCACTTAATGATGATGTTTGCGTGTAAATATTGTGCTTTAAACTTTGCAAATGTGCATTAAAGTATATTGTGAGTTTTACCAATGCATTTGATTTACTGAGTTGACTTTTGCACAGCGTTTTGCCTGTGCACGGCGAAGCATTTTAACTCCACGTGGGCAGGTATCATTTGATCTAATGACCCGTTGTCTTCTCAGACAATCTTGTAGAAGTTCTGCGGCAATGCCGGGAGTCAACACACACACACTGTACGGCTGGGACATGGAGCACTACTTTTTCGACGAGATGGACACCGAGGAGGATTTCTTTAAATCTACAGCCCCCAGCGAGGATATATGGAAGAAATTCGAGCTGCTTCCCACCCCGCCCATGTCGCCCTCGAGGACGCTGGATGGAGACTGGCTCCTGCCGCTACCGGGGGACCGGCTCGGGTGGGCGATGCCAAAGGTTTTAACATGTGACGAGGAGTACGACGGGCTGCACAATTTCGACCCACTGGACATTTTTGGGAATTTGGGCTCTATCGTTATCAAAGACTGCATGTGGAGCGGCTTTTCCACGAGTCCCCGACTGGAAAAAGTTGCGCATGTCGAGCGAACACCGGTGCCTGCTCCGATTCAGACCTCGACCGCACTGAAAGCTGCTCGTTCCGCATCGGGCACGCCCGTGACTGGGACCCAGGCGGCACAGTGTGTGAACCCCGCCGCGGTGCTGGAACTCCCTGTCCCGCGTAACAAGAAGGTGGCTGCAGGCTCCTCCGGTTCCGAGGGTCGATCGGATTCGTCCGGTAAGTGACTACAATACAGCATTGGCATATGCGATATGCGCTTCAGAGTAATGCTAAGACAATGATGTGGTGGTCTGTTGCATAGGATGTTATGAAGTTCAGTTTTAAAAAAGTAATTAATATTTAACTTGCGATTCAGACCAAAATTGACAGCTGGTTAGTGTACATCTCTAAATAAAATTATTCCACAAGAAGTCAAACCATCAGGCTTTCCTTGGGACCAAGTCTCTTGCCAACTAAAAGCTGATGTGGTGTCTGATTTAGTGGAGCAGATTCCATTTTCCTCCTCAAAATGCTGCATTCCTTTCCATTTCTACTCCTAGTTTTTTCCTACTCCTTTCATGTCATTTGCCATTGAAATGACAATGAAAGCTGACATTGTGTTAAAAACCAGCTCATGAAGCTGTAGAGATGATGTGCAACTTCCTTGCCAAAAACTGTAAAGCATTCAGCAGACTGACTTATTAGTGAGGTGAAGTGTGTAAATGATCACACATTGGTTAATAGTTATACAGTGGATGCACTGATGGCATTTGCTTTTTCTAAATGTGCCAAACCTTTTGTTGTCTTAGATGATGATGATGACGAGATTGACGTGGTGACAGTGGACAACCGACCGAAGCGTGGCCGCCCTCCAAGTCGCCGTACGCCAGTAACCATTACCGTAAGCGCTGATCCATTTGGACCATGTCCCAAGCGCTTCCATGTGTCTTTGCACCGGCAACAGCACAATTACGCTGCCCCCTCCCCCGACACGGATCCGGAGGATGACTTTGATGAGATTGAGTCTGTGAGCAAGCGGCCACGTCTGGAGCCCTCATCCTCTCCGTCGTCTCCTCTTTCTTCACCTGCCACATCAGACTCTGAGGACTGCAGCGAGCAGCGTCGGAACTTCTTGGAGAGAAAGAGGAGAGATGACCTTCGCTCGAGGTTCCAGGCGCTCCGGGAGGAGATTCCAGATCTGTCTGCATCCTCAAAGACCTCGAAGGTGGCGATTCTGACACAGGCGACGGAATACTTGCTGCAGCTGCATGCATGCCATCGGCGTCAAGCTCAGGAGAAGAGAAAACTCAAAGCCAAACAACAGCAGCTTCAACGCAGGATCAACGTATTACAGAACTCCTAAAAAACGTCTGCTTTAACATTAATATTTGCAGAGCTCATTATGGATGAGAACTCATTGTTATTCGATAAAATGACACTTAAAACACTGCAGGGAGATCTTTAAAGCCACATTGAATTATGCCCTCCTTGAGGGATCTGTACATGTCTGGGCTCAGCTTTAGACTTTGAGATGTGGAAAACTTGACAATTTGACAATGACAAATGTGCACATGCAATGCCTTCATAAACCTCAGCAGATGGAGATGCCAGAGGAAGTTATATTGGCGAATTTACCTCCATAGCAAGCAGGGTGGGCGGTGTTTGTATGCATGTGGGTGGCGAGGGGACTATGGTGTTCAAACACATTGAGTAGAAAATTTGAAGTGTCTTGTTCATAACTTGATCTGTACAAAATTTGCTGTAAATACTATATTCAGAGGATTTTCTCCTCGTGTTTCTACTCCCAAAACTGCACAGAGATTCTATTTTGTTAAAGAATAAAGCATCTAAAATGACACATTTTCTCAAGTACGCAGTCTTTTCTGAAATTCCAGCGCTTGGCTCCAAAACTAACACTTGCCAAATAACTGTAAACTGCTGACTTTCTCTTTCTAGTTCCTGATATAATGCAAGTGGCTGAATTCCACTGAAACAATGTAGTCACAAAATCAAACTAAGCTTATATCATGTTCTTGATTCACCTGGTGAAAAGTAGATTTTTCTATCCTTGCCAGAAATGAGATGTTTGTCTTAAACTTCTTGTGCAGCGGAACCATTAAGGTTAAAATGAAGATAAGTTTTTCAGATCCTTCCCTCTGTGTTCCTGTTGTTAAAGCAGAAAGAGGAAGTAGTTTGGACTGAAAAAACAGGTAGTTTAAAATCACCTTTACCCCTTTTATCCTGAACAACAGGTTAAACCGTGATGGTAGAGACGTGAAAACTGACTTGTGCTTATGGGAGTATCATTTCACTTGCAATTTGAATAAAAACAAAATTTGTCAGTCACAAACAGAAGTTTATTCTTTCCCTCACACACACTTTAAATGAAGTCACAAATGTCTCATTTTTTCAAAAGAATTCTTTGAGCTGCAGATGTGGGAGAAGTGCACTTTAGGATGCAGGAAGCCAAAAGAGGAAGTAATGCAAGCAGCCCAGTGCCTTTTCCTGTATGTCTGAATTTCTTCACCACATTGGGATTAGTTTAGTGTGTTGTTATAAAAGTTTCAATCTCAAATTAATGCTGTTTTTTTTTTTACTTTGTATTCATCAAAACATCCTGGAAACAGTTTAATGATTGCCACAGAAGCATTTCAGTGTTTTCAACTTTTAATAAGCAAATGTTTCTTGAATACAAAACCACCATATTAGAATGATTACTGAAGGATCATATGACATTGAGGACTGGAGTAATGGCTGCTGAAATTTAATTTGTAAATATATTTTTTAATTACCTTTTTAAATAGTAATAACATTTAACCATATTTTCCTGTTTTTTTTTTTTTAAATAAAGTAATAGACTTCTTTAAAAAATTGGTTATAAAAAAACATTTTACCGTAAACTTCTGAATGGTAGTGTACATTTTTGTTTAACAGATATTTTGACAAAAGAAAGGTATGTGTGTGTATGTATGTATATATATATGTATATAAAATATAGGGGGGGGGGTTATTTGAAAAAGATTTTTATGGATAAAGTTAGATATGAAACTTGCCTGCTATTTTATGTGCATCCCACTGTTAAAATTTGTAATTTTATCTATTGGACATTTTTGTTGGTGCAGATATTATTGGGATCTGGTGTGTTTGTTTTCCATCAGTGCTAAAAAGGTCATATCCGTCTCTTTTCCCTTTTATTCGAAGTATATAACATAAGAATCTACACATAAACAGTGTCTTCTTCTTTCAGACGTACAGCCAATACTGGCACCACTGCTGCCAACCACTGACCCAGACTCCATTCCCATTGAATCACAGGAAGTCAGACAGCTCCAAACAACTGCTGACCCACTGATCCTAATGAAGCTAATCTCTTATTTCGTTCCCACTTCCTAATCCTCTCTGTGATTCTTTCTCTCTTCAATCTCTTTCATTTCTCTTTTTCTCTTTGTCAGAGAGTTATGTAACTGCAGTTACACAGAGAACAAGCTGTGTTTATGTTTCTCCACTCTCAGTCTGTCTCTCACCTCGCTGTCTGTGAGTGTTTTGGTCTGGGTGTGGCACAGAAGCAAGTTTATTGCATTTTACTCACTCTGAAACTCATCTCAATCTTTGTGTCCACATTGTTTATATATATATATATATATCTGTGTGTGTGTGTGTGTGTGTGTGTGTGTGTGTGTAATTAAATTAGCAACAGCCTTTATTGGGTTTGAAATAACCCTAATCTTATTGGTTTAAAAACTACAGCCATCTGGTTGCAATACACATGTCTTATGCACCGAAAGTAATCTCAAAATGGATATGTATATTTTAATGTGTGTTACTGGTCTTATTGTGAATGAATCATTTGTGCATAGATTTTTTTAGAAAAAAAAATATTAAATATAGTTTTTAATCAGAACTTGCTCTTCCCGTGATATGCACACTACTCTCTGCTGACACATACAAGGCCACACTTCACTTAAATCAAATGTATTTAGATCTGCCTATATTACAGTATTCAACATTCACTTTTCAGTGTTTTTTTTATCTTGTTTGATAGCCATTTCACTTAGAAATGCATACAAAGTAAAAGTAATGCGAAAATGTGTAAAGTAAGTCACGTAAGTAGCTGGCCAAAGTCCCTAGTTTTACCCAGCTGGGTAAAGTTCCTGCGGTGGAAACGTGGCATTAGTAACCTTTTTTAAATAAAAATCTCTCACTGCTCCTGAGTCATTGTGCCATTCTTTTTGTTGAAGTGTTGGAAGACTTTTAATCAAATCAAGATGATTTTGTATTAAGTAAAACTAAATGAAACTGCTGTCTTAAATGCAGGAAATACATTTTTTTTTTTGTGAACAGTTTTGCATTTTGAAGTAGAAAAATGAAATATTTTCTTGTAAAATATACTCCCAATTTTGTTTTATGTATAACTTCATTTGTAAGATTTTGTGTTTGTGTGAGTTAGATTCCTAAGTGGTTTTTACATAGGATTTCAGGGGATTGTCTCTATATGTACGTTTAAACAGTTGCATTGTGTGGATGCACTCTCAGAAGAATAGAGAAAGCCTTCAAATGAAACTAGACCCTGTGGCATCATTTGAAACCGCCCCTCTGTACTGTGATTGGCTGAAGAGGTTGTATCTAGCAGTTGGCATTAGATGGGGGGGGGGGGGGGGGTCTTTGTCTATTTGGGCTTTTGTCTTCAATGAGATTTTAGACTGCCAGCCATCAGACCAAAGCTTCAGTTATCGGCAGCACCATGACTGCATTATAACTTCAGTGCATGATCACTAAAGCTGTACAGTTTGCCTGAATGCAATATTAAATTACAGGAATTCTGTGTGCAAGTTGGATATAATAGGTAAAGAGGTGCATCATTTCTAAAAGGCAATACAACAATACATTTACATTTTATTGTAATTTTGTACTAGGCAAGCACTAGAAACTCTGACTCAATGCATATTTGTATTATAACTCAAAATAAAATAATAATAATAATAAAATAATCATAATAATAAGTAGTCACCTGGGAAAGAAGAGCCCTGTAGCATGTTAAATTATGGTCTGTGATGAAGCATGTATGTTCAGTGTATATGTAGACTTAACTGATGTAAACTGAATATAATGTGGGGAAAGGGCGTACAAGCTGAGCTCAGCATAAACATGCTATTGTTATGTAACTCTCTTCTCTTCCCTGCTCTCCCTCATTCTCTCACTCTTGCTTTTTTTAAGATTCATACTCTGATTTTTCAAGCTTTTTGGCATGATAAAATGATCTACAATGGCAACATCCACATTAACATATGAACACAAACTGAAACAACCCATTGATGATCTCATAAACGCCATGCAGTGTGGTATTAGTTGATCCGATGCTGCCCTCTGGTGGAAAAAAAACGCATAAGTTATTGTCGCGTGGACTATATAAAAAAACAGGTTCTAATATGTACAGGGCTCTCAAGTTTTGAACTGAGTTCAGAGTGAGATTTTGCCCGCGGTCGCGATGGCGGCAGGGGTTTGATGGGGACGGGTGTCTGATCTCATAAATGACACATATTCTTACAAATAAAATAATATTTATTTAATTCAGCATTTATTTGTGTGTGTGTGTGAGAGAGAGAGAGAGAAAAAATGGTCAGTGCTGTTTATAGTAGGTGTTGGTAGCTGGTTTTGAGGCCAGGGGTTGGTGGCTCCCATTTGAATCACTGTGGTTCCAGGCCAGCCATTTTTCACAGTTCCATCAAGTGCTAAACTGTTCCTGGTTTTGGTCTTGTTTAATCCCACCATGGAGAAAACCCTCTCAGCATAGGTATTTGAATGAGCAAGCACTAACACTAATGCAGCTATTTTAGAAAGCCTCCCTGCTTATGTCCCTCACACCTTGATGGACACAGGAGTTATCTTGTCTGCAGACCAGTGTTGCCAACTTCTTTCAATGGAAAGTAGCTAAACCCTGCCTGAAAAGTCGCTAAATGTCGCTAGATGACGTCATATGGTAATTACCATATTCATGACGTAGGTGCGTCATATTATCTCGCCCTTTCTGTGCTCATGTACTGCATTTTAATGCTGCAAAAATTCTCAATAAAACGTTTTTTATTATTATATTTTAATGTTTCTGTTGTCAGACAACGGAATTAATATTATAATGACTGAAACGCGGTCCATTAAGACTACATACCAGCTCTCAAAGATGTTAATCTGTGCACTAAAATCCTATTCACGACTATGAAATAACATACACATAAGATTAAGACAATGGTTGAACTGTGATTTCGACTGTACTTGTATGTAAAATAGAGTTTGAAGCAACAGAATATCTTTTTTTAACTGAAAGTGCTGCTCCTCTCTGCTCGCTGAACAGGGCAGATAGAGATGCGTGTGCGCGCGCTGCCTGTGGGGGGGGGGGGGGGTAGAGAGAGAGAGCGCGAGCGCTTGTGCTCGTTCGGCAGTACTGGAGAGTCTCAGAGAATAAATAAGGTCTGTCAAAAAAAAGTCGCTAGATTTGTCGCTAGTCGCTTTTTTGGAAAAAAGTCGCTATGGGGGTTTGAAAAGTCGCTAAATCTAGCGACAAATCCGCTAAGTTGGCAACACTGCTGCAGACTAAGCACCAGTAAAAAGAGCTGGTGGTTCCCATTGTGATGAATGGTGATCGGGTTGACCACTCCTTCTTAAAGGAACACCTACAGGTGGCTGCTCTACATAACCCTCTCTTTTTCCCTGTTTCCAGTGGGTTCTCCACTGTTTCCTCTATGGTCCTCCACAGTCTCTTCCATGCACCCATCCTCTACTGGCACCCTAACTCCCTCCCCTACTGTATTCTCCACAGCCTCCTCCTCTGACCTAGCCACCTTTTTAGGGAGCTGGGCCCGCATTCATAAAGATTCTAAGAATCCTCTCAGAAAACTCTTAATTTAGCTTAAAAACTTTTACGTAGGAGTCTTAGCTTAAAAGCGATTCGGGACCGATCTGAGAGCAACTCTGAGTAAGGAAAAGACAAAAACGTTTATCTTAGTGAGGAGGCGGGGTTGAACCGGTTGCTATGTATGACACAATCTTTTGAAGACTCTGATTGGCTGGTTGTCCAAGAAGGAAAAAAAAGAGTGATTTTAAGTATAGGGTCTATTCTAATCCTCACTTTAAATTTACATGCGTAATTTTTCCTATTTGACCGTTCTCTCTCTCTCTCTCTCTCTCTCACACACACACACACACACACACACACACACACACACACACACACACATTATATGTGTGTATATGAATTCTATTTTTTTATTTACCATGCTTTTAATTTCCTATAAGGTATTTGATTGGCTTAGAATGATAAAAATTGTTCCACTCTTTCCAGTTACAGTGATTGCTGTCCTATTTAAGTGGCGGTTTGAGTGTTGGTTTTAATGTATCAAACATGGAATCAAAGCCAAGAAGAGCGAGAAAGCCAAACTGGACAGAGGAACAGTGTTTACTGTTAGCCCAGTTAATGGATGAACACAAGGCCATTCTTAAAGGAAAATTCAGACACAGCAAGGGACAAGAAGCAGACATGGGACAAACTATTAACGGTTCATTCCCCCTGCTTGTGCGCACCTAAGCCTGCTATATTCATAAATGCAGTTTTTTGAGCTTGCAAGGTGGGAATGTCCAGTGGAAACGAAATGAACTGCGACACAATAAGATGTTCTGAAAGTGCTGTAATTGTTTGTGTGATCACTCTGCTTACAGAAGGTTGTGACAGACCCAAATCATCACTATTGCATTGTTGCATGTTCCCAGTTGCCAAATATTGTAATGTAGTGATTACTTTAATTTATATATTAAATTATATTATATTAAATTATTATATAATCTATACCGTCTTATTAACTCATTGTCATCCATTGTCTGCAACACATTTCTTCTGCCTCTTCATCTTTCTGCCATTTTCTCCTCTGCTAAAGAAACTCTTAAGCCTCTTAAAAGTCCTCGTCTGTGCTCATAACAAATTTTACCTTAAGACCTCTTTTAAGGGATAAGATGCTTTCTGAATTACTTTTTTCTTTACTAGGATTTTTTTCTTTAATTTTAAAAGTAAACGCCCACATTTCTAAGAATTTTCTTAGAATTTTGTCACTAGGAACTACTTTTTGCATTAAGATTCTTTATGAATACGGGCCCAGATCTTTTAGAACAAAGCATGAAAGATTGCTCCTTTGCCTCTTCCCTGACATCTTTGAAATAGACGAATGCAATAATCAATATTATACATTGGATAAAATATAATGAAATAGCCTAGGCAAAACGTTTTGAAAATGGGGACCAGGATGAGGTGCAGTAAAAATAAAAGGAAAGAATTTTTTTTTTTTTTTTTAAACTATTATGGATACTGCCATACAAGTATTATGGATAGGCCTATTATAGAAGTCTCTTATATAAAACTGTCAGAGTAGCCCCGCATCCTCTTCAACGTGTAACTTTGGCAATAAAAAAAATAATAGTGGGCTAATAATAGGCACAAAAGCTACGGCCGACCACGTATAATGGCCAAAATTGCGTGCGTGTCGGGGTCATAATAACCATCAGACCAAAACATATCTTAGACTGTTTTTAAAAAATGTTAAATTAATATATTGATAAAAAAAACATATAGTGAAAATCTGTGTCATTGTCTTGACAAGTCTGTAACCGTAACGTTACCTACTTCAGCGAGCGTCTGGATCTGTGTTGCACACGAGCCTGTAAAAATCTTACCCGGATACAGCAATGCTATTTTCTGATTGGCTGATCGGTAGCTATATTTTTTTTATTCGATTAGCAGGTGCGTGTCAGGGCCTTCGGGGAACTCACTTGATTCCTCTACGTTACCTGTTTCACTGTTTAAAAAAATAGCGCCGCAACTTGGTGGGCGTTGTCCTCGTAATGTCTCTGCGTGAGAAATACAAGGTGTGGCGTGTGAGCGTGTGAACGGGTTGAAATGCGTGAGTCTCACGCCCAATGCGTGAGACTTGAGAGCCCTGTATGTAGTAGTCACTGATCCCTTCATCGTTTTGTTGTTTGTGCTGTTATGGGCTGTTGTATAATTTTATTGCCTACAGATCAAGTGTATTTATTTTTATTTCAATTCAACGGATAGTTAATCCATAAATTAAAATTCTGTCAGATACAAAAGATTTGTAAAGAAAAAAAATGATAATAATCAAAAATATATATATAATATAACGCTACCAAATGTGTAGAGCTAAATACTCTATGACGAAAACAACACACAAACTTATATTTAATATTCAAAATGCAAAAGCAATACTAGTTTACGCGGACAAAATTGTATTACTCTACTGGTAAAAAGGTTAAACGAGGATATTTATTTTCTTTCATAAGCTGTCTACGTCAGCGACTTTTCACCATTGGATGATTTGGATGTCTATCAAATGAAGAGCCGCTAGAACGACACAGTTCGACGCGCATTTCTATTGGTCGATTCATATGATTGCCCCGCCTGACGGGCGCCGAATCTTGCGTTTAATTGGTTGAGACGGCGCCGTTTAAATTTGAACCGTTTCAAACAAGGAAAGTTATAAACGCAAAGGAATCTGTCTGTGTGTCCTGCTGACTTTCTTTGAGAAGAAAACGATTTATTTTTGTTTTGAGCAGTCTGAGTAAGGTACGTTTCCAGAAAATCGTGTGCCCACTTGTAAGTGAGCAATAATGAGATTTTGCGCGATACTGAACAGTAAAAGTAACGTTAGTTGCTATTGACTGATTTGCTAAGTTAGTGCTTGGTTTCTAGGACGTTGATAACTGTGATGTGATGCTGTCATTTAAAAATATATACGTTATATAATTAATTGAACAGTTTTTACGCAGAAGTGTTTGCCCTTACTGTGTTTTAAAATGTAACTGTTTAAATAACAATGGATTTTTTTAAGAAATACATTTTTTGATAATTGTTAGAGCTTTAGAAACGTTGTATGTATTTCAAATGTAAAAAAATGCAGTTTTTGTCTGTCTTGAATTTTATGGTCGTTTCATGATTTAGTTTCTAATCAACCCTGTCATCCGTGTAACGTTAGGCACATGTTAGTTTTTAGGGGAAGCTAGTTTGAAATTTCCAGAGTTTAACTAATTTAATTAGTAGAATATGAAATCGTTTAAATTTCCCACTCATTCCACTGGCTGTGCTTGTTTAGTTTCTTTTGTGTTCTTGCTTTCACTTGTACTGGAGTGATGGCATTGTCTGAGATCTGACTGTGTCCAGGTTATAACTTGATAATCTCATTTATGATGGTGAGCTGTTTATCACCTGTCCAGGCAGGCTGTAGAGGAGAGAAGCTGTCAGAAGTACCTGTCATTACAAAGCTGACAATCTTTTTGACAGTCCTACACAGTTGAGCAGAATCCAGGAAAGGACAGATGAGGCCAGCATTGGTAACGACTCTTTAAAGAGTTTATCAGTTTCTTCCTTGTTCCTCCTTATTCTCAAAAAAAAAAATACAAATAAAAAATGCCATCAAAGGATTGCCATAGTCCATAGATCATATCTAACTATTAACCAAAATTACAAGACTTCGCTGCCATCAAAATGCTTAGTTACTTGTTTGTTGTAACCTTTTAACATCTCTCTAAGGCATGATTCCTTCACATATACAGAACCACTTTGTTCTCTCAGCACATGGCTGAATTACACCGTTTGGTATCACATGTTTGGGTTGTTGGTCACAGTGGGTTAGTCTGATCTTTCTGAGTGATGCCATAGAGAGTGATGCTCAAAAGAAATGCAACAGATTTGAAGGGTCTCTGGGTGTTGGAAGAAGATCGGATGCCAGCCTCCAGGTCTTATCAGTAAAACCAGCTGTGTGTGGTGCCCACTGGGCGTAGTTTACCCAAAACCCATGTTGTCATATTCTGTGTCTCTGTTTCGCAGTATGAGTTCTGAGGCACTAAAGGAGAATCAGGGAGCTGTATGGATAAACAGCAGTTCTGAAGCTGCTTGTGATATTTTCGCGTTGGAACAGTTGACTGGCAGGCCCTCGATCTTACGGCAGTCACAGGCTGACAACATCAGCAAGGCTGTGCACAGAGGAGCAAAGGTGGGCTTTCCTTGTAATTTTCACTACAACTTCAAGTAGTAAAAAATATATTATCTATTTTAATAATTAAAAATGTTACTTATTCCTTTGGCAAACATGAGGTTTCCGCATTTATTACTCCAGGCTTCAGTGTCACATGATCTTTCAGAAATCATTCTTGCATGCTGATTTGGTGCTCAAGAAATGCTTATCAGTTTTAAAAACCATTGTGCTGATTAATCTGTCAAAATAGGGATACTTTATATTCTTTGAGTAGAAAGTTCTTTAACATATAGGAGTTTTCATTTCTTTTAATAAACATATTCACCCAAAACTTTATGGTATAAAGCATTTGTTTATAGTGTTGTCAGGCTTGTACTGGAGTTAAGATTTACATAGTTCTTGTTGATTTTGTATAGGTTTGTTTTCAAACTCCACGGCGAGACCCAGTCACAAAGAAGATCATGTCCCCGAGCCGCACCAGTATGCCGTCCAGCCAGGAGGACTGTAATAAAGCACTGGAGACTCTCACAGCCTCTACTGACCAGTGAGCAGATTTCTTTTAGGACTGTAGAAGTAATTTGTAAACCATTTTAAGGGTATTTTCTTTAAATATCCTGTTTGTGCATATTCACACCCATCTTCACTGAAATGGTCATTGTTCCCATGCTGGTGCCTATCCAATGGAACTGCTAACTGACAGGCATTTCCTCAGACTTCCAGTGATCTTAACGTTACCTGGCCACAAACACTGTTTCTATTTATGAGCATGTTGAAATATTCTAAGTCATTTAATTAAGAATCTTTGTTTGGTCACAAGCAGTAACATTCAGAGTTTATGTATGAGTAACATGCATAGTAATCTGTTTACAAGAAAATGAAGAAATCCACGAACATGTAAAATTTAATTTGTGTTTTACAGGAGTTCACTGTTGAGTAACACTTCCACCACACCAATTGACATGCAGAGTAACAGTGTTGCCTTCCCTGATGATGATATGCTTGTCCAGAGCAGAGGTGCCTATACCTTCAATCCTGACAATCTAGATGCCATCAACCCTTTTGTGGGGTCCAATAAAATGCAGAATTCTCCTCCTAAATCTTCTGCTTTACCGGAGTCTTGGACATCTGAGCTTGTAGGGTCCAAAGCGACTGCAGCCCCCATTTCTGAACCTCAGCCAGAGGTTCCAGAGGTGACTGACACTGCACTTGATGAGACTCTTCCCTTTGTTCCTTCAGTGGAGAATTCCTTTGCAGAATGTTCTGCCAACATATCTTCAGCAGAAGGCACTGTCATCATCAAGACTGACAATATTGAAAACAGTGCCACAGATGTGGAGGAGTCTGATATGACTGAACCAGCACCAGCCTCACAGCAGATTCCTGTTTTAGAAGATCAGCCTGAGATCCAGGACTCGCCACGACCCCCTGTGGGATCCTACAACTTGGATTTTGATGATCTCAGTTTGCTCAACCCATTCCAAACTGGTGGCTCAAAGATCCCAAACTCTCCTCTTATTGGCAAGGCATCAGAAGTTTCCGATCCACCCCTGCCAAGCCAAGAAACTAAAACAGAACCAGAGCTCTCAGTCCAGACTCCACATATCCCAACATCTTCAGAGGCCTCCATGTCTCCTCAGGACAACACCACGACCGTGGAAGCCTCATCTACAACACCTCCTAAAGAGAACCAGATGCTCCTAGAGTTTAATTTTGATGATGGCACTGAAGTCAAGCGCAAACCTCCTCCGAAACGTCTTGGGGTCAAAAGACCTGCAGGTCCAAAACCTGTGACTAAAAAAACAGCTGCACCAGCCATGGAAAAGAAAGAACCAGAACCCAAGCAGTTGTCTCCTAAGAATCCAGAGGAGACTGGGCCTGTGGATGTTCCTATTGCTAAAAGTTCTTATACATTTGATTTTGACAAGTTTGATGACCCAAACTTTAACCCCTTTGGCACAAAGGTTAAGATGGGTAACTCTCCACCACGTGGTGTCCAAACAAGCCCAGTTTTGATGAAAGAACCAGCTCCACTTCAGCAATCTGAGGCTCCTGCACAGGATGACCAACCAGAGCACCGGTACAGAAACTAGAACTTGAACAGCATGTATAAACATAACATATATTTTATTTGTATAGGCTAATTATGTTTGAGGTACAGGTACGCTTCTGATTCTGAAGGTTGAGGCCATTGGTTTGAATTTCAGGGAGTGCATGAAATAATTAAATATGTACCCTGAATGCAGTGAAGGTTTCTTTAGATAAAAGCATGTGCCAATTGCATAAATGTAAATAATCGTTAAGCTCAGATTTTTATTTTTCTCTCACAGGTCTCCCCCAGCAGTTTCTGAAACCATTGAAAATATGGCAGATGCTGATCTTCCTGTCACTAAGCTGGTAAGAGTGTTGTAAAATATACCAATTCAATAGAAAATTTGTTTCCACAAGCTCTGATCATGTTGACACCCGTTCTCTTACTAGCCGACAGAAAATGCGGAGTCATTCACTGTGCCCGTTACTAACATATCCCAGAATCCAGCAATACAGGAGCCAGAGCTCATGGCAACACAAGAATCTAAAGTGGATCTACAGAACCAGACCTGTGATCTTGGAGTGGTGGCACCAAGTGAGGATGAGTTTGTGCCGGGAGCATTGTGTGAGTAAACCTGTTACACTTTGATCTACACAGACTCATCCGGCGGCACAAGCTTTTGACATTATGCGCAATATTGTTGTTTGTCTCAGTCATGCCAGGGGGAGATTTGGATGGCCAGATTGATTATCTAGAGCAGTTTGGAACAAGCACTGTGAGTTTCTGTTTATGAGCCTTTCCATAAAGCCCAGGTAGTGTTTTGAGTAATGCATTTTATTTACATTTTTAAAGAATATTGCACCAAATATATTCGAGTCCGTAGTTTATTGAGCAACATTTCACTTGTTCAGTGCTATACTAAAACACTTTTTATAGTTTAAGGAGTCTGCCTTGCGGAAGCAGTCACTGTATTTGAAGTTTGACCCACTCTTGAAGGACAGTCCAAAGAAAACTGGAGTGGACAGTGGCAACTCTGGATTCAGCCTGCCACGGCCTTCTCTTGCCATCAGGTCAGTCGTCCTCAAAAACATTCTTATTAACAATGTTTCATAATCTTCTGCCCTCCTTTGGAATCTTGCTGGAAGTATTACAAATATGCCTTAAATTGAGCTAAATGGTCCATTGCAATAGATATTGTGAGCAAAATACAGAGTGCACACATTATAATGATCATGTAAACGTTTTTTCTGTGCATGTTAGAATGATGGAGGCTGCAAAGTCTGAAGTAAAGCAGAAGTCTTGCAGTGACAGTATGAAGCTGCTGGATTATCTGCCACCACAAGTAAGATGATGAAACAAACTTTAATATAGCAGTATATATCAGTAGTCACTAAAACATTCAGACTTTTGCACACTGGAGTCCATTTAACAATGTCTGTTAATCTCCAGGCAGTGGAAACTGTGGTGCCAGATCCAGCTGTTCTGGACTTGCTGGTTCCCACTTTAAAACAGCCAGTGAAGACTGAGGAGTCCATCATAGAGGTTCTGAAGTACAGTCAGAGAGACATGGATGCTGCATTACAGAAAGCAGAGAGACAGGTTACTTCCCATAGCCTCACTCACAATGACTGGGACATGTCGGACTGGTCTTTCTAACATTTTAGTTTTCTTTTCTTAGGCAGAGGAACGGCATCAAGAGCTTAAGACTCAGATTGAGAAGCTGCAACTGGAGAATCAGCACATGCTGTGAGTCTCTGATTTGACAAACCCTTTCATAGGATACATGCAAAACCTAGAATTGTCATTAAGAATTGGAAACGTGATGGAAATTTCTATAGACAGCTTGATCCACTCGAGAAAACTGAGTGGATCTGAGTTAATTTGAGTGTCATTTTCAGTTTCATTTTCAAATGAGTCTGTCATTGGATTCTCTAGTGAATGATTGAAGGTGTTTTTCCACAAAGTGTGGGATCCCTGATTTATGACTGACATTTGAACAGCATGCCTGTCTTTTAATCTCTCTTTATCTCTTTTCAGGTTTATAGTGTCAGAGTTTGAGGCCACCATCACTCAAATCACAGGTATGACCGCTGTTTGATCAGATTCTGTACATTATTTTAAAGGCAGTATCTCAGATACAGACACATCCCTGTGTTTACAGATGAGCATAAACAGAAGGAAGATTTGGCTAAAATTGAGTTGGAGCGAGTCCTTCAGGAAAAGGATCAGCTGTCCAAAGATTTGAATGAGTTGGAGGGTTCCTTCTCATCTGTTGTCAAACGCCTTGACCGATGCAAGGAAGTTATTGAGGGATTCAAAAAGGTAGGCTTTGAGACGTCTGCGACAAGACAGTTTAGACATAATTTTAGTGTAGAGTAGTTATTTGTTCCCCCTTCTCTCATATAGAACGAGGAAACTCTGAAGCAGTATGCACAGAACTGCATGGACCGACTGCAGAAAGAGGAAAAGCGTTATCAAGCTTTAAAGGCCCATGCTGAGGAGAAACTAGATCAGTATGTGCTTATCAAACAGTCTGGAGCGTTCTCTCTTATGAGCATGATAATACAGTCTTGCTTAATGAATACTGAGTGGTAAATATTCCTGAAAGCATCACTAATGACACTGATGTTGTTTTAGTGCGAATAAGGCCATAGCTGAGGTTCGTACTAAACAGGGCGCAGAGGTGGCAGCACTGCAGGTGCAGCTCAAGAGAGAACAGCTGAAGGTTCAGTCCCTAGAAAAGGATCTGGAACAAAAGGTAAATGTACACACACACACAGGGGAAGTTACTGTTACAGTGGTTTCCTTTTTGAGTGTAGTTCTGAATTGCTTTTAAAATATGTAAAATGTGACTTTATTTTCTCTTCTCAGGTTAAAGAAGTCAAAGATGTCACAGATTTGTGTGATGAGCTGCTGCTTAAAGTGCAAAAGCATGGTTTTTAGTGTATTTTGTTTTTTTGTTCTTATTATTGTTTGTTCGTTTTTTGTATTTGTTCAAAGCAATTTTAATAAATAATAATAATTAAAAGTATGAATGCACAAACCTTTGTCTTGATGTGAGTACCCATGAGGAATGCCTCTAATACCGGTACTTTACTGTCTAAAATATACTTCCTCATAAAAGTATTACTTTTTAGTAATTTAATTTCCTTTTTTTTGGTGGCAAAGATATTAATACTTTTATAGTATAATTTTTTTTTTTTTTTACAGGATAATAGTATGTCATTACAATACAAGATCTTTTTTTTTCTCGAGTCAGATTTTCCTCATTTTTTTTTTGTCTTTTAGTTGATAACCTGAATTATTTAGAATTTAAAGATTAGTAATAGCTTGCCAATTAAAAAAATAAATGTTTCCAAGAATATTGATCCAGTTATCTATGGAAATGACAACAACTGAAACAGATCATGACATTATGCCTTTTGTATTTCTAAGCATATTACTGATAGACAAAAAATGAAATATTCAATAACGAATGCATACATGATTCTGTGCTGCACTGATACAATGTCAAGACACAGTAGCTGATCATAGAGACTCATGCGGCAAAACACCAAGGGCAAATCAGCACAGAGAATCCAGCAGTGATGTCACAGAGCATTTCATTATTCACAAAATAAAAATATCACATCAGCACATTCAAATTCCCATGGCCTGAGGAGCTCATATTCAGTATGTTTATTCATGTAAAAATGACGCTATCTGTAAATTATCTCTACAGTCAGACACAACAGCTGTTAAAATGAGGCCTTAAAACATTCAACTTTTATTCTATTGTGATAAACATGTCATGCCATTCTACTGCGGTGACAGTGATATACAACACAATCTGCAGTAAAGTGTGATCTTCCAACAGGACCTTAAACAATAGTCATCAGTCTATGCCTACAACAGTCATTCTCATAAAACAAACACAAGCATTTTATTGTAAACAACACCTCAACCATGTTTCAAAAATATAATTTTTATGTTTATTAAATAGCCACAGAAATGTTCTGAATGCAAACAAGTTAAAGATCTGGATGATCTACGTTTTATACAGTCAATTAGTCGATAATACTGAACCTTTTTTGGTATGTAACGGCATAGCGCTGGATCTCAGTGGCTTAGAACAAGGACAAGGAGTTCCACCTACTCTGTCGAGCTGCGCATTTTAATATTTAGATCAAGGTAAAATATCACTTTCTAAAATAAGAAAATGATATAGTATAACATGTGTTTCCCTTTAAAACATTTAAAATATCCCTTCAGATAAACGTTAGATTTTTTTAACTACAAATGTCATCTAGAAGGTGTAATAACTCCCTTTTGAGCAGGCACATTTTTGTGTTTCTACTAATTATGCTACATTATAGTCTTATTAGAGCAATACAGCTTCTAGTTAAGCTGTTTGCAAGCTCACAAAGTAGATCACACCAGAAATCAAACTTAACACAAGATGTGCAACTACTATGTTTGATGACAGTTCTCCACTATATGTAAGTGAGCGCTCACAATGTTTATGAAGATCTGAGAATATGGTGGTCTTTATTCAAAGCTTAGATCAGAGTTTGAATGTGTTTTTTGAGTCCATTTTTTTAAAAATGTGGACTGTTAAAGAATATTCCGTGTTCCATACCTGAAAAGTAAAGCTCAGCTGTCAGCAATTGTGGCAATAGTTAGTTAGCACAATTTCTTTAATTAAAATTGTAATTTAATTATCATAATTTTTTAATTTTAGACATTTTCTATTTAAAAGGTCCACTCAAAAAAATAAAATTCTGTCATCATTAATTGATCTACTGTCACATAACAAAATAGTCTCTGTTCCTATTGACTTCCATTGTATTTTTTGTCCATAGAATGGAAGTCAATGGGAACTGAAATTACCAACATTTTTTGTGTTCCACAGATGAAATACAGGTTGAGGGTGAGTAAAAAAAAAAACAATTTCACACTAAAACCATTTTAATTCACACATACCATGTAGGTCATGTGTCTACACTATTAAAATTGTGTTTTAGAGTTCACAGATTAGCTGCATTCATATCATAAGTGCCTCACTGAAACCCCGATTTTTTTTTTTTAAGAAAAGGAGGGAGAAATGAACATTCTTGTGGTAATCAACATTATGCCACAAATGCTGTCAGCATTACTTCTACCATATCCGCAATCTCAATTGGTAAGTACATACTATAGTTTAGTGTAATTATGTATGCTTTTTAATGTAGTTTGCTGACTTAATTGGGCAGCCTAAGTGTGCTAATAATCATTTACAGATATTCAGTCAGTGAATGATTTTCTCACGTCTAGGAACAGGAAGCCAGACTGGCACGGTTTTTTTTTGTAGAGGGCTGTTAAATCTGATATATTCAAGTAATTTTTCACAATTCTCTATCCTGCCAATCACTTGCAAGACCCCTCGGCTACAGATGTCTCCCTCGAATGAGAGTTATGTTGATGGAGGCTAAAACATCTACTTGATCATGGGGTCATCACCTCCAGGAGAGGTTAAGATGGGGAAGTCCACAAAGGGTTCGGTTTTGTCCTCCTGGGGCGAGTTGACGGTACCGTCCGGCATGGAGCTAAAGGCCAGATGGTCATGTTCCATGATGGTCAGTCGGTCCTGGGCCTTCTCCTTCTTCAGATAAAACATCTTCCTCAGCTGCTTCAGCTGCTGCAGCTCACAGAAGGTTTCCAACACCACCAGCATGGCAATCAGGCCGAGGAGGAGATACACTGTGGGACACGAAGGAGAGACAGATTTATTTATTCCACTTCTAACCACCTGGGTCCAGTATGGCATAATGACACCCATTTTTACAATCCAATTCCTGATGGATAAAGTTATGTCTAGCTCTACATTTATTCATGAAAATTCACACAACAAAATACAGCACAAAATAGGTTAGGTGGCAACTGTTTTAACTTTACAGGAAAAGTGTGTAAATTAAAAATGACATGGTTAAAAAATCCTTGGCCACCTCAAGGATCATGAATAAGATTATTTTAGCCTGCATCTTATCTTTCATCTCAGCAACATCCTGCTAACATAAACACAAAAGAGTCAGAGTAAAAGCAATAGGAGACTTCATGACGATTCTCAGCATGCGTGGGCCTCACGTATGCCACATCCTCCACCTTTACACTTCAAGTCTTTCTCACAGTCTCTCACACACGGAACAGGAAGACGGGACCATCTGCATCAACTGAACCCACAGACGTACGAAAGCCATGTGGGCTGTGGCATTTTCATGCAACTTTTTTGAAAATGAGAGCTGTACTGCTTCAGAAGACAAACACTAGATGGAACCATAGAGAGGCAGTGAAAGAACAGCCTTGAATCACATGCACTTCATTTTTATCTTCAGACAAGACTTACACATGATGTTTCAATACATAAAAATACGTCACCGGAGTATCCATGTGTAAGTCTCGTACCCATTTTAATTTAGAATTTATCTTAATTTGATTTGTTAAGAAAGCCAAATTTTTAAGTGTAGGCCTATTTAGAGTGCTGAGATGTTACGATGTTACTAAGGACTTACTAAGTAATTTTTTCCAACTTCCAAGTGGCCTATAGTCTAAGTTTGTCATGAATAAATCAAGTTAAAACATGTATAAATGAATCATTCTTGACAAAAGGCAAAAGGGCTGTGTGCGTGTGCACATTTGAATAATGTTTGGCTGTAAACGGATTCGGGCTTTTGAAAAGCTGTCAATCAAAATGTACTTGTCAGGCCTAACTTAAGGCCCAATTACAGCTCTACTTCCTTCTGTGAAACATGAATATTGGTAACCAACAATGCAAGTGAATGGAAACAAACTGTTACCAACATCCTTCAAAATATCTTCTTCTATGTTATAACAGAATTGGGTGGACTATCCCTTTAAATCAGTTTACATGACAAATATACCACAGTACATGTTTACTGTTCAGCATTTCCGAGACTTTTGAGTGTGTTTTTTAAAGTTCAAGGCGTCAGTTCTGTTTTGCATTTTGGAAAGCAGAATCTACACTTCAACTTCGAATGCCCTCTCAAGGACTATTAGGTGTTAACATTAAAATATAAAAATTCAGATAACGTAATGTAGGACCTACTTACTTAGTGCAATTCAGGTGTGCAAATCTGTAAACGTCTGTTTCTTTAAATAACAAATTATATTTGGTCAAATCACATTCTTCCCTATAAAACTCTATATGTAAGTCCCACCATTTTAAATAGATTCAATGCACACCAAAACAAAGCATACCGAAACCATACCTACCTGTGATGCCCAGTTTGTAAAGCTCACGAAACCTCTGGTTAAAGGCCTCTCCGGGCACATAGTCACCAAGACCGATAGTGGAGAGTGAGATAAAGCAGAAGTAGAAGGACTCCAGAAAGTTCCAGTTCTTTTCTAGGGCAGAGAAGATGGCGGCAGGGATGAGGAAGAAACAGGATACGGCCAAGAAGGCCAGCAGGGTTGCGTGAACGACGGCCACTAGGGGTTTAGACAGACCCCAATGTGTATGAATGTACATAATGGGCCGCCATGTGCTATAGACCATGATCCTTTGCACCACAGCCGTGAGGAACAGGAGGGTGAAGGGGATGCCAATCACAGAGTAAATGATACAGAACGCCTTTCCACCATCAGAGAGAGGGGCGGTGTGACCATATCCTGTGAATTATAAGAGTGGAAAATGACACATTAAACACATTTACTTCATGAAAACATTCCCCTCCATTTTTTTTCATGGATGAGCACATTGTATCGGGGCGGCGTTTCTGTATGGCAGTCATTCTGGACTCAGTAATTTCCTTTCTGTTTGTGTGTCCCGGATATAAACAGATTATTTTGCTCTACTTTCTGCTCTCAGCAGTTTGATGCCTCCCTAGAGCACACATCTAATGGATGATCTCACATTATGGACAGGAACAATCAGTTTTCAGTTTGCAGGGTCTCTCTGACACAACCTTGCTAGACGGATTTGCATCAAGGAGAAAAGTCTTGTACACATGTCACTTTTAAATGGAAATGGCCAAAGAAAAACTCTTTCTAGTGATAACTAAGTTAACAGAAGCCAAAATGCTTCTGTTTGTTTTAAAAGCTACATTACCAAGTTTATGGTCAGTAAATTTTTTTACTTTTATTAAGAACATAAGAAATAAAGACTGGAGTAATGGATGCTGAAAATTCAGCTTTGTCATCACAAGAATAAAATACGTTTTAAAATATATCTATTAAAATAGATTTTTATTTTTAAATTGTTATAATATTTCACAATATAAGAGTTTATTTTGTAGTTTTGATCCAATAAATGCAGCCTTGTGTGTTTACTGGCCACAGACTTTAGCATTAAAGCTCAGCTTGTCTGGTTGGATAGCTGAAATGTGCCACATAAAATCAGCAAAAACAGCTTTTTTCAGGAGAATCAAGACTCTTGTGACTTGGGCTAGTTACTACCTTTATCACCCAAAACACCCCAACAACAATCCAGAACACCTTAGCAATCACTTTGTAAAGTGCTTACAACCATTCAGGACACCTTAGCATCGGCCAGATTGTGGTAATCAGCTTTCCAAACAATGCAGTTTTTGTAGTTTGTCCCATTTGAATAGTGCCAAGTATAACGGTCTATATTGCTATATCAATCAATAAACAATCTGCAATCAGAATGTGTAGTTGTAAGAGGAACCAAAAAAAAAAAACTCCAGAATCGAACGGTTCCATTTATGTGAAACACATATTAACATTCTTATTTTCATTGAGACAATTATTTTCTTTGTCTAATAGTAGAGCCATAGTAGTTCTCTATTGGTATTCCTTCACTTTCACTAAAATGAGGAACATCATGCCTGTGTAGCCAACCTGTGCAAAGAAAAAAATGGTCAGTGCTATGGCTTAATTTCACTTTCTATCAACCTGTCTTGTTCAAAGTTCCTTTTGTAGATAAAAAAAGATGATTTGAAAATATCTTTTGCAGAACGAATGCAAAGGGGAACTAGATATCGCATGTCTGTCATAATGATAAGACTGTTGCAAATCATTCTTCCCTTGTAAATCATGAAAGCGCTTTTACTCATATGGCTGGCTCACACTTCCCCAAAAGAAACAAACAAGCACCAAATTCCAGTGGTATGCATGTGTTAACCTGGTGGTGTTTGCTAGGCCAGTGGGAACCAATTGTTATTAACTCTAAAAAGCCCTACAAAAAGATTTTTCAAATATACATTTCTAAGGCCTCTAAATTACCAACTTGATCAAAATTTTGCCATGAAACCTGTTGTTATCTGCTATACACGCCTTCTGTTGTCTGACTGATAGTTATGCATTTAATATATATTTTTTTTTTAATCTTTTAATCTTTCAACAATTTTACATAAATAAGCTTAGGTATACTGTAACTGATTGTTACATTTCAAAATGAACTCTTACTGGATTGAAGCAACTTAGGTTTACTTGATTATCCATAGATTTTATTTTATTTTTCTAATATGAGTATATGAGTATCAAATAAGCTACATCAGGATTTTAAAGGAATGTGTATTGTTTATTTTCAATCATCATTAAATTGTGCTGCATTACAAGCAATCATTTTAAGATACATTGCAAGCAATCCGAATTTTTTTATACTTTTTGGCCACATAATTTAACATTTAAATGGCATATTTTGGTCAGTTTGGGCCTCTGAATAAAATGTAGGTGTTTCTTTTCTCCATAAGTATGATCTCCACAATCTCATTATATAACACACATGCAAACACTAAATTATTTACTAAATTATTCCATTGAATTTTTATTATTATTTCATATGTCAGGTTTTACAGAGTTAAAAAAAAAAGCCGGGTTATCTATCATTTAATAATGGTTCGGATGTAGTGGTGCATGCTAGGGCTAGTGAATGGAGAGTTACATCTGGAAAGACAAAGGTGCGATTTAATTTTAATTATTATTTTTTTATGTCTGGGAAATATTAGTATACTTTAAAGGGGTCATGAACTGCCTTTTTTAAATGTATCGTTCTCTGAAGTCCACTTGTGTTATTAAGATTTTTACATCAAAAAACAACATAATTTGTCCTGTTTTGACCCCCTCTTCAGAACGGTCTGTTTCAATAGACATGGTGAATTGTAGACTTCATAATATATTCAGCAAAACATCATCTTTTAGTTTCAATCTTTCTGAAAAGCCTGCATCACATTGTGCCTTGTTTGTAAATTAATTCGATGAAAAATAGTGAACAAAGGCCAAGTTTTTACTGATCCACTCTTTCTAAGGTTGGGATCAGAAGAGAGGCAATGTAAAGAATATCAAGAAAGCTTGTTTTTACAGTACAATGACCTCTTATGTCAAAAGATCAAGGGAATTACAATGATCATTTTAATAAAACTGAAAATGAAAGTGATCTTTATGTCTGCACTTCTTCCTGTATTTGAATAGAGACTTATATCTGCATATAGTTCACAGACTGAATAAAACTGATTTGTAGAGATCTTCTTTAAAGTGTTCTGTTTTATGTCTGTTTGAGAATTGGACACATGTCTTAAGGTAGCATCACTGTTTTAAGGCACGTGTTAAATGACACGGAACAAAGAAAACGAGATTGGCGCATTAAATTTTTTTTACATTTATTTTTTTAATGTAAATGAGATATACAAATATGGGTCGCCGGCTGCAAATATTCAGACCCATCAAATGGTGCACTATCCACAGTCACCACAGAGATGCCACGTTAGCTATTAAATGTCGTGCTGTATCAGTTTTTGACATCTCCGCATTTTTCAGCGACTCACCTGTGGTTGATAAGACCGTGCTTGCAAAAAACAAAGACGAAGTGAAGTCCCAGTTCCAGCTTGCCGACGCGTTGTTGAGAATAGACACCCCATAGTTGCTGGCCTCCAGCGCTTTGGACAGAAAACGCTCCAGCCTTTCCTCGGACAGACATTCGTGCTCCTGAAGGAACTGCCGTTTGATTCCTCTGAGCTGCTGGCGCAGGAGGTCTTCATACGGCAGCTCCACCGAGGAGAAAACCACCGCTCCGAATATGAGATACAGAATATAGCCGAGCACGAGAAACAGAAAATACCATGCCGATTTGTTGCTCTGTATCAAGCGCACGCACGAATTACCGGTGAGGGACTGAAGCATCTTCAGCTTTAATATCAAATCCGATGATGATGATGATGTGGTTTAGATGCGTTTTAATGCTCGTGATTGTACAGGCTGCTCCGAATGCAGCGCGGAGGAGATGGGGCTCAGCTCGGGGACGTGACGTCACCAATAACTCGCCCACCAGGTAACATCAAGAGAGGAAAGATCATCGACTGTCTGTGCCGAGTTTAACATCCTCCTACTTGAATCATGATGGCAACCTCAGACAGAAGAGGGGGTATAATATGTAGGCTACTTTGTAATTGTGCTAGCGATGGGAATCGATTCTGATTCCATTTTTGATTATCGGTAAAAATAATTTTATTGTTATGAGGGAGAATCATTGAGTTTAACAGTCTGTCGCAAGTGATTGAATCGATTTATTTTTTATTTTATTTATATATTTTTTTGAGGCAGCAAAAATTCTGTCGAATAACTGGTCCTAATCTGTACCAATAAAAATACTAGAAACAAATGAAGTGGTAACAATTTATTTATTAATTTTTGCTGCATGTTTTTGATTCGCCAAAAAGAATCGGTTCATGAGAGTCATTCTTTCGAGAACCGGACTAGCCTACTTTCATTGAGGCTTTTTGTTTTTGATTCACTTAAAATGAACAGACTCTAGTCTTAAGAGTCGTTCTTTGGAGAATCAGACTATACGCTGTTAATATGTATGTTTTGGATAGACTAAAATGGTAGTCTCTCTTTTCTTTTCTTTTCTTTTTTTTTCTTTTTTTTTTTTGTTTAAACATCATATGCACTTGCCTAATGTATGGAAAAAAAATCCCATATAACACATGGGATCTCATTTCATCATTCAGACTTTAACCTTATGTGGCAATAAAGATATATAGCTAAGCTTACTGATAAACACAAACTAAGTGTCACATATTTCAGAACTATGGCTCTGTCTTCTATAAACAGTGACAGTTTCATTCTTTCATGTGGCCTTGTGTTTCTTGAAGATGATGCAGACGACTGTTTCCAAGGTAACAGTCTTTGGGATGTTGGTGATGCGGTGGATTCTGGGTTCTGATAGGCCAGCGGGGAAAAAGGTAAATTCACCAGCGACCCAGCTCAGAGGGGTGGACAAAATAACATACAAACATGTCCAAATTTTGTCATGGGAAAATACTTTGTAAAAAAGTAATGACAAAAAGTGTCAAACAGACTGAGTGCATTAATACAGTGACTAGAAATTGCAATAAGTGCAGGCACAAAAAGGCTTCTCTTCTTAACAAAAACTTTATTGTGAGTTGAAATCTCTGGCAAGGGTGTTATTTAAAAGCAACGTGTATAAAAGAAATAACTTGGTGTAGTGCAAAACATGTGCAATGGGAAAAAGGTGATTTGATCTGTTGAGTCTTCCTGATATCAAGATGTCTAGCCTTATTAGACAAACCAATTTTACCCAAACTTTAAATTCTGACCAACATCAAGCAAGCCTTCTGTGACTTTAATATGACTTTTTTATCCTCTTCTTTGCCAGGCAGTACAGATGCTAAAAATGGAGGCTGTTCTACTGGGAATTTAAACCTCTGAGAAGTAAGACGTTATGCAGGAGGTTGATTGCAAAGGTTTTTTTTTTTTTTTTTTTACTACTCGCACAATGTGTAGATGATCTATTTGCTTAAAGCAGGGAAAATGTGTGTGTTACAGGACCATAACCAGACTTTGACTAGGGCAAATCTCTCTAGTATTCAGATAAGAAATCAGTATGGATATGGTCAGTATGGATTTTGCAGTGAATTTAATCTACAGTAGACTGCAGCAGTGTTTCTTTGCAATAAAGTATCCATACATTGTCTACCTAAATAATAAACAGGTCTACACTAAGACAACATTCTCAATCCTAGAATCCATAATGTCAAGTCATTATAACTACCAAAAAAAAAAAAAAAAAAATTACCAAATAAACAGACATATTGTTTTCAGACATGTATAGAAACATATGTTTTATCATGTAGAAATTCATGCAAATTGTGGCTTTTTTTCAGAGCAATGGAGTCTGAGATCACATGATTATGTGTTAATGAAGCATTCTTATGATTTGTTGTGGACAGGTTTTCAGGACAAATACAATTTCAAATACAATAAAGTTTACCATTATTAACCACAGCAAGTAAGTTTTATTGCTGCTTGAATGTTGGAAATCCCCAAACTGCACTCGTCACAAGCTCTGCATGATTTTTTATTTTGGACCTTTTGACCTTAAAGGAAAAGATTTAAAAAAAAGAGTCAATCTCTTTTAACATGGAAACAAAAAAATATAAAAAGATAATCATAATATTGTAAATTAAACAGTGTGTGTCTTACATGTGCAACACTGGGATCCTCATGAATGGCACACTGGGTCCCAAATACCCCCTTTTTGCAGTTGGTTCTGCCCATCTTCACAGAGAAGATGTATTTCAGCCCAGAGACAACCTGGAGTGTTAACCAGAAACATGTTCACACATAGTCGGACCAACCCTGAGATAAAAAAAAAAAAAAATGTCTGGCGCCCAAAATTCATAAAATAAATAATTTGTGGTGCAGCCTCCACTGTATCAAAATCATGCTGGAGCTCTCTCTCTCTCTCTTTCTCTTTCCAAGTTTCAATATTTATTGAACATGTCTATCAAATCGCACCTGAACAATCCTTTACTCTCTTACCTTATATAAAATCATTATTTTCTTATCTGAAGCATTTAATATAAATAACGTTCAAGTTGATGCAAACAGTTCTGTTTTTCCTCTTTGTTCAGCTGGGTACAATTTTACGGTTCTGAGATTTCACACAATTCTAATTCTAATTCACAAATCTTTACATGCCATCATCATGACAGCGTTCTTCTAGGTCTGCCTCTTCAAGCACCGTTTTTGTAACCGTGTAAGATATCAGCACAATGGCGCCTCTTGGTGGGGAAATTCGATACAACACCCAACAAGAAGACAAAAATTATTAATTTATAAATAAGAGGGCGAAAAGTGATAACCCAATTCTCAAATTTTCTGCGTTAGGACATATGAGACTTTCTAAAAAATAAAAATATTATGTTGTATTTACACTACTTTTTAAAAATGTAAATACACAGCTGTCTGTTACTAGACACACACTGAGGCTGTCATGACATCTGGAATTCACTGTGGTCCAGCCATCTGAAATCAGTTTTTCTAAAATGACCTGTAAACTGTAATCCTCATCTTAAGCTGCTTAATATATTCATGTCAGTCATTCTGTTGTATAGATTTGACAATCTGCAATAATCTCCTAAAGAAGAATTTTTACATATAGATCCCAAAAAGGGGATAGCTATTTGACCCAGTTTTTCATGTGTGTAATGATGGGTATTTCTTTTAGTAACATTTTGAAATTGCAAGCTGTTCCCTACATGAGGGGTTTTATCAGCTGATGGGCTTGAGATCTAATTTAGTTGTTGTAAACATGATTTCTGTTGAAAAAAATCATATTGTGCATCGTTCAAAACTGACAGATATACATGTGAGAGTAATTAAAAACATTATATTTAAAAATCACTTTAGGATTTTTTGGAATTACTTCAAAATTTCAGTTCAAATCAAAGCAACATGTAATTGTCGTTGATGTGGTCTGATAATTAAGCAGGAATTGCTGCTCAGCTGGACTGAACTTGTTTGAAAGCTAACATATTTTTATTGAATGTGCATGCTTTGAGAATAATTAACTAAGGTAGCATTTATTAGAGAATTATCCACATAAGTGACAAAATAAAAAACAACAGTGCATTGAAAACATTCTTTAATTTATGATCTGGGCAATGCCAGGTAGTTCATCATTTATAAGCTCACATGTGCCTCTTGTTTATTATTGGCATTAAAAAACATAAGTGTGGCCTGTCTACTTGTGCCTTGGATGTGATACCCTCATGATTGATCTCCATCATGGTTCAGTGAGTTTTTGAGTATTGTGTAGCTTTAAATGCATTAACCTCCTGTTGTCCCACCCATATTGCTCTCTCAATCTCGAGTCATGAACTGACAACCAAATACATGCATTTCTCATCAGGATCAGGCTGTGCCTTGAGGCACTTCTTCATACATTTAGTATGAACAGGTGCTCCTCCTATACAGTCTATTGAGCTGTGTAACTTGACTTGTGTCCTTTTCTAATAGGCTTTGTTTTCCTCTAACAACACCTTTTCTTCTAAAAGATTCAGTAAACCTCAGCTACCTGGAGCCCAAGACCGGTTGCCCACTGAAGCTAAGCAGGGCTGAGCCTGGTCAGTACCTGGATGGGAGACCTCCTGAGAAAACTAGGTTGCTGCTGGAAGAGGTGCTAGTGAGGCCAGCAGAGGGGGCTCACCCTGTGGTCTGTGTGGGTCCTAGCGCCCCAGTGTAGTGATGGGGACACTATACTGTCAACATGCACCGTCCTTCGGATGAGATGTTAAACCGAGGTCCTGACTCTCTGTGGTCATTAAAAATCCCAGGATGTCTTTCGAAAAGAGTAGAAGTGTGACCTCGCATCCTGGCTCAATTCGCCCATTAGCCTCTGACCATCATGGCCTCCAAACAATCCCCATATCTGCTGATTGGCTTCATCACTCTGTCTCCTCTCCATCAGTAAGCTGGTGTGAGGTGGGCGTTCTGGCGCACTATGGCTGCCGTCGCATCATCCAGGTGGATGAGGAGATACCCCTTGACTATGTAAGCGCTTTGAGTGTCTAGAAAAGTGCTATATAAATGTAAGGTATTATTATGTATATTTAGTCATATGATAATATATGCATCAAATTTATGTGGTATTTTGTGCATTTACACTGAGAAAAACTAGTAAAATGTACACATTTTTGTAAGTAAATTTAGCAGTTGCAAAAGTAAGAAAAGGTTTTCTTCCTATTTATTTCAGTACATTTTTCAAAGTTCAAAGCAAGTAAATTTTCATTTTACATAAAGATGATTTAAGTAAACCTAACTTGATTATTCAACAAGAAATCAAGTTATGCATACATATATATTTTTTAATTTCTACATTAAATACATTCTACATTAAAATGTAATTTGAGAATTTCATTAAAAGCTTTGAATACAATAAATATATTTTTTAAGACTGGCTATGAAAAGTCTACCCACTGTAAAAAAAAAAAAAAAAAAAAAATGAAAAAGAATGAATCCAAGAAAAAGATATTGTCAGATGTCAGATATTTTTCCACCTCTAATGTGATATTGAAACCAACAGAATTCATATAATAAACAAACAGAACCTTAGAAAATAATAAAAATATGAAATTAGTTAACGTAAAAAATGTTGTTTATTATAAAATATTAGAATTATAACAATTGTTATAAAAATAAAAAAAACATGAGAACATAGTTGTTACTATTAGCCTATTAGATTTTTTTCCAACATGTGTACAGGAGAGCGACAGTTACAAAAGAAACATGCCCCTTGAAATTGCATTATTATTTAAGTGATGTGAAGAAAGCATTCGTTCGCCCCTTGCACATGCACATCAAATCTGGCAGCTGGATCTTTTGTAAGGTGTTTTTTTCTGCAGTTCCTGGCTGCGTCTGAACGGGGCGGCCGTGATCCGGTCTGTACTGCGCGAGCTGCCGTAGAGTGTGAGTGTCACTCCCTCATCAGCGGCTCGCTGGAAATATGGCGTCAGTGCACACACGGGCGAGCCTCAACTCTGCAGACGGATAGAGATAGAAAGTGTGCACCGGGACTCGTATCACACCCCAGTCTTTGCAAAGTCGACCCCTGTTTTCCTGGACATGTTCTGATTCATGCACGGGTGAACGGAGAGCCATCCCGTCGACTCGGTCCCGGTTATGGAGCCTCCGGATGAGAACAGGTAAAGGAAGCGCATCAGAACCAGTCAGTTTGTATTAAAGTCTGTGTGTCTGTGTGCATATATGTGCGTGTGTGTGGTCGGGCAACTACACAGCCGGGATTCAGGACACGCTGCCAAATAGTGCACCCATTGAGACCGTATTGGGCGCGACTAGAGCGCATGCGCGCTTCAGCTTCAACCCGCTAGTGTTGGGAAGTCCGAGTCATTTCCGCGAATCGTTCGCTTCAACAGAATTTAGATTCCGCAGTCTTTTATGTCGTTGCATATTTCAAGGTTTAGAAATAGCCGTTTATTACGTGCATTTATTTAGTTTTATTAATAAGGGTATCTATTTATCTATAATTCAATGTCTGTTCAGTTTGTTTCAGCCATGATTTAGCTCATTACAAACACAAATTTAAACTGATAAACTTCTTAACATTTGAATAAAATGCTATTTATTGTAACTTTTTTTTTGCGCTGATAGATCTGGAAAATAATAATAGTTAACATATCTGCTATTAAACTTAGATTTATTTTGCCACATCCTTAGTTCATTCAAGTTGGATAAATAAAGACTATAGATAAAGGGTCTTTGGTTCAATGCATCTCATTATAAATCATCATCCTTGTTATTTCTTGATTCTTGATTGTCCGAGTAATTAGTTTACCCAAAAATTGTGTCATAATTTATTCATTAAAGTCGTTTGAAACCTGTATGAGTATTTCTTAAAAATAAAATATTTTGAAACTGTTAGTGGCACACATAGTATGAAAACTCTTTTTTGAAATGAACTCACTTAAAGAGTTATTTAGGAAAAGTTTTAGAATTTTGATCACGTTAATGTAAAAAAATCTTGTGTGATATAATTTTTTTTGTTTGTTTGCTGGTATTTTATATGGCGTTAAATAAATAGATAACATACTCTGGCCGATTCAGTCCAGTTCAACAGTTGTAAGCAGTTCAATCACTTCTTTGAAAAGAATCGACTCACTAGAATGATTCATTCACGAATCAGACATCGCCGCAACTAGCTTCCTGCCACAAAGTGATCCCGCTTTGCAGCGCAACACTAAGCAGAATTTCACATCAAAGTTGCAAACTTTTTGTACAAGAACTAAAAACAGCTTCATTAAATAAGCGTATGCACGATTATATCCGTTTCTGTGGGGAAAACTCAATGTTGATGGAATCGAGCCGACCTGTGGAAAAGGTAAAGAGATCGTGCCTCTATGTGCAAGATCATTGTACCCAGCTAGCGCGCGAGTTATGTGTGGTGTCCCTCTCTCTTTCACTTTCTGCAGTGTGCCTTTTAAAGTTTCGGGAATGAGTTCCATTTCAGTTGCATGGACAGATCACCGGTTATATCCGGTTTCGATCTCAGCGTTCGATTATACATTTTGAGATTGTCGGTTCAGTGTTCAAGTTTGTTTGCATCATTCCTCGATTGCAACTTGAGTTGCAGAGAACCCTAAAAAACAACACACACTAGGAGTAAAGTTGGACATTGATCCGATAGCCGGTATGAGACAAACAGCCGTGATTAAATATGAAGACTCCTATGATATGAGTCAGATTGACACACACTCCCTCAGTGAGTTGAGGAAATGTTTGATTTGCTATTCCCAGAATCACCCTGCTGCTCTCTTAGCAGGAATTCTTGGGTTTGACGTGCAACATCCAGTTTCTGAGTGTTGTAATCGGGCAATTTAGTTGTTTGTGTTGGTTTTTTATTCATTCACTGATGTTTTGATTTCTTTTGAGAATCTGATTAGCTTGTGCTGGGATTTTATTTTCATCCATATCTCTCGTGCCTTTTTTGCAGTGCATTATTTGCTGTCATTATGGTGTGTTCTCTTGCATTTGAGTCTTTCTGTTTAAGATCAGGTTCAGAAAGTGTTGTTTGCTCACTGCCATGTGCACAAGGTTTTAGCTGATAAGCTCAGTGGAATGTTTTGTTTTCTTAGTTTTATCTATTATGACCCCACGCAACGTCACCAAAAGAGTTTGCCCTGAATGCCTGGCAACAGCTTGTCAAGAATGCCTTGTTTTGTCTCTTTTTTTTTTTCTGCTATCCCCACCCTTCCTAGCAATTCCTCTTGATAAACAACTTCATTGGTAAGTGTTAAAGATAGAGATAACTTAGAATGCAATATCAGTGATTTGTTGTGCACTTTAATTTCTGTTTTATCATGCAGTTAATGTGAACTGGGCCACTATGAGGCGAACTATAAAATCAGCTTGCATAGCATTTGTTGGTTGAAAATTGCTTAGTGTGTCAAGAATGCATTTTTTGGCCTTGTGTGGTGACTTAAGGTCAAGTCGAACAGTACGTATGTTATTCAGTACTGTTATTGATTATTCTGCAGCTGTCAAGCAAGCAATTCTTCCGTATAGTTGTTTAACTTGCAGAACTGATGTTTTGAGGTTTTACGTCAGTGTGTAGCATGCTGTAAATCCCCATCCCTGTTCATTTATGACCACAAGCATGTCTCAATTCCAGGATGTGGTGCACTAAAAGAATGTTGACCTCGCGTCCTGGAGGCACCCATGGCTGGATCTCATTAATTTATTTCTTTGCACAGTCCATGGTGCAGTGCATGTCTTATCTGACTTTGAGAAGCATTGTTTCTCCCTTACAGCTTTCATTACCAAGTAGATTAATTGTTTAAAGTATGAAAAACAAATGTTTTGGTCTGATTAATTGTTTGTCATGAGTCAATAGTTTTATCAGGACAAACTTTGCAGGACATGGTTTATAAGATTGACCCAGGAAAAACGGAATCTTTTATGGAGTATTGTGTATGAAAAATATAAATAAGTTGAATTTTATAAAATTTCTGCATTTGTATTGTTTGTATTTATGGAATTCTGAATCTTCTCTGCCAAGCTTATCCGTTTGTGGAACTGATATGGTATTAAACGTAAATACAATAATTAAATATAATCAAGGCATGCTTTTTTACTAAACGTGCATCATTTTCATTAATATCTGCAAAAATAAATTAAAGCAATATTAAATAAACAGCAGTATACATTATCTACTCTTATGAAAGCATGCAAAATCACATGCAGTTATTCCAGTAAACATTTTTGCATGATGTAAACAAGTAGTTGTTTTGAACTGAATAATTTGAACAGCTGATTCAGGAAAATGAATTGAATAAAGATGTTGAAAAGAGATGATATTAAATATATAGATGATGATATTTAAAAAATTAATTTACTTTATACTTTTTTTGAAATAAATTGGACTTGTGACACAAGCAGTTCACACAAAATTGACCTACAAGCCAAATAAAAATGGTTAGATTTTTTTCGTCATGTCACTGCCAATATAATATTGATAATGTATTAAATATTGGATATTCCTGACAGCCCTAGTAGTTGACACAGCTGTGCTCTGAAGCCACACATGATGCTTTTGTGGTTTATATGCATGTCACTGATATTTCTTTCCTCTATGTGGTATTTTGGTTACAAGGTTAGTATTTTTGGTTTGCATGTTGGCCAAGCACCTGCATCTCTCTGCCCAGCAGAGCTTCAGCCCACAGTGTCCTCTTTTTGATTTGTCTTCAGGAAGGAAGGGCTGAGATGTAACACGGATCATCCCAAAGCAATCACTTGTCTAGCTGAACTCCCAAAACAGTCTTTAGTTTCTCATGTAATACCTTCCATTATGCTTTCAATTGTCCGAAGAGGGTGTGCCCTGGGGTGGAGGTTAGAATAGCGGCTTATGTTGAGACTTCAATGCAGAGGTATCGGCTAGACAAGGTTGGTGGATTTTCATTGGTTCCCCATACAACACTCATTCCATTTTTCTCTGCATGCTTATGTCTTAATGTCACCCACCCACATGCACACACAAACACTAAGTCATTCTGCCTTGCAGCTGCAAATGGTCATTATGTGGACACAGGAAATGATATTGTACAAGTCTGTGGCATAGTGATGGGAAATAGATCAGAGGAAGTAGATTGTTTTAAAATTAGAGGAAGTCTGCTTTAGCATTCCTGGAACTCACTTTTCTTAATGTGACTTTGTGCTATTATCCACTTCATTCATCCACGGCCAACAGCAACCACTCCATGCATAAGATGTATAGACTACAATTATAGCAATGAATCATAGATCTAATTTGTGCCTATAGAGATCTTATTTAAGAGGCCAACCTTTAACTTTACAAGCACCATTACGTTTAGTCAGTTTGTGTCATGCAATTATAGGAAATGTGTTTTCTTGCATAATGCAGATACATTCTTAGCATGGAAGTGCGTGTATGTTGTGATATGGAAGATGCAAATCAATAAGACCAAAACCTCGAAGTGCTGCACTTTTGCTGCTTTCACAATAAGGAAAATGTGCAAGAATGTAGAGTCTTTCTGGATCTTGATTGGTAATACAGTTTAGTAATGGCCTGAGTGCAATGCTTTTGACTGCAGTAGGACATAATTCTGACAGGCCATGGAAACCAGTTTACATTTGCACGTTTCTAGATACTTTTATCCAAAAAATCTTACTGAATTCAATTTACATTTATGAATATTCACACACTAACTATTTTGAAAGCTCTGTGTAAATTTGGAATAAAACGCCAGCACCAAACAGAATTGCAAATTGTTTTGATACATTGTTTTCTTCTCAAACAAACGGCTTGCAGTTTTATCTGGTGCTGCTTACGATGCAGAAGTTGCACATTTGACCATTTTAGTTTTCTTTGTAGGCTCCGATTCAGAACCACAAATGCAAAAATCCAAACCAGAATCATTTCCATTCCTTGAACCTTCACGTCTCTGAGGAAATGTTGAGTATCAATCGCATGACGACATGAGCTCAGAGAAAAACACTCAAGGGAACATCACAGGCCAGTGGAGTTGTTTACTAACAATGTCTCTGGATTGTGTTTCCAGGGCTTCTGGGGAAAGGTCATTTTGATGGAAGTTTGGTGCTTGGGCTGCAGCTAACAACTGTTTTGATAATCAATTAATCTGTTAGATTTAAAAAAAATATTAATTGCCATTATGATTTTTTAAAATGTAATTACATTTTGCAAATACACACTGCCATCTTCAGTCAGTGAGATTTAAATAATAATAATAATAATATGCTTTTATTCAGCAAGGACACATTAAATTGATCAAAAATAACAGTAAAGACATAATGTTACTAAAGATTAAAAAAAAAAACATCAATTCACCTGTGTCAGTGGTGACTGATGGTGCCCAATCAGGTCTTCATGTGACTTGCAGGGCTTCAATCAGTCAGCCTGTGGCTCAGCAGGGATGTTGTCCGCCTGTTAGAGAAGGAAGTGTGTGAATGTGTCTGTGTGTGTGTGCACATGTCAGCGGTAACAAAACATAGCTCGCAAGGGCTTATGTCAAAGTTACGTGATTCAAAGAGTGTGGCGTGGCTTACTATTTTGGTTTTGTCTGTGACATGATGTTCTTTTAGGTTTTGGCCACGACCGTGAACATCCTTTGAAAAAACGATTCCATTTATTTTCATTCTCTCCCTATATTCATCACAAGTCCATGTTTCTTCTTCTTCTTCTTTTAAAAAAAAAAAAAATCTACATTGGATTTTTATTTTTCCACTAAAGGGAAAAATTGCTAATACATTCCCTCCTTATCAGCTTGTCAACCACCTTATTTGCCAGGGTGAATCTTAAGAAAAGTCTCCCCCCCCCCCCCCCCAAAAAAAGGAAATGTTGTATGAATATTTTTTTTAAAACATAGTAATACAATACAATAAAAACAGTTGTGCTGCCTAAAGGTAGGGTGGGCAATTTCAGAGAGGCTAGCAATAGCAAGCTTTTCCACTTGCTTCGGTACGACTCGGCACGGCTCTGCATGGCTCGGCTTGCTTGCCTTTTTAACTGCAGTTAGTAATGCTTGAAAGTGGGAGGGGTTATAGACCAGTTGCGCTGCCTCTACTGCAGTGGTTCGGTGTCTCATGTCGCAAATCTGATGACGCTGGTATTGACTTGCAGTGTTAACATGTCACATTTTAGTATTGGTGTGGGTGGGTGCTTTTGGTATTGGAGGTGTTACTATTTAAGTGAGCTGTACCATGGAGTGGAAAAACACCAGAAAGTGAGCCGGTCCATTTTGTTCACTCTCCAAAGCCACGCCGCATCCAAAACACATGAACATGCACAGGCAGACCAGAGCAACATGAAAAGAGATGGCGTTGCTGGAGGGTTGAATGCAATGCTGTCCGATTACATCATGTCTCATTTACCGGTGAGAAAACCTTACCACAATGTGCACAATATTACAATGATAACACCTTCCATTCACGCTTGGTCTGCAATGGTGTAACGGAATGCACTGATGATGTATCATACCTGCATCAAAAGGGTGCTCGGAAATATGCAAATACATATGTTGACAGACAGGAACAACAGCCAGTCGTAGCCCTCAGGCCGATATATAAATACATATGAATACATGTAGACCACTTAATTTAGTGATTGCTTTAAGAATTTGAAGACCCTTTCAACCAGCTTAACAGAAAATCACCTACCCAGCCTTTAATATTTTTGTGGAAACACTGATACATTTTTTTCAGCTTTCCTTTATCAAAAGTTTAAAATAATAAAGTGTATTTTAAACTTAGAATTTGTGTTTGATCAATTTAAAGCATAGTTACTCAATTGATTTGGGGGGGGGGGGGGGTGTTTACCATTGCAAACTGAACTGCAAAGCCCTTATAAAGAGTTGTACACTGTTTTGCCTTTGATCATGTTCAATTAGTGGGAAACTTTATGGGGCTCAGGACCATTTTTTTGAGTGCCCTCCACCACGTCTAGCGAGCATGTTATAATGTAGAGGATCTTAGTGGGCCCTGTTCTGTCCTTATTATAATTTTTGAATAAATACTTAAAAATGTCTCTTTAGCATACTGAGTATTGTCATAATTTTTAAAAACATTTAGAATTTCAGCAGTATCATTCATTCCTAATCCTATCACTGGCTGCGACCAGCCATTAGATGCTGAGACCATTTGGTCCACGTGTCGCTCACACACAATGAAGCGCTGCAGGCTACAACAATGACTCCAGTGGCGGATGGGGTCAGAGTTCACTGGCCTCTCTTGACTGCAGCGAAGCAGATGTGGTCAGCTCTGTTTATGGCCCTCGTGAAAGGCTGTAACATTCCTCTGCTGTATAGTTTGTTCAAGATATCCTTGGACGAGCTATTCAGTAGACTTGAGCTGCATATGCAGCCATAAATCAACAACTTGTTCCTTTTGTGCATTATGGGGTTGCATGGCGCTGCCGTGGTGTTCCTGCAGGTTGGATGCCTTTCAGTGGGATGATGGTACAGAGGTGGAATTCTTTAGACCTTTCTGCTCTAGTGCTCAAGCAGCGTTCAATGGAGATACGTCATAGCAACCAAACAAACAGCCAAAGCCAGGCTGATTTCATTATTTCCTGTGTCATTCCTGAAGGGTTTGGTCACTGTTAGACTCTGCCCAGGGCTGCACCTTCAAACACAAACACTCTGTCACTCTCCCAGCAGTACATATTTAGAAGTTATGGAATCCTTCTTATTGCTTGTGTGGTCAAGTGTTTAGAATTCATGTCATTGCTGTGCTCATTATTGAAAAAAGACAGATCAGTTTGCATGCAACGTGTGTATGTGTTTAAGTGTAGGGCTGCACGATTGATCAAAGTAGCTGAAAGCGTGATATGGCTTAGCGCGATTATCAGATCGCAAAATCTGCAGTTTAATTAAATAAATGTACTTGCTGCATTGCAATTTGGTGTTTTAAACACTATCCGCTCATTATCTGGAGATGTTTTTTTTTTATTGTGTTTCAAAACGGCTTGGCTTGCAGAAAATGCTGCTCCTCATGAAGTCATCTCTGCATGCACTGTGAGTTTGGGTTGTTTATAATGTGCATTCGGGAATGCAAAATGTGCCAACTATCTTCTCAAACTTATAAGAAGCGCTATTAAAGTTTATAAATATTTGTATTGTATTTATACAGTTTTACTTTCAAATAGATTCAATTATGATGATTATTTTATTATTTTTCTTAATTGTCTTGTATTTTAGTTTTATGTTTAATATTACTATTATTAATAAATATTATATAATAATTATACTGAAATATAATCATCACAAAGTTTGGGCATATTGTGCAGCCCTAAAAACAAGCACAACAAACCTGGAGCGTTAAAAACCATGCAATTGAAATTTTTATCAGAAAAGTCACAAGTACATTTTTTTCTGCAACTTGTGCAACCATAGTAGATGGTGCCAAAATGTTGCTTTTTTTTTTAAAGTGATGCGAGTCAGCTACATGTAAATGATGGGTCTTGGGGTGGTATCCATATGTTCAGTGGCGGCAGCGGTGGGGTGCAGTGCAGGGGGTCAGACGGGCTGTGTCTGATGTTCTGGCACGAGGACCACAAACTGCAGCAGGTGTCTGGGGGGGACTTTTGGGCTGGCTGGTGACTCCCTAGGGGATTGTGGGTGAATTTATGTATGTGAGGGGCAGATGGATGATTCTGGCTTTACTTTTAGTGGTCTTTTTGAGTGGAAACACAGATTAACTCGACCAAAGTCTGACCCCACAGTGATCCCTTTCTCCATTGCTTGACAGTGGCCCTGTATCAGTATCATTTTCCTCCCACACACACAGACATGCACGTGTCCAAATACACCTACATACACAGTTTGTCTCTGCAGGATGGCTAGTTTTGCACTAGTTAGCAAATCAGTCCTTTTTTTGTTTCATTGTATAAGGGACGAATGAACTCTTCTGATTTATAATCATCTTAAAAACTGTAAGACCCTCAGTGTTTTTCTTGACCTTGCTGTGCATTTATTTTCTTAGGTTCTGCTTTATAATCTTATTTGAAAGTGAAAGTGAAGTGATGTGTAGCCAAGGATGGTGTTCATCCTTAAAGTTTGTGCTCTGCATTTAACCTGTCGTGGTACTGAAGGTGGAAGAAATAGCTCGAACTCTAACCTGTGACTTTTGGGCTGCAGGTCTGACTCTCTAACCATTAGGCCACTACAGTCCCATATTTTAGATTTGTTGTGATTTCTGTTCAGGCTCAAGGACTCGTCCAAAGATGTGCCCCAGCAGAACACTGAGGTGGATGAGTCTTGGGACGAGCCCAGCCAGGAAGAGGAGACTCTCTACAGCACCTCCCCTCCCCGCACTCCTCGGCAGATGAAACGGATGTCCAACAAACACCAGAGAAACAGCCAGGGGTCAAAGGGCAAAGGTGAGAGCCCTTAACTTTAACTGAAACATATGGTGGGCTCCCATATGTAAGATCATGTTGAATGAAAATAAAGAAAACTGTAGTACCTCTAGCACTGATATTTAATTATTAAGGGGAAAAACAATTATTAAAATTAAAGAGTAATAACTAGGACTGCCACTATGTGGCACAAAATTGTGTTTTTTAGAAATATTTTTGTTTGTGAAATTGAGCAGAACCAGACAATATTTACAGTGTTGTGTCTTAAATGCAATAAAAAAAAAAAGAAAAAAAAAAAAAGAACCTTTTTACTTAGTTAAAAGTAGTTTAAAAAAGTGTTGTATAAAATCAGTTTCACATTTGCAGTTCTTCTGCTTGTGTGATATTGCTAATTCATGTCATGTGATGTAATGTAAGAGAAAACCCCATCCAGGGGCATCTTTTGCCCTCATATCTTGAATTTTAGGGGCATATACTTGCATTCAATTAGGTTACATCACATAGTCAGTCATAGCCCAGCATATTTGTCAGCAACTGCATGTAATGTAAGATGACGAACAGGTCTGGGCCAGGTACATTAAATGTGTTGTTATTTTTAACACATTATTTTTTGTAATGTTCTATTATATTGCTTGTATTTAATGCAAGTAGTACAGTAAGGAAAAAAACAGACTATGTATAGAAGTATATTTAGATGCATCACAGGATATTATATTTTTTTACCTCATTGGAATAAATGATTTAGGTCATCTACCTTTATCTCTTTCATCAACAGAGAAGCCAGGTTCCTCCAGCCCGTTGTCTCAAGCCAGATCAGCCGAGCCTTCTGAAGAGCACAGCTACAAGCAGGAAAAGAAGCAGCGCTTCAACCAGCGCTCCAACCAGCGGGACAGCAAGAAGACATTCCAGGGCTCCTTCATGCTGGATCCGTTGTCCAAGACCAGTGCCATCGGCTCCAGAAACATGGATCCCCGCAAGCCCTACCTGAGCCTGGGCATGTTGCCTGTTCGCACCCACCGGCAGACCTCGCGCACAGACTGTCCGGCAGACCGCCTCAAATTCTTTGAGACTCTGCGGCTGCTCCTTAAGCTCACCTCCATGTCATCCAAGAAGAAGGAGAAGGAACAGCGAGGCCTGGAGAACATGGCCTTTATGGGCCAGAACAATGAGGTCATCTGGTTGGAGTTGCAGGCTTGGCACGCCCGCCGTAGCATCGCGGAGCAGGACCTGTACCTGTACACTGCCCGCCAAGCCATACCTGACATCATCAGTGAGGTTTTGCACTTCAAAGTGGACTATAGCAGCCTAGCCGGGCTTGAGAGCAATGCCTCAGTTGAGGAGAGCAACTCCTGCCATGATGAAACCAACTGCAGGAATGATTCATTTAGCTTTAGCACCTGCTCCACGTCCTGGGGAGAGATCGATGCTGCTGCTCCTTTTTCTTCGGCGCTGGAGTGCCGGGAGCACCTGCAAAGGCAGCGGGTAGCTTTCGATCAGGTCAAGTGGGTCATGTCGCTGTTAGAGTCGGTGGAAGCTCTGTACCCATCTCTGCAGACCTTGCAGAAGGACTATGAAAAGTATGCAGCTCGAGACTTCCAGGGCAGGGTGCAGGCGCTCTGCTTATGGCTCAACATCACTCAGGACCTGAACCAGAAGCTGCGTGTGATGGGCACCGTGCTGGGCCTCAGGGACCTCTCCCGCATCGGCTGGCCCATCTTTGAGATCCCCTCGCCTCGCTGCTCCCATGACAATGATGACAATGAGGTGGACGAGGATGAGACAGAGCCTACTGCTGACATTGATGGGGAGGAAAGGACCTTAAATGAGACGACCAGCGAAGGGGAGCAGTCACCTTGCCCCACGCCAAAGTTTTCACGTCTCCTGTCAGAGGAGGAGTTCCTCCCGATGGACAACGAGACCTGCTACTTTCCCACTGCCATATACAGGCCGTTTGTGGATAAGGCACTTAAACAGATGGGACTGCGTAAACTGATCCTCAGACTGCACAAGCTGATGGACCGTTCACTGCAGAGGTCCAGAACTGCTCTGTTGAGTCACGTGCCGGCTCAAGAGGTGAGAGAGCCGCTGTGGAGCTTCTGAATGCTGGCAGGAGATTAGTTTTGTTGTCAACGTGTGGAGTATCGGAGAAAATGGGAAAACATTCATTTTGGCTTCATGGCAACCTGGAAAGAATGAGAAGCTTACATCATTACCTCACCTTCATTTTGTTCCTTCTGTTGAGCACAAAAGGGGAACTGTGCTGGTTGCTCTTCCATGCAGTTGCTATGAATAGAATCTAAATCTTAAAGCTCCAAGAGTTAAATATGCAAATGTTTCTATTTATGTCTAGTGAGCTGTTTATCTCTGCAAATGGGTCACTGAGTCGGTGAATATGAGAACTAGATCAGTTAGATCATCAATCATTCCACCAGTTTCCTGTACTGCATCAGCAGATTTGTAAAAAAAAACAAAAACAGAAATTTTGTGCACAAATTAATCTACATCACTACGAGCTGAGTGACATAAAGTTGCGATGTGACATATCTTTTTTTTTTTGTCTTTATAGTGACACATCCGAGTGAAACAAAAAACAGAGTAAATGGAGACTTCATTCAATTAATCAGTTGTTGATTGGATTAAAGCAAATCTATATGTGAGCTTGCGGTCGTTGTGAGTAATGGTTTGGGTTTATGCAGACTAAATGTTTTAAGTCCAGCATGCATCACCAGAGAAAAGTCTGTCCTTTTATCAGAAGATTGAAATTGATTAAAAACATTTAAATTAAATGTTTCGAGGTCAAAAAATTAAACGTATGCGTGGATGAATCATTTACAAAAAGACCAAAAACACATTTAGAAAGTAGGGTAAATGTAGGGTATGTATGTTAGGTGTGTTTATATAGCACAGGGGCCATGTAGACCACTTTCATGGTGCTATATTTGATTTTGGAGCTTGACAGTACCATTACGGTATTCATTTAGCTAGAGCATATTAAAAGTCGTGGCCAGGAAATGCTTCAGAAGGTAATCTGTGTTCTGCCAAAAGAAAGTCGTATAATTTTGGAACAAAATGAGGGTGAAAAAAGAGATTTATCAAGGGATTGGTGTCTGTGTTTTACATTCTTACCAGTGTCTCTGCAATATTTTGTGTTCAGTGTCTTCTGTTTCATGTTCCTAACCAGAATCAAATACTGAATTCCAACGTCCGTGTTCTCATTGCTCTGTTCCTGTTAGCTGTCAGCGGTCCCGGGTTATTCTTTGCAGCACTGTGACTACCTTCCAGAGCTCTCTCGTCATGTGTCTGGTCAGGTGGAGGAAGAGGCGGAGTCGGGACGAGTATCGTGGAAGGAGCTAGTGGACATGGACCTGCCCTCATTCCGGCCAGCCTTCTTGGTGCTTTGCCGTGTGCTGCTAAATGTTACTCACGAGTGCCTCAAACTGCGCCTTGAGCAAAGGCCTGCAGGGGAACCGTCCCTGCTCAGCATCAAGCAGGTCATTACTTACCTAAACCTACATGTTGAATATACACTGCTGTTCACACGTTTGGGATTTAAATTAATCAAGAGTGACATTAAAGACATCTGTAATGTTACAGGTGATTTCTGTTTCAAATAAATTGAGTTCTTTAAAACTTTCTATTCTTCAAACAAATCTTAAATTCTTTAAAGAATGGAATGCAATCCTATATATATATATATATATATATATATATATATAATCACAAAATCAGCATGTTAGAATAATTTCTGAAGGATCATGTGATTCTGAAAACTGGAATAATGGCTGCTGAAAATTCAGCTTTGCCATCACAGGAATAAATTACCGTATAGTAATAAAAAGAAATTTAAAATAGAAAGGATTTATTTTAAATTGCAATAATATTTCACAATATTACTCCATTTATCTGTATTTTTTTCTATATTCTATATGTAAGATCCTATATTTAAAATTTCATTTTTATATTTATGCATTGCTTTGTTGATTTCTTAGTTTAGAGAATAACTGGTAGTGTTTATATGCATTTTATTTGATTGGTTATTATGACTTAAGGCTGTTTTGAAATGTGATGCCTTATGGGGACATTGTGTTTGACTGTCTTCAAGACTGATTTGTGTGTCTTATGTGTGTGTTGTAGTTGGTGCGTGAGTGTAAAGAGGTTCTTAAAGGAGGGCTCCTGATGAAACAGTACTACCAGTTCATGTTGCAAGGCGTCGTCACTGACCCCCAGGGTCTGCAGACTAATGCCAACATTGATGAGTTTGAGGAGGATCTGCACAAGATGTTAGAGGTGCGATTAGGACTGACTGGTGTTGTATTTCTATTAATGGTAAAATTATTTCGTTGTGACTCAGTGGGAGTGGTTTTCAGTGATGGCTGCTAATCGGTAGCAGGGATGTTTGCCCAGCTCTGTGCTTGTATTGTTTTATTTTATTTCTGTATTTTTTTCCGCAGGTGTACTTTGACTACATGCGCAGCTGGATCCAGATGTTGCAGCAGTTGCCTCAAGCCTCCCACAGCCTGAAGAACCTGCTAGAGGAGGAATGGAATTTCACCAAAGTCATCACTCCATACATCCGGGGTGGAGAGGCCCAGTCTGGGAAACTCTTTTGGTTAGTCTTATACTCTGCACACTAGCTGTACATACTGAATGCTTTCTATGTACCATAGAAAAGCATTCTATGGTATTATATTTTCATTGATCCTTGGGCTGGAATCCAGATCAACATCCATAATAAAGTAAAGTGCACAAAAAGCATCACTTCTTGTTCGTCTTTTCCAGTGATATTGCTGGCATGCTGCTAAAATCCACTGGAGACTTTCTGGACGCTGGCCTTCAGAAGAGTGGCAATGAGTTCTGGGAGTGTGCGGATGACAGCACTGCCTCGGATGAAATCAGGTGCGTCTGAGACTACATGAAATGAGTAATAAAAACGACTAGACTTATCAAAGCCTGCTGAACAGTCAACTCTTATTCATTCTAACAAAAATGCTTTCTCATCTAAATTCTGTAGAACATTTTGGGTTATAGGAAGAATAGAATAGTGAATGCGTTTGGAATCCAATTCTGTTTGGTGCTGTAAGTGTCAGACACAAATGTAGGTGTAATATCTGTCTGAAAATGGTAGTTTTATTCAGCAAGGACACATTTAATAGATCAAAAGTGACATTAAAGACATTTATAATGTTCCAAAAGATCTGTTTAAAATAAATGCTTTTTAAAAAACTTTTTATTCATCAAATAATCCTAAAGACGTATCACAAATTCCAAGATTTTAAGCAAAATAACTGATTTCAACATTGATAATAACAATAAATTGTTTCTTGAGCACCAACTTGCATATTAGAGTGATTTCTGAAAGATTGTGACATGGCTGCTAAAAAATTCACAGGAATAAATAGCATTTTAAAATGTACAGTATTCATTGTTATTTTACATTGTATTAATTTTCCCACAATTTTACTATTCTATTTTTAAGCAAAAGAGACATCTTATAAAAAGCTTACTGACCCCAGACTTTGTTATACTTTATTTAAAAGCATTTATCTCTATTTTTCTCTCCCTGCAGACGTTCAGTGATTGAGACAAGTCGCTCACTCAAAGAGCTCTTCCATGAAGCCAGGGAGAGAGCATCTAAAGCATTGGGCTTTGCCAAGATGCTGCGCAAGGTGAGTTTACTTGGCACTGTTTGCACTGTGGTGTGTCACTGTGATGGACAGTTTTAACATTCTTCTGTCTTCTACTCAGGATCTTGAGATTGCTGCAGAATTCAGGTCAACCACTGGAGTTCCCTCTCTCCTTCAAGCACTGAAGGCCAAAAATTATGTCAAAGTAATAAGACATTCTTCTATATTAATGATAATCTGCTATATAACAGATGGTATACATGTACTTAATAACTGTCATTGTGTGTCCCTTTTCTAGGTCCAAATCCCAGGACTGGAGGAGCTCCAGGTGTTCGTCCCTTGTGATCTGATGGAGCAGCGGTTGGTCATCTTGCAGCTGTTAAATGCAGCAGCTGGAAAGGACTGCTCGAAAGAACCAGACGAAATCCCAGAAGATGAGGCGTATCTGCTAATGAGCAAGCATGGAGTCGGAGACTTGACCACCGGTGGTGCGTGGACTGAGTGGGACGGCACAGTGCTCAAACTAGTGCCTCAGGTGGAGACTGTGGACACATTACGGTCCATGAAGGTATGAAGTTACGCATATGATGATTTGAGTTGAACCGTTCAGTGCTGTCAGTGTCAACTATCTACTGATGTTTTCACCAAAAAAGTGGGTATACACTACAAGTTAAAAGAGTAATTAAGATTAAGATGTCTTGTATTCTGATCAAGGCTGTATTTATTTGATTGAAAAAAACAGCAAAACAGTAATATTGTGAAATAATACTACAATTGAAAATGTTTATTATTTTTTATATATATATATAAAAATACAGGTTATACACTAACTTCCAAAAGCTTGGAATAAGATTAAAAAAGAAAAGAAAATTATACTTTTATTTAGAAAGGACGCATAAACTTAATAAAAAATGACCGTGAAGACTGAAATATAAAGCAGCAAAAACTGTTTACATCAATGATAATAATAACCATTATTAGTAATTGAGCACCAGTAATGATTGAAAATAATTAACCAAGTCAGCATTTTAGACAGATTTCTAAAGGTTCACGTGACACTGAAGACTGGGTTAATGACTGCTGAAAATTCAGCTTTGCCATTATAGTAATTAATGTTGCTAACGAAGCTTTGTATTTCATATAAATGGCCTATATTAATCTATTTAGTCTTTTGAAGAACAAAAAATGTGTTTTGCAATTTTCAGGTCTAGAATAAATCCATGTCTTTGGAAAAAATGTCAAATAAATGTTCTATATAATCATTACAGCTTCTAATATGTCATATATGATTCCTAGGTGGAAAATCTGTTGCTGGTTGTAATGCAGTCAGCCCATCTGGTGACACAACGCAAAGCTTTCCAGCAGTCCATGGAAGAACTTCTCACCCTCAGCCGAGAGCAGACATCCAGCCAGCCGCTTATCGTCTCTGCCCTGGAACAGCTCAAGGTGATGCAGACCAAACCCAGAAAAACCAAATATATTTTATGCTCGCAATTTCTGTTCTCTGACATATAAACTGATGTGTACTTTCTGACTGTCACAGTTTTTGGAGACCCACTTTCATATCATATCAAGCAGGGGTTTCAATCTGTGTCACTTAATACTGATCTAGTAAACAAATGAAGTAATGGAGTACATGCGCTTTCATACACATACACTTGGAAAACCCAGGCTTGAGGAGCGTAGAGACTTTTGGTTTTGCTCCATAGACATATGGAGTAGTTACATTACATGATGATATGAAAACCCATAACAGTGCATCAGCAAATAGGATGTTTGCAAAGCAATTTTGGTTTGTGTTGCTCTTTTAAAGAACATTTTCTGTGCTTTCAGAATGAGGCGCTCCAGCTGTGCATCAAAATCAACACCGCGATCGACCGTGTGGATTATATGTTCACGTCAGAGTTTGAGGCTGAGGTGGAGGAGACGGAGAAAGCCACACTGCAGCAGTATTACAGAGAGGCCATGATCCAGGGCTACAACTTTGCTTTTGAGGTCCGAAACTATTGGGGTTCTGTGTATATGATTGCTGCACAGCACATTAAAGTCTGCTTAAAATGAGGAATTAGCAACAATCCAACTGATCCAATCAATTCCCTGTGGACAAATCAAGTTCCATTGTATATTCGTTGGCCATTTCATTGTATACTTCACCATAGGGAAGAAAAGATGATCGCAATTTCTGTTTTTGCTCTCCTGCAGTACCATAAAGAGGTTGTGCGGCTGATGTCTGGAGAGTTCAGGCGGCGGATAGGGGAGCGCTACATCGCTTTTGCCCGCAAGTGGATGAACTTTGTCCTCACAAAGTGTGAAAGTGGAAGAGGCACTCGTCCAAGGTAAGCAGGCTCTGTTATAATAACAAATAGGGTCTTATGCAGTGTACTTCCTACAAAGACAGCTGCCTTCTAAGGCATCTTAACTTCAAAACATTAAAAGTCAATGATTTGGAATGTGCCACTCATACTCGTACTTCTGGCATAAAACTAGTGTTATTACCTCTCGGTTAATTAAAACAGAGTTTGTTGATACAGAACAGTTTTCTAATAAGCATAGAAAATATAGTACATAAGTTTTTGCATTTTCTGTAAAGGATACATGCACTCACAAGCTCACTAGGTTTTGGAGCAGAACCAGTGCTTCATCCCACAGAGATTCTAATGTTCAAAGAAAATGTTTCCAGCTTCTCTATCAATAAATGCTATTTGAGGTTACATTTTTATTTGATCTCTAGGTGGGCAACGCAAGGCTTTGATTTTCTTCAAGCAATTGAGGCTGCGTTTATATCAGCCTTGCCAGAAGATGACTTTTTGGTGAGATTTCCCATACACTGTTGTTTTAATATACATTTTGGATTGCAATTGAGTTTATAGTTGTTAATCTTGTGTCCTGCAGAGTCTGCAAGCGCTGATGAATGAATGTATTGGGCATGTTATCGGCAAACCGCACAGTCCAGTCAGTAGTATCTATTTTGGTAAGTGTTCTTTTCCTCTGTGGTGTTTTAAGATAATTTTAAACATTAATTTTAAACATAAAAAAAAAAAAAAAGAATTTTTATTTATTCACACACAAAAAAAATTAAGGCAATTTGTAACCGTTTAGCAGTAAATCGATAATGGCATCTAGTGTTGTCAAAAGACCCGGTTCTTCAGTACCAAGTCGGTACTAAAAAAATTAAAATGTCATGGTAACAGGTTTCTTTAAGTACCGGTGGTACGGAGTACCCACTCAACCCGGTTCTTGACACATACAAGCGCTATGATTTCCGCGAAGCAGGAAGCATTTTACAGTTTCATTTGAGTAAAACCAGTGTCAAAATAAAAGAAAATTTTTACATAAAGACATTGTGCTAGAAATATTACTATTATTTAGTAGAATGTATGTGATACTGCTACTACTGTTGAAAAAATTAATAAACTTTATTTTTTAAATAAATAAATCCCACAATATTTCTTCCATGTTTAAATTTTAATAGCAAATCCCCTTTATTTAACAAAAAATGAAATGTGTTTAAATTTCGTAGATTATAAGACAAATTAAATTTGGCTGAAATTTGTTTACTGTTTTTCATAATTATATTACTTGTAGAAAAACTTTAAACACAATTGTAAATAAGTTCAAAGAAGGGCATTGGTTTAATTTTTTTGTTATAAAAGGTGTTTTTATTTAATTAGAATATTTTTGTGTTTTGCTTTGGTACCGAGAACCGTGGATTTTCAATGGTATCTGTACCGAATACTGACATTTTGGTACTGTGACAACACTAATGGCATCTGATCTTCCATCAGCCCCACGAAACAGCCCTCGACCTGTCAAAGTCCCCCGTTGCCACAGCGACCCTGCAAACCCATGCCTCTTCATCCCTCCATCTCATGCTGAGGCCTTCAGGTAGGTCATGTCCTGGGTCTTCACCAGTAGCACATCTAGTGGCATTGATAATGCTTGTGTATATGTACTTCCTATGCATGCCCTTGTGTTCTGTTTAAACTGGAGGAGGGTTTAATTAAATGAGTCACGCTGCTTTTAATGCTGTAGTTTATATTAATGCTTTAACCACTATCTGTGCTGCATCATGGAGCTTCATATGGGTGCGTGTTGTGTTTTGTGTTTTAATGCTGACATATGAACGTGTGTAAAGCTCTGCCTTATTTAATATTAAACGCATTCACACATGCACACATCATCCAAAGCAGAATGCTGAGGCCATCAGTCTGTTTTTCCACCACAGCTCTCGGAGTCTCCCGTGTGATCTGCGTACCCAGTTGTGTCCCTCAGGTCCCCGCCCCACCCCTCCATTACCCCCAGGGGAGCACGGCCACGCCACCAAACCCTCCGGCGGTGTGCCCAATGACACCAGGTAGTCAGGATTGCCCATTTTCAACCCCAGATGGAGCTCTGCAACATTTTCAACATCCTAAGCATTGCGTCCTTGTTATAACAGCATCTCTCGTGGATTTTGGGGTTCATGAGTGAATAGGCAAAAATCTGAGAAAATTTCTTATGAATGTTTTATGTCAACAACAGGATTATGGGTACCGGAAAAAAAGTGGAACAGGTTGCTCTTTCTGTAAAATGTTCTGTTTTCTCACCCAAGTCCACGAGAATAGCATGCATTTTCTGAGTAATGCTGTTTTTACACAGGATGTTGTGAAATGAAAGGGGTAATATTATCAGGAATCAAATTTCCTTGAACTTCTGAGAGGCATTGTAAAAAACATGCTGTCACAACCTTTATAACAACAGCTCAGTACAAAAATACATACTTTTGAAACCAAACTGCAAAAATAACTCCGTTTTTGGATTTCTGAAATCAGAAAGCCAAAATGTTAAAATGATTCATTTTAAGTGGTTCATTTTAAGTGTTAACAATATCCATTGGATAATTGGAATAATTAGTGGTGCATATCATAGATTATTACAAAAAAAACAAAAAAATAGAGGAACTGACAATAAGAGTAACGCTTGTTTTGCGAATGTGGGAATATTCACTTAACCTTGTGCAGTTATGTACCAGGGTAATTATAATAAAAAATTGTGTTAGTTAAAATACCAAGCATTGACAAAATTTATCATTTTAATTTAGGTTAACTTGAATAATCAATACAAATTATTTTTTTTATATAAAAAAAATACTATACAGACATCGAAAAACTACTAAAAATAGCAAACACTACAAAATGACTAAAACTTGAACTAAAATTAAAATGAAAACAAAAAATATTAAATATTAAATCAAAACTATAATAATATATACGGATACTATAGGATATAATAGGATCCCAGTATTAAAAATAAAGTTTACTTTAGTATTAGTTACTTTAGACTTATTTGTAATTATTTCACAATGTAAAGAATGCTTTACATCATTACTGGATTAAGGGGCACAATCAAAATTAGACACAATGAAACCGTAGGTAATGTAAAAATTATTAAAGACTGAATTATTACCGTATTTTTCGGACTATAAGTCGCACCTGAGTATACGTCGCATCAGTCCAAAAATACGTCATGATGAGGGAAAAAACATATTTACATATTTATAACATTATAGTCGCCCTGGACTATAAATTGCATTTATTTAGAACCAAGAACCAAGAGAAAACATTACTGTCTACAGCCACGAGAGGGCGCTCTGTTTTTCAGTGGTAGACTACAGGAGCACTGAGCAGCATAGAGCGCCCTCTCGCGGCTGTAGACGGTAATGTTTTCTATTGTTTCATGTCTCTTAGTTAATTTTTCTTGGTTCATGTCAAATTAATTTTATAAATAAGTCGCACCTGACTATAAGTCGCAGGACCAGCCAAACTATGAAAAAAAGTGTGACTTATAGTCCGGTAAATACGGTATATAAAAAACAGAAGTGAACATAAAAAAAGATAAGTAAAATAATAATGAAAAAGATGATATGAGCTCTTTAATTGTAACACATTTGTTCTGTACATGAAAGTGATGTAGTGCTCCTACTCCCTGCCAGCTAGTTTGAATATATATTATCAGCCCACATTAATTGTCTTGGTTCCACGTTTCTGTGCACTTCAATACTGTATGAGCCCTTAGCAGATGATTTGCTGAATGATAAATGTGTTTGGGGAACCGTGATCTTTGCAACTTTCACAGTGTCCAGTGCTTCTATATTAATAGCCTTTGTTGAGGCATGCATTAGCATGCATCACTAGCTTAAACACCCTGTCCCGCTGCCACCTGGGAAATCCCTGAATCAAAATTACACATTGATCCATCTCCATAAAGATCACGAAATGCTGTTTAAGGATCACCTTACCTCTACCTCTGCCAGCAGTTGTTGAAAATGCATGATCCTAATCAGTACTCAGATATATTTGAAACGTTTTGTCCAACTCTCAAAACATACACTCAAAACTATATATGCTGTCAAGCAACATTGGTAGCTTGAAGAGTAGTTGGCATAACCTTTTCATGTTTAAATCTGAAGCAGAGGTTGTTGTATAAGGTTTGAAAGAGCTTAATGCTTCTATTGCTTATTAAACAGAGCTGGCTTTCCCTTCTGCGTTATGTGGTGTGATAAGACTAAAGCATGCTTGTCATATCTAACGCTTCATTTTACTCATTGCATGCGATGTGTCTCAACCCGTTTCTGTCTGAAGGAAGATGGTGACCTTATATAACTTTAGACTCTTTTCTGCCGCACAGGGTGTCTAGTGTACATGAGAACGACCGTCTGTCATCTGTGGCGGCGGAGCTACAGTTTAAATCCCTCAGTCGCCACTCCAGCCCGACAGAAGACAGAGAAGGTACTGTTGCATTGTTTGTCTTTGTGTAAGAAATCTCATTTTTCTTCAACATATTCTCTTGAGTTTTCTCTTGTATTTCCAGAGCCCTCGTATCCTAAAGCAGACCCCAGCATTACCGCCCGCCGCAGCTGGGAGCTCCGCAACTTCATCAGCCAGTTGAAAGGTACACCAAAGAAAATAAATTAGGATGATGAGTTCAAGTCAAGTTTTATTGTCATTCCGCTACATGTGTGGACAAAATGTTGTGCCTCACAGGACCACGGTGCTACATAAATACAGACATACAACAATGAAATAAAACAGTATAAATCTATACACAACTGACAGATTTTGACTATAAATATGCTATATATAAATGTTTACCTATACATAAACTAAAAAATACAGACTATACGAATGCTTCCCATAATACTGTACATGTGCAAAGAGAAACATCGTAAGTCAAGCATGCCATGCAAGATGACGGATGAAAGTACAGCTGTGCAAAATAGACAAAAATACGCATCTATATTTTTCACAGCTTCTGGCAAAGTTCTATATACAGTATTTGATCTTTATTTATGTGCTGTATTTGCTCTGAAATGGCTTAAAATGGTGATTCAACCCATGGAAGTTCAACCAGCTGTCATTATAGATTTATAATGTTTAGTGCAAGGATAAATACTGTAAATCTGTCATTAATACTACAGTACTGATATAATAATCTAAATGCACCAATACAACAAAATAGTAAAAAAGAACTATACTTTTATAGTAAAATATTTGCCTACAGTACACCTCAGGGGTCAGTAAGATTTTTGGGGTAGATACGTATTTTTATTAATTTTATTTAGCAAGGATGCATTAAATTGATCAAATGTGACAGTAAAGAATGTTACATTGTTACATAGATCACGTTTTACACAAAGCAGCACAACTATTTTCATTATTGATGATAATAATAATAATAATAAATGTTTCTTGAGCATCAAATCAACATATTAGAATGATTTCTGAAATGTAATTTGACATTAAAGACTAGAGTAATGGCTGATTAAAAATTCAGCTTTGCCATCACGGGAAGAAATGACATTTTGAAATCTATTAAAATATAATGTATATCAACCCCTGTTCTGATTGTCCTCCAGACACTGCAGCGCGTCAGAGCCCTATGGAGGCTGTCCGGCGCTCTATACGCATCTTTGATGACAAGCACTATGTGCTCATGAGACGGCGAAACATCATCGGACAGGTGTGCAACACGCCCAAGTCCTATGACAACGTCATGCATGTGGGTCTGCGCAAGGTCACATTCAAATGGCAGAGAGGCAACAAGATAGGTCAGTGGTCAAAGGTATGCTTACATTACATAGCAGAGGTTTTTCTTGTTCCATTTAAATGTTTTATTTCGTTGACAGGCGAAGGGCAGTATGGAAAGGTTTACACATGCATCAATGTAGACACTGGTGAACTGATGGCCATGAAGGAGGTATGTGCCCGAGTCTGTTATTAATTATTTTTTTAATATTGATTTTTTTAATATTAATATATTATTTCATTTATACATGTATAACTATGTTAACTTGATTAACTGTAACTGAATTTGCTTCCAGATTCGCTTTCAGCCCAATGATCACAAAACCATAAAGGAAACGGCCGATGAGCTGAAGATCTTTGAAGGAATCAAACATCCCAATCTTGTCCGCTACTTTGGTGTGGAGTTGCACAGGGTAAAAAAAGTGTTTTTGTTCCGTCAAGGTCTGCTGAAGTTTTCTGTCCTTTTATTCTTCATTGTTTCTGATTGGCTCTTGCAGGAAGAGATGTATATCTTTATGGAGTACTGTGATGAAGGGACCCTGGAGGAAGTGTCTAGACTGGGTCTGCAGGAACACGTCATCCGCCTCTACAGCAAGCAGATCACGACGGCGATCAATGTGCTCCATGAACACGGCATTGTCCACCGTGACATTAAAGGTGTTCATTTCTAGCTGGACTTGCACCAAGATTTCCTTTCCTCATTTCCCTGTTTTTCGTCATCAAAATTAAAAATGCCATTCTGGGATACAGTTAATGCAATGTCTAGCTAATTATTATTTTGTTGCATCACTATTTATTGTTGTTCTTTTATTTCCCAGGAGCCAATATCTTTCTCACGTCGTCTGGCTTGATAAAGCTAGGGGACTTCGGCTGCTCGGTGAAGCTGAAGAACAATGCTCAGACGATGCCTGGAGAGGTGAACAGCACACTGGGAACAGCAGGTGAGAGACTTAATGTTGAAGTTCCCAAGTTTAGACACCAGAGGGCATGTCAAACCGTTTGAATGGTATGGTGATGTGTCCTAAAGTGACAAATTGCATACCGAAATACTGTCTTTACTGTAGATCTCAAAAAACTCTTGATGCACGCTGGAGGTCTAGACCTTTATTTTAAGCACTTTTTTTTTACGTTTTCTTATCACCAGTGCTGTCAAAAATGAATCGCTGTAAAAATACATTTATATTTACATTTATTCATATGGCAGACACTTTTATCCAAAGTGACTTTTAAGGAATACGGCAAATGTAGGATGGCAATAAAGTGCCAGTTACACATCGTTCAAAATAGTAAAAGCTAGGACAGGAAGCGAATAAAGGGATACTGAGAGCAATAATGCATTTTTTTTGTTAATCACCAATATTGATAAATATCAAAAATGTTTAAAAAAAGGGTAGCTTTAGTTTAAAATATAACCTTTTATATTTTCAAATATATAATAACATTTCAATGTTAAATATAGCTTCTAGCATCAGTGTTACTATTAACTGAATCTAATAAAAATATTTGGTAACACTTTAGAATAATGGTCCATTAGTTAATTTATTAATAAACATGAACAAACAATGAACAATAAAACTATTACTGTACTTATTAATCTTTGTTAACGTTAGTTAATGAAAATCCAGTTATTCATTGTTAGTTCATACTAATTCACAGTGCATTAACTAAAGTTAACAAGCACAACTTTTGATTTGAATAATGCATAAATGCTGTAGAAGGATTGTTCTTGCTTAGATTGTTAAAGTAGTTAAATAACATTAACTAGTGGACCATTATTCTAAAGTGTTACCAAATATGTTTTAAGTGAAATTGAGCTCAAATATTAATATTAGATGAAAAACCCAAAGGCAAACAACAACTAGAAATACCTTGGCAACTAACAGAAATAAAAGATTAAGTACTATAATTACTAAAACTACAACTGAAATAAAGATGAATAAATACGAAAAAAATACAAAAGTACATAAATTGACTACAGCTTAAACTGTAAAATAAAAGCTAATAAAAAAAAGTTAAATGCCATAATGTCTGGTGTTTATAGCATTGTGATGATTATCACTAAAAGCATTGTTTTCTTTCTCATTTCTAGCATACATGGCTCCTGAGGTCATCACTAGAGCAAAGGGTGAAGGTCATGGTCGTGCTGCTGATATCTGGAGCCTTGGTTGTGTTCTCATAGAAATGGTCACTGGAAAGGTAAAACCTGGTCTTATGTGCCTGAGTTTGGTCTAATTCCTTAATTACCCATGTGCAAGCTATTCACAAACTGGTTTGAAAATAGCGTACTGTAGTGAAAACATATCCGCACTGCGTTCATTCAACACCACATCAAAAGGAATTTTCTGGGCTTGTCTACACATGACTAAACAACCAAAATGGTTCGGCTGGGTAGGGTTTCCTGATGCGTAAATAATCAAATTTCCAACAATTACAACAAAACGATTTGGATATTCACCAGTTTTAAAGTTTATTTGTCTTGTAGTACCATTTTTATTTTTAAAAATATCAACAAACCTCATGCCACTGCAAAAAACTTGTGTTCCATACTGTTTGCTTATTTCAGAGACCTTGGCACGAATATGAGCATAACTTCCAGATCATGTATAAAGTGGGAATGGGCCACAAGCCACCCATTCCTGAAAAGCTGAGCACAGAGGGGAAGGACTTCCTGGATCACTGCCTGGAGAGTGAACCGAAGCGGCGCTGGACCGCCAGCGCTCTGTTGGACCACCCCTTTGTCAAAGTATGAACTCCCTCTCACACATACAGCTAGTTATTTCCTTCAGCTAATTCATAGGGGTCACACATACGATGGAGATGAGGACAAATTTCCAATCTGTTACCCAAATTGGATCCAACCAGCAATTGTAGTACATCCACCAACATGTTACACACATGAAAACACATCCTTACACAAATCAATTCTCACTTTGAGCTCTACAGCAATGACTTCTTTTAGTGATGCTCTAAAATTTGCCAAATAGAAATATTTGAATATCGGAAGGCCTAAATCATTAATAAACTTTTTGGACAGTACGGCTGGGTTTACAATATTGATTTTACATTTTTAACAGAAATTAATTTTAATAATCTCTCAGTTGAAACTTAAAAATATTATTTGTAATGCGCCTACCATCCAATAATCTCAGTAAGCTTTGTGCTCGGATACTTTGAAGTAGAAACTGTTATATAACTAAAGATTAAAAAGCTGATATAAAAACTTTCTTTAATTATAATTTTACATGCGAGTTGATTATTGTTAGTGATGCACCGTAATAATCTCAAATTATTAAATAAACTTAAATTTAGTTTTTTGGGATAAATGAAAACTTTAATTTCGGTATAGGTAACAAATATCACATGCTGTCACCTGATTGGCTGATGGAAATGGCACTAACACGTCAATCTCATGTCTTTTCAATTGCAGGTCTGCACAGATGAAGAGTGACGTGGAAAGACGTGTATTCTCTTAATGTTTACATAAATGCTAGCACTACTTCACACGGCATGAGGGATGACGAAGGAAAAAGAGACACGCTCGGCTTGACACGAGCCCCTTGCGACGTTAAAAGCGGGGAAAGTCTTATATGTACAGTAACATGAGCAAATGGGATGGAAATGTTCGGACAAGTGTGTTATGTACATACTGTAAGAATAGGGTTAGGGTTTTTCTGTGTATAAAGTATATTGTAAAGCTGAAGTTTAATAGCCACTCTGTTGGTGATCGAGTCACAGGGAATACGTTAGGAGACAATACATTAATTCAAGGGATGTTCTCTGCACAAAGCTTCAGAGAATGGGAGATGGAGGGAGTTTGACATTGACTGACTGTATGTACAATTTCAATGAGGGTTCACTGAAGAAAGCATACAAACCTGGGGTTGAAAGTCTCAGAGAAGGTTTTAATTTTATTTTTATTTTTGTCAAAATGGTATTTTGTTTGCCTTGCTGCAGAGCCCACTGTTAACAAGTCATATTTAAGCCTTATAGGTAGTTGTGCCGCGTTGGCTCAACATTGTGCTGGCCAATGGCGTGCCTTTACCATCTGGGTGTATAAGAGCATAATCAACCAATGAGAGGGAAGAGGCCAGTCTGACTCTGCCTTTCTGCTGCTGCTGCACTCGGATGGGTGGACGAACATGCTCTTACACGGGCATCAACTGCTGGTTCTCTGCTCCTCCAACAGTGTTTGCAATATTTAAAAAAAGAATCTGAATAAATGGACAGTTTTTTTTTAAATGGCCTACTTGTCTCTTTAAAAAATAAAAGCCTAAAAACGATGTAAATCAAAACGGAGAAGCATTTTAAATTTTTCAAACAACTCTTGCTGAAAACAGCATTTGGCGACTTCCTCAAATTTCACTTATGACGGCGGTTGGACTTGGCTAATGGCAGTTCCCGTTGTGAAAATGCCCTCGTGACTGTAAAGTAGCATGATCGTTTTGCACTGGTGGATGTCTCAGTTATTGTTTATTTGCATCTCTTTATTCCCGTAGTTCGAACCCTTGTCGATCTCGGTCTGTCCAATCATCCAGCGGATACCAACGGACACTGAAAATAAAAGCAAAAAAAAGTGTCAGTCACAGCACAACAGCCAGTCACATTAGCATGCTTCATAACTAAACTAGGGCTACAAGCACTCCGATTCATATTATCATTCATTAGATCAGTGGTTCTCATGAAGGGGAGTTGACTGGGCGGTTGAAAGCAGATTTCATTATTAAAAACATGATCGAATTATCTCTTTAAGCTAAAATTCTGAAAAGCACATAGATCTAAACTCAGTGTAAACTGTTAAATTATAAAATTTAATTTCCCTCTCTCAATAACTAATTGTTTTTAAGAAAATACAGTTCCTGAAACTTAAATCGAGTATGTAAACAAGATCTGTCATAATTACAGCAGAAATACTGAAAATAGCCTATATATTGTGTTGGACAATGGGATTATTAAGAATCGAAAAGGCTGAGAACCACTGCATTAGATCATAAAATTAAACAGGATTCCCACGAACATGGAAACCTAGAAATATCAGGGAATTTTTAACTTCTGAAGCTTGGAAAAGTCATGGAAGTTTGTGAATGCTATGCTTGGCTATCTTCTACTAGATATTACTCCATAAATTCATTTTCAAAGATAGTTTTTCAGAGTCCTCATAAGTCGTTGAAATTCCTTGGTCAACAGGTGTGGGAACCCTGTAGTAAGTAAAGGAAAAGTGAAAGACTGAAATGGAAGATTTATTTAAACAATATCTATTAGATGCAAGAGGTCTTCTAGTATATCTGAATCAGGTTTCTTTTGTGTGCATTTAGCGTTTAGATGAAACTTTTACATCTGAAATGAATCTTTAAGCCTGTTCTCACATGCTATGATATTCAAAGGCACTGTCAGTTCATTCAAATGTGTCATTCATTCATGCGCTTATGAATTGACCAGCATGCAGTAAATCCAGATAGAAGGAGTTGATATACTTACAGCTATAGCACCTAATTGGCCTCCTTTATATTTTTTGAAACAGATTGGGGGGAAATAGCAGCAGTATATAATTCCTTTGTAGCTTGACGACAAACAAAGATTGGCTAAAAATCATCTGCTGCAATCTTATTATTCTGCTATTTGTTACACCAGCTAACATTATAATTCAATAAGAAATAACCACCCCATGCCCTTGTCCTTATCCCAAGTACCTGCTAGACAGAAGACACATGTACAGATGACAGTGAAGGTGGATCCTGATAGCAGCATTTGGAGCAGTAACATGCAGAGAGGGTAGACCAGCAAACAGACCCAGAAGAGCCAGTTCAGCAGGGCCCAAGGTCGGCGCGGAGGGCTTGTAATGGGACCCGGAAAACGTCCTGTCTGTCTGTAATGCTCTTGGAATTTATCCTGTGTGAGTTAGCACAACAAAATTACTTAATGCCCATGTTTGCCCACCTACTGATGTACTAATACGAACTTAAATGGTAATGCCAGCACCAGTGGAAGAACTACTAAAACTAAAAGAAAAAAAAATACTAAGAGTAATAACATGACCAGATCATGTGACAATATAACAGCCAATTCAAAATATTAATACATGCTATAATACTATACACAAAAACACCTCCATTTAAGGCTGGTAGTGCACTTACTTTTTCCTGATAGAGTTTGTGAAGCCAGGCCGCGCATTCAGTCTCATCCTCTGGGATTGTGTCCAGAGGAATCCGCCTAACAAACACAAGGAAATCCATGAAGTTTTATCTTGATCTTGCAGCTGACAACGCATTCATTTAGGAAGCTATTAAACTAAAACATTATGGAGACTGCATGTTGACCTTTGTTATAGCAGGAGATATTATCACAGATCATTTAATATACAACAGGCTGTTAAATATTGACAAAGGGCAATGTGAAGAAGATTTCTCTTTCATTCTTACCTCACATATAAATCAGCATGGTATTTTTTCCCGTTGAGCACTCCTAGTAAAGTTGGCATTTCGTTGTTTCTGAAATTAAGTGTAGAATCGTACACAGCAGTAACTACAGAGGAGACACAAACCAAGTCAGCGAGACAAATTCTTAGAGGCTACATTGGCCAAAAATACATCATCTTTCACTTTAAGTATTCAATTTTAAAGACGTCAAGAGAGTGATTTGCCTGAACTCACTGGAAGATCAACGAAAGCATTGACCGTATCATTACTTAAAGGCCAAGAAGCTCTCACCCGTTCCCCTGAGGTTCTGGGCCGTGACACAAAAGCCCTTGGTCCGAGGTAGAAGGTGGTACTTGAGTTTGGGAAGACCTTTCTTCTCTGCCACCTCCATACTAATCTTGTGCTTCTTTTCTGTGAAACGTGTGCCTTCACAGTGCAACAGGAACTACAGACAAATCATAAAAATTAACATCAACCACACCAGGGGGGCAGAAAAGCTTAGTAAAATATAGGATATAGTGTATTTGTTAAGGGAACAGTTTACCCAAAAACTGACTTGTTAATAGTCAGATGGATTACATTCATAATGCTCATTTGGAGCAATGACCTACTGTCATCACTTGGAAAGGGCTGCCTGAATATTTTTCAGAAATTCTCCTATTATGTTCCACAGAAAATAAAACAACATTTGGGCTGGGGAACATTTTCTTTTCAATTTTTGGGTGAACAGGTTAACTATTCCTTTAAGTAATTGTTTTTCTAAGATAAAGGAAAAGAGAATTCTGAAATCAAGTAAAATCACCAGAGTACAATGTGCAATGAGATTTCACAAATATACCCAAAAGTTTTCTGGGTAATCATGAAGGTTGCGCAGGCTTTGCACTACTGTCTTGCGATCCTCTTCCCATTTTCTTTTGCAGAAGACAATTTCCTGGAAGTACCACATCCAGCCAATCACAGGAACAAAGGAAAGTTCCTTTTTTGCCAAAACCTTTGAGCTCTGAAAGCAAGATATGACAAAAACAAATGCATGAGACCACAACAAAATAATCTGCATCATGACACTACTGCGTCTTTAAAAATAATTATGAGTCACGCGCATGTTAAGGTGTGGGAATGTTACGTTTTGGTTTGAAACTGTATTTTTATCTTACCCCTAAAACCCCAAATCTCTCACAGAAGGTCCAGCCGGTCATAAAATCGATCTCAAAGTTATGATTGAGGACAACAATGGCGTTTTCTTTGCCATAGAAATGATAGCTTTCTGGATCCGTGTAAAGTGTGCATTCGGTCCCGGACCACCACTCCAACAAAGCCACCAATTCTGAACAAAACCACAACAACAAAAAATACATTCTGAATTATGATCTATATAATGCAGAATGCATTTACATATTCATGAATGTGAAGTAGTCCAACAAGTTCATCAACTTTGTTTGTAAATAGAGCAATTTGCAATATTCAAAAATATCAACTTCCTGTTTTGTTACCCTCAGAGAGACACTGAGGTTTTCAAACAGGAAATAATGGTTGTACGTATTGTGCATCCTACAATACAATCAAGGCACAACGCAGCAGGAGACATGATAATCATGATCTCCAGCACTGATACGTATTACTGACCACTTTTTACTTTGTTACTATTTTTATGTAATTCTGTCACATGCTGTAGTTCTTTGTCAGTCCCAGTAAGCACTGGAAGCTTGTTGCATCATGGCTGGTTATTTCAGTATCTTTCTTTGGAACATTTGAGCCCACATGTGACAGCTTGCAGGACTTACGGCTAGAAACGGAATAACCCAATCTGCAGTTGATCTTGCGTGCGAGCTGCTTGTTAATGGGCCACAGTGGTAGAGTACAAAGCTGGAGCAGATTGATAATAAACCCACTGACTAGGAACACATAACAGATAATGAGATGACACAGCAGCTGGGTTTTCAATACTTGAAGGATTCCCATCCTTATCATGTAGTCTTGACTGTTTCCTCTAAATCCTCTGCAGAGAGAGAGAGAGAGAGAGAGAAAAAGATAAATATAAACAACTTTCATATTAAGCAGAATACTTATGAATAAAGATGCAAAGCACCTCGCAAAATATGTTGCACATGTAAAAAACTGTTTTTGAAATATGAAAATCTACCCGAGCCAATATTCAAATAGCATGGTTGCAACAAAGAGGAATAAAGTTCAGGGTTGTTATTTTTTTCCCCCGTTCCTCTTTTTCACATCAACCAACTTTAATGTTGTGAAAATGGTTAATAGTTCAAAACAATTATTATAACTTTATACACTGTGGTTTTACAAACTGCCACATTTTCCTACGGCTCTTTGTGTGATCCTGAATAGCTCACCCAAAACTTTAGATTGTTAGATTGTCCATTCTGACTCAAGAACCTGTGCGACTGGATTAAGACAATGAGTCCAACCCTAACTGAGTTTTGAGTGTGTTCAAGTGAGTTGTTAAAACTTTGAATGGTATTGTTTCTATCAAGAGCTAGACAACCCAGCCACTTCAGGTCAGGCGAGGAATGTGCTCTTTTATTACTCTGTGGCATACGCTATTTTCATGAGTAAATAGTTCATTTAAAAGCAGTGTTTGTGAAAGAACTGAGAAGACCAATAGCTAGCACAGAGCGAGACGAGACCTGTCCCTATCATCGCTGTCAGCTCTTCCACGTGAAAGACTCTCAGGGCAAAGGCTGAAACAGAAATGTCACAGTGTCACATGTGTGGCTGTGTCCACTGTGTGTTTTGGCAGAAGCACATTCAGTTTGAGGGTGCAATGTTGTCTACACACTCTCTGCTAGTGCTAGTGGAAAAAAGTGTGAACTTTAATGGTTTTAAATCAAATAGTGTAAAACACATTTTTGCAGTCATGCGTGTAGAAATGAAGCAGATTACTTCTAGGTTGATAAAATGTAAAATCTGCATTAGTCGAAGGGATTTTGATTCATTTCAGTTACTCAAATCAGAGTCGTCCACCTATTTGACTCTTTCCGCAAGGACTCTTGTGCAAGAACCTGGCAAGAATCAAATACTGAATTCGTGAAAAACAAAGCTGATCCAAACATAAGCATTCAGAAAACATCTCTCCCGTTTGATAATAAACTTATATAATTAATAAGACAATATTATAGAAAATAAATGATTTCTCTTGTACGAATGAGATGCTGTGTCCATTGAAGGGGAACTACTGTTCGTTCAGCAGATTCAACCAATGAAAGGATCATTCAGAACCGGTCTCGAAAGCTATTGGTTTGTGTCATAGTCAGTTCACGAATCATCCAGAACAGTCGCTTCAAAAGCGAGAGAACTAGAAATATGAGACGGTCTGTAGAAATAATCAAAAACGATTCGTTCACTTAAACACACACATGGAGAGAAACGACTAATCTGTACTAAGTTAACACTACAGGGTGTGCCTTGTTTGGACGATCAGTTTAACCTTCACACTCACCCGCAGGTAACTGACTGTCAAAAGTACAGAATCTGTTAGTTCACAGTATATTTGTTACAATAGCAGATACATCTTTCTCTACTGGTCATTTGTGTTACACCTAAATTTTTGCCTTGGTATCGTGGGCATCAAGAGTGAACAGACAGCCGTAGAAAACATCGAGCAAAACTCGTGCACATGTTAAATCGCATACAAAGAACGGGACTTCATCTTTCATCAGAAGACACAAATACCTTTTCCCCTGGCGCGGTTAGTGGTAGTAGTAGAGCATCCGTGTCATCATATGGAGATGATTAGAGACCGCATGAGAGAGATATTAATCTGGAGGATGTTTTAAGTTGGCCAGGACAGGCTGAGAAGAGATTCCAGCGTTGGGTGGAGGAATCTGAGACCACACCCGGCAAAAAAGACGCTGCGCGAAGAGAACTGGAAAGTGGGCAGGGACTTCAGCAGGTCATTATGTAATTTCCTCTGTTCAAAGCCAACGCTGCTTCGGTTTCTTTACACAGGCTGCTTCACACTGTTCAGTGACAGTGTTCACATCGACCGGCAGATGAACGTAACTGCCAGAAACACACAGGCAACTATAGGACACCATCACCTTAAACGTGAAGCGTACAAACCCAATTCTCAGAACGATTGCGCCTTCTACTGGATGAGAAGAGCTTGGCTGGGCTTTATTTCAGAGACAAAAGAATACAATGTTGATACAATGTTGTAAAGAAGCTCATTGTTTTTCTGTGAGAGAAACAGAAAGGCGTGTTTTCTTGGGGAGAGAAACCTTTGATAGGATATTAGTAGATATAAATTTTTCACGACCTTTGTTTGCTTTGCATTTGAGAAAGAATTGACATGCTTTTCTTTGTTCCTTACAAAAAGCTGACTACAGAATTTGTATTCAGGCACAATGCTGACTTAAATATTTGTACAGAGATGCAACCCTGAGAAATACATCATATTTGTCTATGACCACATCTTTGTCTTTTGAATAAATCACTGTTCTTAAAGGGATAGTTCACCCCAAAATAAACAATTCTGTAGAATATATAGTAGATGGAACAGCTTACAGATTCACAATACCCTTCACATGTTGCATCCAAATTGGAAACACATATGGTAGATGGAAAAGCTTAAGGACTCAAACGAAGATATCAAAATATTATTTTGTAAGAAGTATTTTTTTCCATACAGTAAAAGTCAGTGGGCTCCAATGTTGTTTTGGACACTTGAATTTTATTCCAACAATATATTTTAATGTAAGTGATCAGAAATTTTGAACCATCAACTTGGACATTTATTTGATACCATTCAGTTAATCTATCTATGCAAATATTTCTGAAACAATGATAACCCCCCAGATCATCAAATTATAATACAAAGGACCAGATTCTGCCCTCCACTGATTGAACTATGATTGAGGTCCACTTTAAGAGAGGCTCTCCACCAGCATCAAAAGACCTGCTATGACATGAAAATACTTAATTTATTCAGTGATTCACAAACCATGTGGAAAGGCCATTCAAATATGACACTCAAAATAGTAACCTCTTCACTCGAAGGGAAATTAAATCTATTTTTGCATGCTGGCATTATTCTGAATAATACACTATTCAGATTAAATTGGCTGCTTTTGAAAATAGCACAAGCTGTTAAATTCACAATACCCTTCACATGTTGCATCCGAAATTAAAAACATAGTGGATGAAAAAGGGGGTGAAAATGCTCATCTCTGCCAACTTTGAGAGCAATTTGTGTTTTATAGATTTAAATGAGGACACTGGAGAAATATGACGGTTACCAAGGATGCCCTGGCTGATGTAACTGAGGTTATCTGAAGCCTGATGGGATAGAGCCCCTCAGCAGTGGAAAGCTGAAGATCAGGGAATAGTTTAATGAAGTGCATGTTAAAAAGCTCGCAATTGAAAGATGTGATTACACATTTATGGTTGTATGTAGCAAGGCATTTTTTTTTTTTTTTTGCAAAATAGTTTACATGATGATTTTACAATATACAAACATACAACATAATTAAAAATAAAATCAATATTTTGGAGAAAAAAATTATTTGTATGCCAATTATTTGAGCCATAGTGTAATGAACAGCAAATTGTTTTTCTGAGATATTCTTGTGAAGAACTATAATGTGATGATTTTCCTTTTTTACCCATTGTGTCATTTAATTATTGGAGAAAAATGCTTTAATAGAAATTATATATATATATATATATATATATATATATATATATATATATATATATATATATATATATATATATAAAATACTTTAAGAACTGTTTTAAATAAAATTAGGCCTACATTTATAAACAAGCAATACAACGTTTTTGCGGATACAGATGTGCTTTTCTTAAAATATTATTATTTAGCACAAATGGAGCATCTTAAACAACGGGTTTTTTTCTTAATCGGCAAAAACATAAATATTCATATGATATCACAGTGTATGTTATGACAGTAGCAGGAGACATGAGCAGAGCACATCAGCGGCTGGATGACGAACGGATGGCGAGACGATTAGGCCAATCAGAGGCTCTCAAAGCGGTTGACAACAACTGTGAATGGACAGGGGATTGCAGAGGGAAGTGACGGGTCAGGAAATGAAGAGGGAGATGGGAGTAGGTGCAGTTTATAAGAGGGTCCGTATCATATTTCTATCGCCATACTAACAGAGGCTGATGCGCCTCCACGCGCTATTGGCTCAGGGGAATTTCCATTTGATGCCGGAAATGGACGTGGCAAGATGACAAATTAAAGATGGGTTTCCTGTTTCAAATCTATTCAAGATATCAACAGTCAGTTGGCTTCTGACCCTTTTCCTCCAGCTCTCTCTCTCTCTAATGTCCCGATAGCGCTCTTGGGGGCTCTGCAGGATATCCCCTTCAAAATCAAATGGCCCGGGGCAGACTTCACCCTGGTGAGTCAAGACATCTAATAAACCCAGACGTTTTGCATGACAGCTGTAAATACATATGTGTTTGTTTAGTTGTCAGCTTGCTGACTGAGCTCTCTTTATTCTCTTGGACAGCTGGATGTGTCATGTTGTGTTTTGAGTTGTCTTGTAGCGTGTTGATATTTTCTCTAACAGTATCATGAAGTATTAAAGTACACAAATGTCAAGTAAAACTGTCTGGTTTATCTCTCTTTGGCTATTTACTCCTTCAGAAGTTAAATATGCACTAATATGTAATAATATCTCTTTTTCTGCAGTCAACTTCAGGAGGCCTGTACAAAGATGACTCTGTCATCATGACAACTGCAGAAAAAGAAAAGTACAAATGTGTATTGCCATCTTTATCCAGCAACCAGGAGGTGTTGTTATGCATGGCCAAATTTTTAGTTATTAACAGATCGAGTCATACTGGACATATAAAGTGTGCCACGGGAAGCATGTACGGGAGTACCATGAAGACAAGGAGACGGGGCAGGTAAAATCACTGTTTATGATATACTGTATGTTGCCAAATCATTATATATCTTTATATCATATTGAAAATACCTACAGTACCACTCAAAAACTGGGATTGGTAAGATTTGGTAATGTTTTTGGTCTCTTATGCTCCCCATGGCTGTTTAAAAATACAGTAAAATATTATGAAATATTGTTCCAATTTAAAATAACTGATTTCTATTTCAATATTTACTTCTGTGATGACAAAGCTGAATTTTCAGTGAGTCTTCAGTGTCACATGATCCATTTAATACATCCTTGCTTATTAAAAGTATTACTCTCTAAAAAATGTCTCAGAAGATCAACATTCAGGAATACTATCTGGGTACCATGAATAATTAGCACCAGGTGCCAGATTAACACTAATAAATTGGTGAGTGTTCTCTAATTTTAATTAGTTCATTTCTCAAATATCTCATTCTTTTATACTGTGCCTCAGAATACAATTAATTTATAAAATATGCTTAAAAAAACTGCACTTCTACTCCTGTTACGATAACCTCAAATAAGACTAAGCAGTGACCTTGAAATGTAGGAAATTGAGTCCAGTTTTAATAATGTCATGTATGTTGTTTTGGTGATACCTCATCAGGGTCGTATCTCACTTTTATGGCCATGGAGATGTTTGACCTAACTGGGAAACTGAGACAGGTTCTAGTCAAACTCAAGTGAGTTACCCAAACTTCTTGACACTATGAGGTTTTGGGGTTTCTTGAATGCTGCCACTAACACTTACCTGTTCTGTTTCAGGTGTAAGGAGTCAGAGTCTCCTCATGCTGTTACAGTTTACATGCTGGAACCTCAGACCTGTCAGTATGTTCTTGGGGTGAGTGGAAAACAAAATGACTTTTTTTTCATACAGCCTTATTAGATGGTTCCAGTGACGAGCACATAGTGTTTTTATGTTATGGCTTATGAAAAGCTAAAGTGTGATCATTTCATGTGGATAACCTTTATCCTGGTTATTCTGCCACAGGTTGAGTCGCCTATAATATGCAAGATCTTGGACACTGCAGATGAAAATGGATTTCTTTCAATCCCTAGCTAGCCTAAACAGAGGAATACATTTTGGTTCAGAGAATGAACAATACAGAAGAGGAAGGCAGTATGACTGTCAGAGGGAGAGATAAAGGTCTGATAAAGTCTAGTTCCATAGATCATGGTGGTGATATGGACTTGCTGAACCCACCCTTTGAGGAAGTCCCTCACTTTCTCTTGAAGACTAAACAAGGAGGAGATTTGATGTAACTTTTATTAACCTGGAGATGCAGCTAGGACTGAATCTTCAATGTTTTATTTAGAAATCTCAAACCTGTTGAAGAATATTTTTGGTCAGCTTTTTTATAGTTTGGCACATTTAAATGGTTTGCTTTGGGAAAATCACTTTAAAATCTAATCAAATGATTAATTTGTTCTGTTAATCAACTGATTATACAAGCTGGTCAGCTGTTTTTAAATATACAGTATTTATTTGATAACTTCTGGTAGTTCAGTGCTTGCCATCATCACTGTGCATATGAAAATGGTTATATTGTTTTTAAAGTGATAGAAGTAGTAATGGTGCAATGCAAACTGCAAGGGAAAATACATGTCTTGTATGCATCTTTATTTTTTTGGCAATCATGGGTCATTAATTTATGTTCACAATTTGTGATTAACCTCTGTCAACCATTGCTGGTTCTTTCTCAGCCTGTACATGTTCAGATGAATAAAATGAGTTTCATGTTTCAAGTCATTTCAGAAGATTCATACACTACCTTAATGAATACACTGCAAAAAATTGTTCTTAGTATTTTTGCCTGGTTTTCCAGTACAAATACTGATATGTTCTTAAATCAAGACCTAGCAAATTGACCTAGGTTTGATGAAAATAATGGGAAAAATACTTTTTAATTAATTTTTGGCAAATTGGCAAATATTTTTCCTGATTTAAGCATAAAATCACTGAATTCTTTGTTTTCCAGTGCAAAAATATAAGCAAAAATTCAGAAATGTTTTTCTTCATTTACAATCATTCACACAGCGCTATTCATTGTAACAAAGAAAAGATTTCTCATGGAGAAATAGACATGCCTGTGCTAAACCCTTTACCTGCACTAGGTGATGCTAGCGTGCCTTCATGCTTAGGTTTTGTTCAGATAACTTCTGCTCTTACATAAAAAACATCCATCATTAGCTTAATTAAGGCATGTGAATACCTAAAAGACATGATCAACAAAGCAAACTATAGCAGTATATTACCAAAAATTCTCAAATGAAAGATGTCTGGATACACTTGCAAAACATTTAATCAGTTCATATATAAAATGTAGGATGTTACACAAATACATAATCTGCCTCAAAACTATTACATGAAAATGCCATGTAAATGTAAAAATAGAACATCCTTCAGTCCAGAAAATATTGATAACACTTTAGGGGAAAGCGGCAATTAGCTAGTCCCATTTTCGCACATTGTCTCTTGAGCAAAACACCATTAGCAAATCACGAGCAAACATTATAAATGCATGACGTTCTACAGCTCAGACTGAGGGGATGGGAATGTGATGAGCTGAGGTGCTGTCGAAGTCCTGCAGCGCCTCCTGGTGGGTGTGGTAATGCATAGCCACGTAGTTTTTGGCAAAGGCTGTGGTTTGAGAGTTGACCGGCTGCAGGCTGTTGGGGGAATTCGGGCCTGCTGACGGACTGCTGTTATAGATACTGTAGTAGGGCTCTATGCGCGTATTGATGGGTGTAGATGTGCTCGGGGGTCTGGGCTTGCGTCCAGCAGTGGCACAGGGGCTAGGCATGCTGTCCCGGGAGTGACTGGGTCCGCAAGCCTGGTCCACCAGCCTCCTCTGAGGCTTTGGTGACAGCATATACGCCGAGTTGGTCTCGTGGTGCGAGGACTTGTTGCGGTTGACTTCCAGACTTCCTTTGCCCATAGCGTGTAGGCGTGTCTTCTGCTTGCAGCACAGGAAGCTCAAGGTCAGCCACTGGAGGCAGCAGAGCACACGGCGACGCAGACCCGCGCTGTTGCGTGAATACACAAACGGGTTGATTCCAGACTTCAGGAAGATGAGGGCGAATCCACAGAGCTCGAACTGGTAGTGGACAAAACTGCTCTCCGGTGACACCATATCCTGTGCCAAAGATATACCTAGCGGTAAACAGCACAACAACACAGAGATGACGATCACTATGCATGTGACCACAGCCTTTGAATCCTTGGCTGTCGCCAGGTTAACTGTGGAGACCAACTGGCAGCAAGTTGCTCCAGTGGCAGCCCCGGGCACGAGGGGCTGGTTGGTTCTCCGGGTAAAGGAGTGCGTCTGGACATGTTGGAGCTTGTTGTATGTCTGGTTGCGGTACAGCGAGGGCACCTGCACTGTACATTGCATGCCCTCGAAACCAGTGGCAATTAGCTGCGGATGAGTAGGTGGACGTGTCGCGTCCACTGTAATGATGGGACACTTTCGAACCTGAGCGTTCTTCCTCAACGCCTGAGCGATCATGAGGTATGAGATGGACACCACACCTACACAGAAAGCAAAGTCTGCAATGTATACGTACAATACTACCTTGGCCTTGTTGCCAGTAAGACCAAAGTGCGGCAGGCAAGGTCCGGAGCTCCTGGGATATGCTCGTAAGGTGACCAAAGCCGCCAGTGTGAAACTGGTGGTCCATAACAATGCAGTGAGGGCCAGAGTACAGGGGAACGAGGCTGTGCGGTTGGGCTGCTGACCCAGGACCATGCGGAGCCGATGCAGGGCAATCACAGCCACTGTTTCGAGGGACATAATGATGAAGCCAGAGCTGGTGAGGTGGAAGGCAAAGCAGAAGCCCTTGGACACGCCGCTACCTGCATCTCCAGCATCCAGAAAGAGAACCAGTGCAAACATGGGCGCAGTGACGCAGCAAATGAACAGGTCACAGAAGGATAAGTTGAGGATCATGAAGTCGAAGTTGGTGCGGAACTTGCGGAACGCCGGGTCGAAAAAGGACAAGAAGACCACCAAGTTTCCATAAGAACCGAGACAAAATATGAGAACCAACAGGAGGGAACAGGAGGCAAGGGTAGCTGTGTGGATTAATGCCCAGCCGCTCATAGAAGCAGACTGGCCCTGGGAGCTGTTGAAGCCCCGAGGTTTCGCAAACTCAGCCAGGTCCAAAGGCCAGGCGGTGCTGTTCATGGTACACATGGGGAGGCAAAGTGGTCACAGCCTCAGAGTGTTGCCCATCCTGCCTTTAGGTCACCCAAGAGTGAGCTAATACTCCCATTGTGCACATAGATCATGGTAAAACCTCTGGATTGCTGCAAGGACACAGATAAATAATATTCATTAGTAACAGACAATATGTAATACAATGTACATAAATAATTATGACAACGGGCTAATGGCTTTTTTTAACCACTTGAGGGATTAATTTGAATCTATGTGATATCTTTATCATCACTTGATGCACAAATAATTTGGAATTTCTTTAAAAACACAGAACATAAAGATGATTATTGTACCTTATCTAATACGTGCGCGTTCCCGTCATCCACATTTCTATAGATTAAGATGAGTACGTGCCTGCAACAATCCGCACAGTATCTGAATTTCTTTTCTTATCTGTTAACCACCTCAGTTGAGAATGATATTACTGCAGGTGAATGTGCGCCGACTATAAAATCGTGTCAAAATGCATCCAGACCCCATCTTTGAAAGAACACCTACAATAGATCACATGCATCATTAAAATAAATGTCCAACAAATCTCTTATACACCGTTCAGTCCATACACACAATCGCCTATAATAACCCTGAGGCTTTCTTTCTAACGTTACACCTGCCGAAAAATTATGATTTTCTTACCATGGATTCCCTATGTGTGCCTTTAAGACACCGCGTTTTCCACATTTGTACGGATCTCCAAAGTACATGAACGTCACAAGCATCCTATTTAGAGAAAGACTATCACAGTATAAGATGAGAATGAAAAACAGAGTGAATTCAATCCGCAGAAGGAAAGTGGGCGCGCCACACTGGAATCATATTGAAGCCCGCGAATGGACAGCAAGCGCGTGCCCGTGAGAACAGGATGCTCAGGCAGGAAGCACAAAGAGTCTAATTTTGTCCACATATATATATATATATATATACATACATACACACACACACACACATATATATATATATAGTTCATTTAAATAAGAGTAGAGATGAGGAATTCTGCCGATTCCATTATATTTATCATATTTTTTGATTACACACACGTACATAAGATACAGACATTTAAATAAGATTATATACATAAAATTTAAATGCTTAAAATATCAAACAAACTGCTATTTGTCATTAGGAACATGGGAGAAGGACACAAAAAAAAGACTTGCATATTTTAACACACTTTATTACAAACATCACTTGACTTTTGTCAAATATTTGTAAAAGGAATATCAAGAAAACAACAACAAAAGCATTAGCATAGCATTACAGCATTACTTTGTCTTATAGTTTACCAACCAAAGTTAAACTACACATTGGCTTATCATATGATTTTGACAGCATTAATTATACTTGAAATGCAAGCATACCAACAAATCACTGCATTAATGTACGGTCTAAATTTGTTGCTATTGACAGGCTTTAAAAAGCTTCTGATATCTGAAAACGAGAACACCTGGCTTGAAGCAAAAACTGGTAACATTAGACTAAATGTAATGGTCAACTAAAAAGACAGACCAAAGTTTCAATTGCATAAACTAATGATAATAAACATAATTTATGAATGCAAAATAATATTAAAAGAGAAAAATATGCATGAAGTGCAGGAGTTTAAAATCTCATGGGCTTAAAAAGGACTACTATTTTGTAATGTTATTGCCACTGTGATTATATTAAGTTTTCAGTTTAGTTCAGCTGTATTGGCATGACAGTCGGAGAACAGCATCACTAAAGCATATAGTCTTTACATACACTCTTTAATTGATGTAGTCTCTACGAGAAATGGGGAAATGTACAGTGCTACTTCAAAAAGAAATTGGTACTTTTACCTCATACACATATGTAACATTTACCAATATTACTTGTGTACACATTTTAAACGGATTACTGCTAAAATTGTAAAATACTATTATTACAATAACTATGCAATGCAGAAAACTGCTTTATATTGGGCTATGACAATCCATACGGCACACACGCAAGCAAAAATGAAAATCTGTACAAGAACATTATAGATGCAGGTCAGCGATGCCTGCAATAAAGTTCCCCTTAAATATTAAGTGTACTCAAAAATAATAATAAAAAAAAGAGTTTAGTAAAATATTCTAGTTATCTTGTAACTAGATGACTGCATCTATTGCTACATGAATTGTTTTGATTTCCCTCTCAAAAAACAATCCCAGACATTCAGAGGAAACAAAAATTCAGGTTTCATTAAGCTTTGTCTTTCCTCTTCACCAGGCAGTGGCATCATTCTGAAAAACAGAAAAGAAATGATCATAAGAAGAGACTGAGGATAAAACAATGTCTGAACTTGCATGTATGTGAACCGTATGTTCCAAAATCCAGTTAGATGCTATAGGCGGCATTTTATGATATCACATTATATGGTATCAAAGTTCCAGAAAATGAAATGACCCAGATAATTATTTAATAATTAAAAAAGTATATTTACTGTTTTACTGTAGTAATAGATACACTATTTGAAGAGTTGCTGCCTACAGTGTGTAGATTGTTCCAAATCGCTCATTTGTGCAGTTTTTATTTACATTAAGTTGCTGCCTTAAAAGGCATAGTCTATGTAGGCAGCAGAAAGCAAAGCAGCTCACTATGTTATGGAAAAGAGCATGTGTGTGTGTTTATAACAGACCTAAGCGTAGTAACAGGGGGAGACCAGCAGATCTGTGAGCACCAGCAGCTGGTCATCTGTGAACTTCTGCTTGTGTTCCTGCCAGTTATCATGATGAGTGCGACGGAAATCCGACAGGGTTTTCTTCACAGTCATCTAGAGAAACAGGAAACATATAAATCTTGTGAGTCACTCATTTAAAACAACTGGCTCTGGGTTTAGCTATAATTCTCAGTATTGATCAGTATTAATGCTTAAACATTTCATCTCTGCTCAGTCAATCCCTGGCCGCCCTGCGGATTGCAATCAGCTGATCATTCCCAATGAACAGCCCCCTTCCCTCCACAGCAGTAATTGAGAGCGAGAGCTGTACCTCTATAGGCTGTGTGTCATTGAGGTGGGCACTCAGGTCCATGAGGATCTGGGGCATCCAGGTGGGCACATCATACGGGCTGGAGAGGATGCAGGCACTCAAACCCAATACACCTGCATGCCGCCGCACCAGATCTACACACACATGAAAAATGAAAATTATTTAAGGTATATAAATATAACTAGGGTGAATTCAGGTAAATTCATCTGAGGGGAAAAAAAGAGACCAAGTTTACCTGAGTTCACCCTCATCATAGCCTGAGACAACATTTGAAAAAAATTGTCTTTACCAAAGTCATCAGGGCCGCTGCTGGCCAAATGTGTGCCCTAAGCAGGATTGTATTGTTGTGCCCCGTTTCCTCAATTATGATGATGAAAAAAAAAACAATTACTATGGGGTGTAAAAAGTACTTTAATAAAATAAAAAATTAAAGGAATAAATTGTATTATTTACAAATTACAAAAGTAGCTCTCGACATTTACCTAAGGCTATAACTTTATTATGACTCTAATTTATTTTATAGTCTCAAGCATTAAGAAATCATGCAAAAGGAAATTAATCAGTGATTTATAATTTATTTAATATATATTAAAATGTATAAGGTGTGCATTGTAGCTGACACCAAATAACAACATTACAATTGTTTTATGACTCCAAGTGAATGTGAAAGAGTAGCATAATTTACATATGATTTACAGTTTATTTTAATAAATATCAAACATTCAATTCAATTGTGAATTATAGCTGACACCTAGATGAACAATTACAGTTGTTTTTATGACTTTAAGTCATTTTTTTTTTTTTTTTTTTGAGCAACTGGGATGGGAGTTTGTGCCCTACACAGACTGCATTCTCTGCATGTAGGGAGCGACAGCACTGAATGTCATGATGCAAAAAATAAAATAAAAAACATTGCATCCACAAAACATTCTCCAGCACCCTCTGGCTTGTCCACATGATCTTTAGCAAACTGCAGACGTGCAGCAGTGGTTTTTGCGAGGGCAGTGGCTTTCTCCTTGCAACTCTGCCATGTACACCACGGTTGTTCAGTGTTCTCCTGATGGTGGACTCATGAACTTAACATTAACCAAGGTGTTTAAATGCTTCGAAATTACCCTGGGCTCCTTTGCAACTTCACAGACTATTACACGTCTTGCTTTTGGAGTGATCTTAGAAAGTTGACCACTTCTGGGAAGGTAACACTGTTCTTGACCTGACCCCATGCTTGAACAGTAGTGTATGTACTGTATACATGTCTGTGTGATCATTACCAGCAGAAGGGATCATGTCCACCACTGAGCCCAGCTCTCTCCTCTTGCGCTTGGGAAGACGGGTCTTGCTCAGGGCCTCAAAACGGGCCAGCAAGGGTTCATCAATGCTGAGAAAATTGCACTGCAGGAATCCACTTAGAGTGGTGGCGGCCATCTCCCTCACCTAAAAACACGAAGAGAGAGAAGGAAATAAAGATCATTGCATTGTTACGGTTCAAGCTAAATCTTGTGGCCAAAGATTCAGACAGTTTCTCTTTACAGTTATCTGAAAATAGCGTGGGGAAATGCAGAACCGGGAGAGACAGGGTCTTTTGTGTCAGAGCTTTTCTTTAAAGAAGAAAAATGCACAGGGCCTGAAGAAAAGAAGTGTATAACGGCAGAATGGTGCCATCTGCATCACAGAACAAAACACGATGTTCCAGAACAGAACTCCAGTCAGACTGAAATGGGTAAATAAGCAAATTTAGGGTTTATTACCAGTGATGTGCTAAACAAATAATCATTTAACCGAACAAGGAAGAACCATGTAATAAGGGAAAAAATCCTTAGTTATTAAAAACACACAGACAGTCACGAAAGCTGATTCAGCAATAGCAATTCTCTTTGCATGTCTAAGAGAGTTTAGGACACGCATCTGTGGGGACAAAGAAACACATCTATTGTCTTGAAGCTTCAAAATCTAGTGACCTTGGCCTGTGTGCTCGGATATCTGACCTTGAAACAGTCACGTTCTCATTGGCTGGCACCAATCAACCGAACAGCTGTATTACATCAGCAGACAGAGGTTAGGTCGAGTGCACCACGGAATCCAAGGTGCTTTGATGTAATAGTTTTCTTCCACTCATAACCCTATTCTTTCCCCCCCTTTAGCCTCTTCTCTCTGGAAATTTGAACATCTATCACCATGGAAACAGAATACTTCTGCAGCAGGGAGTTGCCATGGTAACAGTAAGAGGGGTAGAAGCGTTAAAGAGAGAAAGAATAAATGAAAACAAGAGAGTGCTACACTGAAAGGAGAGAACGGAGAAAGAGACACTTCCACCACGGCGGCCTACATAATTGGTTTTCGACACAGTTAACCTTAGCGATTATACTCAAACACACGCATGAACAGAAGGTCGTGCCTCCGTTTAGACTTTCCCTCGAAAAGAGCTCAAATATAGACAGAGATATCATCTTGAAGAGGGATCAGGCTTAATTCAGTGCAGCTGAGTGGAACATTTCTTAAACATGCAGATATCATGAGAGTGAAATCATAAAAAGACGGAGCTTCGAGGGAACTTGTGTCCGTCTGTGCAGAAGTCTGCCGAGTTTGTCGAATGAGAGATTGTTGTGCAATTCTTCACTGCTGAGTCAGTCATTTTATTCTAATGTTCTGCTGATTGGCTGTTATGGTTAAAGTGCTTTTAATAAAGTAATGATGTTGATTGATAATATTCAGTATGAAATTACTATTAGGTGCCCTCATATTAGGCTTGGCAGATAATTGTATTTTCCTCACAGAAAATAAAGGGCCAGAGACAACCCTACGCCTTTCGAAACTGCGAAACAAACCTTTATGCATGTGCAAGTTTGTATTGTAAAAAGCGCTTTACAAATAAACCTGAATTGAATTCACACACCTCAAGTTGCTCATCCTCCAGCAGGCGAAGTACCAGAGCTCTCACGTCACTGACGGCCTTGGCATCACTAATGAAGGTGAAAAGATTGTAGAAAACCATGATCTGCAGGTAGGTGAGAATGGTGTAACGTGCGTGCCATGAGCTGATCCTTGAAATCTGTAAAAAATAACGCCATCTGCTGGTCAAATCACACATCAAACCCTCACAAATCACACATAACTCCTACTAAATATGCTGTTTTCAGCTTTTAGTGTGCGTGTTTGTGTTATGGGCACTGGAAAGTCACCTCCTCAAGTGCACTGAGGACTTGTTGGATCTGCTCTGAGTACAGAAGCCCCTGGGACATGAGAGACAGACATGTCTTAGCGTCTCTCTTCATCTCATCATAGCTGTCATCATTCTCTACGGGGGCAATCTAGAAACAGAGAGAAAAGAGAAAGGGTAAACACATGAGATTTGTAGAGAGTGAACTAAATTACAGACAAAGTCTGGACTCACTTTAAAGAGTAGAGGGAGCAGACGAAGCTGTTCAGGGACCGCAGAAGAGAAGGAGCGTCCAGTACTGGTCATCAACCACTTCAACACTGTCACAAAGACAAAACCCCAAAATATCCCTGAAACACTTCTGCACATTCGTTTTCTCAAAGAATGGTGTTCGCACACAAACAGCGAGAGACACAAAGTACACACCAGTTTTGAGTAATTTGATGGCTTGTGTCCTCTCGTCCTGGTCTCCCACTGTGTTCTCCTCTACCACATGGTTCTGGATCTCCTCCTCACCCTCCGTTAAAGGCTTGAGTCTGGCCAGCACACGCTCGGTGAAGTCTGCGATGTGCGGAGACATGGTGGGCTGAGTGTGTGGTAGGTTCACGTCAATCATGAAGATGTAGGTGAGCACGCTGAGAGACAGAAGAAGAAGAGAGAAAGAATGAGCTGCAGTTGCTGAATGTGTTGCTAGCACACAGCGGCTCTGAACGAAAACGGAACATGAAAAAACACACCGAATGTTGATTTTTGTATTTAAGCACATACCTGCCGATGCGTTCGCGTACATTCTTGTAGACCTGAGTGAGTTTGGGTTCTAGGTATTGTAGTAACCTGTGTAGCAGCTCTGGGACCCTCCACCCCTGCTGAGCAAGACCTCCCTGCAGCACATACAGACGGCTGAAAAAGAGACATGACGTTGTGTCCAATTACATGACAAACTTAGACATGAAATATATACAAGTCGCATTCATCATTCCCTGCTTTTAATCTATCACATTCAAAAGAGGACGTGTGTTTGGTAGTGATGTCATACCAGGCATCCACGAATGAGCCTCCTTCTCCTGTGAGCAGTGATTCCATCAGCATCTCATACAGCCAGTGCAGCTTTCGTGGGTCTCGGCTCTCCTGTACAGTGCACACATACACAAGGAATCATTTTTGGGGAAAATATGCACTGTTTAAAAGTTTTGGGTCTGTAAGATTTTTGAAATGTTTTGAAAGAAGTCTTTATAATAAATGAAAACAGTTTTTTCAGTATTCTTCAATGAATATAAAGTTCAAAAGAACAGCATTTGTTAATAAATATTTTATAATAAATATTTTGTAATATTATAAATGTCAACTAATTTGATTAAAAACTGCAATCTTTTGAATGCTACAGATTTTTTCTTCCTTATTTATATAAGAGTATGAGACTTACATTTCATTCACAATTTCAATAGCATGTTTTTTGCTAGATATTTGTGCAGAAACTCAATGATATAAAACATATAGGTATACACCCTACTGAAAGAAGAGTTCATGATCTACAAAGCGTGACAAAGGTGTCCTTACGCAGGCAGTGGCAATGCAGGTGCCCCAGTCTGCATATGTCTCAATGGTGATATTGGAGAGAGCTTTACGGAGGAGTGGACACAGCAGAGCCCACAGTTTTTCCACCTGTAACAAACAACACAATCACATACAAACTTAAACACGTTTACATCATACTGCACTAAGCCAGTGATGTCGAAGACTCAAATCCTCTGAACTAAAATGCATGTGTGCTAATACCTTGCTGTAGCTCCAGTGTTTCGAGCCTCTGATGAGTCCAGAGATGATCTCCGCCGCACAGCGCTGCGTGCTCTCGTGGGAATCTGCAACCAGACGCTCCATATGAGGCTTCAGCAGAGGCAGGAAGGCATCATCAAAGTTCCGAAAAAGACCCTTTTGCAACACAAAACGATGTTTTATATTTTTTCTGTTACAATTTTGCTGATTTTTTTTTTTTTAGCTGGATGTCAGATATAGATGCAGATCAGTTTAAAACAATGGACTGTAGATGCACGTCTAAAGACTCTCACCTTAAAAAGGCAAAATCGCCGTGGGCTGAACTGATCGTTCCCCTTCCTGTCCTCCAGAGACAAATAGTGGATGAACTGATCTATGAACTGCTGGTCTGAGAAATGATCGTATATGATCTGTTCACTCTACAACACAGAAAACAGGCAACAACAAAAAAATGAGGTGGTATGAGTATCTGTTGAGATTTGCAAACACTGGTTGGGTTTGATGTCATTTAATGTTTTATATTTATGCACCTCATTCATTTCTTGTCTTGATTTGCCCTGTTTAGGCTGTTCCTCAGGAGGGGCATAGAGCATCAGCGTCCTTAAAAAATGAATTGTTAAAATACATTTTGTGTTGTTCTCCAAATCAACTGATGAATATATGCTACCATTCAAAAGTTTGATTTTGAGCAGCCATTACTCTAGTCTTCAGTATCACATAATCCTTCAGAAATCATTCTAATATGCTTATTTGGCTTCGGAAGACATCAAATACGGTGCATGACTCTTATGTTTAAGCATTGTAAGCATGTGTACCGTGGCCATGTGGAATAGCCCCAGTGGGTTTTCTCAATGAAGCAGCATTCATCCCAGTCCTGCTGGGAACGTGGCAACCTGCTGCTGTCATACTGCAGCCACTGGTTATCAGGCCTGTCTCCCACCAGCAGAGAGTCTAGCGCTTTACCGCCACCTACATGGAAAACAGGAAGAAATATAGCACAAATCTCAGAAACACTTTAGATATTTTTCATATGAGACAATTCTTACTATATGGTTCGTGTACTCACATGATTGTACAGATGTTTTGAGCTCAGATAAGTCGTAAGGATTCACAGTCACTTTCTTGTGAGGTCTCTTAAGCTGCTTTAGAATTCCACTCACTGCTGATATCGCAGCCTGAACAATAAATGAAGAACCAAGTGAGTTTTGGTGTAGCTTTCCTTACACACATATTCTCATAAGTATAATTCTGACAATTCACACACATTGCGAACTAAGAGCGAGTCGTGGATCAGGCTCTCGGTGAAAAAGAGGACTGCAGAGGAAGGCAGGGGGTGGTCATCTCTCAGCATCAGAGAGAGGAAGCCGAAGGTTATCTGCTCAAACTTCCAGGGCCTGCCAAATAAACAAGCATATGACCAGTGAGTAATTTCCATTACTTTACCATCCAGACATTTGCGGTCTAATCGAACCAGACACGATGAGTAGACATACAGGTTTCGGTCGTGAAGGCAGTCTAAAAGTTCCACTACGAGCTTCTCATACTTCCTGTTAAGATGAATAAAACAGGAAAAAAAATCAATATTGTGTATATCCACTGATTAACTGGATATAAATTGGAAAGCATAGTTTTTTATTTAATGTATTGACTTACTGCATTGAGTCTTTGTTTTTCTGTTCCTGTCTCTTTCTTCCCTCCAGTTCCTCCTGTTCAGAGGCGGCACATGGAGTCGGTTCTGGGTTACTAGATTTCATCATCTTTAAAGCAACATCCACACAACTCTCCGGGATCTGAATATGACACATAAACAACAGTGTAAAGACAAATGTCTTCTAAAATAAAAATACTTATACTTTTGCTATAACTGCAGTTCTAGAGAAAGTAAAAGTTGAAGTTGGTGTGCGATGACAAACATACTAGCAAAAATGATTTTCACTTTATATTAATACTTTAAATCATGAACTAAGTGTGTGTAATTTTTTTCTCTCCAGATTTTTAGTTAATGTTTCTCCCCCATTTAGGCTACTATTTGCTGAACTCACAGAAAAGTCAATTCCAATGGTCTCGTACTGGCGGTGGATTCTGTCAGCAAGATCGTCGAAGAGCCGGACGACTGAAGGCTTCTCTACAGACATGGAGGGGCTCATACCAGAGCGTATGATGGCAGGCCATGTGAGAGTAATGCAGTCCCAGTACTGCAGGTTAGCAAGAAAGATCCCAAACGGGTTCCCTAACAGACAGTACAAGGCACCCTGGAGAAGAGTAAAAAATGTGTCATATGTCAGAAACATGAAGTTTTCTTTTAGTGCAGTTATTCACCACGAGCGCTGTAAGACCTACTTTGAATTGCTGCTGGGTAACATCAGTGCGGTCTGGGTCCAGATACTCCAGCACTTTAGGAATGACATCTCTGCAGCATAAGCTGTAGGTTCCCAATGCGGCGAACAGCACATTCTGAGCTTTACTCCTCACCTGAGGTCAAATAGATACTCTTAATGGTGTATTCATTTCTTTTGTGTGTGAATACATATGTGTGTTTTTGGCCTCGACATACCTGACTGTACCTGCTGGTGGACAGTCTGAGCAGGTCATTTATCAGGTCCTGATGAACACTCCTGTAGCAACATCCCTCCTTGGTCAGATTTCTTAACTGAAACACACACTCGAGATTCAAAACTACCGAAATCTTAACAAAACAGGCTGTTATTTTATGGTACCCAAAAATACTATAGATACTGTATAAAGGGGGGAAATCTCATGAACATGTTCAGGTCAATTATTTTTTTGCTAAAAACAAAAGAATTTAATAGAAATATTTAGTTATATTAAAATATAGCTTTCATGACACATTCCACAATTTCATACACAATATTATATAGAACACATTAATACAATAAAATCAATAAACTAAATGCAATTAAATACAAATTAAAAATTTTAATATAAAATTAATCAAATTAATATGTCTTTGTGAGATTTGCCCAAATGCTTTATAAAATGTTTAATATTTGAATTATTAGGAGCTACCTCATGCTGCAACATGACTCTGTCTACGAGTAGAGCTCTGATGTGTTGTTTACTGCCGTGAAGCTGGAGAGAAGACGAGGGAGTGAGTGTCAGTCAACTACACATCAAATCTTACGATCAGTAACAGACATTCAGTGTGCCTCTAACCTTGTTCTCCATGGACTTCTTAACAAGACTGAAACTTCTCCAGCGGGAGTCAAACTCATGTTTGTGTGCGCCTTTGAAGTTAAGCAGGTCATTGATGATCTATAGAGGGAAGACATCATTTGTCAGTCATACATCTGCAATACTGTACAGGTAATGTGCACATACACACAAATGTTAGAGAAAACCTGACAGTGTTTCAATTCACCTTTATAATGGAGAAGAGGGATTTGATGTCATCCTCTGAGTGCTCTAAAGTATGGTCTGTACAGATAAACATCAGAGTTGAGAGAGTCTATAAAAGGTACATACTACAGCTTTCAGTTCAGTCAATAATATAATAATTATCAGTTATTTAATTAAACTAATTGATCACATCTATAGATGTTAAAAAAATTTTATATATAAATTGATCTGCTGTAATGGATTTTAAAGTTTAAAACTAGAACGGGACTCGGTGTGTTGGAGTAACTTACGTAGTAGAGGTCGAATCATCTTACAGATGTCCTCTCTGTAGTTCTCTCTAGACAGGTCTGCCACATAATCAATAATAATCAATTGGCAAGCAACTAATTCATTAATAAGGATATCTTTTGCACTGATTCTAAACACAAGCAGGAAACGCTCACTTACCATAGTCTACTCCAGCATACACATTTGTCTCGTCCAGCTGAACCATACTGATTGCCCTGAAATAAGAAACATAGAAACATAGTTAAAATATTACTAAATCAATATGTTGAAAAATAAGTGTAGCAGAGCATCACATACTGTATAGTTTCACAATCCATGCAATGTTAAAACGAAAGATTTTTGTTGTTATTGTAACTGTAGTCCATTGTGCGTCACTCACATCTCTAGCACAGGTTCTCCATGCAGTGGAGGCAGAAGGCTGCCTGCTCCCAGAAGGCAGTTATGAACAATGGACAGACTCTGCAGAACGTCATCCCTAAAGAGACCAAACACATTAACAAAACTCTTTCTCTAATTTTTTTTATTGAATCCTTTTCTTTTGTGAATTAACACATTAAATAAAAAATCTGTCCATCTATGAAAGAAACAAAAATATCTCTAAAGCGCTTAAATCTTAAGTCATAGCTCTGATTTGTCTCTACAACTCCAATAGCAGAAAAATTGGGGTGTTTTGTGAAATGCCATGCAATCAAGTTGTAATCAATGTAATCAAGTTATTTGTTCATTCTCTCTAACCTTTATTTATTGATTAAAGTACAAAGAAAAAAATTCCAATGTTCCCTTTCAGTCGGTCACTTTGACGTTGTGCGGAGGTTCCAACACTAAGGGTCGCTCTTGGGAGCCCAGACACCTCTGACATCATTTAGAAAAGCCTGATGAAATTGGCCAGCAAAATTTGCATAGCTAGCCAAGACATGATACCCTTCAAAACAGTGTCCTTTGGATATTTTGTACCCTTCTCACTTTTATTTTGCATCTGTTCCAACTTATTTGAAGTGTGTTGCAGCCATCAAAATTTGTTTTAATTTACAAAATACATTTAAGTTGGTCAGCGAAAGCGTTGGAAATCTTTCTTTGCACAAATCACAGTTATCAATTAGCAAATCACAGGTTCTTGATTTTAATGCATTTTGCAAAACATCCCAACTATTCTGGACCTGGGGTTGTAAATCACTGATATGTGAACGTGCACCACAGGAGCTGTGGGAATTTAAAAACATTCAGATTTTTGCCTCTATGAAACAAAAACTAAAATATATGGAGAGAGAAAAATAAAAAAGTACAGGAATAAATAAATCACAATAAATCTCTTGTTATAAACCCATTCAGTCCCTTTTTTAAAGAAAATCCAGTATAATACGAAGACATTTCTGGTTTGATGTTGATGAAGGGGAACATGCTGAGTTCAAACACACAGAAGATGTTACTGTATCCCGTGGCTGACCTGCTGATCTCTTGTTCTCCCTGTGTGTGTTTCTGCAGACGCAAGAGTTCAGGCTTTAACAGCAGATCCAGCAGGTAGAAAACAAACTCTTTCTCTTCTGTGCTAGGCACGTGCCATTGGATGCCCAGGTCCAACAGGTCTCCAGGCTGCCCCCAGTCCTGATTCAGAGAGGAGACAGAGACAATTAGTGGAACATCAGCCTCCATCACATGACTTTTTTTTTTTTTTTTTAATCACGAAACCTTTTTATTTTTAAGAAATCAGTGACCAATGTTTTGTGTTATTGCATATACTGATGATAATTGGCATAATGTTTAATACTATCCTTGTTAGTTTAATGCATTTTTCATGGAAGTTTCATGGATTTGTTTTCATAAAATCAAATAGTAATCATAAACATAAAATTAGGGGAGTAGTTATGATTTTCTGAGAATGCTGAGGTGGAGTCAAATGAACCATGTAATAATACATCAGACAGTGAGGAAGAGTGACGTCTGTCCATCTAAGAAAAGGTACTCAGGTTAACCAATGCTTGAGACGGTGACGGAGCTCCACCAATCCATCCATTTACTCAATAATCTCATCTCTTTCTCTTCACTCTGCTGTTGTGAATGGGAATTTACACATTTTGGAATTTTTTACAATTATATTTTCAGACACTATTCACATTTATTCATTTGGCAGACACTTTTATCCAAAGTGACTTATAATTCAGGAATACAACAAGCGATGTATCATCAGATGGCAATAAACAGGAGAATAGCCCGTTATATGAGGTTCAAGTCATTGTTTAAAAATAGTAAAAAGCTAGGACAGGAGGATAAGAAAAAGTGAAGGCATTGAATTTTTTTGTATTTTAGGCAGTTAGATGCTCAACTTTCGGAGGCTCAGATGGATTACAGTGAAAGAAACTGTCCTTGAGATGTTATTTAGTCCCCTTTACTTGTATTGTCAATTTTTTATTACTATACTTAAAGTGATAGTTCACCCAAAAATGAAAATTGTCATCATTTACTCACCCTCATGTCGTTCCAAACCTGTACGAGTTGCTTTCTTATATAATATTAACGCACACTAATATCACAATAAAACTTTTCTTTTTTCAAATGGATCTCTTGGATAGTCTGCAGATTCTTCAGGATTATGGCATCATATTTCATATTCGTTCTAAGGAGAGCTGAGGATCATGTCACTATGAGAGGGTTAGTGGCTAAATCAAGCCATCTCATTTTCCACGTGAGACTGACCTTAATTGGTAGGTATGTGTCACTGTGCTGCTGGACGCCGCCGGGCACACTGCAGTATTCTCTGGGATAGATGATGGACATGGAACGCAGGATGTGATAGAGCAGCTTACAGGCCAGATTGTAGCCCTGCTTACATTTCAGGTGCAGAGTTAACTGAAGAATCTGCACCAGCTGAGACCTGTAAAGTAACAGCTGATCACCACCCACACGGGTCACCTACAGACAGAGACAAGGCCGGTCATTTTAGTTAACTTATAGATAAAGATTTTAGCATTTCTACATTTCTATAGCTAGCTGGGTTCTAGTGAGAATCTAGTGCTGACCTCAGAAAGCAGCTGGAGATTCCACATCAGCTCTTTATCCAGCTCCTCTTCATTTAATACCTCTTCATCTGAGAACACATGGTATGTTAATGGGAAACTCACACTGCACATGTAAGCAATATGTATATATTACCATTAACCCATCACATCATGGGGAACTTACTGGCTGAGATTTGTAATATGGCATTACAGCAGTGAGGCAAAAAGAGTTTCAGAGCCTCGGTCGGGTGACACTGAAAGGAGAAAAGGCATTTAAATTGGTCAGTCAGACATTGTGAGTAACACTGTCAGCTGTGGATGTCTGTGAGTTGAGCTCAGAACACTGACCTTGGTTGCAGCTCGGCACATGTCCGCCACCATCCGTCCAGCCACGTGAGTCTCAAAAATGTTTGTAGTGGCAAAGTTAAAGACTTTTTCTAGAGCCACCTGTGAAAATGAAGGAAATATGTTCAGATATCATCACACAGTACTATGGAATTATACTTAAAAAATACTTATACTTATAAAAGTTTGTGGTATGTAAGATTTTTTTTTTTGACAGTAAAGACATTTATAATGTTACAAATTATTTATATTTAAAATATATATTTTTTACTTTCTTTGTATCAAAGCATCTGGAAAAATATGTATCATGTGACACTGGAGATTGGAGCAGTGGCTACTGAAAATTCAGGAATTGCCATCACAGGAATAGATTACATTTTTAATTTAATTTAAATACAAAACTGTTTTAAATTGTAGTAATATTTCAAAATATTACGTTTTTAATTTTTTTTTATCATAAAAATAGTAAATAGTAAAAAATAAAATTAAATAAAAAAAATCTCACCACCACAAACTTTTGAGTGGTAGCATAAGTTATGACAAGGTTTGACTCCATGTGTGTGTTTATAATAACCTGGAATATTTCTATAGAGCATTGTGTTAGGATAGTGCAGAATGTGGAGGACAGGCCCAGCTCCACCAGACTCTCCAGATGAGTCATTTTCTCTGTCTCCATCTCCTCCCGAGTCTGTTCCAGTGTACTCGTGTCAATCAGTGCAAAACATCTAAATACACAAACATGAGAGGAAGAATGAGGATACAAAAAGAAATACGCATGCACAGTATTCACGGGCAACAACAACAGTTCTCAGAGTTCTGTACCTATCAATGAATTGAAGAACAAAATACTCAAACTCTGCCGATGCGGAACACAGCTCCTTTTCCACCTGCACAAACACAATCAATGAAAAGATTCAGTTGCACATTAGTTATGACATGTAAAAAGACTCTACTGACAGGAGGATCTCTCACCTGTGTGAGGTCATTTCTTGTCTGAACAGCAGCTGAACAGTCCACCAATGGCACAAGAGTAACAAAAGTTGCTAAAAACTGGAATGTTATCTGAAAAAAAAAAAAAAAAAAAAAAATTTGAGAACATACAGACCTCTATAAAACTATTTGCTAGTCTTGGACAAAAATAATAAAATCCGGATATAACGTATCGTAATCCTGCCTGAAACTGGAATAGTGCCTGGTTGCTACACAGTGTTACACTTTAAATTGCAGTATGATATTTTTTTAAATATATGTCAGTATTAATTTGAATACAGCATTTGTATTTATTATTATTTATATAATTAAATTTTAAGTGTAGGTAATATTGTTATGGGCTTTTCTCTTTTTTTTTTTACTTAACTTTAATTTATATTTATTTCAATTCTAGTACTTCTTTTATTTCAGTCAGCTGGTAATTTTACATAACTGCCTTGAACAGACTCTCACCATGCACTTGCTGAAGTCGTTGGGGTCGACCCCAGGCAGAGCCCTCATGAGGAGAGGCAGCATGTGTGTGGGGCCCTCTGGAAACCTCTGGCCCCCAGCCACCAGGCTCTGTGCCACACCGATCATACAGCTTAGGGTGGCGGTCAGCTGGTGAGGCTCAGTGAGGGTCTCCATGGCAGGATATGTCCTTAAATGAGACGGAGAACAGGAGAAATGTGTCTCGAAAAGGCTTTTATGTGATAATGTCATCAATTTATTCTCTCAATTCTAATCTACCAAGGGTTGTTAACAAATCAAATTGTACAAAACATCTATAAGATTATTTTACTCTTAAAATTGTTCATTTAAAATATATTAATATATTATATATTATATATTAAAACTTACTTCTCCAGCAGTGGAGGAATGACTAGCTCAGGTCTGAGCAGGGCAAGGTTTTGCAAGGCCTGGGCAGCATCCAGGCTGCCAGTTTTGCTAAACATCGCCAACAGGACGGGCTGCTTCATGCTTTCCACAAAGTCTGTGATGTCTTGCTCACTGAGAAGGTGGCTCTCGGGAACAGGAGTCAGCCACGTTGGCGTCCGGTAACGTTCTCGATGCAGTCGCTTCACAACGCTGGCAGGTAAACGCTGAAGGAGCTTCATGAGTTTCATCTAGGGATGGAGCAAAACAAATAAAACGGGTATTTATAAATTAAAAAACAAAACATTTTTTATATTATTTGATATTTGTCCATTATTAGGTAGTGTAATAAGGGGAAAAAAGGGCGGCGGAATGAACTTGAAATGGAGCAATGACCATAATGATATTATTCCAGCACCCACATCTCTAATGTGTCTGCAATTATGAGTTTTATTTAGACACGTGTCATTGAAGCCTAAATAAATAAAGCAAACATGGATTAAATTAAATGTTAGTTCTACTGTGCTTTTACTGTCAAAAAATGGCACTGCAACTACCATTTGATCAAAGGGATGAACTTTGGGATCGACTTCTGATACCCATCTCACTGAGTGAGCATGCTGGCCTTTGGCACATGTTTCGTGCGATAAAACATTTTGTACCCTGTGATGCCCACCGCAAACCACACAGTTCATTTGCATCAAAGGAAGAACACTTTCTGGGAGCTTTTGAAAACAAATCAGATGTTCCACAGAGTGCACACATCTCAACAACAGCTTAAAGAGGAAGACAAAGTAATATTGCAACAATGTGGCGACAGTAAAAGGACAAAGCTTTCACAGGGTTTACTGTGACATTTGAAACTCAGAACTAGATGCTTCCCTCAGTCAGCAAGCATGCATCCCTGGAGAGATAAACTATCCTGTTGTCTATGAGATGTTGTTTCTAGAAAAAGAATGGCATGCACTGTTGATAGCAGCAGTGTGTTTCAAACGGACAAAGGTGCAAGCTTTAAAAAAGCACTCTGGGTTACAGATTAGCAGCCTTTGCTGTTCATTTTTTTTGTTAATTAAATAGTTTATGCTCAATAATTGGTTTATACTTACAAATATTCTAATACAAGATTTATACTTCATGTATTATTTAGCATTTGATAGAGTATTTATTTCGAATAGATTCAGAAATCTCCATCAGTAACTCACCAGCCAGCGGCCGTGGTTAGAAGGGTGAAAAAACGAGGTGATACTGTTGAAAAGGCCACTGAGCTGGGTCTGGGTCTGCTTACTGGGCCCTCCCTAAAATACATGATTAAATATAAAGTAAATGTATTAATTAACATCCTGATAGTTTCGGACATTTCAATAGCAATTAAAAGCATAGGTGCTTCATTTTACCAGCAAAGCAGAAATCCAGATGACCACATGACTGATGTCATAGGCATTTGTCAGATATCTGGAAACCAGCATCTGACTGGATCCTACAGGAAGATTAAGACTCCTTAAGATCCTAGTGAAGATCTGAAAACAGAGAATATAAACTGCATAACCAGAAACACTGAGGCAGCTCTGGACTGAATGCCTAATCTGAATGTCTTATGTTACCTTGGGAATATAAGGGTCCCAATCTATGTAACCAATGTTGTCATTGGCCAGTCGTGCAAAAAGACTGACGAGATTCTGGAACAGACACAATCGGGGTTGATACTAATGCAATGAATTATCAAAGCTGTTAAAAATTCAATAGTGAGGCAACTATACTTACGACTTCCCAGCTTGGAAGATTCTGCACCGACACCCACAGGCTTATCAACTCCTCAAACCAAAGTCTGCAGAAATGCACAAACCAAAATACTCACTTCATGGAACTTGGCATAACAAAAAAGTATTTACGATTAAAGTCCATTCACTTTGGGATAAAAATACCATTTGAAGCAGATGTGTAACAGTTACATAACATACGCTATTTTCCATTTCAAGTTAATTTCTATGACAACAACTTTGCGTTAGCTCGTTATTCTAGTTTGTGAGAATTGTAAGAAATTCTATTTAATATAAAAACAACATATATCATGGTTGTTCCATGCATCTGTCATGATGCATTCTGCATTTCATGATAAATACAATACTATTAGAAGCTTGGGGTCAGTACGATCTTTATTTAAGAAATTAATTCTGAAAATGGTTTGAAATTCAGCTTTGCCCATCACAGAATTAAATTACATGGTAAAATCTATTCAAGCTAAAAACATTTATTTTAAATTGTAATGAAACTTCACAGGGTTAACGTTTTACTCTACTTGTGATCAAATAAATGCAGCTTTTGTGAACAAGAGAGACTTCTTTAAAAAATTTGACTGATTCCAGGTTTTAACAGTAGAGTACGCGTGTGATTTCAGTCAAGTCCATTACAAAAACCAACAGGACTGACTGTGCAAGTTAAAGCAGACTGAAAGAGTGTCATAAGGTTCAGGCAGTGCTCACTTAAAACCCTTATCATGCAGCTCTGGGGGAAGAGTGGTGGGCAGGTAGAGGTCGAAATATCCCATGGCCTTCTGCATAGTCTCGTCAAACGGGCACATCAGAGGTCTCCACTCATCCAGCATCTCCTGTGTGGCTGATTCTGGGAAATATCTGCACGCACAGACACACATAGAATGATTTTTTTTTTTATCCTATTGCTGATATCCGTTAAGTGTTATGTACAGATATGACAATACTAAAACTTTGTGATGTGCCATTTACATGTCTTGGTAAACGTTATGCAGTACAAGTAACTGGATAAATGGTTAATATGCTTTAGTTAAAGGATTATATTCTGCCGGTCTAAGCCACATCAGGAATCCTGGCATACACCATGCGGGACTTCCTGTCAAGTCCATCCATGAGCATTCTGTAAACCAGGGTCCATCAAATCTTGTTGCGGAGGGCCAATGGGCTGCAGAGTTCAGCGCCAACCCTGATCAAACTCAACTACCTTTGATTTTCTAATGATCCTGAAGACATTTGCTTATGCAGAAGAGTTTTATTAGGGTTAGAGCTAAACTCTGCAGGAAAGTGGATCTTGTGGGCCAGATGTGAGGAACCCCGCTGTAAACGGTGCATTATTTGGTCAAACTGAAGGTATGGCCTTCACTGGCCAGGCACATGACCACCTTTTCTGTAATCCTACTGTAGATGAGCTGAGAGCCTCACCTCACCCTAAATATCTTCCATAGAGTCCAATCTGTGTTTAAGCGCAAACAAGGCAAGCCAGCCAAGCATACATTTTTTTCTGTTTCCATTTCACTAAGATCATTAAAAATATCTTTCTGTATTGAACTGTTTTTATCCCAATTTGCTGGATATGATGTGGTTTTTGACCTCATGCTGAAGAAGGGATAGCACTGATCCTGGGAGACTGAGTCGCAGGGTCAGGAACCTCCCACAAAGCCAAATTAAAAGAGCATTAAACAGGATTAACAGCTTAAGGAGAAACGAAGCAACAATTAGGACACACCGTTTATGCACACTACCAGTCAAGCATAGTGATCGAAAGAAAAAGTGAAGAAGCAGAGTAGTAGTGATCAAAAATTCATCCTTTTCTACTAAGCCAAGATTTTTTTAAGATCATGAGAAATAATAAATCAGGCCAGTGTGTCCAAACTTTTACTGGTATTGTTTTCCATTAACTTTCATTAAACCGATAACCTAGCATTTTATGTAAATGTCTTTACTGTCACTTTGATCAATTAAACGTATCTTTGCTGAATAAAGTATTAATTTGTTTAAATAAAGTTAAAAATCTTACTCATCCTAAACCTTTGATTAGTAGTGCATGTCTGACATCCTGAAACAGAAGATATGCAAGTGCTGTACTTACGGCCTGCAGTTCTTGATTAAAGCCTTCAGAACTGCTTCCACTGAGCTGCAAACAGAAGAGAAACTTGGAAGTGACCAACACTGGATACAACAGCACATTGTAATTCCATGCAAAAACAATTCTACAATGAACAAGTCCAACACACTAGTGTTGTTAGACACACTCATGCATCACAAAATCTTTTATGTTTTGCACCCATAAAGGCAGTGAAGAAAACAGAGGTAGAGGAATTTTGGGGAATAGTGTTTATTGGGGTCATTTTATTTGAACACATCTGTGTTGTGAAATGATGGGCATATTGGGGGCTAATGGTCCATCTGTGACCTATATGCTGCTGAAAAGCTGGTCAGTGCAGTGCAACCCCCTTACTCTAAAGTGCATCTAAAGTACTGTAGAGGGGATACTTCATGAAATTCTGATCTTCAATACCAAAACATCAAATCACATTCATCAGTTGCATGCAATCCATCAAACACATGCACCATGAAAACCACACAGCTAAACAAATGTAAACAAGCCAGTGAGCGTCACCAAAAAACTGCAGATATGTGACACCCAGACAGGGCTTCTGAACCTGATGACCTTTGTTATGAAGCTGGCCAAAGTTATCTTTTACCTCTGAACTCATACAGAAAAAAAAAATCTCTCAGTAGGGATTCACTGTTGCAGCCCATGTAAGAGGAGCCAACAAAGATACTGGAGTATCAGATATCTGCATTAAAGAGCATGGTGGAAAACACGCTCAGCACTCAGAAACAACAAACAATACAGGCCGTTGATATTGAGAGCGAGAGAGTGTTACTGAATGCTGTGAGAGCAGCTCAGTGTGAGTCCCGAGTCCAACAGCCTGTCGGACTGTCAGTACTTTTTGTGCAATGTGACATGCATCTTCTTTGGTAAAAGTGCACTCAGTAATTTTATATAATATTAATATTTTAAAATAGTAATATAATGTTATTACAGTATATACAATATTAATTGTATTTTATTATTATTCCCATTATGATTATTCCTCTACACACACACACTTCAGAAACTCTAAATTACATCCAGTAAATGGTCGCCAATTTGCTGTTCTGTAAAAACTGGAAAGCAACAGCTTGAGCAGTAAAATACTTTTTTTCAGATATTGTCTGCTATTACTCCTATAAATTTGGCACAGGCCATGTGAATGGCATAACTGATGCTGCACTGTGCCGTGGCTCTGCGGCGCGCTGTGTGGAGTGAAGCAGAGCAGACCATGTCAAATTTTAACTCGCACATTCTCAAAAAAATGGTAGCAGTCTAGAACCCTGTACAGTATGAGATGGAAAAAAATACACTGATGATCAGCAAGCAACAAAAAAGCAGTGAAAGTAAAAAAAATTTAAAAAATTATTGAGTGCACTTTTGAAAATTAACAAAGTAACATGGTCCTTACCACCTCTGAGCAAGTTTAACGATTATGTGTTTAGAGGAAGAGCGTGGCCGCAGAGAACTGAACATGGGAGGAGAAAAAAAAAGACAGTTTCACTCAACGCTTCTTATCTACTATAACAACATTTTTATTTGACGCTCAACATCAGCACCAGTTTTATGATGTGTGCAGATTCTCACAATAGAGCAGGCTGAGCATGCTTCTGACACATTCTTAAAAATAGGAAGCTGAGATGGAAGTTATTAGGATCATTTTATTGAGTAGATATGCAAAAGTGATAAAGCAAAACAGATCCCTTTAACCATGTATTTTTTTTATATTGTTGAGTAAAAAAAAACAATTTTTGCTTTAATTAATCAATCTTTGTGTAATGTTTTTGATGGGATATGCATGTACCTGGGAAACCAGTTCAGGCCGAGGTGCTCCGTCTTTGAGTACAGGATCCCATCCTGCAACTCATAAAGGGGTCGCCATGGCAATTCTAAGTCCTCTCTTGAAAGCAGCTCCTTCTTCCTTGAAGGCAAAACCATTTAAAAGAGATGATTTTCTTCACATAGTTTGTTTGTGCCTCAGGTGTGAGTGGATATTCAAATCTCATTAGCTGTTGTCGGTCTGTCCGCGATAATAATAAATTAGCTATTTGTAAGCGATAATCTACAGTCATAATTACATTGATGTGATGTGAAGATTACATGGCTACACAAATGAACATAAAATATAGACTTTAATGATTGCATCTTAATTGTACATTAGTTTCTGCTAAGAAAGCCAGTTCATTTCAATGTAAAAAACAATCATTAAAAAAAAATATAGGAAGCATGCAAGAAGTCCATCTTACTTCAGGAGGGTGATGAGGAGACGGGCGAAGCTCTGCATCATACTGATCTCCAGTTTGGGGATGGTGACCAGCTCGTACAGCAGCTTGATAAAGAGCACATGGTCCTCTTTGCTGAACTTTCTTCCATACAGTCGCATATACCTGAAGGACAAGAACGGATAGTGGGTTTTTTAGTATAAAAATGTAACACTTTATTCAAACTATATGACATCTCCCTCTGATATTAACAGTTAGAACGGTGAGTTGTATGGTACGAAACAGATCTGTAGTTGTCTATTCTATAACTGAGAGTGTTATTGTTCTGACCCTGAGCTTCCAATTCATGAAATTCTGTTTGGTCAGTGTAGTTATTATACATCATAGCATCAATAATGTGAATTTATGATTTAAAAAAAAAAAAAAGAGAAAAAGAAGATCAAATTCAAATTGCAATACAAAAGACTTCCATTTGGATGTTTTTAGTTGCTTCAAGCTGAAAGGTGAAGACAAAAGCAACAGGTGATACCCAAGCAAATCACTTTAATTAGAAGATTTAGGTCAAGTTGGAGAGGCTTGATTTCCACTGAAATGGAAGTTGGCTCATGGCTGACCAGACACAATCAAATAATTTAGGTCAGACCAGGATACCACAGCTTCCGTGCTTGGGCTGGAAATGCCAATGGCTTGCCAAAAGAGGGTTTTGTTGGGATATTCTCTGGAATAGCAGAGATAAAGAAAGCCATGTCCTAAACACCCAAGGGCACACAGAGACCAGTCCCAACACAAACACTGGGACATCTCCAAACATAGACATAGCTTGCATTCTGGGCTTACTGAAAAGGAAGACAACCTGGACAGATACAACACAAGAGGATTCATTAATACATTCTGTGAGGAAGTATGTGATTACGCAAATGTCTTGGATGACATTGAGGACAATATTTCAGTGCATGTTTACTGTTTACACCAATGAGTATTGCATCTTATAGTCACACGCAGTCTGACATCAGTCACTGTTTGTGCTGGTTGTGCTCTTAAAATAGCATTGAGTGTTGAAACCATGACCAAGTCATTTTGCAATCACTGACAAAATATTTAGTTTGTTAAACACCAGTCAATTCATTACTTTCACTGTAATGAATACTCAAACCAATAACTTCATTTCACAACACACCAAAAACCAAAACATAATCATGGTGCCCAAGCTACTTGGATTTCTCAACACTGGTTCATAAAAAAAAAAGAAACCAATCAACTCGCGGTAATAGGGATTTTATACAATACCAAGTTAAAATATCACACACTCTTTTAAGCGTTCCAACTGAACATTCTATGAAGTTTGTTTGAACAAACAACGTTAGTGACTACGCATGCGCAACAGCAATCAGCTCACACTCCCGATTAGCGCTCTATTTAAATCACATTGGAGATATTTTTACCTCTAGATACAAAAGGGTAATTTGGTGTTCCCATGACTTTAAATAGAGCTGCCTACAGAACATCACATTTTCTGTTCATGATATTGGATTAAGTGAATGTATTTATGATTTATGCTCATAGGACAGTTGGCAGACAAAATTACCCGGATGAGTCCTGTGTAATGTTTGATGAGTTATGCCTCTTAAATACTTACGTGGAAAGTTTTCTCGTCCAAAACAAGACTCCTGGCCATATCTCTCGGAGTTGGACGGCTCTGCCGAGGTTTCCTTTGATCTGTGCCAAAATTTCATTGGACTCTTCGTCTAGTTTGTCCTTATAAGGCAGAAGTTCGTTGTAAACAATTTCTTTTTGCGGAACAAACCCTACTAATTTGGTTGCTTCTTTTTTCATACCACAGTCCCCCAAATGTGGCTCCTCCACCTCGATTATATAAGAGATAGTCATGAACGAAAATATTCCAAACAGTGATGAGCTTCAGAGAGTACAAGAGAAGTAAATTACAAATTATAGAACTACTATAAATGTCAGAACCACTACAGAGTCGTGGTATTTTCTTGTTGGAAGATGCGCACTGTCATCGCTCGTGTCGTTTCTGAGCTCTTCAGGATAATGATGACTTCTTTTAAGCAGACCCGGTTGTTGTCATGCGTCGTATTTCTATCCAAGCGCTCCATGTATCCGTTTCCATTCAGCTGTAACTAGCCAAACACACATGCCGCAACTCCACCCTCCTCACCTTGCGTCACTTCCACCTAAACAGCCGATCCAGGAACAGTTTATTGAGACTTCACCGACGAGGAAATGATACATTTTAGTATGACGAAGGATTAGTCCATGATTTTGTACTCCAATCAAACAACAACAACAACAACATCAAAAAGGCACAACAGTGTAAATAATCATTTCAAAGAATTCTATTTTTAAAGACAATAAAACTTGGGACAACATTAATAAATCTTCATTTGTGTAAATAAAGCTTAGCCTACATATAATAAAAATATTATTACACAGAATTCAACCTGTTTGTTTTGTATAAAAACAACAAAGAATGTTATAATCGTGCGGGTTTTAGTGTATCAAAAGCACTCAAATCAGTTACTGAATTGTCAGGCAAATTTCCTGAACCGCAAATCAAGTAAATGTATGTCAGTGAAATTTTAATCAATAGTAGCCTACAGACTTGTTGTTCATACAAGTTTTTTTTTTTTTTTTGTAATCAGTGGAACTTTTCGTATTGTTAGTAGTAGTAATTTTAAATGTAGTTTTGATTTAATTTATTTTCAAACATTTCTTATAATTAACATTTTAGGTATGAACTAAGATTTTTTTAAGTACGAGGCTTAAATGAAATCGCATCGTGACCTCTTGAATATTAATGAGGTTATGCTGATGAGACATTTTAGTGACCTCCAAAAGTATCGGTCATTTAAAAAACCTCAAACCTTTACCATAGTAGGATTCGTAAATTAGCCTCTCGATTATTAAATTAAATGCATCGTGCAGTTGACATCTCTAGTACTAGACTAGAAAACATGTATTCTGTGGGGAAATCTATTTATGATTCTGGGTCAGTCAGTTAGCCATGTAGTAAGCAGGAGCTCGATCCTCTGTCACGATTGCGCAGCAATTATGATCAGATATATTTAGTGACATCTCCTCTAAAATGTGATTACTCAAGAGCTCAGTCCATGAGATCTGTAAACAAGAGGGTCTCAAAAATCCCCTCAAAAGGTCAGCAGGTTTATTACGGGTATGTGAGCCTGTGCACATGTGACATGGGCTGTACATTTAGATCTACAGTAGCTATCAAATTCTACTGGTTTGTTTTCATCACAAAGACACCCAGAGGAGGAATAACATATTTGTAGCTGTGAAAATTATCCTATTCCAAAAACAGTCGACAAAAAATACAATATGTCAATTTTTATCATTTCATTATGTAATTGAATGTAGGCTACCAAATATATATATGAAAAGTGTACTTCTTAATGAAATGTGCTTATATTAATAACATATAGCATTAATAATATAAGTAGGCATTATTATTATTGCATTATATTCTAGAAATTCTATATATTTCATATTCTATTTAAATAAAATCTATATATTGCATTTTTCCTTACACACACACACACACACACACACACACACACGTATATATATACACACATATTAAAAGTAGTAACATGGTAATATTTTCCAGTAGAGGTCGCGATTGTACAGACAATATGTTTGCTTCTGTAACATGTTTCTCTTGTGTGTTGTACATGAGTGCAGTTTTGTTTCATTTATCCATCTGCAACCAACCACTGATGTTCTTTATTCAGTTTCCTCCAGTTAAAGGGATAGTCTATCTAGATCTATCTAGATCTATCTATCTATCTATCTATCTATCTATCTATCTATCTATCTATCTATCTATCTATCTATCTATCTATCTATCTATCTATCTATCTATCTATCTAGTCTGTCTGTCTTTTCTTCAGACAGTGGATAGATTCAGCTTGAATTGTAAAGTGAACTAACCATATATCGCCAGCCATTAGATATGAGTATAAAAGATATTTAATACTTGAATGGCAACATCAGACAGTGTGGGACTCAGTAAATTGTGTCTAGCAGCAGGCCATATATAAAGCTGTGGTTTAGGCACAGTGGGAGGTCTGGCTTCTGCTGTAAAGGCACTCATCCGCAGCAGTTGGAGAATCATTAAGTTCTGGAAAAATGAGGGATTTGGCATGCCACACATTTGGATTTATTAATTTATGAATATCTTTGGAGCTCTGTTCTTTCCCCAGAGCATGACGTGCTATTCATTGATTCATTATTAGAATTTTAACTGGATTCATTGTGAACCTGATAAGGTCAACGGTTGAGTGGAGTCCGTACAAGAAATTTCAACACCCCGAGTCCATGTACAAACCTGAATGTCAAAGATAAACTCTCAAGCTTTATGTAACTGAGAAGCTACAGCAGAGATTTTAGCTGTTAGCTCAAGCAGTCACGAGTGAATCATAAAGGTGCTGGTTCATGTTCTGGGAGCTCAAAGCCTTTTTTCACTTGCCTTCCAGGATACTGAACCTCTGACCAGGTCTAATGGAAACTACTTTATGTTTTCACATTGACATGTGATTCTCCAGAACACTAAGAAACACCCTTGCCATTCCGACCTGTGCTGTTTAAGCAACTCTATAAACTCTGCAAACAGACAAACAAATATTTCTGACGGTAAACTGAAACTCAACCAGCAATGTCAAGCATAGACACAATATTTACTCATCCTGTCGTAAATCATAATGAAATGCCCTTTTAACCATTAAAGGAACACTGAAGGCGGGGAAATAGCCTCATTTTCCAACTCCCCTGGAGATAAACAGTTGACTTTCACCCCTTTGAATCCGTTCAGCCAATCTCCGGGGTCAGGTGGTAGCACTTTTAGCTTAGCTTAGCATAGATTAGCAAAGAGCCAATAAGACATCTAATCTAATCTTTGTATGCAAACATAAAGTATGTAAGGGACAATTCAGCTCTGTGCCGATGTCCAGCTCATCCTGCTGGGGTTTATTTTACAATAGTTGTGATAATTATTGCTTAATACTTGGCTATTTGCCAAACATAGCACACAATCAAATCAATTGTTTTTCTAGGGTTAACTGTACTTTGATCTTCTCAGAAACATGCCAGTATCAGTATGACAAAATTCACAGGCAAGTCCCGTTTAAGAAGAATTTACCTTAATGTTTACCAAATGAGGCCCAAATGTGGATTATGGTGCAAGTCTTCAATCCAATGTGTTTACTGTAGTGCTAAACGCATTAACAAGGCTGCAAACTGAATGAGAATGAGAATTAGGATTATAAAACTGAAAGTGTGAAACGAGTTCAAGAGGAAGATTTAAAATGCAACACTTAATTTCTTCCACATGTTAAGAGAACAGTTGTTTCTGGAAAAGAACCTGATAATATCTCACTTAAGGTCCACGAGGGAACCCAGGTATTGTTAAACACTTTACTTTTGAGGACTGGTGTAATTAAAGATCCTGGCCTGATGCCTCTTCATTTTTTCATTGGTTTTAACAGCAGTAGTTGGAAATGACAGTAGTCTTTTAACTTGTTTATCTCTTCAAGCCAGTTGTTGGCTTGTTAAAATGTGCATATTTATGTCTCTTCGGCCTAACTGCATTTACAACACATCAATGGTATCTTGGCTTTGACACTAAAGCAGCTGCAAGTCCCAAATGTCAGTTTGCGTTTTGAAGCGGACTTTAAAAGTGTGTCTGCAGGAGATCACAAAGGACTTGGAACCCTTTAAAATGTAAGCAGAAGGGATCAAAATTTGTGATGAGGTTTACAAATGCCTAGCACATGCAATTACAGTGTAATCCATGGGAAAGGATGTAGCTGGATAATGTCTGGCTTTTGTCATTTCACTGCAAATTAAACTTACTCAGCAAGGTTCTCATATGCTATTGTGGGATGTTTGCACAACAGTGCTCTTTATTTGTAGTCTTTGGGTATTACTGGAATATTTTGGCTTTGAATGTGATTTTAAATGCTTTCCGTTTGTCACTCCCTACTGCCACTTAAAACCTTGTTGGTTTAAAAAAAAAAAACAGCGGATGTGGGAAAGCACTGCTAGAATATCATCATATTGTTTATGCAATAGTTAGTGTTTAACTGGGTATTATCGTGTGTAAATATGCACAGTATTTAAATGTACATTACTACTTATACAAAGAGACAAGACTCAAAGTCGATTGAGGGCAGTTGTGATGAGGTTTAAGGTTCCCAACAGCCCGTTTAGCCACTTGGTAGCAACCATCTTTTTCAAGATAGTTAAAAGCTAATACTTAAAAATCACAATGGGGTATTACTGAGGTATTTTATGTTGCTGTATAACATGAGAAGACTGAGTTGTGTTAACCACATACCTTATTTCAAATGAAAAACCCACTGACTTCAGGACGATGTAACCGGAAATCATTTCTGGGTTCTGGTCTACAGAAATGTCATCCATGTGGCACTATTTTTATACAGAATACTTGTTAAAGAGAAAGCTCACCAAAAATAGTCATGCCATCATTGAACTAATGGCTGTACATGCTTTGCCAGAGCATAAAACACATGCAATGATCTATATTAAAGTAGGCTTTGGAGATGATTGTATATAATCTCATGTTCCAGTATTTTTAGGTATCTTTGTGCATGAACAGTTAAAATAGTTGTTTAGCAATTAAGGAAAGACATGATGCAGGGTTTATGGCAGTTACATACATTATCTGATAGACATCTTTAGCAGCAATCATACATCCTATTATAGTATTTGGAGCTACTCCAAAACACCAGTCCAAATGAAAAACTGTGTCTAAACCTTTTATTAAAGAAAAACCTGTGAGAATAACAATATTAGAAAACTTTACAAGGTTTTCTGGGGACGTCAAAGGTATTGAACTTTTTACAAAATATAAAAAATGGGTATGAAAATAAAATCATTGAACAAGCAAAAGAAAGACAAAACAGATGAATGTTCAGATATGGACGATGAATGACAATCTCTTATGTATGAGAGTCTCTGTTTCTCTGATACAAACAGAACCGTTTGTCCTGTTACGTACTACAACATTTTCTTTAGTAAACAGAAAAAACATAAGAAACTAAAGGAAAAAGTGGTTCAAGACCAGCAAATTTGGCATCACAGGACAAACACAAAACGAAACAATAGTACACTCATTCTGACATTTGAAAAACACTTTTTACGTAGGCATGAAATTGCATTATGGATGTCTGGAAGTGCAGCAACAAAAAAGTACTTAAAAAAAATCTTTATTTCTGCAATAATCAAATTTTGTCAGTGTAAACAAATAAATTAGTATTTACAATGTCTAGGTTCTAAAAGCATTAAAAAAAAAAAAAAAAGAAGACATAATTTGATACTGAATTGAAAGAGTCATATAAATACTTTACACAAGTAATTATGATACAGTCTTAATATAAACATCTTCATCTCAAAGGTCTCTAAAACATATATGCTGATCAAACCCAAATCCCCTGTTAGAATTGAGGGTTGTAGAAAAAGATGTCTCCATTACAACAACAAATTCTGCACATTGTAATACACAGGAAGTAAAAAAAAAACTTTGTGCAAGTAAAGCAGTTGGTGTTAAAAATGTCAGAGGAGGAAGTTTGTGATTGTTTTTCCTCTAGATTGTGTTTCATTTTGTAAAGAAATACCACATACTGTATGTAATGTTCAATTAACATTACCCAAACTTTGGCTAACAAATACTGACTCAAGGACACAAAAACACTGATTAAATGTGCTTGCAATTTAAGTTAAGTCTTTCTCCTGATGAAGAGCTTTGGAGCCTGTTTTATTTTGTATTCCACCAAAGACTTTTGTGTTTTGTCAGAGAGTGTGAAAATCTGTTGATGTGCTATAGTCCTTTAAGGGAGTCATTTCTTCTCTTTCTCAGTTATCTGAAAAGCAGAAAAAAAGTTTCTTGTAAAAAGGTAAAGCTTTGGCTTTGCTTTTCTGTTAAGCTATACAATATTTTAAAACCTAACATAAAACATTCAAAATGTCTCAAAATAAATTAATAATACAAATAAAATCAATTCCCATCTCTTTGCTACTAAAGTAATCTCAGAATGTTCACTAACAATCAGCTGCATATAATACAATATAATATTTGTTTTACTTGATTTATATTAATATAAAATGTATTAACAAATGTATTTAAAATATTTATTAAAACATTATTCATATAACTATAACAGTTTTTTTTCATAATTATTTTAATATTTATTACTTTATATATTATAACATATATTAAAAATCAAATTATTGTATTTTTATTCTGTTCTGTTATTGACAAACTACTCACCTCGACACTCGTACTTGAGATCTGAGAAGTAAACCAGTTCTTGGGAAAACACGAACAGTCCTAATCTCCCTCCTGCAAAGGTTTTATCATAAACCGGCCCCGAGTCTGCCATGATCTGTTTCCCCTCATAAACCACCACTCTGGAGAAAAGTAAAATAGATCTGTTAACTCTACACACTTTATAAGACTCCCGTTGCAGTTAAAGGCCTTCCTGTTCCTGACCTGATGAACCCTGTCTTGGGTCTGTGGATGAGATGCCACCTGTACGCAGTGTAATCCTTCCAGCCGATATTCTTAGCATCATGCCACAGAGTGCGGACCTGCCAGACAACATGCAGCAATAAGTTTGATCTAAGCTTCTCTTGAACCCTAACAGATGTGGTATTTGATGAGCAGTCAGCCTCACCTGTCCAGGAGTGTCACCGGTGTGCCACAGGGCATTACGCAGGTGCTCCCCTGTGCCTGTGGTAGAGTTGACCACTTTCAGAGAAACTCCAGAGATGCCCAAGGCTTTTGAAGGATTCACTTCCCAGTACGTCTGAGTTATCTGCTTCCACATTACCACATAAAACCGACTGCTGGACTGATAGCCAAACACAAACCCGGCGTAATCGTCATCTCTGTCAGTGTTGACGTAGAAAGTGCCACTGAAATCCACGGCGTTGAACTCATCGAAACCTGAAGAAGGATTCAGACGTTGAGGTCTCATTTACTCGACCACATCAAACTCTACTTAAAACTCATGACCAGACAGGGGTACCCCGGCAGCTCACATACTCACCCACAGCAATACCCGGGTCAGAATTGGCAGTCTGAACCAACTCTTTTCCCTGATGTCTGACCACCCAGTTGGGATCGATTTGTGTAGTTCCTTTGGGGTCCAAATGCACCATCTGAAACTTCCGGAAGTCAGTGTTACCGATGGCGTCGTTCTCAGGGCACACATCCAAAATGTCTGGAATGTTGTCATTGTCAAAATCATCTTTGCAGACATCACCTCTTCCATCCCCTGTGAATAAAGTTAGATTAGTTCATCATTAATCTGTTTGAATGGTTTAATCTGCCATCTAACTTTTTAACAACCAAAAATATGCACATTAATAGTATTGGTCATTAATAGTAATTTATAGTTCTTCTTCTTCTTCTTCTTCTTCTTCTTATTATTATAAATTCACTTTTTAAATAATATAAATCAATATCAACATATCAACATTTATATGAAATAATGCTTAATTTATATTAATATTTAGATTTATAAAATGTAAATTAATAATACATATTCTAAAGAAATGTGATGCAACAGTAATCAAAAACATAATTATTATTATTATTACTATTATAGCCCTGCCCACAATTTAGAGTGTGGTTATATTATATTATATTATATTATATTATATTATATTATATTATATTATATTATATTATATTATAATATTTTTGACGAGTGGGGCGGGGTTGTGAGCCGTGAGAATGGAGCTCTCGGCCCCGCCCCACTCGTCACAATATTATATTATATTTAGTGGTTAATAATTAAAACTGGTTTTATTTTAATAATTTATTAGAATATTAATTATTATTATTATTATTATTATTATTATTATTATATTTTTTTAATAATAATAAAATAAATGAACTATTAGATTCTATATTATTTTATATTATACTATAGTATATTATTATATATAATATAATTGACTATTTATTTATTTGTTAATAATAATTATATATATATATATATATACACACATATACATACATACTTATATATATATATATATATTGAAAGCAATCTCAGCTGTCTTTTCATGTCATATGCATTAACACATGACTGGCTTTAAATGTGAAATCTATTAAATCCAGACTTTAGCACTCAGATAAGAGGGAAAAGTCAAGTAGGCTGCCAGCTCCTTGCCAATGTGTCTGTTTTTACAGTAGTTGACTTTCTCGCTTTGGAACCATCTTGACACTATCAAATAAACGAAATATAACGAGGTGTGAGAAATATGCTAGCACCTGACAACTTTGACCCCCGACTGTAACCTGTTTCCATTTCCCCACCAACACAAAAAATAAGGTAGCCTAAAAAAATGCAGCGCAGTGGGGTAAACCACACGCACCCTTCAGAAACCACACGCAAGCTGTGAGAGTGTGACATCATTTTCCTTGACCCTGGCTACACTAAAGGAAATCTTCCAGTTGTAATTATGCCTAAATCTCAAAGGATGCAAAGGAGAAAAATGTGACCCAAAATATAACTAAATAAATAACTAAATAAAGATGACTGACACCTTTAAAGTTTTATAAAGCTGGCCGTCTTTGAGCAAAAAAGGGACAAATTACTGCCACTGTTGCATTTCGACACAGAAATTAAGTGTCAGCATTTCTATAACTGATATTGTATGTGCATACATGTGTTAACCTTTCATTTCAGTATAAATACAGACAAACACTAGTTGTTTTAAGCAATAGATTCACTTACCATCAGAATCTAGTTGATCTTTGTTGGGCACCAGTCTGCAGTTGTCCTTGTCATCAGGGATTCCGTCATTATCGTCATCAAAATCGCAAGCATCTCCTTTCCCATCTTTGTCATGGTCGGCCTGGTTGGCATTGGGAATGTAGGGACAATTATCCAGGCTGTTCTGGTGGCCGTCCTCATCAATGTCCTGATTGTTGTCGCACTCGTCACCAACTCGGTCGTTATCGGAGTCAGTCTGTTAAAGCATGCAGATGACTTTGTTAAACTGCTGCAAAACATTCCCCCTAGTGTACATTTGTGTTTACGAGGGTGTGTTTACTGGAAAGAGTTGAGCTAGAGTCTGGTGTACCTGCTCAGGGTTGTGCAGCAGAGGACAGTTATCACACTGGTCACCCACTCCATCCATGTCTGTGTCCTTCTGGTCAGTATTGTACATGTAAGGGCAGTTATCATGCTCATTCAGAACCTCTGCAACACAACCACAACAGAATCCCAAGCTTGTTGAGTGTATAAACAAATTGTGAGTTTTAATAACTTACCGTATTTTCCGGACTATAAGTCACACTTTTTTCATAGTTTGGCTGGTCCTGCGACTTATAGTTAGGTGCGACTTATTTATCAAAATTAATTTGACATGAATCGAGAAAAATGAACTAAGAGACATGAACCAAGAGAAAACATTACCGTCTACAGACACAAGAGGGCGCTCTATGCTGCTCAGTGCTCCTGTAGTCTACACTGAAAGCATAGAGCGCCCTCTGGCGGCTGTAGACGGTAATGTTTTCTCTTGGTTCTAAATAAATGCGACTTATAGTCCAGTGCGACTTATATATGTTTTTTTTCCTCATCATGATGTATTTTTGGACTGATGCGACTTATACTCAGGTGGGACTTATAGTCCGAAAAATACAGTAGTAAATGTGGGAATGCACATGGTAGTTTCTCACCATCTCCATCAATGTCCACAGAGCAGGCATCTCCCTCGCCATTACCGTCTGTGTCGATCTGAGCGGGGTTGTGCTCATATGGACAGTTATCACAACGATCACCGACAAGATCTTTATCGTAGTCAAACTGCCTGGGATTGTACAGTAGAGGACAGTTGTCCTACAGCACAGGAGAAAAAACAAGCTTAGTTTAAACAAAAACAATACATGGACGATTTTTTACATTATAGTTAAGAAGTCTGCCTACCGCCTCATCCATTATTCCATCATTATCGTCGTCTTTGTCACAGGCATCTCCTTGACCATCTTTATCAAAGTCCTCTTGGCCTGAGTTTGGAAGGTTGGGACAATTGTCCTGCACAGGAATAGGAAAAATTATTATATTCCTGTAACACACAGGTTTTTACTGTATTTTTGATCAAACAAATGCAGCATTGGTGAGTAGAAGAGACTTCTTTCAATTACTGGAATTATTTTCATAAACGTTTGCGATTAATTGGTTACATTTTTAGTCAATTAAATTATGTCATGCAGGCACAGAAGAGACAATAACTCTATTACCTTTTTGCAGTGATAGGACTGGTTGGCTCCACACACCAGGTTCTGATTGGGCCAGCCATCAAGGTCAGAGTCCTCGCCGCAGATGAGACCGTCCCCAGCATAGCCGATCTTACACTCGCATTTAAACATGGGATCACTGAAGAGGCCAAGGAAGATGCACTCAGAGGACCTGTGGCAGTTGTGAGTCTTGTCTTTGCAGGGGTTTTCTTGCTCACACTCCTGAAAAATAAACAGACTTAATAATAATAATAGTAATAAAAGACTTCAGCAACGCTCAATAGCAGTCCTATTACGGCAAAAGAACTGGTTCATAGCCTGGGGAGACAAATGGGAATTATGTTGTGAGACTCTTGAAATACTTCCTATTGATAGTTTCCTAAACTTTTGTTGGTTTCAGCTGTGCACAACCGGGAAGCTTATTAAAAAAGCTATTGGATCGCATCTATAAAATCTGAGACAATTCCTTTCAGCCCTCTGTCAATTTACTGCTCTTGGGTGCCGGATCAAAGCAGTGCAAGCTGGAGGTTGGTGACAAACCTATTAGCTGTGGACGTTATGAAACTTTTGGACAAAAAAAGCAAATGAGTCAGCTTTCCAAGAAATCTGCAAAATTTATGCATCCGTGAGGGATTGAAGAATTAGAGCAAGATCCATCTGCTTGGCCACCATTACGGGACCGAAAGATTTTTTTCATTTAGAAGACATGCTTTGTCTAAAATGTCTGAGAACACACTTTTTACTCGGACAAACACTCTAGAGAAACTTGTGCAAAAATTTGACATCTAATCTTTAGCATACATACAAAAAACATGGGAAAGAATTATACAATGAGACCAGAAGAGACCACCTGATTGACAAGCTAAGCAAACGACTAGTTAATTTTGTTTGAAACGCATGAAGTGGCAGTTGTACATAAAATAGTAGATTCCAAAATAACAGTAAAGTATGGATTATTTAACAAAAAAATACTTCACGTTTGAACTTGCGCTTTCCAATTTTCATCCAGGCTAATGACAGATTTATATACTTGTGTATAACTAACCTGTTTATTTAGCTTGGCCGCCTCTACTCCCATTCCAAAGGGCTGATTGCCTTTGTATCGAGGAGGGCAAGGCAAGCAGTGGAATCCTGGGTCTGTGTTGACACAGCGCTGAGATTCACCACTTTTAAAACAAAGATCAGGCACCATGTCACACTATAGGACAGAAGAAGCAAACAGGAATGTTAGGAAACATGTTTTAAAAAGCATTTTTCAATAATGTTCACATTTATTTGGATTTGTTGGATTCAAATCAGTGTATCTGTAGAGCAAGGGCTGGAGGAACATTTTTGTTTGCTTCAGCTCTTTTCCCTTTGTACCTCATTCACATCCTCACAGAATGTTCCATTGCCACGGAATCCGACAGGGCAGGGCCCACACTCCCACGAGCCGTCAGAGGAGCCGGTGCAGTCAACACCCCCGAAGCACGGGTTAGATAGACAACCATCTGAAGAAGCATTGAATAAAAAGGGAGAGGCTTAAAGTTTACTCATGAAATTGATATGTATTTCAAAAATCTCAAGATGATATTAGAGACATTATGCATTACGTGTCAGTCTATAGAGGTCTTCAAATAATAGCACCCACTGATAAGATGAATTTCACATGTATGCAACCATTCGAAGGTTTTTGAAAGAAGTCTCTAATGCTTACAACTTATCTGTTCAAAAATGCAGTAGAAACTGCAATATGGTGAAATATTATTACAATTTTAAATCAATATTTTCTATTTTAATGTTTTGAAATGTAATTTATTTCTGAGCTGGCAGAGCAGCCATTACTCAAGTCTTCAGTGTCACATGATCTTTCAGAAATCATTCTGATGTGCTGATTTGTTGCTCAAGAAACATTTAATATTACTATCAGTGTTGTTGTGCTGCTTAATATTTTTTTATATTTTTTTTTTTCAGAATTTTTTTTGATGAATAGAAAGCTCCAAATTTATTCGAAACACAATTTTTTGTAATATTATAGACATCTTTATAATTAATTTTGCTTAATTTAATACTTCCCCGCGGAATAAAAGTATTCATTTCTTTTAAAAAAACCTAATTGATCCCACTTTTAAACAGAAGTGTATCACCTTGCTTTTTATCAGATACTAATTCACCTTTCTCCCTTATTGCAATGGCTCAGCAATGGGGACAATCTACAATATGGTCCCATAAATATAACCAAACACAGTCAATGAGAGAGAATATGTTTGGAGTGAGAAATAAATTCAAATATTGGGAAGTAACATACCAACAGGGCAGTCCCGTTTGTTGCAGGAATCAGTGTCCTTGGACTCTCCTGGGCATTTCTTGCCGCCGTACTGTGGATGAGGGCTGTTACACACGCGTGTTCGTGTCCTTGTTCCTCCCCCACAGGTAGCAGAGCAGATCGCCCAAGGAGACCATGGGCCCCAGGCTCCATCAACTACAAGAAGAAGCGAGTACAGCAAAACTCTGAGTTTACAGACACAAATTATCCATGTAAACTGTTATGGTCCAAGATCATACTATGCAAACTGGTCTAATATAGTCTTAGCTTTATTTCTCAAGACTGTTTAATGCACAAAATAAGAAGCGCAAGGCTCCCAGCACTCACTCGGACAGGGTTTGGCTTCACATTTTTTCGTCTCTCTCCCGCTGCCCTCACAGTCCTTTCCTCCCAGCTGAGGGACGGGCGAGTTACAGTGGCGAATTCGCGTGATCTGTCCCTCTCCACACGTCACAGAGCATGACGACCAGGGGGACCACAAACTCCAACCACCATCTTGACGGACTATAATGAAAGGCAGAGACCTGGAATGGTCATCAAAAATAATGGCATATGCTGCCTTTGAGTCCTTGTAGTAGATCCTGCTCTTGTGTTTGGAAGTTGTAACTACAGTATGATGTACTTTTTAAAGGTAGTGTATTTAATGCTTTCTTCTCTCTTACACTTTAATGGCAAAGTTAAGGCATTTGTTTACCCCTAATTCAACAAAATGAAAAGGAAAGAACAAATTATAGATATGCATTAAGCTTTGCTTGAGTATATTATATTAAAATTTGTTTATTTTTTTGTGTTTTCCGGCAAGTAAAACTTAACTATGATTGAAAACAAACTGCCAATGGAAAATTGGGGCTAAAACTAAATTGTCAAGGTGTTTATGTGCACTCATCTCATAAATGCGATCATTCTTACATGACTTGAAGACAGCGTTAAAGCAGCAAACAAACCCACACAAACAATGACATCTTTCATTTATATTAGTAAGTCCAGAGGGATGAAGTCCAGGAATGACACAGGGCGGGACGGCCAATAAACTTGATGAAGCGATGACCACCTAGCCCACAATTCTGGAGCCATCACCTCATCCTCTCTTTGGGATTCAGCATGGGAAAGACTTGATGTTGTATTCAGGCCAGTAGTGCCTCCTCACACACTGTCAGCTATATTCTTTTCCCACAACCACATGGGTCTGAATATACTAACTGACAACATGAGGAGGAGAACGACTGTGATTCTTTTAATATAAATCTACAAATTCTTAATGTCTGAATACTTATAGGTATTGTTGAGCGGTAACTGGCAAGTTTGCCCATCGCTGTCCAAGATACCAGCTGGTAACATTTGTCGGTTATAAGAAAACATCTGAGTCTACCATAAGCCAGAGTTAGCACTGGTACACCACAAAGAGCCATATGCCGCTCATTAAAACCTCACTGAGCATAAGTGATGAATACCAGCTCGTTCCCTCACCGATGGAAAAGAGTTTATCTATTAGCACACGCTTCATAAATATTTATAACAGACGATGAAAGAAAACACTGTTTTATCCAAATTCCACAAAATTAGGTCAGTATCATGTCACATTCTTCAAGGGAATGGAATGGCTTGAAATCAGAGTTAGGCTGATGAATATCAGTTGAGCGATGTAACATTGAATCAGTGGTAATAACTGATTTGATGAAATATAGGTAACCACTTGAGTGTCATTCAGCCTGCTGCCAATGCAAATGGTTGGCAGGTATTTCTCCAGTTATTATAGTTGATGATTTTTGGTTGATACGACCCATTTTAAAGGTTGAACCAAAATGTAAAATTCACTCAGTATTTTCTTGTGTTGTTCCAAACTTGTCTGTTGTTCCATGTCTTTTGAAGAACATGCAAGGAGAAAATTTGACAAATTGTACCGGTTGCTCTTTTTCATGTCATTACAATAAGTAATAAAGGACACAAAGCACCATAAAACAAGAATAATAAAGTGTTCTGATTTATGCACTATAATCAATGTATTTTAAAGTCCTCATACAAAGATATTGTATGATTTCAAAAAATGGTTTCAGACGTCACTCTTTGTAATTAAATTAAGAGCAATCAGTAAATTCTCCATTTATTTATTTTTTTTATAAAAAAGTCATACAAGTATGCAATGACATGAGTAAATAACAGATTTATCATTTTTGGATGAACTATTGTTTCAAAAGCTCATAACCAATTCAAAACAACAAAAACAACAGCTAAAATAAGCATTTTTTCCCCATGAAGATTTAGTGATTTTGGCTGAAACTAAACTGAGAGCCGGTGTCTTGGTGAACTGATTCTTTTTCTTCCATTTCCATTATTTTTAACAGCTGTTTAGATGTTGTGACAGCTGCACTTCAGATCTCTCTTTCTACTTGGTTTAGAACACAAACCCTGCACTACTTTCACTTTTACAATTATCTCTGATGCACCGATCCTCCTGAAACAAATCAGTGCGAGAACAAACTGTGCACTTGCAATTATAGGGTGACATACCACATTTCTTAAGGCCACGAACAACAGAATTGAATCCAATTCCACTTGAACCGCTGTTATGTGGTTTTCTTTCAAGGTTTTAGACTTTATGGACAAAACAGACAGGAAAATTGTGTCCAAAATGTCTCTACATGACCAAATTACAGGTGTTCAAAGAAAGTGTGCAATCAAATATTGGCTGTCTCACCACGACTGTCGCATTTTCCCAAGTTGCATCTGCGGGTTTGGATGGAGGGGCCACTGCAGGGGTTACTTGTGGCATCACATGACCTGCCTCTTTGCTGGGTGCCCGTTCCACATGTGACGGTACACTCCGTCCATTCAGACCAAGGAGACCAGCCATCCTCGCTGTCTTTAGCTGTACACACATAAATGCACAAGCACATTTAGCACTTGTAACTTCAGGCACAGTTCACCTCGTTCTAACCCCAGCACACCAATCATATGGTGCTCCTAGTTGCTAGTATATTTGAAAAGCAAAGGCAACATTGTTCTTTGCCTCTGATGTTTTGGAGCTTAAGTTATACATGACATCATCTTTCTTAACCCACTTCAGAGCATGGGAACATACAGTAATGTTTTTTACTCAGGGATAATAAAAATGTGTGGTTGGCAAACATAGGCAATTACAAAAAAAACAGTTCTCTACCATTAAAGAAAATAAAATTTGGAGAAAAGTTGCTCTGCAAAGTTTAAGCTTCCGTCCAAAAGTTTGGTTGAAAATGTATTTTTGAAAGAAGCATCTTATGCTCACCAAGGCTGCATTTATTTGATCAAAATAAAGTAAAACAGCAATAGTATGAAGTATTAATTTAATTAAATATATTGGTTTTCAATTTTTTTTAAATACTTTGACATTTTATTTATTCCTGTGATGACAAAGCTGAACTTTTAGCAGTCATTACACCAGTCTTCAGCATCACATGATCCTTCAGAAAACATTTTAATGTGCTGCTTAGCTGCTCAAGAAGGATTTCTAATTATTATTAGTTAAAAAATTGCTGTGCTTCTTCCACAAAAGATATGAAAGTGTTTCTTCATGATCATTTGATGAACAGAAAGTTTAAACAACAGCATTTCTTTGAAACATACATCCTTTTAACCTTATAAATGTCTTTACTTTCATGTTTGTTCAATTTTATGCATCATTGCTGATTAAAATGGACATGAAGTTATTTCTTCTTGAACAGAAGTGTATTTGGGTACGCACCCAATGACATGAAAAACTTTGCATCCTACAATATTTTGAGGGAAATCCATTCATATAAAACTATCATGGGCTATTTTAAAAACATTTCCACACAAGGTTAGCATGAGAAACATCCCAAGTTGGCTTTGATGTAAAATTCAGCCATTTAAATACAATTCACACAAATGATATTAGTGAAGAAAAGAGAAAAAAACCTCTGAAATGAATGTGCGTAACCTGTAGACATGAAGTGAAAATGAGAGTGTGAATATCAGCAATGTGTCAGAATCGTTACTCACGCAGACACAATGGACAGCATTCACCATCCAGGAAAGTTGGGCTGGCACAGGATACTGGAGGACATGTGATCTGATGGCATACAATCTTTGATTCCTGCAACATAAAGCCATACAGCATAAAGAGTTAGAACAAAAGCAGTCTGTCATTCGCTCTTTCTTTTCCATTCATCATAGGTCACATTTTGTCCTACCTGACAGGTGCACTTAGTGCAGCTGTCCACAACCCAGTCCTCCTTATCCTCAAAGAGACGGCCGTCTTGCCAGCACATGCGCTTGTCTTTGATGTTCTTCATGTTCCCCAGCACCTCCTTCATCACGGTGTTCTCCTCAGTCTAACCGACAGAAGCACAGCAAGACATATGGATGAATGGTCAACTACTTCTGTCAGTGTCTTCCACATGTAGATAAATAGAGGTGACTAAAACTGAAATGGAATGAACACATCCTTGACCCTAAGAAGCTCTGCCCCAGGAAATCTGGGATGATTTTCTCATTGTGATCTCTTGAACTTGGAATCAAAATGACATGCTTTGGTTGATCTCTAATGTTAACCTGTGAGAAATGACGAAGAACTTTGCGCTTGTTAAGGATTTCCATATACACTACTGTTCAAAAGTTTGAGTTCTGTAAGATTTTAAAAGCACGTTTTTGAAAGTAGTCTCTTATGCTAACCAAGTCTGCATTTATTCGATCAAAAATAGTGTAAAACCAGTAACACTGGAAAATATTATACTACAATATATAATAACTGTTTTTTAATTCAATATATTTTAAAATGTCATTTATTTCTATACAACCCAATTGCCATTTCTGGTTAACCATCAAGTAGAAGTAAAGCGTCCTCAGGTAACTTTTGATCTACATGTAATGTACTTAATATTTGAATGCAAAAATTATCTTTTCAAATTTTTGCTTCTTTGTTCATCTTTGCCAGTTGTTTCTATATTGTTTTCTTTCTTTTCAAAAAATAAATGAAAAAAAAGAACACCCAAACTACAACTTTGTAGTCTTGAGATGCGTTAGCACAAACTAGTTTGCATTTGTGGCCACAAGTAAGGAGTTGAGAAAGAGGAAAGAGACAGAACAAGAGGTTGAGGGAAGGGAAAAAATCTAATAAGAGGAATGCAAAAGAGGGGAAAAGGTTCTTAACTTCTGAAGCACATTAAGTACATACAATAACACACAGAAAAAAGTTATTTGGCTGTGCAACAGAACACCACATGATCTGGAAGAGCCTCTGGGACCCGCAGCATCCAGTGGCTGGATTTCCCAGAGATTATGCCCAGACTCCCTCATCGCTGGGAGGCTCCCGGTGGAGGATAAAGGGGCTGTTTAAACACTGCCAGACACGACTCGGTTCCAATTCACACTTCCTATCTCCCTCAAAAACAAACCATAAAATCTCAGCCCACATCTTCACGTTTTCCACTGCCTCTTTAGCCCTGTTTTCCTTTAATGGTTCTGTTTAGACTAAAATAATTTTTGCTTGCACCGTCAGATATTTTATCTGTAATAAAATTCACCAAATCACAAGTTGTACACCAACCTGAACAATGGGGCTTTATGAAATGATGTGTACTTTTCAAATCACCAAATCAAACATGTTTATTCACCTGCATGATTTTCCATATCACTTTGAATGAATGACTGAAGCATTTATAAAGTGTTTTTATATGCAAATGTATGCTCAAATCGCTTCATCTTCTGTTTTCTGTGGAAAACATGCAATACAAATTTCCATGCAATTACAATGAATGAGAATTGAGGCCTTCAAGGAGTTTTTTTTTTTTACACAAAGATATCGTTTGACTTCAGAAGACTTGGAGTATGGCATGAAAGTCATATGGACTACTTTTATGAGACTTTTATAGTGCTGTTGTGACTTTCTTACTACTTAAAAGCCTCAGCCCCTATTCACTGCAACTGTTTTCAAATGAAACACATCAATTAAGTAAAACACATTTACCACTTTCTGCAAGCCATCGATGAGATTGCCCACAACAATACGGAGACCTTTGAGCTCCTGGACCATGTTGGTGAGTTCCTCACAGGAACGTTCGCACACGTCCGATGCTATTTTCTCCTTCTGTTCAATGAAGTTGGTGGAGATGGCCGTACCGACAGACACAGTCTCTGTACTCTCATTAACCACGTTAACTTCTTCTAAGAGAGAAAAGAATGCAGAAGATGGGTGTCAAAAGATGTAATTGATTAAATAGTAATACTTATTACTTAAGAGTGACTTCATAACATGACCAAATTTAAGAAATGACCCCAAGTATAAAGAGGAAGTAAATTAACTTTATTCTGAAATAGTATATGTGAATTAATACGTTAATACAATGTTAATACAATCTTTCTCTCACTACATTTCTGACATAAGTATGATAAATGGGCAGAAGCTACCCAGAAATAGCACATAAAAAATGATCTGAAGAAAGAAAAAAATGAAAGAAAGCAAGTCTTGGAAAAGGAGGATGGTGGTGGGGTTGGGGATACGCAGCATCAGAGGAATGCTGTCCATTATGCCAAAACTCCCATTAGATATCCGCAGCCATTTTGGGGTCATTTGCATAAATTTTCTCCAGATTCATGGAGGACAGAAGACATTAAATCAAGAGCCATGTTGATACCTCCAGAAGTTCCTCTGAGACTCATGCAGGGTAAGCAGCTTTTTAGAGACTGCTGAACTCGTTCAAATCTCTCGGGGGTTTCAGTCAATGCTGGGAAAATGAGTGTGTGTGCATGTGTCTGTTTCAGCAACTTTCTTTGCAGGCTTTTGGGCAGTTCAGTTTAGCTTTTATTTAGGAATACGTGGCACTCCAAGACTGGGGCACTAGAGAGTTTATGGAGACCTCTGCACTGGCATCTTAACATTCAGCAGTTGGCATGTATACCATGCTGGCAATGGAAATGGAAGCCTTTTTGACTGCACCTATCCTATGCATACTTATTCAATTACAATTAAAGGAACTGAGGCAGCAGTGCCAGAGAAATTGTCACACCTGCACATCTCACACAAAGCTTTGTTTTGTCATGGTTTAAAACTGCTTATTCCAGCACAAAAGTCAGTCAGCTCTAGTGAAGAGTTTATTTACTTGTCAAATAGACTCATCACTCTTCTCTGCATTAAGCTGCAATGGTTCAAATTTTATATTGAATAAATATTTTTCATTATAATATAAAAAAAAATGGGATGACAAGAACCAAATGTTTCTGAAGCAGTTTGCAAGGTATACAGATGTACAGGACCAACAAAATAAGATTATCATTGGCAATGTAGCACTCACTCAAAAAGAGGAAGTGATTATTTCAAAAACTGGCCCAAAACTCTCTTTGGACCAGTGTGCCATCCTTACTTTTGAGCCCTGGAAACCAAAGCTTTAGGGAACACACAGTCAAACCGGCCAGTCTATGCTCTTTCCAAGTGTGTGTATAAAATTATGAGTATGTACTTATTCCATTTTTCCACATTCTCTTAAAGTATGACCACCCTGCCAATGTATATTAATGTGACAATCTTTATCCTCTTTATGGCATGTGCAAACTGGTTGACCCTTATACCACCACACTAACACGAGTGTTTCTCGAAAACATGATGTAATACGGTCAGAAATTTCCACAGCTCTGATCTGCAGATATTGTGACCCACTTAAGTGAAAGCCAGAGAAGCTTCAAATGAAAACTGAATCCAACAGAAAACATACCAATGCTCTCAAAACAAATTTGATCATTAACTGCACAGAATGAATCCAATAGAGCTCCTGAAACCTAGAACATTCAGAAGTCCATTCATTATGAGCGCATAACCTGACCCCTGAAACACCAGTCAAACACAAAAAATAATTGTAGCTCTAAAATGAATTCTTACCAGGTTTGGCAACCTCACAACCTTTGTTTCGCAGGATTTTCTCTATAGGTGTGTCGAAAAGGAACTGTACATTCTGTAGTAAGCCCTGTAAAAGGACAGAGAGAATAATTACAATGTCAAATTTAAGACATTTGTGATCATTTTCTTCAATTGAATTTAAATGACCACATGAAGCATATCTAAGCAATAGTCCATATTTATCAAGGACATGGTTCCTAAGAAATAAAACATATTATATATATATATATATATATATATATATATATATATATATATATATATATATATATATATTATATTATATTTTATTATAGATATGATATAATTTCCCCAGTCTTTGTAAAACGGTATAGAATTTAACTTTCAGATACTTGAAAAAATTTTTACAGTACAAAAAATCATTATGCAGGAATTCCATAAAAAGCATGGAATGAAGTACAGATGATGTTTATGGAGAAGAACTGGTCTTACCCTGAAGTGGTTTTCCCGGATAGATCCCTTGGCCACAAACATCTGACTTCCCTCCGGCTGCAGATGCTCATAGAAAGGCTCATCCAGGATCACACTGTCGATGAGGCTACATCCTACATAAAGGTTAGCATTCTCTCCGTGAACGTACAGAGTAATGTTCTTCCACTGTGAATCAGACAAGTCCACATCCTCAAAGGACACCACATTCTGAGATCCCTCAACCATGTAGACCAGATCCAGCGTGTTGGCGCGCCCGTTGGACACAATCTCAAACTGACGGCTCCCACTGGGACCCTCCAGACCAAACAGAGTTCCCCTGGAGCCCTTGTCTTGTCGTATGGTGGCCACAAACACAAAGCCCTCATTATTCTGGACCTGCTTTAGGAACTGATGGAGGGCCGGGGTGCTCACAGCAGGGATGTGATCAAAGCGGATGAAGCGGTACGCAGGTGAGTCCCAGTCGTGGCCCTTGAAGAGCTTGGCACCAATCGTTTTTCTGCTGATGCTGCTGATTTTGAAAAGGTCGAAGATGGATTCATCTTCCACACGGCCATCTTTGAATGAGTCAATATAAGCATTTCAGCATAGTACAGATGATTATGTGAGAATACAAGATAGATGTTATGTGATGATTAGGTAAGCCCATTCAAAATATTTCAGGAAACTATTACATAATCTCAGATCAAAACTATTCAAAATCTGTTTTGCATTGAATGCCACATAGAGACTCTGTTAATGAATCAAACACAGATGTGTTTGGAGGCACAGAGAATAGTGAGCTAATTATTTAATACAGACACCTTAAATTCTGAATTAGAAATGTACATGTAAACATCAATGTCAATAGAAGAATTAAGTTCAATCCTAATTATTTCTAAACAATTTAGTAACAGGTGGATCATGGATTTACCTTGAGGTAGTGCTCTGATGCACAGTAACAGCAAAGACAGCAAGTAGAAATTTCTCCTGAGTATCATAACTCCTTTAAAATACACGTACAATTATTTAGAAAAAAAAAATCTTATGAACACATTTAGTTTCAAATATTCTTTAGACAGTCCAATGAAACCCTGCATGCCTTTAAAACAATGTTTTATATACAGTAGAGTGAAAAAATCTAATAGATTAAAAGATTAATAATAGACCCTTTAACTATTTTATGTATCTCAATTATAAAATTTTACGTAGATTTGACATAATCTTTAAAAGGAGCAAAGTGTATGATCTGATTAAACAGCTGTGGTCATGTGACTATTTAAGCCAGCTATGTAAAAGTTCAGATAAAATCAAAACAGTCAGAATTTTCATTTATAATTCACATCTTTGATTAAAAATACATAAACTGACAAGTCAAAGCCAAAAGTAAATGGACACCATTAAATAAGGTAATATCAAGTGCACTATGCTTCAAATTGACATTTATGTGCAATTTGGCATTCAAAAAATAAAGCTAAAATTCATTACGCATTATTATTAGATTGACATGCCAAACACTTTTTAGTGTGTGCATAACAGTTCTTTAAAAGCATTCAACTGCAGCAGTCTAACAAAATTAAGACATCTGTGAAAGTCTTTCAAGCATAGTTTTAAACGCAAAGAAAGTAATTATTTTCACACAAAAAAAAAAAAGAAAAAAAAAAAAAAATCAAGTCTAGGGTGCCAAAAAGTATAAAAGGCTCACACATAAACAAGACTCACCTGCTGTAATGTGCAATCCAACGATAACAACACAAAGTCAAGGCTATATGTCCTCTACGGCAAAAAATGTTTAGAAAAAGGTATACTAGCAAAAATATGATACGAAAGGACTAAAATCCACAGTGCCTATAAAATCCACCAGGCTCCGGGTTTTAGTTCAGTGGCCCGAGAACTACTGGACTGATGCCCTTTATAAGGTTCAGTCCGAATCATGTCAGTCAAGTTCAGTTATAAAACTTAACCTGCTGAGGGGGGAGACTTATATGGTTCCCATCCTATAATGTCATGCCGGTAGTCTACCAATGCAGTGAAACCAGGGGAGGACACCCTGCAGTGACGTGTTCGCGTCGCGATCCAGAGTTACTGGGAGGAGGAACAGAGAGATGTGGAGAGAAACATGCTCGCGCAAGATGCGAGAGATGCTTTAGAGACTCGAGGATAAACCCACTCACTGTCAAATAGAGTCTACGTTATGTTACAAATACATGTTTGTTTACATATATTACTGAAAAGTATTTACAAATAATAACTGAAATGTTCTGAGTTTCAGCACCCAACCACATGCAGCGTTTCATTTCACACAGTGTATGGTTATATTGTCCACTTGTCCAATTTATTGATTGTAAACATGACATGGTCTGTGAAATAGTTTTTATGAAATTGTTCTTTTCGCCAAAAAAGAAGTTTGAAAAGACGACAAAACATTTAGTTTCTAACAAAAAAAAAAAAAAAAAAAAAAAAAAAAAAATCAATTTAATTTAATTTGTAACCACGAAACTCACAGAATAAAAGGAGCACCATGTGGAGCGGAGCTACAGGGATTCCCCGCTCCAAGTGTCATGTAACCACTCGGTTACTGATCCGCTCCAGGCTTTCCATTTCACACTGAGTGGAAAAGAAACCCCAATCAAGCGACCATTGAGAGAAAAATAAAAAAGAACGCTACACGACTCTGCTTGTTTCTATAAGAGAAAACACTAATAACGCAACAGTAAATCCGCTCCCCATTCAGCACCGACACGACGTGAACTCAAACAAGCCGAGTGATACTGAAACTCTCTCATCGGCGCTGGTCCCAGTGTCGTTTACCAGCGCGCTTGTGCGCCTCTGGACCAATCAAATTCGAGGACAGAAAGTACATAATTGATCAAAATTATTCAGTGGCATCTTCCCAGAACAGCTCTTGAAAAAAATTGGTTTTTGGGTTATTTGGAGTGCAAAATATACAAAATTTAAATGTACATTGTGCTTATTCTTTTAATCTACAAATTGAAGTATTTGTTCACATGGGTGAACAGCGTATATGCTTGTAAACTGTGGAATTTTTTGCCATTCTGGATGCACTATGTAAATAATAGTTATTGCAAAAAGTAGATAATTTATGATATCTTTGGTGCATGTGTCTGGAAAGTCTGGAAAAAAATGGTTTTGTGTAGATTTCTGTGTATGTGTCAATCCAACATATCTCATATTTCACTAGTTAAAGAATGCCAGGAATTTAATTATGAGGTTTGCATGGTTTCAAACAATGGGTTTGAAATACGTCATGCAACGATATGTTGTCTCTCAAGAACCCAGAAAGAAGAAAGACCTAGAAAGAAGGACAAACTGAGGATGACTTGATTTCTTATGTCCATAAACTACCAAGTCAAAGTTAGAGACAAACATGTCGCAATGATAATTCAGTGCTCAAGAAAATATACTGCGTGACGAGACTTAATCATTTGAGAAAACTGGTTTGTTTTAGATACTGTGGCATCAATCAAAAGATTTCTTCTGGAAACTACTGTACCGCTTGGTCAATTCAGAATGCTTATTTTGCAATTTAAAAGTAAGAGTCTGTTGGTCTCATGTGGTTCCATTCAAGCTCCAGAGAGTGATTCATCCAGAGCTAAGCAAACATGCACACTATCAAAACACATCACAGCTGAACATACTGAATATCACTTTAGATGTTGACATTAATTCTGCAGTTTCCTTACGCTGAATATGTGCATTTCAAAACTGGGTTAGTGTGACACGGACAGGATTCCCCACAGATTCATCTCTAATCCCAATATGTCTCTATACACGGATGCCTCTGTCAAGATAATCTCTGTGGAGATTTCTGCAGTGTCTTTATGTTGGTCCATTCTTGTGCACCCAAGAGGCCACCTAACATTTGCATCCAATGTTTTAACATGACAGTTTCATAAATCAATTTGTAATGAACATACATTTTCACTTGTTTTCATATATACCCACACACACACACTTACCTTTTTTATTAGTGCATAATTGAGGATGTTTATTTCATGCATGTAGTTTGTGTGTTAGTGTGTGTGTTTTCTTTCAGGAAAACATCATATATTTTCTTTAGTTAAAACAAGGTTATGCTTAGGTTATATCTGTGGTATTTAATAAAATCCTTGCTTATTTGAAAGGAGGTTATGCAAGTTGTGAAGAACTCACAGGAGGTGGAATGTTCCGTTATGATGTTGGAGAGATGGAGGAATCTTACTAAAACACAGATAAGACATCTGATTTCATGATGCGACAATAAACAGCTTACATAAGACTTAACTGAAGCATGGTTTAGGCCTCAGCAGGTTGTCAAGACCCACAGGATGACCTAAAAACTGATGTAAAAGAATGCTGATTTTTTTTTTTACTTTTTTGAACGAATCAATTCACAGAAATGATTTGAACTTCCCGTTACTGCTGTTAAATGAATGAAACATCTGTCAGCACAATTCAGAAAACTCATGTAGCTACATGGAAATTCAAAGAGTTGCATGACAATTCGTTTTTTGTAAGGCTTTAATCTTCCCGTGTTGCAGATTAAATACCATTTACCAGCTCATCATGAATCTATGACACTGTAAGTTTGCATTTTCTTGCATGCACAAATCCTTTAAAGGGTTAATCAACCAATAGGGGAACAGATGTCCAGGATTTTTCAATTATATGCAGTATGAGACACAAAGGAGTCAAGATGATTGGTCACACTTGTGGCCATGATGCTAAATGCATCTGAATGCCATTCAGTTGTTGATTTCCTTTTCTTCTACACAGAAAAAAAACCAAGCCTGAAGACAGACAAAACGCTGAGGAAAGTTACTGTATTTACAAGGAACAACAGAGTGATAAAATAAATCTGAGTTGAAACTTTCTGACTTTAAAACAAATAGATGCAAAAGAGAGAACATTAGCAAGGCAGAGAGTGAGAGAATAGGCCGTTTTGGGAGGGAGGAGCTCTGGCCTTGGGTCCCTGGGCACAGAAGGTGCTGCAGTGCTGCATTACTAACAGTCTGAACGGGAAGCACCTCTCAGCTCCATTGCCTTTTTTTATTCTCTCCCCACCCCACTAAAAAAACGTCTTCAAGTCTACAACACAAACACAGCACAGACATGTTCCTCTGTCTCTCGTTCTCAGACTTTGAAGCTCCAGTGCAAAAATCCACATTACTTCCTGTCCTATTTAGTTAAAATCATGGTATTCATGTCAGAAGCATACCAGCATTCAGCTGCACTCCTTCAATGTTCAAGAGTTCAGTTCCATGATCACATTTTGGTTTGAAGAATAAATTGCTCTTAAATGTTTATCTCTTTATTTATATCTAATAGAAAGTCTGTAAACATAAAAGTCACATACAAGTGGGTATATACACACACACACACATTAGCATTTTTGAAAATATATTTTATGTTGTCTATTCACGACTTCTTTTTAAAGTTCAGTATGTTTTGTTCTTTGTCTCAGAATTGGATGCTGGAACTGACAAGTAGTAAAACTTGTAGGTTGTTGGAGAGAATCTGACAAGTTTAAAAAATATTTTCTGGCAGGGGTCACACAATCAAATGACTTCAGTTACAAGAAACATCCTGCAGCTGCCTTCCATGTACGCTGACTGTACACTTTCCCTCGCCATAAGGACAATATGAATAAAAACAGATATGTTCATTGTTATTGAGTCTTGAACTCTGCGAGCCTGGTGACATAACCTCACACAACTCAATGTGAAACCACTCTAAACTAACATGCTATTATTTGAAAAGAACAATAAAGTATCTAAAGGTCTAAATGTTTTTTTTTTCTTATAATGGATCCAAAATCTGAGACCACATTGAAAGGCTGGATTGTTTTTCATTTAAACCTGGAAAGTGAAATACTGTTTCCACATCATTTTCTAAAGGTAACGTGTAAATTTAAGTGTCAGAGGTAAAGTGAAAAATGTTTTAATGATGCATTAAACATCAGTGGACCTCAGGAAAGATATGATAAATGAAATGATGGTATGACATATTTAGGTCTGATATGTCAGTCTCACACACACACACACACACACACACACACACACACACACACACACACAGACATTCTCATGGTTATGTATTTGTTCTGACTTCCCACGTCAAGTTCAGCAGCGGTGTCCATCTGTTCCTAATTTCAGTGTCAGTCACTGTCTGCAGGGAAAGCAAGTAAAACTGCCTGATCGAGTGTTCCGTTTGGGCGTCTGATGATCATTTTATCAATGTAACCCAGCATCTAGACATCAGAGAGTTCAGAAGGTCCGTCAGTTCTCTCCAAAACCTCACATGCAGCATAAAGCTAAAATATCAGAACTGGACTTTGTTAAAACTGACAAGCAGTAAATATGTTGGTGGAGAGAATCTAAAAGCGAGAGTCTTAAAAATATTTTGTGGCAGAGGTCATACAATCAAATGACTTCAGTTACAAGAAACGTCTCACAGCTGCCTTCCGCGTGCACTGACCATAGTAGTACACCATACGCTTGATGTGAACAATAATAACTAAAGCTTTTTATTTGTGCTGCTGGTGAAGATCTTGAACTCTGGGAGCTTCCTGTGATTGATGATAATTGGTACTTAAAAAAAAACAAAAAAAAACCTTTATTCCTATTTTTCGCAATTCTGAAAAAAAGTCAGAATTACTAGATATAAACAGAATTGATTGCAAGAAATAAACTCTCTACATTTCATAGTTTATCACAATTCAAACATTTTTTTTTAAATCTGAATTTACATCTCACAAATGTTTTTCTCCTTATATCATGCCTAAACCATTTCTCTCAAAATTCAATTTTTTTTTTATCTTGCAATTGTTAGTTTATATCTCACAATTCTGACTTTTATTCTCAGAACTACAAGTTTATATCTTGCAATTGCAATATATAAACTCAAAATTCTGTCTGAGTTACGAGATAGAAATGTAGAATTGCAAGAATTAATTGTTAATTAAACAATGTCCTCTGCGGTGAAAACGAGCTTCCAACACAAAACTGTTAAAGAAAATAACTTCTGCAGAGTAAACTAACATATTAAACAAAAATCACTGAATGAAATGGAACTAGCAGTCACATATCTCACACATGAAAAGGAACTCATGCATTAAAAAACAAAATCTTTCTCTTATCATTAATGTGTAGACTACTCCTCTCTCCCCCATCAGCTATATCTGAAATAAATGAATTACATCCTGTACTGACAGAATGAAGGAATGTCCTTTGAATGAACTTACAGATAAGGCTAATGTGGGAAAGTCTATTCTTTAGAACCAAAAGTTTTTCAAATTTCAAAGACCTGGAACAATCCAATGAGGTGAACAGTTAACACTTTTTGTGACTTTGATAACCAAAGTTTGTTTTCCATGAGCATCTAAATGACTTGAAAACAGAGGTGTTGAAAAACTGACTATGTAGCAATAACTGATATATTTATTTATTACGTTGTTTTAATTTTTAATAATAGTAATAGGTTAAACTGGCTGTGCTAGGGAAGAGGTTAAGAACATTATGGCCAATTCAGTAGTTATGTGCATCCATATTTGACATCTCTCTGTTAACCATTAGAAGTGCACAGCTTCTTTGTTTAGAAAGAGCAGCCAACCCCAATTATTGTATAAGAGAGAAGTTGAAGCATTATTATTTTTCTTTAATTCAAAAGTAGAGCTCAAACGTGACCAATGACAATGAACCAAAACTGCTGAATTGTTTCCATTCACACTTAGAACTTGTCCAAATAAAACTAAAAAAAAAAAGTACTTTTCTTTAGTTTTATCTTGGTATTTCATATACTTTCAAAATAGAAAAAAATGTAACCCACAGTAAATTCTCACATACATAGGAAACATATAATCCAGCATTAAAATATTATTCATATTTAGTTTTTTTTTTTAAATGCAAACTTATTATTTGCTGTACATCAATACAGTTAAATATTAAGGTATAACATTAACAGTCAGGAGAGTCAATATAAACCATTGCAAAACATGCTTTGCTAAAGATAACCCTCTATGGGATAGTTGCTAAATGGGCAGAGCGCAGAATGACCTCAGAAAAGTAATTGGCGCAGAAATGCTGCCAGCAGTTGTAGTGGACACCACCCATCATTAAAGACTCAGCATTCTTCTCTATCACTTCAGGCTTCTGAATCTTGTCTTTCTTGCATGCATTCTGCAATTTATTGCCACCTTAACACAACTATTGATTCTGGTGAGACTGAAAGATAATGAGAATGCCAAAGTGGCTCTGGTGTACAGCATTTAATTTATGCAAAACCAAACCTAAAACATAAACTTACCTAAAAATGATCTCCTTTCATCCATCCATTAAAATGAATTATTTTGGGTCTGAAATCACGGGTGCATAGTATATGCAGATTTTACATAAAAGGAGTCACTCTAAAAGAAGATTTACAATCAAGATTTAGGTTTACTTTAATAAAGAATCTTGCATTTCAAATGCATGGAAACATGTTGCTCAAACCTGTTGTTCAAATGGACTTTTCTCTGAGGGTGCGTCTTTGGCTTGGCAATCGAGGGCGTGAGCATGTTGTCACATCTGTAGGTTGTCAATGGTGGCTTAAATGATGATATCACAGATCCCGTCCATGATGTCGGTCTCAGAGGTGGCACGCCAGCAGAGTAATCTCAACGTGACTGATTTCATTTGTCTGCAGCATCGGTGAACTTGGGTCAAGAACTGAGCCATTGGGGCAGATTCCACACTTAAGGGAGAAGAGATTCGGCCGGATGAAACAAAGCCAGCTTTCCATCGAGTGTTCCAGTCAACAGCTGTGGACAAAAAAAAACATTAAACATCCTGTCGAAGCATGAATAAGTTCATGATAAAACTGTCTATTCTAACTATCAGCTCCTGAATGATTCAAGTGAACTTAAAATAGTTGTTTACAGTTATTAATTGAACATAATCAATGGCATAGTTTGGGCAATTTCGTAATCCAATATCACAAACAAAACAGAAACATTATTTCATGACAATACTAATGATGGGGTAAAAGGGTTGATGGTTTTCATTTATTTATATTTGCCAATAAAAATGTTCTGTAAAGTTTATATCCTGCACTTTGAATCGTGCTCTCCTGAAGACAACAGGTCATTTAGTTATGAAACCCCATTTAACCAGCAGTTTGTTTACTGGAACCCAACCAAGTTAATATTCATCGTATCTATTGGCTCTCTATATATTTTTATGTTTTGACAGAGACACATCAGAAACAAAACTTCATAAGTATGTTGTGACGTGCAGTCCCGCAAGGTGAAGGACCACAAGGGGCCTAGAAGATTTTAGATTTGGGGGTAACATAAATGACCTCATCACTTTGACATAGGTGGGAAATTGTCTAGTTAGGTTATACAGAGTGACATGAAACTGTCTTGGCAGCGCTCTGGACTGGGTAGCTTGTATCATGCCTAAAACAAACAAGGAGTGCTTTTTGTGTAATCTGAAAATATAATATGTAAGTTGGATCAGATGCATTTTGTTGTGTGGAAGAATGCAGAAAGAAGTTTCACTCATAAAATCTCCATGAAAAATCCCTTTCCCATGTATCATGATCTTCTTTTCACTGAGTTTTGCTACCACAGGAGTGTACTTTATCCTAAATGGTTTTACAAGCAACTTAATAAATCAGAATGCAAAATATCGTACTTTCTGATGCTGGTTTCAAAAGCTGATTTACAGCAAGGCTCACTGGCAGAAGGCTAAGGAAGTAAGAAACACTAATCAAGACTTCAATAGAAAGCTGAACGATAAACTACTTGTAGACACGTTTACATGCTTGTTTTTAGCTCATATAAGGATCGTTTTATATAGACAGAATAGCCTCTTTAGGATATAAAGCTTTTAGTCAGGCTATGCTTGCAGTGACCCAAGGAATCTGTATCTGCTCAGTTGCTCTAAACCTTAAAAAGTCTTTTAAAAAAGTGATTAGAATTATGTGAACAAATAAAATTACATAAAACCTTCTTCTGCCAAATAACAGCCTGGCATAACAGTCTGAGTTGCTTTGAATAATCTACACTGAGGAATAAAGATGGCTGCTTTAGGGCTGGTGTAGAGGGGTGTCTCCAAAAAAACTCATAGACTTTCAGAGGGAAAAGTTGAGAGCTGAGACAAAGCAAATTGACAGTGCCACTGCCACTGCCCAAAGCCACAAGAGTTATACAAGCAGGAAAATATGCCATCCCGCTGGGATAACACTGGGCGAGAGGATTTATTTAGTATGCCTGACCATTCACTTATTCTACACATAATCATAAGTCATGATGCACTGTGTATTCAAAGACTTTTCAATATATTACTTGATATATAATGGCCTGAATGGCTTCTACCTTCAGTGTCTATTACAGCTACAGCCCAAAGGCTGGCCAAAACTCACCAAAGCTGTCAAGAATAGCAAATGTTTCCAGACACATTCAAATGCAAGCTCAAGGCAGCTCTCTAGGTCAGATCACTATCACTGTCCTCATTTGAATCCCTTATTAAGGCTTAACTCTAAACTTCTTCCATGTTCATATATGTGACCTTGGAACACAAAACCAGCCTTAAGTCACTGGGGTATATTTTTAGCAACAGCAAAAAAAAAAATAAAAAAAAAATAAAAAAAACATTGTATGTGTCAAAATTTATTGATTAGTAATATGCATCGATAAGAATTAATTTTGATAACTTCAAAGGCAATTTTCTCAGTATTTAGATTTGTTTGCACCCGCAGATTACAGATTTTCAAATAGTTGTATACCAGCCAAATATTGTCCGATCCTAATATACCACAATGTCCCACATCAATGGAAAGATAATTTATTCGAAATATTGACACTTATATATCATAATATAATATAATATATAGTAAATATAGTGCTAGTAACCCTTCTGGAGAACAAAGAAGACATCTGTTAATGTCCCAGAAGGGTCACACCTCTGCACTAACTTCCACAGGAACATCTCAGACTTGGATTATGGGTAGTGTCTGCCTAAACGGAAAGTCTCTCTAGCTCTCTCTCAAACCTATTAGGTGGTCAAGCTCTAAGCATTTGTGGAAAGAGAAATCAAGGCCAACTAAAAGGAGATATGCTTTCAGAATTACACATAGTAGTTGCGCTATTTGGACACCAAAGGTGTGAGTCACACACTGATATCTTCATGTGCACAAACTGTTTAAACAACTGCATTTTTCTTACCCACTTCATCTGCCAGTAATGACTCATCCTTAGATGTCTTAATAACACAAAAAGCCAGTGTTTTGAAAAGAGGAACTTAACTCAAACAACTGTATTAAATACTATACACATTGGCTTTTCACAATATGAACTTCTGTAAGTGGCTGAATAACAAGCAAAAGTAGGTTACAGAGGCTCACTGCAACATCGTCCTTGTGTTATTATGTGAATAATAGATTTAACATGAACACAAAAAGCTACTTTTTGACATCACATTGCTTAACATTACAAAAGCGAGTGAGACTGAATCAGCAGAGGAAAAACCTAGCACTAGAAGAATATTACACCTGAAATACATTAAAAAGGGGAATGTCCTAGAATGAGGATGACATCTGCTTTGGCAGAGACCACTGAAACATTACAGATCATATCTGCAATGCAAAATGGGATGATAACCTCATTTTAAATGCTAAAAAGTGCCCAGTTACACTATGATGGCAAGGACAAACTGCTGACCAAGTATTTCTTAAATATAATAAAAAACTAAGAAATTGAAAATAACTAAATATAAAAAATAATATAAATATAGAATATAAACATTAATTTTGCTTGATCTAAAAAGGCAAAAATATTTGAAAGGATTTTTATAACAGCGTGAAAGGTTGAACAGGTTGAAGTGATGACCTTAATGTTCTATATTATTTTATGCAAAATAGTTTCTATAGCACTGGATCTCTCCACACTTACGACCAAAAAGCTGCCAAGAGATACAGCTACAGCTGTTTATGCAATAAAATCCAGCCTCTGTCTAAGGATATAACTCTTTCTCGTCACACATACTGAAGCTTCCCAAATTCATGTGCTACAACTTACAGACAAATACCGCTGAATGTGCAGAAATCATATAGAACGGCCTCAAAAAGTATTTTTGACACTCAAGTCACATAAAAATGTCTGAATACCATTTTATTATATAACAAAATATCAAAGCAAGTGGCATCTGCAACCAAATTCCAAAATTAGATACACTTTTCTGAGCCATTTTAGTTACTTTTTAAATTTACTCACCAAAGCTGCATTAATTTGATAAAAAATGCAGTGAAACGGTATTTTAAAATAGTTTTACAATTTAGAATTCTCAGCATCCATTGCTCCAGTCTTCAGCGTCAAATGATTATTCAGAAATCATTCTCATTTGCTGATTTGGTGATCAAAAAATATTAATTATTATCATCATTTAAAAAATGGTGCTGCTTATGTTTTTTTTTTTTTTGTAAACCATGATCATTTTTTAAGGATTCTTTAATGAATAGAATGTTTTAAAAAACTGCATTTATTTATCAGATATTTTTAGTGCATTTTTTTTTTACATCAGCTGTTCCAAAGATGATTTTTATTGGATGTATGAATTTACACAAGTGTGGTTAATTATATTTGTTCCACTTACGCTTGACCAGTGCAAAATGCCCAAATGCTTTTTTCTTAATTTTGAAGTTTATCTAATTTTTTATTATTGAAAATCTAGCAAACCTTATTTAAATAGGAAATATTTAGCTTGTAAATTGCACCTAATTCAATGACGTCACGTTCAGATATTAAGTGTGACATTGGTGTCCAAACATTGGTGAATGAATGTTGACTTATGAACGGAGCTTTTAAACTCCACAGTATTGTATCTGAGCCAGTACAACAGCGACCACGAAGACTTTCCACTTCCAGACTTGGAAATCTGAATGAATAAGAGCTTGGAACAGGACAAAGAAAAAGAGCAAAACAGTGCATGAAAATCCCAAGGCCATGTGTATATCAATACCAGCTCAAAACACAAGGACCAGTTCACACTGGAGGATTTAAGACATATTATGGGACTGGATGTGATTACACCTATCAAAAGGAATGAACAATGAACCACTTTGTGAATCAGAGACAGCCACAAATAAGGAGGCCAAAGATTCATGTTTATATTTTCCCCAGAAAAATAGGAACATGGCATTTTTTGGTCCCCTAATCGGGAAATAAGCTTTAAAAGCAAAAAAAAAAAAAAAAAGTCTTGTAATAAACTTCTGAAGCCAATCATAGCTTTGTGTGAGAGAACTCTGGATCTAGTTACTGATAATCTTGCCCTTCAGTGAATTGCTAACCTCTGTCTAGGATCAACCAAGTCTTTGGAAAAGATTCTACTTAGAATGTTTTATTTATGAATTGGACTGCACTTCTCTCATGAATGCAAGAAGAGCTAGAGGTCAATGATTATTGATCTCCATATAAATCTATTGTTTTGCCTTCATTCCACATCGACTGCAATCACATGGAAATGAGAATGACAAATTATCTTTAAAACATCTTTGGAACTATCCTGTAGAAGATAGACTGTTTTGGTATGAAAAACATGAAGGTGACACAATGCTGTGTGAACTATTTCTTTAAGTGATAAATTTGAAATTGTTGCTGGAGACATCTTCCAGAGGACACTTCATTTCCTTTTCAAGAACAGACAGACTGCACTTGAACATCTGCTGTGTGTGCTTGAACAATAAAGAGTTCAAAAGCAAAACATACTCCACATAATGATCTGAACAGCCATTGAAGTGAACAGCCATGGCCAAGATCTTAACAAGCAATTGACATTCAGACTCAAACAAGAAATCAGAAAAGAAGTAGTCCTTGTTAGGCTAGAGATGATGACACTATAGACATGTTTTTTTCAGGTCAAGGACCTCTTTAGTGGATAGAGAGCAGGGCCCCCCATAATAATAATAATATAATAATTCCTTACATTTATATAGCGCTTTTCTAGGCACTCAAAGCACTTTACATAGACAGGGGGTATCTCCTCATCCGCCACCAGTGTGAAGCATCCACCTGGATGATGCGACGGCAGCCATAGTGCGCCAGAACGCCCACCACACACCAGCTGTGGGATTTTTAATGACCACAGAGAGTCAGGACCTCGGTTTAACGTCTCATCCAGGTACTGACCAGGCTCAGCCCTGCTTAGCTTCAGTGGGAAACCAGTCTTGGGCTCCAGGGTGATATGGCTGCCCATGACATCTTAAATAAAAATACCTATAAGCATAAAAGTGAGTGTTGCGTGTGTCCTGTCTATCATAATATGCACAGTTTTCCATCAAAGCATTTACTAGCATTTGTTATTTTTAAAATGTAATGACTTTAAAATAATCATCATGAAGTCATATACTCAATATACTCATAGATCGATTACAAAACAATACAGGTATTCAAGGGCAGGCTCTAAGATGGTTTAGATCCTACATGTCTGATTGCTACAACATTATTTATTTAAATGGAGAGTCATCTCATTTATCACCAGTAAAATATGGAGTGACACAAGGATCTGTCCTAGGTCCTCTGCTATTTTCAATATACATGTTGCCCCTAGGTAATATTATTAGAAAAATACGGCATTAGTTTCCACTGTTATGCTGATGATACTCAACTATATATCTCCACGAGACCAGATTAAACTTCTAAATTATCTAAGCTAACAGAGTGTGTTAAAAATATAAAAGATTGGATGACCAATAATTTTCTCCTATTAAATTCGGATAAGACAGAGATATTAATTATTGGACCAAAAAAACTGTACAGTACACAAAATCTCATAGATTACAATTTGCATCTGATCAAATGTGCATTATTAATCTTTAACTTGGGTTAAACAAATTAATTTATTTGGATGGAACTGCAGCTACGCTAATTATTTCTCTATTTGCTTCTCTGTCTTGCCACTGGATTGATAAACAAGCTTCAGTCTGGATCCAGAACACCAGAGAAGAGGTGATGCCAACCCCTCAGAGGACCTCAGATGATGCCAAAACTGAAACAACATACAGAACTACCATATTTTGCTATAAGTTTGATTGCATCATAATAATTGCTGTTAACAGTGTTCTTTGTCCATTTGATTACATCTTTAAATTAGATTTTAAAGAGCTAGAGGTCAATGATTATTGATCTCCATATAAATCTATTGTTTTGCCTTCATTCCACATCGACTGCAATCACATGGAAATGAGAATGACAAATTATCTTTAAAACATCTTTGGAACTATCCTGTAGAAGATAGACTGTTTTGGTATGAAAAACATGAAGGTGACACAATGCTGTGTGAACTATTTCTTTAAGTGATAAATTTGAAATTGTTGCTGGAGACATCTTCCAGAGGACACTTCATTTCCTTTTCAAGAACAGACAGACTGCACTTGAACATCTGCTGTGTGTGCTTGAACAATAAAGAGTTCAAAAGCAAAACATACTCCACATAATGATCTGAACAGCCATTGAAGTGAACAGCCATGGCCAAGATCTTAACAAGCAATTGACATTCAGACTCAAACAAGAAATCAGAAAAGAAGTAGTCCTTGTTAGGCTAGAGATGATGACACTATAGACATGTTTTTTTCAGGTCAAGGACCTCTTTAGTGGATAGAGAGCAGGGCCCCCCATAATAATAATAATATAATAATTCCTTACATTTATATAGCGCTTTTCTAGGCACTCAAAGCACTTTACATAGACAGGGGGTATCTCCTCATCCGCCACCAGTGTGAAGCATCCACCTGGATGATGCGACGGCAGCCATAGTGCGCCAGAACGCCCACCACACACCAGCTGTGGGATTTTTAATGACCACAGAGAGTCAGGACCTCGGTTTAACGTCTCATCCAGGTACTGACCAGGCTCAGCCCTGCTTAGCTTCAGTGGGAAACCAGTCTTGGGCTCCAGGGTGATATGGCTGCCCATGACATCTTAAATAAAAATACCTATAAGCATAAAAGTGAGTGTTGCGTGTGTCCTGTCTATCATAATATGCACAGTTTTCCATCAAAGCATTTACTAGCATTTGTTATTTTTAAAATGTAATGACTTTAAAATAATCATCATGAAGTCATATACTCAATATACTCATAGATCGATTACAAAACAATACAGGTATTCAAGGGCAGGCTCTAAGATGGTTTAGATCCTACATGTCTGATTGCTACAACATTATTTATTTAAATGGAGAGTCATCTCATTTATCACCAGTAAAATATGGAGTGACACAAGGATCTGTCCTAGGTCCTCTGCTATTTTCAATATACATGTTGCCCCTAGGTAATATTATTAGAAAAATACGGCATTAGTTTCCACTGTTATGCTGATGATACTCAACTATATATCTCCACGAGACCAGATTAAACTTCTAAATTATCTAAGCTAACAGAGTGTGTTAAAAATATAAAAGATTGGATGACCAATAATTTTCTCCTATTAAATTCGGATAAGACAGAGATATTAATTATTGGACCAAAAAAACTGTACAGTACACAAAATCTCATAGATTACAATTTGCATCTGATCAAATGTGCATTATTAATCTTTAACTTGGGTTAAACAAATTAATTTATTTGGATGGAACTGCAGCTACGCTAATTATTTCTCTATTTGCTTCTCTGTCTTGCCACTGGATTGATAAACAAGCTTCAGTCTGGATCCAGAACACCAGAGAAGAGGTGATGCCAACCCCTCAGAGGACCTCAGATGATGCCAAAACTGAAACAACATACAGAACTACCATATTTTGCTATAAGTTTGATTGCATCATAATAATTGCTGTTAACAGTGTTCTTTGTCCATTTGATTACATCTTTAAATTAGATTTTTCTGTACATTACGAGTCACCACTGATAAGTGACTACTAAATATAGAAACATAAATTTTCTGTAAAGTTGCTTTGCAATGATTTGAAAAATGCACTTTACAAATAATAAAAAGAAAAATTGAATTGAATTGAATACTTAAAATAGACTACCTTTTCACAATACTGTTTAAAAGTTTAGGGTCAGTAAGATTTTTTAAATGTTTTTGAAAGCAGTCTTTTATGTTCACCATGGATACATATTTTATCGATCTATTTTATCAAAAATACCATAACAATTAAAAAAAACGTAATATTATGAAATATTATTAAAATTTAAAATAACTGCTTTATATAGATTTTAAAATATAATTTATTCCTGTGATGGAAAAGTTTCATTTTCACATGATCCTTCAGAAATCACACTAATTTGCTGATTTGGTGCAAATGTTGCATTTAATTATTTTTTCTTTTAACATTATGCATGTATTTATCTTTAATCAATTTAATACAAATTTGCTTTAAAAAGCTTTCATTTATTTAAAAAAATGTAACTTCGTCTTAATATTTGGATGGTAGTGTTTTTTCTAAAACGTTTTGTTCAAACAATGGTTGTGGACCCTCTGCTGCACCACTGTGGACCCCACAAGCTTTGATAAAGTACAACAGCGCAACTATATACCACCTGAATGAAGTCCTTGCACACATCTAAAGGGACATCATTCCAAAATTATACTGTGGTGTTGAGCACCTAATGCAGAGCAGGTGCATGACATTATATTTTGTCAGGGCTAAAACATACCCATGAAACTAGAGTCCGTACTCCAGTATGGAAGGGTTTTTCAAGGCCATCTCCACGAAATAAGATGCTGCATCTGTTTCTGGCCTCAGACAAGTGATTCTTTCAAAAGCTCACGCTGATCATTTAAAGTGCTACATCCTGACCTCTTACAAACTCCAACATATAAACAGATGCACCAATGGATCATTCAGAGCATGCACTGTCAAAGCCTGTAATTCAGTTTGATATTTTCTATGTGCTAACATGAAACAGATAAATCATTTGGGGATCTGTTGTGGCTTTGTACAAGACTCGTAGCCACATTTACAATACAGTTTCCCCAGAAAGATGTGATTGGTGTGACCAATTAATGTCATCTACGCAACCACAATGCTTGTAAATCATTCATGGGGGTTTCAATCGTTTATCCAGGAGCCTTTCAGCCTGATGTGTGGTCACACATTGATGGACTGCACACAAAAGTTCTAATTTTTCACAGACACTTTCTGACCCAGATTTGGACTTGGTTTTTTATTCTCATTATCTTTCTCACTCATCCGACTATAATCCTTCTGTTTTAATGTGTTTTACAGGACAATATACCTTAGGGAATGGTGTAACTATAATACAAGCAGGGTCTTAAATCATTACCAATAAATCCACTCATACATCTTATAAAGCAGCCATGTACAAATATTATCTGTTTTTCTTATTTGCAGGGTAAGATCAGAAAAAAATAATGGCCTTATAAAGAATAAAAAATAAAGGCCTTACAGTCAAGTAATTGCAATGACCCTTATAAACAATAAAATAACTAAAAAAACTAACATTCATCAGATGGACAAAAACATTTGAAACTTTCTTCAACAGAAAAAAGAAAGTCATTACTGTATGTTGCTTTACAGGAAACCCTGTTTGTTATTTTGTTCCAACAGCTGCTCATCTCTCAAAGATTCTCAAAGAAAACTAACTTCATACAGTCACTAAAAGTAATCTTGGAGGCAGTTAGGAACAAGTAAAGTTATTTCTGAGATACACTCTAGCATCATTTGTACTGGAATTGTGGTTTAAGTGTCCCAAAAGTAATTCTGGGGGTCACTGTATCTGGGATACTCTAAAATCTAAATCTGAGAAATCAAAAGAAAGAAAAATTAATTTATTACTTTAACAAGACAATTTTTGTAAAATAAAATATGTACCTGTAGATTTTGTACCTGTAAAGTATTTGATCTGATTGTTTAAATCACTAGTGTTTGCCTGCCATAGGTGTCACAGCCCTTGGATTTCAATGTACCAAAGCCTTTAAAGGAAAGCACAAAGGTCTTTCAGAGGATCATTCGCTCAAGGGCCAGAGACAAGGCAAGCTTTCAGACAGCTTCACCTTGTCCATTGATATACTGACCAGATGATAACCGAGCATCAATTCCCCATCAAAGAAGATCTCCCTCCCTTTCATGGCCCAGTGAATCAGAGACGTGAGCACACGCTGAGCTCACTCCAGAGTGTTTTAGAAATCCCACACATTTGCAATGCATGAATCACACTTTCCCTTGCAAAAATGTCCTGTAGCACTAACCCCAAGAATACATTTTACTGCCCTGTAAATTACCCCCCACCCCACCCTGCATTCCACTGTCCAAGGTTATAGCACATTCGCATCCACCATTGATCAAAAGTGGTTACAGTGAGATTGATCATTTGTAGTTTAAAGACATAGTTCACCCAAAAATGTAGGTCCTGTTATGTTATAACACGTCCATATGACTTTTCACAATTAAATTACAATGAATGGGGAAAACAACAAATTATCAGTGAATAACGACTTAAATGTTCCTCTATTCGAGTCGTATGGAGTATGGACTACATTTGTGACTCTTTTATTGTGGTTTTGCATCTTTTTTATAACCTCAAAGCATCAGCCCCAATTAATTTGAACTGCATGGAAAAATGTGAAGAAAGACCAATTCCATACCTTACATTTTTTCTTTTGATAATATATTTCACCTGGATGTATGTCACAATACAGAAAAAAGTTATGTCGCAACTTCTGTAACATTGTCACTATATTGCTCAAACCATAGCTTCTAAATCAGGACGGACTCACTGGACCCTTGAACCTGGACTCTCAACCTTTGAAAAAGAAATGTGGTTGTTTTTAGAGCTCTTCTGTGCATAAAATAATAACCATAGCCGAGTACATATACTTGATTCTTGAAATTGCAAATGCACCTTTAGCACAGCTGGCAAAAAGGTTCACTTGAATGTGAGAATGAAACAAAGACGTATGCTGGAGTTCATATGACAAAATTTGATATGAGGACTCAGCAGTATGATGGCTGTAACAGGCCAATGTGAGTGATGTGTCGAGTTGTGTTTGAGACCAGGGACTGAGGTGAGGACACACTGGACCGAGCGAGGGGTGTAGAGGCTTTGATTTGCAGCTTCAAACCCCACTGCGGAAGCTTTTTCTGTGGATTCATTTAACAGTAAAAGGAAGAAGGGGTTCCTCATAGGTCCCACAGAAAGGCAGTGGGACAAAACACGCACTGTAAAACATATTCAGCTGCACTCAATGAGATAGGCTGTAATAAAAGAATCCCATTCAATAGTCGAAGAGATTCATCTTTTCAATGCCTTCATACCTCATGTTACTGCAATCTGTCATATGTGAGATGGAAGGGAATCTATCTGTAATTTATACCCTTTGTTGTTAGAAGCAAAGCAAAATTCAAGAGCACAAAACAAAAACAAAAAAACAAGTACACACAAACAATTATAAAATTTACAAAGGGGCTCTATTCCAAAATTAAATGATCTGCCCACAACGGTAGCATTTTAAGACACCATAAACACGCTCCCAACACAAAGGCTGTATCTGACTGTATCTGCTCATTAAACCAAGAATAATTTATTAATTTTATCTCCAACACCACGCTGACCAACAGAAAACTGCTTTGTGGTCCACACTGTTGACAATGGAACTTTATTGGCATAGAAAATTGCATTGAAATTTCTATTTAAAACTATTTCCTAAGGCACTATTACTATAAGGCAGGACAGCATGTATCCTTTTTTGGATGTAGACCTTCCTTAGAAGTTAGTTGCATATGTAGGTAACAGCAGCTCACTTGGTTTTGGAACAGTGCTTGATTACAGTGCAAGTGCAAGGCAGCACTGTATTTATATTTGTACATTTAAATTCCTATCCTATTAAATTTTAAATTCTTATGATTTACATTGTTTTGTAGATAATTTCAGTCTTTCAGGTTGTGTGATCTTCTGTGGTCTTGTTTTCCTGTGGCTATTGGCAGACTTAATAAATGCAACTGGTTACTAAAATTACCTAAAACATTAACAATAAAAGTTTTGCACTGGTGTTTCTTCACTAAAATGAGTTGCTTGAGTTGACTGATTGTTAAATGATTTAAAATTTTTACCTCTGGATTAGCAGGGTTGAAAGCCACATTCAGGACAGTTTCAGAGTGTCTCGGGAGTTTATGAAGAAAGCTGCTGCTGCGTGTGTCAAATATATAGGCCTGAAAGAAAGGTAAAAAAAAGGTTAATAATGCCATAGATGACACAGAGAAGATCTACGGTATGTGTCAGTAACACGGATGAACACAGGAGATGAATCTCAGCAGACTGGTTGGATATCTCCATATGTTTCTTATTCAGGCCTCTTAGGAAATACACTGAGGGTGTTCTGTGGAAGACACAGGTCTCGGTGCCAGGAAGAAGCCAGAGATCGCTAACAGGTTTTTGCTACATCCAATTATGTTTATATTCAAGTCATTTAGCAGATGGCCTTATCTAGACAAGTTACAAATCAGCTTGAGTGCAACAGAACGGAGGCCCATGATATCTGCCAACTGTACAAATAAGATGCGATGCAACAAAGCAACTATCAGTTAAAGCTCTTTCCTGTTCAAGTTTTATTCTTCTAACCAGCTACCAACAACGTTTTTTGTCAGCATTCGGTTTTTATTGTCACTTTGTTTTGCTGGGTAGCTCCGCGCACATTGAAATCTAATTGGTTCAAATGCACTGCTAAAGTTCTCTTGTGTTACTTTTGTTCTTAAATGGATAGTTCGCCTAAAATTCTAGCATCTGTTTCAAAATCATATCGCTTCAAATGTGTATGCATTTTTTTTCACAAAAGATATTTTGAAGATTTTTTTTTTGTCTATACAATCTATTCTCACTCTATGTTCCACAGTTGAAATTCACAAGACAACGATGGTCTATAAATGATGACAGGATTTTTATTTTGGGGTAAACCATCCCCTTAAACTGTTTATTATAAGTAATGGCAACACAGATGGTTGAAAGTTTAGGAAAATAGCACAACTCGCCATGTTTTCCACGTCGTCACTCCTAGATGTGGTCAGAATCAGTCACTTTTTGTTGATCATACTTGTATTTGTTGCTTATGGCTTAAACATAATGTGGCTTGGAATTAATGCAATAATGGGGTGATGATAGAGTTCCTTTTCTGTGATTGTCTTGTGAAATATAAAATGCATCAACAAATTCATCTGGCTTATGGAAGTCTCAAGACAGCCACAAATAACAGCATAGTAGCTCACTACTCCTGTCTCCGTTTTGCTTCTAAGAAACACTGGAAAGTGGGCGGTGCTGTTGTGGAGAACTTCTCCAATCTGTCCTGCTTTACCCAGTGCTGGCGATTAATAACAGCTATCAACACGCACATATTATTCCACTGACTCGAGCAAAGACTAAACACACATACACAAACAGAGAAGAGACAGCAATCCTCCCACATTGGTGGAGCAAATGGTAGACACATATGGAAAAGTAATCGTTCAAAAAGACTAAAAATCTTCAGTTCAAAATTTGGATTTTATCATTTTGGATTCTAAGAAAAAATGCAATTTGCTTGTAAATTTAATGACAACTGCACTCAAGCTGCAAGAACTCCACAATTTTGAGTAAAATCTAATGATCATGTACTCCAGGGTGATGTGAGAAAAAACCAAAGAGCATTTTGTGACCATCTGTATAAAAACATTTGCATAATCAATTTGACAATTTGACACTAATCAAATTGTGTTCAATTGCCCTAAAAATAGTGCTTTAGTAATCTTCTCTGTGAAATTAAATCTAGGTCATTCATAACCATTTGCATGAGACAAAACCCATTATTGCGAGTTATTTTTCATGAAATTGTTGAATAGGATCCTCAGTTTATTTTCAAGGTCACTAGGACAAAAGCTCTGTAAAAGATACTTTTTTTCTCAGATCTTTTTTAACAACAGAACACCATGAAAGCATGGATATCTCGCTGTTTTCTTCATATGAGAAAATTGTTTTGACAATTCTGGCAAAAAGCACAAGACATGCAGAAGCTCAGCAGTAAATGTGATGCAGCTGCTGGATATGATAAGACATACTCAGAGAGGGAGAATTAAAGAGGTCAGCAGAAAAAAGTGGTCCAGATGATTGTAGGTTCCTCTCAAGATCCCCCTTCTAGATATCGTTTGTGGTGTGATTTTAATGCACTGTTTAATGCAGTGTCTCCTGTCTGTCTGTCTGTCTGTCTGTACTTCAAATCAAAGCATTGCAAGGCCTTTCCTAGACAAACGTTGCAATTCCATTTGGTGCAGAAATTATACATTTAACCTTTGGCTGTGGAGCTGGAACAGTCTATATTTGACACTGTTTTTACAGATTCAACTCCATTAAGAGATAAAAGAAAAAAAAAATTCTTACCTATAATGTGAGAAATGTGTTCAGCAGTCCTGAAAGGCATTTTTATCACCACAGGCTCACATTGGGCCGGAACAGGATTATCTGATTTACAACTTTTCTGTGCATTCTGTACAATGCTTGTTAAAATATGAAGGTGCTATGAATTATTGGCTTTGTGAATTCTATTACAACTTAATAAACACGGGGAGAAGATGAGCTTACAGGACGTTGTAGCAGGAGATGTATTACTGTAAATCTACTCACAGAATGGTCCTCTGAGCCAGTAGCTATGAAGCGACCGCAGGGTGAGAAGGCCGCAGTGCAATGGTGACAGCGGTTAACATGGCTCTCATAACGGCGAACACACCTGACAGAGATGGACAGAAAAAAAGATACTATTAGGTTTTGTAAATAATTCTTGCATGTGCCTAATTTAGATTTCGATTTTGGCTATATAAACTGGCTTGCGGGCACTTTGTGAATTATATGCAAGGGTTTGACATTAAATACCGAAAACTAAAGTGACTCAACTTTAATTCAAATATTTATCCATTAGGATCCTCTTCTTTGTCTGATAAGCAGTTGAAAAATGCATACCCATGGACTAAATGACATACAGTATGAATTACTTGTACCAAATTTGGACACGTTTGTGTTGTAGACAATCACATCAGAAAGAAAAACACCCAGGAAAGTCAAGTCTTTGGCATGAAAAACAAAAGGGCCATCAGTTCTTAAAGTGGATCTGATAAAAATCAGCTTTTCATATCCATGGCTAATTTTGGCTTTCTCTGTAGACATCACCTCCTTTAGGATGTAAAAGTTCATTGAGCAGACACTAATAGTAGTCATCCAAAGCAACATACAGAACCTTCTGGAACACTGTGATGGCTAAGAAGACATCAATTATGTCTTCACAAAGGTTCTATCAAACAGTCAGGATCCATGTTTCATCAGACTCCAATGTACACTCGTGGGAAGAAACTTTAGAAAGCACATGAGACTATGTTTCACTTCATTACTCCCATGCATGATGGGGATTATGTTTCCAATTGCTAGACCATATTTCCCCACATTCTTCTAGTTTATTCTTAATGATTAAGATAACTTTACATACTTGGAAAATCTTCAAGTGAAAAGAAATATAAAGCCATTGTAAAACAAATGTGAATTCCATGTCAGCAAAGCATCTTTAAAAACGTCTCCAGAGGTTTGAGTGCTCCTTAACGCTTTGAATGCAGAATTTCAAATGGCCAGGTAGGGGCCAAAAGTGATGTCTAGAGGGGATATGTCTACAATATTAGTTTTTTCAAACCTTTGAAACCTTTTTCAAACCTTTGATCAAACCTTCAAAATATTATGTTATATTAGAAAAAAAGAAATACTAAACTCGGTTAAGGTATTTAACTGACAATTATTTGGCAAGGCAAACTACAGACTATCATGGAATATGGGTTTTATTTTGCTATACAAAATGCGTAGAAAAACAAAAAATAAAGCATATAAAGAATACAATATAATCAGTTATTAATATTTCATCGTTTTGGATTATAGCAGCCATTCTACGTGGCATTACTCAATAATAATAACTCATTATACACACATAAGTCAATCATTGACCTACAGTCCATAATGATCCATTTAAAACAATTAATTTGTACTATATAGATTTAGAAGCCAATCACGAAAGACACACAGCTTTGTGGACCATTTTCTGTGTTGTTTGTGTAAAACATGGAATTCAAACAAACATAAGTTCAATTGTTGAAAATTTTGGGTCTGCACTTTAAGCATCCACAATTTAAAAAGCGCTATTTTAAAATCCACATAGGAGAAATTGCCCGTAGTGTTTAACCCTAACCGGTTTACAAATATAAACTGTGATTTGAGCCTAATGAGATCATTATGCCATTAAGAAAGTCAAAAAACAGGCACATAAAGTGATTTAATGCTATAGCATTTAACCCACCTCCTGTCATCAGTCTTTATGGAGCAGCACAACCATATAATAAATTAACTCTTTTAATGACACTGCATAGACTGCCAAAGCCTGCTGTTTCTGCCCTTACAATAAAAACAAAACAAACAAACAATCCTGGTATAGACACAAACAGACAACTCAAGAGATATTAATATAAAGGTCAAAATACATTGCACTGCAACAGGAAAAGAAAAATATCATGGAGTGCTTGCCTGAGGTTCTTCTCATTACATGAGTGGATCTGGTTGGGTTCAGACTGATTGCTTTGCACGCCTTTATGAATCTAGGGTGCTTTTCTGAGGGTTTGGGTCTTGATTTACATCCTGTGCAGGCCAGGTTAATCTGCTTCTCATTACCAGAACAGATTATGGTTTAAAAGAAAGCATAAACAAATTTACTGTGTAGCCCGCATATTTTCTTCGCATTTAGTGAACCACCAGAACGGAAACAAACAGCATGCCAACCGGAGAGCCATCAGACCTTGCTAGCCTGCAGACACCTTTAAAAATCAGAATGAAAATAAACTGCTGTATTATGCAACTGCAAAATTCAGTTATGAGAATTTATAGATATCGCATAAGCTGTGGTGTGAAATGAAAACTGTGTAGTTACTGTGTTATACTTTACAATGATATCTGATTTGATAATAAGAGCAAAAAGTATGACTATAAATAAGCTATCTGAGGACATTGCCAAGGTGGCTGCTGCGTGACTGTTCGGAGTCAATCCCACATAGAATCGATTATCTGATTCTGAGGCAACAGTCAATTTGTTCATATTTTTTCACTTGTTTATTCTTTCTGTAGGTTCCATCATTATATCCACTAATTATAGAATGTAAAAAATGATTGCTGCAATTAACTATCACAATTTAAAAGTCAGCATTAGAATAACATTCCTGTATTTAAGAGATAACTAAAACATCCAAGTTGCCATTTAAAACAACTTCACATTTCAAGTTGACTAAACTAAATAACTGTAAGGCACTAGCACAGATTAACTAATAAATCACTGGCAGAGCTTTTAAAAACACAGCATATATAAGATTGATTGTCTTCAGAAACATTTTTTGTTATGCTGGTTGAAAGTCTCTTCACATCCCATAGCAATCATTAAGGTCTAAATGTATTTATCTGTATTTATATATTCTGTGGAAGGAATAGGACCAAGTAATGTACGTCCAATCAAAATACTTGGTCTGTGAATTTTAAATAGCTTTCCTGCTTCAACTTATAAATATCCGGATACCTTGGCGCACCCTGTTCGCAAAGACAGGATACGTCATCACCGCATTCACGCATGCTGTGCAGACAGAGCATGAATGGCAGACAAACATCAAGAACCCGGTCTTCTGCAGAAATGCATTCAGGGGCCGTGGCTTTGGACGGCGATTGCAGGGAGGACGGGATGTTCGCTTTCAGTGCTATCAGACTAATGTTAGCATTTTCCAAGATCTCCAACTGCACCTCTAAGGATGTAAAAACACACAAACAAAAAAAACGTTACAGTTTGCGATCAGGGGCCCACCAGTGGTGCCCTGATCTCCTGTGCAGCTGAAGACAGTGATGTCTTTAGGAAGCACTTCAGGGTCTGTTGCCAGTTTTTCTCATGCATAATTCAAGATCCATAATTCAAGATCCATCCCTCTTACTTAGCCTGAAGCATTTTAATTGTGATATGCAAAACATACAGTCCCAGAATGGGCAGAGAAAGGATGATAGAAGATGAAATTCCATATTTTCCATAAGTCTCAGTCTTCCAGAACTCCTTGGCCTTTGCCTGAAGGTTTTGTCTTGGCCTGTGGAGTGATGTCACTTGTGCTTTAAATGAAGTCTGGGGGGAGATTGAAAGATTTTAAGCAATTTCACGTGCTTGAAGTCGGAGCACTGTTAAAGAGACAGCCATTGGAAAACTGGAAAAATACACATAAAGTGGCTTATGCTGAAAAACTTCATTGCCAGACCTCAGTTTGTCAATGACAGCAGGCAAATGATGTCACTAATTTTCACATTTGCTCCCATCCATGTTTCCTGTGTTTGACCTGCATTTTTCTTTAGTATTCTGTCTTAAGTGTTTTTCATGATTTCCTTTCTTTGACAATTTTCCTTTCTCTTTTCCACTGGAACTAATCCTTCAGACAAGTGAAAAAATATGCTGTCCTGCAAGGTTGCTTCGGCCAGTCACTGTAATGATGCCATTTTTCTGTAACTCAGGAGTGATCAGTCACATGCTTTTTATAACTAATGTTGACATTCCGTGGTCCCATGAGCAAAGATGGCAAAATTCAACTTTAGGGGGTCATACGGCAGCAGAAAAACCGCCACAAAGATGAATGGGAAAGCTAACAGATAGCTTTCTCTAAATATTATAGACCTCTATGGGGAGGAAACTGTCAGTTGTGAAACTTACAGTATGTTTACATAATATATCGAACTTCATTTTAAAGCAGATAATTCATGCTTCATGAATGAAATTCCTGAATTCCTGGAACTCGGTGCAAATATTTATCAAGGCAAGTATAAGGGATTTGACACTTTCTAGAGTTTGAAAGCAGGAGTAGGAGGAGCTCCAAGCATAATAGGATGCAGGATGTATACGTATAGAAGCAATTCACATCATTCTACAAAGGGAGGGAACAAAAGATGGGTAAAATATATTTAATCCAGTTGTCCTTATAAGGTAAATGAAACTAAATGGAGAGGTTCAGGTGCAGAATATCTCTATAGACATGAAACATCACTATGTTCGTAGAAAAATATTTTTAGAGCCTGGAACTTTCCACTAAGATTCCTGTACCTGTATTCACTGTCTCTGTTCTAGTTTTGTTTCTCCTTTCATCGGAGGATAGATGGGTTCAAAATGATTTTTCCACCCTGATTCGTTTACAGAGTGTTCTTAAAGGAATAGGTCACTCAGAAATGTGTCATCATTATTCTTCCTAGTTTGTATCCAAAGCTGTGTGACTTTCTTTCTTCTGTAGAACATATGGACCTCAGTGTGTATCAATCTCTCCTCTCTTCCTTCTCTGCAAATGTCTTCACAGCTAAAACATCCTACTACCACAACAAAATTAACAGCTGCTGTGATGCTCGGACACTCTTCAAGACTTTCTCTTCTCTTCTTAATCCGCCGCCTCCACCTCCTCCATCGACTCTTACAGCGGACGACTTTGCAGCTTTCTTCACAAATAAGACAAGATCCATCAGTGACCAATTCTCCACACCGCAAACTGAGGAAAACTTCACAATGACCGATGCACACTCTTTATCCTCCTTCTCCCCACTCTCAGAGATGGACGTCTCCAAAATTCTCATGTCCAATCATCCTACTACTTGTCCACTTGATCCTATCCCCACTCACCTCCTTCAAGCGATCTCTTCTTCAGTCATACCTTCACTTACTCACATTATCAACTCTTCTCTTCAATCTGGAACATTTCCCTTAGCATTCAAGCAGGCTCGGGTAAGCCCACTGCTCAAGAAACCATCTCTAAATCCAGCGCTTCTTGAAAACTACAGACCGGTATCCCTTCTTCCATTCATTGCAAAGACACTTGAGCGGGCTGTGTTCAACCAGCTTTCTATGTTCCTTGGACAGAACAACCTCCTGGACAGCAACCAATCTGGCTTCAAAAGTGGCCACTCAACTGAGACTGCTCTGCTCTCGGTTACTGAAGCCCTGCGACTAGCAAGAGCAGCTTCAAAATCCTCGGTACTCATCTTACTGGACCTGTCTGCTGCTTTTGACACTGTTAATCACAAGATTCTCCTGTCCACCCTCAGAAAGATGGGAATCTCTGGAACTGCTCTCCTGTGGGTTAAGTCCTACCTCTCTGACAGATCATTCAGTGTGTCTTGGAGGGGTGATGTTTCAAAGTCACACCACCTTGCTACTGGGGTTCCTCAAGGCTCAGTACTTGGACCACTTCTCTTCTCCATCTACATGACATCTTTAGGATCTGTCATTCAGAAGCATGGCTTTTCTTATCACTGCTATGCTGATGACACCCAACTCTACTTCTCATTCCAGCCTGATGACCCGACGGTAGCTGCTCGCATTTCAGCCTGTCTGAGTGACATTTCTAGCTGGATGAATGACCATCACCTTCAGCTTAACCTTACAAAGACTGAACTACTGGTGATTCCAGCTAACCAATTGATTCATCACAACTTCTCTATACAGCTAGGCTCGTCAACCATAACTCCTTCGAGGACAGCCAGAAACCTAGGAGTTGTGATGGATCATCAATTAAGCTTCACTGACCACATTGCTACAACGACCCGGTCCTGCAGGTTTGCCTTATACAACATTAGGAAGATCAGACCCTTCCTGTCAGAGCAAGCAACCCAACTTCTTGTCCAAGCTCTTGTTCTCTCTAGACTGGACTATTGTAATGCTCTCTTGGCGGGCCTTCCTGCATGTACTGTCAAGCCCCTGCAAATGATCCAGAATGCAGCAGCGAGGGTTGTCTTCAATGAGCCAAAAAAAGCTCATGTTACTCCTCTCCTCATCAGGTTACACTGGCTACCAGTAGCTGCTCGCATCAAATTCAAGGTACTGATGCTTGCCTACAAGACGACCACTGGCACGGCACCAACTTACCTAAACTCACTGGTTAAATCCTATGTGCCCTCAAGAAGTTTGCGTTCTGCAAGTGAACAACGCCTTGTGGTGCCATCCCAAAGAAATTCAAAATCACTCTCACGGACCTTTTCCTGGACTGTGCCCAGCTGGTGGAATGACCTCCCAATCTCAATTCGTACAGCTGAGTCTTTACTCATTTTCAAGAAACATCTAAAAACTCATCTTTTTCGCCTGCACCTAACCTACTAACACCAGTACTTTTCCTTTTCTTGTCTCTTTTTTCAGTTAATAAAAAAAAAAAAAAAAAAAAAAAAAAAATTATATATACCTGGCTATGCGTTCTATACTAGACTAACTGAGACTTGTCATGGCACTTGTATTCTGTTGTTGTTCTCTTGATGACCTGACTGCTTCTATTGTTCTCATTTGTAAGTCGCTTTGGATAAAAGCGTCTGCTAAATGATTAAATGTAAATGTAAATAAAAGATGAGGTTTTTTTTTTAAGAATATCCTGCCACTGTTTTCCGTATAATGAAAAAGAATGGGGACTGGCTCCTAAATGACAAAAACAAACAAACCAAAACACCATAAAAGTAACAGGAAAATACTAATAGCTAAGAAGAAGGTCGCTAGAAAGTAATAAATGCCACAACTTTTTTCCAAAATATTTTTATACTCACACACATACACATAAAAATATGATGCATCATGAGGGTTCACAAATGATGACAAATACATTTTTGGGCAAACCTTTACTTTAAAGAATACTCTGTAAACACATCAAGTTGAATATACATTTTGTACTAATCTGCCGTCCTATGAAGAAAGAAAGAAAGCCAGGACAGAGACAGATACTAGAGGTAAAAGAATATGTGCTGAAAGTTCCAGACTCTAGGGAAAATATGCTTACAACATCAAGAGGGTGAACAGATGATCTATTACAGATTTCAAGTGATAAATGGATAAGAAAACATGTTCACCTTCTCCTTCACTAAATTAATTCTGAACTAGAGTTAATTGAATAAATATTCAATTTACAATTTATTAGCAGGTTTATTTTTCAAATTCCTTTGGTGTTGGTGTCTATTTATCTGTATACTTAACATGGTTTTACACAGATTAGCAAAGGACTGTGAAAGAAACAGCATTTCTGTATTCACTCAGTGTCCAGCTAAAGCAGTGCGGTTACTGTCAGATCAATTGCACAGAAGGAATTCTTTCCAAAGCCCTTTTTTGGCTGAGGTCCGGCCAAGGCTCAGCTTTGAGAGAATCTGGAAATTTTGGATTCTTAGTTTAAATGATAAATGTACCTTTCTGACTGGACCTAATCCTGATTGTTTTTAACAATCTTTAGGGGATCATGTAATGGTTGTTTCCCACAAGCCTATAAACACCCTGGGGTTTACACTGTTATTCACTTTTCTGAAGGACAGGTTATCAGTGCTTTAGTGAGGTGAGAGATTGAAAATGTATGCTAGACTGGAACAAACATAACTTAAGCATCATAAAGTATGAAGAAGGCCATTGCAGCTAGCTAAATCATACCAATATTGAAATCTTTGTCAAAGGATAATGTGCATCAAGAAACTATTGAATATTCAACATTTAGGTCTGTATTTTACTGTGAATTTTGCAGTCTTGCCCTCTGAAGGTCTCAGAAAAAAACCCAGAGATCAAGGGACCTACCTTGCAGTGCGCAGGTCCCACAACTTCAGACCATCTGTTATAGCGCTGCTCAGAAAGAGATTGTACGATTCCAAGGCCTGTGTACAGAACGCGGATCCCTGTAATATTAGAAAAAAAGTAAAGAGTCACACCAAAAGAAAACAGCACAATAAAAGGAAATCAAAGATCCTTAATATAGGGAAATATTGGCAAACCTGCTAAGTAATAAGGACATCAACACCAACAAGATACTACAGAAAGATGTTCATTGACTTAAAACAGCTGCAATATTCTCCGTAAATATTAGAGTAATTAGTTGCTTTTATAAGTTTTACTTATAATATAATCACTCTGTGAGCTGCAAGATCAGGTCAGTCTTTAAATATATCTAAGATTTTTAAATGCTTTTGAAAATAGTCTTTTATGCTGACTGTGATAGAAAAGCTGAATATATTTAGCACCTATTACTCCAGTCTTTAGTGTCACATGATTCTTTAGAAATCATGCTAATATGCTGATTTGGTGCTCAAAACAGATTTCTTATTATTTTCTTTCTGTTTAAAGGAGATCTAACGAACACTTTCTGCCAATCTCATGTTAATCTTGAGTACCTATAGAGTAGTATTGCATCAAATCTCTGAAGAGTCTTTAGTTTTATCAGATTTATAAAAGGCAGATAGAACTGTACTGCTTCTCTCCGGGCGCAGATAAAGAGTCACAAGCATGTGCAGATTTTGCGTAGTGATCGCCTGCAAGTTGTCGCATCAACATAAATAAAACAGGGACGAAAACTTTATTTACATAAATTAACTATTGCTAACAAATTAACATATTAATCACGACTCACGGCTCTGGTTGATGTGTGCGCATACTCGAAAAAACATTCTGAAACTTATGCAAACCTTGAAGGAGTGTATAAGGCGCAGAAATACTCCTACGTCCAACTCATTTTTTTAAACTTTGCCCATGTTTAGCATGAGAATCCAACTCTTTTACTGTGTAAACAAGTCATGGACCTCCCCTTTAATGATTCTGTGGAAAATACAAATCATATTATTAACAAATCTTACTGACCCCAATCATTTGAATGGTGGTGTAACTGAATTGGAAGAAAGATGTGCGTAAAATTTATTTGGTCTAAAGTAGCTCATTCATATAAAACTACTATCCTAAATAAATAGTTATTTAGTTATTATAGCTGTTGACCGGCCATAGAAGAGACACAAATCTGGTACGAGATTGCAAACAATCTGCACATGCATGCTGAAAGTGCGCAAACTTTCCAGAACTGAAGTTATACCAAAGAGCCAAAAAAGTCCACAGAATGGGAATGTTTGTCACAGATTGAGGAAGATCAATAAAACCATCTCTCTCAACCTAACACAAATACATATGGTTCAAGGTATCCTGCATGGCACACAATTAGACATCCATCAGAAATATTCTCAATGAACGTGGCGTTAGAAAGTGGAACATGTAGCCCACGGTGGAGAATGCAGAGTAGCTGAGAAGAGAAAAGGTTTGTTGTAAGCTCATTCACAGCTGGAAAGAATTCCCAGCGATCAGCTCTCTTGATCCCTCTAGGCGTCTCTAATGTGTGGGCTTCTTGTTGGAGGATCCCACGTGTATGTAAGAGCCAGGTTGTGTTATTGTTAAGTGATCAGATTCAGAAGTACTGCAGACAATGTGTAGCGTGACTGGAGGCTGGTATGGAAAGTGGTTGCTCAGGAGAGTGCCTGCTAGCTAAAGCCATTTTACTGTGTTAGATCAGTTAATCCAGTCCACTGTCCTCTTATGTACCCAACTAATCTCAGCTGACCCTCTCAAACTGGGGAGAATCTGAATACTTAAAACACGTGATACACTGCTCCTGTCATACAAGTAAAGACGTTCAGTAAAGACTTACAAAGAATGCTGAAAAAAACGAAGCATGGCTCTTAAAAAAATATCAAGCAGAACAACCATTTATTTTTCTATGGTTTTCTGTTTTGCGACCACCAAATCATCCCATTTGAATAATTAGAATTATAAGGATGATGTTAAAAAAATAGATAGATGTAAATATATAAATCTAATAGAAAATTAATAAACTATTTACAAACATACAATTTAAATCTATTTAACAAAAATGTTAAATGATGATTTCTGCTGTATTAATCAAATAAATGAAACCTCAATCAACATAAGAGACTTAAATGCACTTTCAGATGGATGGAGTGCAATGGTCATGTTAGTCCGACACAGTCTGATAGATGCAGAGGGACAGTATACAGACATTTGCAAGACATCACCCTCTCCAGATGGAATGTACTTGCCTAACATCCTTGGCTTAAGTCAGATCTACCCTAAATTTATTTCATATATCCATCCTAATCTGCAAACTTGAGGGATTTAGATCAAGATACTCGGCAAGATAAATGGGACACGCGAGACCTTCATCTTAGACCCACCTTAATAAATCTCACACAACTGTGGTTTGGATTGTCCCAACTAAAATGGTGAACTTTTATCCTTCAAAGAAGAAGACATCATATATTGCATAACATTCATAGAGGCCTTATATAATGGAGGATGGGAGCGCCAAACTGCAGAGAAAATTTGGGTTGGACAGTGGATTTTGTTAAGCAACTCCAACACATGTTGAATTCGTTTTTTTGTTTTCACTCTGTTCAAGGTTGCCGCACATTAAAGTTGAGGTTAAACTTGGATATTCAGAACCAACTACTTCTTCCTGACTACACTGAACTCAAAGCAGCCTGAATAAACTAATATATGGGAGATGATAGTAGTATTAGTACTCTATGGACCCCTTTTCCCTTCAGTATGAATTCCCAGTAACCTCATACAACCTCAAACTCACACAATCAACTATAATTATCTTTAAGATGTAGGCTCAGTCAGTATTTCCTTGGTATTGTTTCTGAAAGTGTCTTCATTATTGTTGCCATGGATATGAGGTTAACCGAAGAGCAAAGCGAGTCAGTAACAAAGTGTCTTACTTTGGGTTTACAATAAACCCAGAACATAGTCCAGCCCCACAATAAAAATACATACACTACCCACAAACAGCTTAAGTGGTTTGTAATTCCAATTTTAGTGATGTAGCTCAAGAGTCACCACCAGTATTGAGTTGTGTGCACCTTGTAAATGACCAGTGAGGTCAGAAAATTCTGAGTGAAAACAGCACTGGTCTTTCTGCAGCACGAGCGTCACTGCATTGTTTTTAAAATGGTGACGACAGTCATAAAAAAAACTAGTTTTGGTGGCTGGAGTGAAAGGTTGGTTGTGGATATTTGCAATTAATATAATAAAGGCCATTCAAAATTGGTATTATTATGCTTTAGTAGAGTCAAAAACTTTAAATTCAGTCTGTTGACAATACAACAGTCTCAAATTTACAAATTTATGTTAAAGGTATTTTAAAATGTAATTTATTTCTGTAATGGCAATGCTGAATTTCAGCAGCCATTCCTCCAGTCTTCAGTGTCACATTGATCCATGGTGGGAATCCACTAGTATACATAGTACATCGGTCCCTTATTTCAAAAGAGGCAGAATCTTCCTGGCTGACATCATGTGGTGTCATTCTCTTACCTTGTTCTGGGTGAGGAGGTGGACAGCTCGACAGTGGGCATCAGGGATCTGAGTGGCCATACAGCCCTGGTTCATATCAAACACCTGGATGGTGCGGTCAGCACCAGCAGCCAAGACGATATCTGACACACTGCGGTTAAAGAGATACACTGAACTTACACTTCAGCTTGCATCCTGTCACACTGATTCAAATCCAATACTGTTATATAACAGTTTTCTGAAGAGTTCATGAATTTTACAGACAACTAATTAGATTACCCTCAACATTATTATATTATACTCTGTAAAATATAAAAAAAAAACATAAAAATATTATTATTAAGCTAACGTGTTCCACTGGATGTGTTGCCAAATCACAAACGGCAGGGTTCAGAACATTTACTGCTTAATAAATTACATGTAAAACACTTAATAAGGATTAAAGATGAAGAAATAGCTGGATATTAGACAAATACGAATCCTTTACTGTACCAATCAAAGGTTTGCACTCTTGACCGAATTTATGATTATCAAGAGCTTAAAAACCTTTCGATTTAAAAGCTTAAAGGCTTTAAATTCAGTTTGTTGAGAAAAACAAAAATCTGAGTTAACTTATGTTAAAGGTTTGCAAAATATTGAAAGTGCAATATATTCTGAATGAGCCAGTGTGTTGTTTATCGCCAAGATTAAAATCTAAAAGGAAAATATTGTAGTTTTCGTGCACTGACTCCCTCAGCAACTGTTGAATGTTTTAGGATACAGGAGTAGAAGTCATTGATGGCCGACATTGAAGTGATGTCCGTTCCTGACTTCATGTTGAATTTACTGGTCAATTTGCACTTGCTTCTTTGCTTATACCTGTGATTACAAAGAGGGAAATAAAATGAAACACACTCCATAAATAAAGATTCTGAACTTATTTCAGAATCGTTTCTGTGGATTATGACAAAGCATTGCAGTTGAAGCTGTGTGGACCTGAACCTGACGTGTAAAATACAAACAGACAATTTTACAGAAAAATGGCAACAAAAAAAAGGGAAAACGCAGTCTATCTGTGTGTAGAGATTTCTTACTACCTTTCATAACGCTGAAACATAATGGTTTTGTGCACATAATTATTCTCTATAAAAGGGACAGAAGACGTTCCATCATAGAAAGAATATGATGTGCAATATCTGGCTCATGTCTCCAATGTATCTCTACCAGGATTTCCCCAACACTTGTGTTTAGAAATCCATTATAAAGACTGGGATTCTTCTCAGAATCTTCAGAAATGATGCATGGATTCTCAACCGATGAGTGCTCACCCCTCTAGCACAGACATACATATTGTTTTTCACCACAACAAAAATATATACAGAAATTCTATACATATCCCTGCCTTAGAATATGAAGTATGTGGTTGTTATATTAAACAGGCCAGACTAGAGACAGTCCTAAATAAATCTGATAGCCTGGCAAACTCCCAGTTTTTACAAGCCCTCGAAACTGAACCTTTCTTTTGGCAGAAGGTCACCAACACCCTGCGTTTAATGTTACTTGCTCAATATCCGTTAACTGCTTGCACCTCTTGATGTCATCTCTTGTGGTGTCCAGATGGTAAAGGTACAGCATTAGATTTGATCCCGACGCCAACAGTAAAAACTTGTCCAGGTAATAAAATTGAGCACTTCTGATGGGCTTTGCAAACTGGTCATCTCCCTGGAGAACCGTGAAGTTAAACAAACAGTGAATAAACAGACAGTCAGTAAGGGACATCAACTCTTCAT